>NC_135248.1:12991583-13646398 GCF_947623445.1 Clavelina lepadiformis | reverse complement strand
CAATATTTGTTCGGGTTCGTAAATTTTGCAAAATTTGACTGAAAAAGCGTCGAGCTCATTATAATGTTTTACCTACACACTGTAGGCTACATTATATGCGCACTGTGTTTAGGTTTGAGTTTGGCGACCGCTAAGACATTTTAAAGAGATCGCTTTAAAGGCCATATAACTGATAATTTTTTGTTGTAGTTACTGAACTCTAAATTTTGAGAGGCCTCCGAGAAATTCCAAAGATAGTTTCAGTCCCGAATTAAACCTTAAAAAGCGCTGATTATACCAAACATTTCTTGTGGGTTCAGCTTCATCGGGTGCAATTCTTAGGAAGAAATTCCGTGAGTGCATTGCAGCCGTAACCGGTTTTAACTGGTTTCAACTGGTTTCAACTGGTTTCCTCCTCAAATATTTTGTTGTGTTAAACCCAGTCAGCATGCATTAAGCAACCAAACATCGAAACTAAACAGAGACTCTTTAGCTCAGTTTCGGGTAGCGCGATGGCCCGAAAAGACGCGAAAACTCGTAAACTTGCCACTCTTCATAAAACCTACAGCCGCTCAATTATTCGAAAATAGTTCTATCTTTTCTTCATATTTTAGTTAGACCGCTAATAGTTTGCGATAGACGCTTTGAACAGGCGAGCAGATTTAAGGCAACTTTTTAACAACAACAAAAACGTATGTTCGAATCGTGAATAAAGTTATGTCAATATTTTACCGGGCTTGTAAAAAAAATACGATAAATTTAATCGAAAGAAAGGACAAGAGTGCCATTAAAATTATTTTACACTCACACAATGTTACATACAAAAAGTTTCGTGTGGGCGCAATAATTAGGAAGAAATTCCGTTAATGTATTGCAGCCGAAACCGGTTTCCTCTTCAAACATTTTTTGCTGAGGTCGTACAAAGCGGTTAAAAACCGAAACCGCTATTTTTAAACTTTGCTGCTTTCGAAATCGTTTTTTTAGCTTGGCCGCCGAATAAAAGGACCTGTGGCCAAAGCAACCAAATCACTTCTTGCAAACCAAGATTAACGTACAACCATGAGAAGAGAGCTTTAAAAGGTCTCGTCATCTTCGTTCATTTTAAATAGAAGGGAAAGAATAACGGCTAAGACAACATTAAGACAGAACGAAAAATTAATTGTTTGCAGTGGATAGTGTTAAGAAATGATAGGTTTGCTGAAATGTGTTTATTGTCGGTGTCAAAACAATTTAGGCTAACAATGGAAAAACAATTAATTTTTGGCTTTTTTCATATTCTTTAAAAGTGTCTGATAGCTGCTTAACTTAGTTTAAAAGTTTTAAGAGTCAAAACTTCGAGTGTTTATTACTTTAAATTATGGGTCGTCAAAAAGATCAGGAATCCCCAAAAATAATCTACAAAATAACAGTCCAGGTGGGGTATACGTGATGTTGATATTAGCATTTATAACAACAAACGTGTCTAAATAAATTTTGTAACTTTTAATTTGCTAAAATATTTAACACATACAGCAGTGCAACCTAATAAACTCAGATCAACCTAAAACCAAACTTAAAGTTTTAATTTGCAGACTTCAGATGCTTATCACAATGCTGGCACCGATTCTTCAGTTTACGTTGATCTTGTGGGAAAAGACGGAACTCAGTCGACTGGATTTTTAAAACTTGACAACTTTCTTCAAAAAGATTTTGGAAAAGGAAAAAAGCAGAAATTCAAAGTCACGGCAAAAGATGTTGGAATGCCAACTATAGTTCGAATAAGTAGGTTTATTAAGCAACAATAATGTTATTACATATAGAGACCAGGAAAGTAAATTTTTCACAGCTCAACAATTATTAAAAGCATAACTGCAGCAAAATCAAAGTTTAGTGCTGTTAAAAAACTTTCCTAACATGGGCCTACTGATGTGCAACATTGTACAACTCCTGCTATGCTATACGTAGGTTACGTGTTAAAACGTTGAAACGCAAACCTATGCTAGTATTTTGCAACATAGTCAATACAAGCTTATAACGGTTTCTAAACATTAACGCCTGATTAATTACCACGGCTATTTTGAATATTTCTCACAGAACTTGCAAGTGGTTTGACAACGGATGAGTGGTGTTGTGATTACATCACAGTCACAATCGCCGCAAATGGAGACAAAGCAACGTTTCCTGTCTACAACTGGTTTCAAAAGGATATGCAGGTCGTAAGAGGAGAAGGTACGATGTTCCCATGCAGTCGTATCACTTCTGTCTTTCTAGATGGTCAAATATCATTTACAAGAGAACATCCTTGTCATAATGAATGAAATTTCTTTTCAAACCAGCTTAGAATGCTTGTATACTTCCGCTTCCTAACTTGATGCGTTTGGTATTTTTTCAGGCGTTTTGCCTCAGAAAGTGACCAATCGCTACATAAAAGACCTTCGGAGGAAGGAAATACAGAACAATAAAGCCCTCTACCAATGGTTGCCTATGCCAGAACCTGAAGATATTGGTTGGGGATTTCCCCGATACGTGAATGCCAACTCGTATCAAGAACTCCCGCCATTATTTAAAAGAAATGCTGTGAAGGAAGAGAATATGACGGGCGATAAGGTGGCTTCTATTGCCAAACTGTTGGTTTCAAAAATTCAAGGTATTAAAACCGAGTGATCAATTTTTATATTTCTAAAAGTTTTTTTAAAACCACGTAAAGGTCTTAAATACTCATAATTCACAACTAAAAAATGCGCTCCGTTTCGACGTTTTGCTTAAGTTGCAGTAATAAAACAGCCTATTGTTTTTCCGTAATATTTTTTAGACTTTATCGAAATTGTTTTACAGAACTTCCAAGACAAGTTAAGAGTTTGGATGCATACAATCGCTTTTATAAAAATCATTCTCTTAAGAGGCAGACTTCTAACTTTTTAGATGGGTAAGGAATAGTTAAAACTATTCTTCCAGACGAAAGTAATTAAAATAAACAGTAATTGCGACAACATTTTTGCCAATTAACTTTTTTCAACAACTTCTTTAAACGTAGATACTTTTATTACAACTAAACATTTTCTATAGTCAATTATAGTGTAGTCAAACAAACAGCAGGAATAAAAAGAGATGTTAAAAGGCGACACCAACCACATAAAAAACTTTTTTTACAATTCCACCACTGTACAAAAAAAGATAAAAATTAATAGGGCAACACCTAAATACTTGAAATACTTAATACTTAATACTTAATACTTGAAGAATTACTAGAATAACTTGACATTCATGATTTAAATAAAATTTATAAATTCAAGAGTAATTAAAATTTACTTCAAAATTTAAAATCGACTTTACAGAAATGAAAAAAGTATTGTTTATTAAAAACACAACATGTTTCACACATATTAAAGTTAACCTCCAATTTTTTTTACTGAGACGACTTTGACATAATGACATCTAAGCGTCCTTGGTTTGAATCTTCATCCGCAGATTTCCTCTCAGCAAATGTTGAACGAAGGAGTATTTCCAAAGGACATTACTTAAGATGCAAATAAAACGCTTAATATAAATAGCGCTATGTACTCAGAGAGTAATAAAAACTCAAATCACTGCTCACGAAATATAAAGAAATGCTACATTACTGTCAATAAAATGCATGATAGATAAATTTTTATGATAATAATAAAACGATACCGCCCTTAATGAACTTTACCCTTTGACCTTTAGCTGGGATACAGACGAGGGCATGGGCAGACAAGTGCTCACCGGCATCAGCCCCCTTATGGTGTCGAGGTGTACGTCACTTCCGGACTATTTCAACGTAACCAACGAAGATGTTAGTAAATATCTCTCTAAAAGCTTGGAAGAAGAAATGAAGGTATTTAGTCTTATTTTAATCATAATCGGAAAATAAGTTGAAAAGTAGTTATCAGTGTCTCTATTGCATTTAGCGTCCCTATCAGCGCAGCTAGCAATGGTGCTTGCACATAGTTGCACATAATTGCTAAAAAACACATATTTTTGCATAATTCTTTCAAGGCAGGAAAGATTTACATCAGCGATTACAAAGAAGCTTTGGGAGGTGTTGAACGCAATGTTGTGAAGGGAAAGGAACTCTACTGCCCTGATGCGGTTGGTTTATTTCATGTCAACGACGAGGGTAAATTTTTACCAATTGCAATCCAGTTAGTACCAGGAGATCGTGGTTATCTTTTCACGCCTGAAGACAACAATAGATGGTTGTTGGCGAAAATGTATTTTCGTTGCTCTGGAACTTCTGAACATGAGGTTAGTGTCAAACTATTGGAAATATTATACTGTCGCCGTACATCTTTCATAAAAATGATTCCAAAATATAGATATATTTCTATGTATAAAATATGCCCTAACTTGTTTTTAGTGGGTGTATCATTTCCTCTTAACTCATATATTGATGGAACCGTTCGCTGTCGCTTTTTTCCGGTGTCTTCCTCTCGCTCATCCGGTCTATAAGTTGTTGAGGCCTCATCTTCAGACAGTGAGCGCCATTAACACAGACGCCAGAGATGGCCTCATCGGACCGAATAGTCTGGCCAATCAAGTCATGGCTGTGTGTAGGTGTCAGTCATTTTATTTACTAATAAAAGTTAGTAATAATGTTGAAAATAAGCCATGAATCGGTTTAATTGACTTAAGGAAAATAATTGGCGTTTGTTAATATACAGCTGCTACAGCTTTAGCACGGAAAACATTTGAAAAATTTACGTTTGAAGATCTTGTAATTCCAAAGCGTTTTCAAAAGCAAGGTATGGTTGACCTTTGACATGTTCAGTTTAATTAAACAGGCCTGATGAGTTGTAAAACTCTGGCCAAGGCAACTATTGGCATTTTCATTTTAAAATGAAACGACCATTTTGACCTTTATTTTACGTTGTGTATAAGGAATTGACGATCCAAACTTGCTTCCCAATAATTACTATCGTGATGACGCCCTGGCTTTGTGAAAGATCATGGAAAAATTTGTTGGATCTGTGCTTCGTTATTACTACAAGTCTGATGCTGTAAGTTATTTCGTTTAGATAAGTCCCTCTGTGGAGTAATACAATATGCCAACATTGCTAAGCTTGTTAGTGCGACAATGTCAAGTGTGACGTTTGTGTTCACAATCATACTGACACTGACATAGGAATTTCTAAACAACAAAGTGCGATCTAATTTCCAGGATATTTGTGAAGATTATGAACTGCAAAATTGGGCAAAGGACGTAACGGACCAAGGTTTGGCTTGGCAAGATGACAACACCAGGGGAATGCCCACTGAAATCACTTCCATAGAACAACTGGTGAGCCAGTGAAAACCGGGAGTCTGGAAATATTTTCTAACACAAAGCCCTGTAGCAAACGTGTACATTAAATGTGAAAAACTCTTCCCAGATTGAAATCTGCGTCACTTTGATGTTCTCAAGTTCAGCCCAGCACGCAGCAGTCAACTTTGGTCAGTTTGAAACTTACAAATTTGCCCCAAATAGTCCATCAAACATGAGACTTCCTCCACCGAAGAAGGACGATGAGGTGAATGTAAACCGGCTGGAACCCGACTTTAAGTTTCATCCAATATTACAAGAAATCATTGATTTGTCATTTGAACTCAATCTTCAATACAAAATTAACCTCGAAGTTAATGTTCTTGATTACTTTTTTAATTTTGCTTATTATTGGTCGTTCATCACCTGGCGTAGTTGATTGACAAAAGGAGAGTTAAAACCAAAACAGTCCTGGAATAAATGAACATCAGAACTAACACAGCAGTTTATATTCAGGTGACTGATGAACTGGTTCTTCAATCTCTCCCTTCAGCCGATTCGGCTATTACGGTGGTTGCGCTTACTTTTACTTTGTCGGCGTTTTCCCCAGACGAAGTAAGTTTATTTAGTTATCAGTTGTAAATCGGTGTAAAATAAAGAAGTTGCTGGCACGTAGACCCAGTGTATGAGCTATAAACTTGCATAGACATCACATGTCAAGTTAACATCCTGAACGTGTTCTAATTCCATCGTTGTAGCGAGGGAGATCGTATGTTATAAACATAAACATTAGTATATGATGTAATCATTCTAATACATGCGTGGGTCACCATACGTGAATATTTGCCAATCATGCTTACGGTATTTTATTTTGTACAACGTTTATAAATTGAAATACTTGCCAGGTCTATCTGGGACATTATCCGGATCGTCTCTTCTGTGAGCAGAATGTGCTCACTATGATGGAGCAATACAGGGAAGATCTGACTGCAGAATCGGAGAAAATTCGGAAGAGGAACCAAGGATTGCATCATCCTTACACTCTCCTCCTGCCGGAGAATGTACCAAACAGCATCGCTATTTAGATATACTTTGTATGATAAGTCTTTGCAGGTTATCTTTGTAACAAAATATTAATTAAAGGTAGAATTGCTTATTGCCTGATGTCATCTTAAATGTGATGAGTTTTTCCTAATTAGACTTGCTTAAGATTTCTTGACTTAAAAATATTTTGCTCCCCCTGAGCCCAATATTTTCAGAATAAACGTCACGTCCGCCCACCGGACCTTATGAATTTAGTTAAAACAATAAATTGTTATTTTCTACATTTGCAAATTACAGTACTTTGCGGCTGCGGTTAATATCATTGTACATTTTATTTCCTATGTATTGCTATAAATATGCATTTTGTGTGCATCTTGAGTGATCGTATAGCCTGGTAACTGTAGGCCTACCACTGAATTCAGTTATACTTGTACGTTTCTGTATATGTAAATAAACTATATAGCGTAACCGGGTAACAACACACTGAACCGAATGGTGTTGTGATTTAGCGGCAACGTAACCATTCTGACATGGTTCTATATGTTCCAATATTCTGTCGTGCATAGTCGCAGGCTACATAGAACGATAGAGACGAGTAACTAGAGTAATGACGTGCCTCATACAACATTAAAGGACATACAAATGATGGAATTTATCTTCAAGTTTTCAATTTTATTTTGAATCATGGCTACAACTGGCAGCGAGTGATTTTTTGGGGAAACCACTTAAACTCCGGCAAATAGCGATAAATAACAGTGACTGCATAAATATAACCAAATAACTGGTATCCAGCTTCCGGCTGGTTTATTGAATTGGCTTTGAGCATCGCTGCGCATGTTTCATCAGCATTAGACTACTCCCGAGGTATTATTGAAAAAATTAATGAGCCACCAAATGTTTATCGGTAACTCGAGTAATATCTCATATCGGATATCTGATATCTCATATCTCATATCTGATACCTTTGTTATATGCAAAACTTCTATAGACAGCATTTCAATACCGTTGGACACCGAATAGTTTTTAAGGGTATTAACAATTGTGGATCCCAAATCTTGCGCTGCGTCAAACCAGAGTCAGCAATACCAGTGTCAGATTCGACCTATGACTTGCTGGTGTGCGCTTGGACGTTCAGTGAAGACCCTGTCGTTATTGAATGGGTTCAAGTGCGAAATGAATTGGAGTGGCTTACATACAATGCAGCGAAAGCTAAACAGTTTTATAAAATTCCCTTGTTTTTTTTCAGGATGTGTTGCGCGTTTTAACAAAAGGCGGTTATTTCATCAGCACAATTTGAACGAGCGAAGCCATGATTCCTTTCATTGAAGATCGTTGAAGATCAACTAACACTACGTAATCAAAATAACCACGACAATAAATATGGAAATGTCAAAACATTGCCGGCTTTTGAATTGTTCTACATTGCCTCTCGGCTCTCTGTAATACAGAATGTAGCCTACAACCATCGTTCAGCAGTCAGCAGTGCCGAATTGGCTTTACAAAGCTCCTACGTTCCTGTCTTCAACTTATAAACAGTTGCAACTGGTTACGACTTTAAGTTTCGTGTTGTATTTCCAGCCCAATATACTAAACAATATTTCTTGTTGGGTGCTAGTCTTAAAGAACTGCAAGTGGTGTTCGAGATGAATAAGTTACAATGAAAGTACTGCAGGGAGTAAGCTAAATGTGCAGTAGTAAGGCAATCAGTTGGCTCAGCAAGCCCAGTTCGATTCGGAATAATAACATTTTTATTAATATTTTATAGAGTTTATATGTCCAGCGCGTTTTCGCAATTAGCTTTGAAGCGCGAAAATTTGCTGTTAACTTAGAAGTTTAAGTATTTTACTTGATCACAGTAAATGTGCATATTCATTCTAGAAAGCAAATTGAGCAGCCTATAATGAATGCCTTAATTTTCAGCTGGCTGCAAGCATGGCACGTTTCTTTCGTCCCCAGTTGCAACTTCGCCCCTTCTGTCCCAATTAATAGCCTGATATCGTTGTAGTTTGTCATTTATAGGTTGGAAAGGGTTTAGCAAGAACGTAAATCTTTTTTAAGGTCTTGTAAATGCCGTTTTTATTCGATTGTAAGCCGTGTTATAAATTAATTTTACAATCGGTTTATCAATTTTACAATCGAGACTTACAATATAGGGCAGCTTACATATTTTTATATTGTCTGTCGTTTTACAATATAGCCATAACGAATAAAGAGTGTATTGCAGAGGCTTACTGTTGTAATAGGGGAATACAATAAAGTGAATACAGTATGAGCAATGAAAGTATTAAATTACTTGCTGAAAAGCTGAAAGCATTATGCGACGAAAATGGCAAAGAAATCAACACCGAGCGGACATCACCGATTTTAAATGAGCTTGGTTTATTATTTGGAAAACGTAAAGACAAAGTGAGCTTGCTGCAAAGTGCTGGCTTATTAAATGCAGTTCTAGTACGCCAGCCTTTGAACTCTCAAGCAAGGTTAAATCTCGATGATCTATGCTGGAAAATCTTGAACCTTGCTCGAGCACAAATAGCTGGGGAAAGTTTGACAAATATTTCTCTTTCGGTTGCTGAAGCCTTTCATAAGCTGCGAATCGAAACAACAGCCGCTGTTGAGAAATTCATAAAAATACCACATGACGTCGATCCCGAAGACACTTTTAGTCTGGAATGTAGGAAAATTGCTGAAGTTCAATCTGTTCAAAATGCAGTGACACAAAAGTACACTGAAATTATGGATTTTATATCACAGAAATGCGTCATTATGATGGGATGTCCACCATGCAAATTTACCTTGCTTGGTATGGGCTCGATCGCTAGACGTGAAATCACTCCGTATTCAGATTTCGAAAGTGCCATCGTTTTGGAAGAAGGACAAAATTTTACAAGAAATCAAGAGAGATGTCTTGAGTATTTTCGTTGGTTTTCCGTTCTTTTTCAGGTTATCTTGATTAACTTAAAAGAAACAGTGCTTCGGTTTCTCGCCATACCCTGTTTAAACGATAAAACGGACTGGTTTTTCGACGCCTACACGCCGTGCGGTGTTTGCCCGGATGGATTCGCACCACACTCGTGCAAAAATCCTCTTGGAAGAACTGAACGCACCAACGAGAAACCTTGGACAACGGAACTCATAAAACCAATCAGTGAAATGGAGAGTTATCTCGATGCAGAAGAAGATGTTAAAAATGGATATAACTTGGGAGATCTTCTTACAAAAATAAGCTTTGTATCCGGGGACAGAGAAGTATACGATGAGTTTTTGCAGCGTATCCGTCGGAAACTAAAGGACCACTCCCATTGCAGTCATCAGCAAGTTTTGTCTCAGATTAGCGAAAACCTGAAACACTTTGATGCATTTGCGTACGTGTATGGCTTGCAAGCGACGAGTAGATGTGATATAAAGCGAGTCGTGTATAGAAGCCTTGGTTTGTTCATTTCTGCCTTAGGGCGCTTGTTTTTAATCAACGATTGTTCTAGTTTTGATATTGTCCAGAAACTTTACAGAATGCAAATAATCGACCAGATAAATGCCCACAAGCTCTGTTACGCCGTTGCCGTAGCCTGTCACGTGAGGCTGAAAGTGTATTCTTCAAAAGCAAATCAGGATGATTTGCTCGGCCAAGATATGCATTACGACATCGACGACAGTGAGCTGGGTGTGAGGCTAGGTGATATTGTCGGCAGCAAGAGCATCATTGACTTTTTCATCATCACTTATCAAATGCAACAGGCTATACGCAAAGAAGATTTTCGTGCAAACCTTAACCGATATTTGGCACCGGAACCTTCCAACAAATTTCTGGTGCTCTACTACCTCAACTTTCATGAACGTCTCCTCCAAGAATGGAAGCTGCATTTGATGAAACACAAAGAAGAGTTCTCCTTCAAACCATATGAGCTTTGGATTAGGTGGTGCGTGGCGGAGACCTATCGGAGGAAAAGCCTCTACTCGGAATCGATTGAAATGCTGTCCTGGTTTGAACAACATCAACTGGCAATAAACAATCCAGCTTTGGAAGGGGAAGTAAAGATCGCCGCGGCACTGTGTTTGCTCGAGATGGAAAAGTTTAAAGAGGCGCAACAATTTTCGAACCAAGTTAGACCCCACATTCAAAGTTTGAGTACTTCGTCGGTTGTGAAATCTGATCAGCTTAGAAGATTGATCGGTATTAACGCTGACTGCAAGTTTATGCTGAAACAATATGCGTACGCTCTCGTAGCGTTTCAAGATGCCCTCCAATATTTCTCCCATCCTGAGGTTCCTTTTAGGGAGTTACGGAAAGTCGGATGCTTAAGCAAAATCGGCTGGTGCTACTTCCATTTAGGTAAATTCGACCTGGGTATTAATTGCCTAACCGAAGCTTTGAAAGTTGGCAAAGAACAAAAAACACCAGTTGCCATTTTATGTCGATGTTATTGGTTGTTGGGTTGTTGCTATTTTAAGCAAAGCAAGTACAGTGAAGCGTGTTCATGTTTAAAGCAGGAAATCCATCTCAGAGCGATGTTTGTGCCAAAAGACAAACAAGTTTACGACGAGAAAATAAAAAGAAGTAGGCTGGCTATTAAAAGGATGCCCATAAACGTGAACAAACATTTCTAGATGGAAAACAAAATTTGAAAAATGGAAACACTTGTTACCGAAAACCTTCCGTCTCTTAGCTTACCTCTATGCTAATTAATGCTTGTGTGCAACCTCTACTTTTGCCGTTGAGCGGGAAAACTTTAAAGTAGAATATTTTCGGCCGCTGTCACAATATTTGTTCACACTCACGTTTAGACAAATAATTTTTTCACATAGGCCTATTTGCATATCCAAACATTAGCCTAACGCTACAAAAAATGTGAATACGTTTGATGTGTGGACAGATGTTTAATCGTTAACTTGTTCAATAAAATGTCAATAAAACTTTCCGCTACCAGCTGCATTCATCTTGCTGTGACGGTTATGTTTCATTAAAATGTCTCCTGTACATTTTGTTGTATTTTAAACTCTGTGTATTTTTACTTTCTTGTTGTCCATAAATTTTTGTTTCTATAACCTATATGCTGTATTATTGCAAAAATAGTTTCTAAATTCCCAGTCAGAAATTTAAAGGTTGGTCGAAGCTTTGCTTCTTTCGTTTATGTCATATCATACAACCTTCTCAAGCAATTATTCCCATACATTGCCCACTCGTTAGTGATTTTTTGCGCTCAGCGTCGCCTTATAAGCTTATTGAATTGATCTTTTGTACGTCAAAGATAGATTTGAAGAATTGTTCATATCAACTGACATTAAACCGCTACAATAAGTGACGAATTTGCGCCGAAATATTTGTTTTTAATACTTTTCTGCATATTTGATTATATTTTAATGTACTGTATTCACTGTTTAAACATCTGATGAACATGTTTCATAGGATATCTATGTTGATTTGTCATTCCGCAGTCTTGTCTGCCTCCGGGCGGAAGCGCTTGTCGATTTGACTGCGCGTTGTCTGTTGCTACCAGTGATGATGACATTCTACCGAGACCAGTACTGCTGTGTAGACGTGCCTAGTTTTTACCGTTTTGAAATACAATCTTATAGTTAACTGCAGGTCTTTTCGAACCAGCACTAAAAAATACCGTTAACAAAGTTACTTTCTAGAAAGGGATTTAAACCAAGTCTTTGCAAAAAGTGACTCGACTCTGTTACTCCGCTCAGTACCGGTACGACTCAGAACGTTTTAATTTAAGTTAAAGCTTAGTAACTTATACGAGGTTAAAAACATTTCTCACTTATTTGTCGAAATCGTGCTGCCAACTAACTTTTATATCATCAAAGCTGCGACGTCACAAATCAACTTTATTAAGTTAGCCTTTTGAACCGATCAAAGTTACATTTTCTCTCATTAGTCATAACATTTACAAGTCTTCCATTGAGGCACAGCTATAACTAGCATTTCTGTTCTGACGTATTGTGATAAATAATTGTATGGAAATCGTTTTAGTCCTGAAAGCATGCCTGGCTAGACATCCACAGCGGACCAACTATCTCGCGTAGTCAGTTAACCCAATTTTGCTATGTTAAAAGATTGTCTATTCAAAATTAAGGTTGCAGGATTGATATTCTTTAGTGATATAGAAGCCGACGTAGTGAACTTTTTCGAGGAAGGAATGAATTAGATATCATTGCCTGGTAAATATATACGAGTCAACCGGAGTAAAAAATTAACCGGTGTGTCCAAAATCAACAGTAAATGTACAGTATATTTGCACTCTTTTGTAATATGCTAAACTACTTGGCGCGAAAAAACTCCACTGATAAAGATGCCGATAAAAAGAAGTATTTCTTCATTTCAAAAACAGTGAACAAACATGAACAATAGTGGAGAAGTTTGCATTAGGATATTTGCTTTGTGTTGAGTTGTAGATGGACCACATAAGTATAGGCCATATATGACTCGACAGGTTTAGCTTTCCGTTTTTGCTTTTATATAAGCATTTATTTGACAAGAAGTGAAAAGAATCTCAACCAAAGCATGACATCAAATTATAGAGACAGTGGAAAGATAAATTGGATTGTTGTAGAATGTTTTCATAACAAAGTTTCGTTGTATGTGGCAAAGGCATAAGACAGCAGCTGTAATTCTTATCAACGCATAAAAAGTACTCAATTACCCAAACCGTCATTACAGTTTGCAAACGGGGTCGGAGAAAGTGGATTCATGCCGACAACAGAACTGTGAACTTAATGTGTCGAGATAGTTGAAGATAGTTATTATGGGAATGTTTTGGGCATCGACAAAGTTTGAAATTAGAAATGAAACGTTTGCAATATACTATACACTTTAATTTTCTGGTTGTATTATTGTTTTTCGGAAATGTTTTTTTAAAGTGTTTTTCTAGTGCAAGGTTTGTCTATAAATTTCTTTATTTGATGGTTGGATAATGGTAGCGAATATTGTAGACAACGTAAATAAAATACTTTACCTAAACGCTATAGTTTACCTTGAAGACTGTAATGAAATATTTTAAATAACAGCCTTGTCTATAACTGATATAAAAGCATTAAGTTATAAACTTTTCGATTATTAACTAAATTTAGGGTTATTTTACTGTATTCTAACGACACTGTCGTCCTTGAAAATAGATCCTTTTTTGGATGGTTAGTTCATTCGTGGAAAAAATAGTCGTAAGGTTTGGAAAAAATGAAAATGAAACAAAAGCTGTTTTTCTTTTGTTTCTTGTCGCTTGTTCTTTTATGTATTACGACGACATCATTTTGGCGTTTGAATCTTATTCAGCAGCAACTAAATAAGCAGAAGGTCGGGTATGTTGTTTATTTTCCTAGTTTTTCAAAACGTACTGTTTGCCATTGACGTCTGTGATTTATGTAAAATTCCAAACTAATAGTAGTGTAGTCTACAAAGATGATTTGGTATAAAGTGTTTGACAACATGTCTACATTTTCAATAGAAGCAGCTAAAATTGCTGAACTATCTGAATTAATTATAATTAATTACACTGGTCAACAATTTTTCAAAAATTTTTTGCTTCCGATAAGAAAACAATTGATTCTTATGCATTTTTGGACGCTGAATCCAAAAATGTCGGTTAAAATTGCTGATTAGCTCTAGTTTAAAAGATAAAAACTTTTTTCATTTTTGTATGTTGATCTAGATATGGCAAGCCTTGGTGCACTTTATTGAACACAACAGTAACAATCTACAAACAGTGTAATAATTGCATGCGTTTATATTTCAGCATAGCATATGCAACAAATAACTGCCACTTTTCAAATATAAATTTCTAATCTATTTTATCTGTTCTTCTCCTTTTGGCCTGTCGCTTGAATACGGTTAATGGAGCATCCCTAGATATCATCCAGCAAAAGTCAGCAAGCATTGATTGATTCTGTTTTCCCTGGTACCTCTTTTCCATTGTAGATCTGCATTGGTGAAATCGCTCACCATGCTCATCACTAACGTCTCCACAGTTTGGTGGAAAAAATCCAGGTGCGAGTCCAAAAAGTGTATCTTCAGTGACATATTGCACTTCATGCATCTGTATGCTTTAATGAGATTGGACACCAATTCTGTGTAGTTGTCAGCTCTTTTGTTCCCCAAGAATTTTGTGGCCAGCAACTTAAACGCTTCCCATGCAATTTTATCTTTGCCAAATGACACTTGATCAAATTCACCGTCTTCGAAGGTGATGATTCTGCCAGAAGATTCCATAGCTGAAGTCTAGAGCCAAAAAGTTCTGATTTAACTTTAGGTAGTTCCAAATCCCGGATAAGATCGTGCAATTCATTTTGAGTTATAAGGTGTGGTTCTTTGGAAGATAATGTTTCAACGTAACGTGAATTCTTTAGGTGCCTCAGGAACAGGAAGTAATTCTCCATGCGGTACGGGACGAATTGCTGATGGAATATTTGTGTATTGAATACTCTGCTTCTTCTTTCTTGACAAACCTTTACAAACCTGGGGGATCATGCAAAAGTAGCAATCGCTAATGTGGTCAATAGGTTCTCTCCAAACCATTGGAAGAGCAAAGGGCATACATTTTCTTTTTCCGTTTAGCCATTGCCGAAGATTTGCACCACAGGAGTTACAGCATATGTGGGAGGCCAAACTCTTGCCCTGATCACCAACTTTGCATCCAAAATACAAGTTGAATACAAGGTTTGCTTTCCTGACCACAGCCGTTATACTTCGCTTTTCTGAAGAAAAAGTTATTTCACCACAAATGTAGCAGAAATTGTCTGCATTTTTTATGCATTTACGAGGCATCTGCAGGAAAAGCAGTCAAGACTAAACACATGAAGTTTTTACAAAAGAAGCAAGCAAACAACCCAACTCAAACATATGTCAAAATAAAAATAATATGAATACAAACGTCATTTACCTTCCAACAAATATATTAAGTGCCCAACTCTATCTGGCAGATGCAAGCTATAACAGATAAACGCACACTTAATCTTTCCGCGTCAGCAAGTAAAGCACATTTTGGCATGGTGCCATATCTCAAAAACTAGAGCTAATCAACAAATTTAAAGTTGATATTCGTGATCAGCGACCCCGAATTAGCCAAGATTGACCTCATTTGTTTCAGAAGCAAATTGGCTGTTGACCAGTGTTATCTATCCAACAAGTTCAAAAGCTTGTTCTAAAGCTTATATAGATAATAAATAATATAATGCATAAACTTTTGCATATAAGATGTCTGCAGGTTGTCTTAAAGTATAATGGCAATAAGCCCAAAACCTACAACCAGCTTTTAGCACAATTTTTTTTCTCCATATGCATGTAAATGTCAGTAGTTGGTAGTGTTCCGTTATTTTTTAAATTTTGTTTGTCTGTAGTGTGATGAGGGACAATTTCTGTCTAAAACGCAAACTACTTCTAATCAATCAACCAGAGAAAACTTAAATATCGAGTTCTTGAAAGAACCAGACATCTACTCCCAAGTCCTTCGAAGGAAAAACGAGAACGACACTTGCGATGTTACTCAAAGTAAATAAGAATAACAGACAAGAGCTTTTAGTTAGACATCATTTTTGTGTTTGGAGCGTGATGAATAAACTAACGGTTTATGTTTCAAAAAACGTTTACACACATGTTAACAAAAACGTAAATAAGTTTAACACAGAAAAGTGTTCATTTGAAACTGGGTTTGACTTGTTCTTGAGAGACATGAATTTTGATTATATGTATTTTATTATATGCCTAAGCTTTATATGTACAGTACTTCCTCGATTATCCGTCCCTCGTTTAACCGGCATTCGATTATCCGGCCGAATGATCAATGACTTTGGGAGGTGACAACCTGTTCAGTGTTCACTGAACTGGTAGGAAAAAATCAGAAAATAATTTTCTACTTGGTTCTTTTCTCCTTGTAGCCACTGCAGTGAACACATTGTGAACCGGTAGTAAAATGAACCGCAAAGTTATGAGCAGCTCCGTCCTGCTATAATACTAAGGCCCACTCTCATTAAAAATCTTACTGTACTTGTAGCTCATTGTTCAAAACTAGATCAACACTGATCAATGACCTGTATACCACCTAAAAGAAAAATCTATCACACAATCATTTCAATTATGTCATCACAAGCAATAATTGGTGTGCCCAAACTCGTCGTTTAATTGTCGATTTTATCGTTCGCACATTCTGCAATGTTCGTGTATTTTACGCCAGATATTTCCGTTCACACCGCTCCACGCTGTTATAAGCTAAAACTTTTGCACGAGTAACCGCTCAGACAGAGATACAGAATCGTACGAACGTATTACGTTAGTCGTGTTAATTCTAATTCGTTAGACTTGTTTTAAATGGTGAATGCTAAGTTTGTGATTGTGTCATATTCGGAACCTGTACAGTTCCTACAACAAAGGACCGTTTCTGATAAACTGTATATATCTGTAATATCGTAAGAGCTTTCGGCTAGTAAAACGTTAGGTTAGAGAATTCTGACCGCACGCAACCACGGAGTCAGATCATTAATACAGAAGACGCAACAAAAAGAGCACAATGCCCTGTTTCTCATGCAGAAGCAATGCGAATGTTTGATCAGTGTCTGACGTGGCTACGTTTTCAGCCAGAAGCAACAGTTTCAAACACTTCCACGTTAGTACAACTTCGTGAGTTAGCTGCCGAAAAACGTGAATCTTCCCGCAAACAATCCAAGATTGATTCATTTTTTAGTAGATTTGCTGTTGCAAATGAAAATTAAGCGTAAATTTTTTGTTAACTGCTACATTTCGATCAGTTTTTTACCATAAAAGTGCTGAGTTATGACATTTTTCTGTACATTACTGTATTTGTTCTCTCTGTTTCTATTTCTATGATGTAAAAATACAAATTCAATTATCCGTTTTTTTTGCTTATCCGGTCAGATTTTTGAAAATATTGACCCAACTTGACCGGATAATCGAGGAAGTACTGTATTAAGCTTGTATGTTAGAGAAAATTTGTTTTTTAGAACTTGTGTGGAACATGGTGATATTTGTGAAGTCGGCAGCAGCCAACAGGGATCACCGTCAATTAATTCGCCAGACATGGGGTTCAATAAAACTGATCGAAGGCAGAAGATTCTTCATAGTTTTCGTCGTCGGAGTAAATACTAAATCTCAGTTAGCGATAAATCATGAACATGAAGACTTTCACGACATTCTGCAAATTTCCCAACTCGATGATTACCGGTAGGCTTAAGTCACATTTTCTTGCTGCATGTTACATTGGTTTTGTAATATATTAATTTGTAATAGTTTCCCTGTAAACATGTTTTAACAACGACAGATACATTGGCGTAAAAACTCTGGCTAGTATGAAATGGGCTTCAGAAAATCTTCCTTATAATTTCTTCTATTCCACATCTGATGACGACATGTGGATTGACATGCTCAAACTAGTTGGAGTGATAACTGAATACAACAACGTGGTAGGAGAACGCAACTGGCCTGAGTTTCCCGTCATTTGTACGTACAAGTTTGGAGAAGATTCTGTTAAGCCACTTCGAAAGCCTAAAGACAAGAACTTCATTCCCAGGGAAAAGTACCGTTGGCCTTACTGGCCGGCGTTTTGTTTTGGTGGAATGTACACAACCAGTGTCAGCACTGCAAAGCAACTTTGGGAAATATCCCAAATATCTGAACCATTTCTGAACGTTGATGACGTTTGGATCACGGGGTTACTACGTCACAAATTGGGGATGCCAGATGAGATGATAATTAAACTTGACGAACCATTAGCTCAGCACTACAAAGGGTTTAAAAACAAAGAAGGCAAAAAATTATTGGAATTTAAAGAATGGAACGACTTGTCGAAACGGCTTGAAAAAATCTCAGTTTGTCATTTCTAGGAAAATGATGTCGCATGTTTGACGCTTTATAAAATCAGCATCGGCTTGCAGACTTCAACTCCAAGCGAAATTCAGTCATAGTCCTCAAAGCTTCCTGCCATGCCTTCGTCTTTTATACCTTTTTTCTTCGGCACAGTAAATAAACATTTCACTGAAAAAAGTCAAAATTATTGAAAGTTATTCCAATGATTATAATTATTTTTGGTGCGTTTTTAAAGACTTTAAATTTAGATTGTTCACTGCAAAAGAGTTCCTATAGATTGCAGCATAGATTACTTTAAGCCATTGGTTACTGCTTGCCAACTTTTTCAGACTTTATACATTTACGTTATTTAATGATTGACTGAAAAATATATACAATAATACAACACAATTTGCATGGAAGTGGTGTGGGCTCTAGGACCTATACCTAGAGATTTTCACAATAGCAAACACCAATGTCCTAGAAAAAAGAAAATTTGCCCAGCGCAAATGCCGTATAAGCAGGACCTACCATTCCATGCTTATTTCTAATATTTATGTTTATTTTAATGTACAATGCCTTAGAACAGGGGTGGGCAAACTACGGCCCGCCGGCACTTGCAGAAACTCCTACTCATCACTTATTGTTTTAATTAAACAGGTTACATGACAAAATATTATTCCCTTTACGAGTGTGTTTTTCTCTTCACTTTCAGTGCGTAAACACACACACGTCAGTCGCGCATGTATTTCAACATGCTTTCAGCAACTAGCCGTACACTTCTCACGCATTGTTTGATCATAAAATACAAATTCGGTAGCGGCTACCGTAGGCCTTTGTGATGAAGATTGCGTAGCTTTAAACGTAACTGAGTGTGAAATGCAAAAATTGTGTTTAATATGAATACGCGTTTATTTACACACCGGGTAAATTTTCCTACTTTGTAATGAGCGTGTGCGGCCCGCCGGCTGCAACATTTTTTCTAATGCGGCCCTCAGTACAAAAAGTTTGCCCACCCATGCCTTAGAAAATATTCATGTGCTTATATCTAAGAAACGTGATTTTTCTCAATTGCGTGCTTATTTTTGAGTACAGACCGATTCGCAACTCCTCGCATAAGTTTACTTGAATTTGCAGAACGCGTTAAAAAACAATTCAAACCACTCGGCATTATGCATGTGTAAGATTTGACTTGTGAGGTGGTCAAATAATTTGCTTCCACATCAGTGGAATGTGTCATTTTTAAGTTTAATTCCAAAATTGTACCACATTTATGTGCAGAAATCTCCTTCGCCCCCAGCCAAGAAACTGAAATTCCCTCCAGTTGTGGTCCGGTCACCTCCCGTGGCGCGTAAAATCGCCTCGAATAAAAAATATTGGTGTAAAGGACCTGGATATGCAGAAGCTTAAATTTTCAGTTATGAATTGGTAACACACTGATTTAATCCGTATTCGCTCGATGTCGTCAACGTTGTCGTAATGAGTGTCGCTATTAATTATATTTGGACCAGGATATGTACAAAATCAATACGAAGTCATCGGAATTTCGATTTTTTCCTTTTCTTAGAATTGGATTAAATTTTTTTCTGAATTTGATTTTGTAAATTGGATCAGAAAATGATGTTTAAGAAACTCGACATCTCGTGACGGCTTAGAAAGTGACCGTTGTTCTTTCATTCGTTTAACATTAGGCTATTATGCATTTGTAATGATGTCAAATGGAGCATGGCCTAGGCCTATATGTTGTTGTTTATTCAGAATTCTGTTGATCTTGTAAACTTCGAGCCGAAATGTATAAGATATTGTTGTGAATCGTTCAGAATTAAGACCTTAAAGTACATTATCTTTGGATAGCGTTGGAAGATTTTATGAGTTAAATTTAGTTGAATGGATACTCTGCGGGATTGTCAAAATTGCGAAATTAATAGGTCCTCCAACTTTGATTTCTCAACAGCAATCGTGTGGATAAAGCAGCCATAACTGCGTATTTCGTGTTTCTTAACATCATCACAAAGACTTGAGTTTAGCGTTTTCAAGATACTTGTTTTCCTGTATTTGCAGCATTCTAGTTCTAGCCTATAGGCCTAAACTTTAGGCTTATATCACTGTTTTTAGTACAAAATCGAACAGGAGTAATATTGCAACCTACAGATAACTTACAGTATGCCATTCAAAAGCTCCGAAGCTATTGTTTGCAAATAGATTATCATGAGCAGGTACGTCGAAATTTGGACCAAGCAATGAAACGCCGTGATTGGCTATGGTGACGCCGACACGATTGCGTGAGGCTGACTGCATTCTTATGATATAGTGGCATTGTTTTGGCGTGAAGAGCTTCCCTTCTTTACCGCTAGGTGGCGACAGGGTACCATGTGTATTTCCGAAAAAATGGTCAATTTGTTTTTCAGTTTTCAGTGTTTTCGCAGTTGATATTTGGTGACTTTCATTTTGTAGAAACGGTGGCGCTCTTCGATGCTTCTTTTCATATCAAATTATGTCTGTGCTTAGGTACATGTCGCCGGTCAATGAAACTAATTCAAGTGAGCCTCAGTTGTTGACCACGAGAAACTTAACAATATAATCTATAGGCCTCCTTAGCTTAATTTTTGTATTTGCTGTATGTGTAGTTTGTACATTTCTGGGCTGCATGTATCTACCCAAGAAATAGCAAAAAAAGTTAAATTTTTTTGACAATTTATACGCTTCCAAACAATAAGATCTTGATTTAGGCTAGTTTTAGCATTAGCAGTATATTAAAGAAAACTCGAAGCAATGAGACTATTTGCTAGTTAAGGATGTTGTCACGTACGGGCTTCGATTAACTAATCTGGCGTTGGAATGGATCAGGTGGAGCCCACAAGTATGGTTATAACAATGAGTAGGGAGGCGTTGTGACGGCCGGGCCATATTACTTTACCTTTTCGTTTTATTGTGCAGTTTAAATTCTTTCGTTGATTACCTTATAAGCGTTGCGGTTTTTATCCACGCGGCATGGCATTCACATTTTGATATCAGTTCGATTAACTTTACCTTGTTCATTTCTGCCAATAAAGTTTTCTCATTATTTTGTCTGTTGATAATTTGAGGATTCATATTAAACGGATTAACCTCCATTTTTAAATTTCTTGACACAGAATTTAGATTAAAGCATAGAGACACATTTAAGTGTCATAAGTTATATTTGGATTTAAGTCGGCTTGCAGATATAAATTTTTCTGTAGCCTAATCATTACAATAGACTGTGTAGTGTACAGTGACATCTAAAACCATGCAAGGTTCATTAATTGCCTGCAGAAAAGAAATTGCCACAAATCATCACCGGAAATAGAAGTCGCATGAACAATTGTGTGTTTTGTATCTGTGCGCATTGGTGCGTCACGTTTTTTGCAGTTTATAAGTAATTGCTTGACATATATCAGAATAGTTCAGCTAAAAAATGAAGACAAATTTAATTAAATCTCGACTCATTATCTCACATCTCGACTCACATCTCGACTCTCGATAGATGTCGACTCATTTACGTAACAGCTTTTGAGCACGACAATATTAAGTTTGTGGAACCTATGATATTTTCTTATTGACAGAATTACTTTGTTTTGCTTACGTTGTTTTAAAATAGAAAACGTTTGTAAATTTCATACATAAGTACGGTATTTACTCGTGCAAAGGTGGGTTAAGCCAATCGTTACGTAATACAGTCGATGAGTCACGCGCCATTGAGCACGTAGAAAAATACACGTGACGAAAGTTTGTAAAAAATAGCAGAGTGTTAGCTTTGTGAAAACGTTGAGAAAAAATTCGGCGAGAGTTTGAAAGGAACTAGTGTCGCTATTGCCACCAGTATAGAAGTGCATGTCGTTTTGCAAGTCATTATTGTTTGCCAGCCCGCGATTGTTTTGCAGAAGCTTAAACCAAACTAGAACGCTCTGTTATTTCAATTCGTCGCCACATTTCAAACCAGCAGTTTCTAGTTCTGGCTTCAGTTTTGCCAAAAGATCTGCCGTGTATAACATTCGAAGAAAAATGGGTGGAAATGCAACCAAAGAAGAAATGTTAGAAGTGTTCGCCTGCAAAGTTAGCGATATGAAAGATGGCGAAATGCGAGAAATAACAGTGGGCGACGGTAAAGCTTTGCTGGTACGAGACAAAGGTGAATACAGTGCAATCGGACCAAAATGTACGCATTACGGTGCACCCTTAGTTAAAGGAGCCCTGAGAAACGGTCATGTCAGATGCCCTTGGCACGGTGCGTGCTTCAACGTGAAAACTGGTGACATCGAAGACTTTCCCGGCTTGGACTGTGTTCCAAAACATGAAGTTTTAATTCAAGATGGTGACAAGGTTGTCATCCGTGCTGCCAAATCAGCCTTAGCCAGCCATAAACGGTACAAGCCCATGGTTCAGACCCAAAACGATGATGGGCCCCATGTTTTGATTATTGGATCTGGCCCTGCAGCCATAACCTGCGCAGAAACCCTGCGCCAAAAATCCTTCCAAGGGACAGTAACAATTGCTACAATGGAAACACATCTCCCATATGACAGGTACGAAATGTGTGACATTATTTGAATTTTACTGCCCTGTACATGGTAGTCTACCTGTAGTTTGATAACATTACAGGCTACATAATATCGTTATTAACAGTGCCTGCAATCACTTGCCTTGTATAGTCCAACAATGATGTATTACTGTATGCTAGGTTAGTAAAACAACAGCCATACGAAATTCCTGTAGGCCTACAGCATGTAAAACGTAGTGCTATTTAATGTTGTTCTGTATTAGCCTAGATAAATTCTAAAAATGTTGTGGGATCATAATGCTAACACTGTTCGCGATAAACTGACTTGTACTACAGAAACATTGTACATTTCAGGACAAAGTTAAGTAAAGCAATGGATATAAAACCAGAGAGCATTTATCTTCGACCACAAGAGTTTTTTGATACTGTCAACATTCGTGTTTTGACTGGGAAGCGAGCAAAAAACATCAACTCACTCGATCAAACTGTGACATTCGAAGATGGTGACAACATGCCGTTCGACAAACTTTTGATTGCCACAGGTTGTACAACTTTGTATAAATTGAGAATGTTTCTATGTTGGTGGTTCTTTATCCGTCTTTACTCCGCAAAACATTTATTCATTGTCTGTTGTTAACCTGGGATTTTGTGGGTAAGCCATGGATATATAACCTTTATCTTTACTTTCCCATGCATTCTCAAACATATACTTGGCAGTGTAGAATTATTTATGCCTACGAAATATATATGTAAGTCGTGTTCTCCCACCGATAATAGCAAATAATTTATGCATGTTGCTTGTTTTGCACATAAATAATTGAAAAGCTTTCTATATATAAGTCTCAGTTTCATTTGATGTTACACGATGCTTAACAAAGCAAATCCCATTTCTCAATCTTTGCTATAATTGTAGGTGGCAGGCCTAGAACGCTTCCCATCCCTGGGTGGGACTTGAAGAATGTCTTTGTTCTTCGGACTCCTGATGATGCGAATGCTATCGCTGCTGCAGCAAAAGACAAAAATGTCGTTATCTGTGGCGCTTCTTTTATCGGCATGGAAGTGGCGTCGTCACTTGTCTCAAAAGCAAAGTCAGTCAGTGTCTGTGAGTTCTTCAGCGTCCCGTTTGAACGTGTGCTCGGGAAAGAGGTAAGCTGAAATAACTCGACTGGAAATGCTTCTAAAATATCCTGTCCTTGCTAACAATCTTGCGCATTCTAGAACAACTGTTTTGTCTCAAGTTGCATGCTAGCTTGTCTCAAATCAGTCGTAAGTGTTAGCTGCAAAATTGGCTCTTATCATTTAAACGACCATTTTTACTAATATCATGTCCATGATGTTTGGAATGGCAGTCAAGTTAATAAGTCATAGCAGAAATTTGACTTTCATTGTAAGTTACCATCACCATTGATAAAAAATAATTTCAGTAAGGGGCAAAGCATCTGCAGTTATTTTGCACTCCAACATTTGTAGCATTTTGCTGTTATATATTCAGTTATGACTATCACTAAATAAAATGCATATTTATTTTATTTTTCAAGTGCACATATTCCGCATTTTGTAGTGCAATGTTTTCATCGGCACACTGAAATTAATGTAGTGCTGCATATCAGGACATATATGCAGTCAAACATATCCATTTATGCATTCGTATACACAGTAACACATGCACGACCATGACGACTTGTTAACATTTTATAGGTTGGTTTGTATTTGCAAAGACTCCACGAGTCAAAAGGTGTCACATTTTACATGAATGCTTCGATGGTAGAATTGAAGAGTGATGGCAGCGAAGTGCAGAGAGCAATCCTCAAAGATGGATCTGTGCTGCAAGTAAGATTTTACCAAGTTATTGCTTTAGTTCCTTAACTTATTTGCATGTCCTATTTATATATTTGCTGCTGTGTGTTTATTGAACGTAGCTATTCACAAAGTTTGTTTCGTTAACTCGGCAAGTACAACAAACATTTTACATAATCGACAAACTCTATAATTGCTGTTTGCTTCTGTAAACTATTTTTGAATTATGTTATCAGGCAGATCTTGTGATAGCTGGCGTTGGTGTCATCCCTTCGACTGAGTTCCTTGGTGACAGTGGCATATCATTGACAAGCCACGGCTTCGTAAACGTCGACCGATACATGCGTTGTATGAAGAAAGACAGCGATGGGAAAGATGTGTTTGAAAATATCTACGCTGCTGGTGACATTGCGATGTACCCACAAAAGTGAGCGTTTATAATAAAGCATTGTGTCTTATAATGCTTTTAGAACAAAGCAAAAGGCATTTTTCATAATATACAACAGAAATTTTGGACAAGTTTTAAGCCATTAATGCATATTGAATGGGTTTAAAGACTTCGGTGTTGTAACTACAGTAACACCCCTATTAAAGTGACCACATATTCCTCCCTCCCCAAGTGTTAGGAGTTCTGTGTTTGATAAACTCGTAAAACGAGAACAGCAGACTCAGATTTTTACCTGGTAAACATGAGACTAATTCAGTGATGGCATTCTAAACAATTTTGAACCCAGTTTCTGTGTTTCCTTTTTGCATTTGAATGCACAAAAGATAATTGGGTAGTTTGGAGGTATTTCCCTAGGAGTGATCACTTTATCCAGGTGCACTGTGTTGCCATATCATGCACACAATATGTATGCCTTGATGATACATGAAGCAATTCATCTGCTCTTAAACAGGTTGCGCAACTGGCAACCATCAAATGTACAGCACTGGCAGATGGCGCACAAACATGGCAGGACCGCTGGCACCAACATGGTGGTGGATAAGTCTGATCTTCAAGCGGTTCATTCAGTTCCATTTTTCTGGACTCAGCAGTACGGGAAAAGTCTCCGATACACAGGTAAATGGTTGCTGTGTTGTCTAGAGCTAGTTATTATTGATAAAAGTTTGTTGATCATGTAAGTTAGTGATCTGATAATTTGCGAATTTACCTTAGTTCTGAAAATTCTATGACACCATAAATACTTCAACACTATTTCCGCTCCGTGCTCGCACGTATTTCATTGTCGTCAATCATCAGGTTACGGAGTCGGATATGACGACATCGTAATCACTGGGGAGGTGTCAGAAGGCAAGTTCTGTGCGTATTACACCGCTGGCGATGATGTGGTTGCCGTAGCAACCATGATGTCAGATCCGGTAGCTGCCCTGATGGCGCAGAAGATGTTGGATGGAGAGAAAATCTCGAAAAGTGAAATCAAATAAATTCCGTCAAGAATTGTTACGAAACAATCTCGAATTCCTGGATAAGTTATTTTCTCGTTTCTGTTGATTTTGTTTTAATGGGAAGTAAGAATTTGGTCGAAATGAAAGTCATATTGACAGCGATCACACATCACTATATAATCAGGGCTGCACTGTCACCAGAGCACCACTGCGACGCCTCTCTGTGGTTTCGGCCGCACCACGCTGTTGATGCTTCTTTTTAAATTAATGAAAACGTCACTTTTTTTCTACATTCACTTGAAACGTAGATCTAGTTTGTGACGATAATTGATCAGTGAATGCACATAATGTGACACACATAGAACAGCATAAGGAATGGCAGACTTCGAACCTTACCATAGCTTCATCGCTACACTTTCGATCGTATCCAGTTCAAAGTGACTTTTGTGGCAAGCCGACAGCAGGATACAATATGTCAGAGATTTGAATTTCCTCATTAATCATTCATCTTATCAGCCTTTCTCGTTCCATTTCATGAAAACCTGGTGATGTTTGCGTTTATTTTTACCGTATTGTGTTGTTTTGTTCCATGTAATTACAAAGAATCTATTATAAAGATGTTTGTTTGTGGACTGTAATAAAAATCTGCAAATAAATTTGTGTAGACGTTGTAGCTGAATTCCATTCAGTTGAAGTTGGTTGCACGTAACCTGGCTGCCTACATTCGTTGTATTGATAATAATTAATAGTTCATTTGCATTTTTGTGTTCTTTGATCAACTGGATATTTTCTAACAGAAACATTCTGTCATTTGCAGCTTGTGAATATCATTTTTCAACATACATGTCGCAAACTTTTCTCCGAGTGTTTCAAAGAACCGTGTCTTTTCATAACTTAAATGGTTCTAGGTGCCACCATTTCTCACCGGGAGATGGCAGCCTCGCGCAAGCATTTCAGGAATTTAGCGTGGAAGTGAAATTTCAGAGTTTTTGTTGAAAAAGAAAAGTGTTTAAATGAAAAGTAGAAGTAAAACTTTTTGGTTGTGACGTCGTATGCAGAGAAGCAGATCTGAAGCCAAAAGCTGTCGGTCATATATTATAGAAATAAAGGCCTTGTGAGCCTATTAGCTCAGTAACATTATAATCGTGAAATAAGGAGAAACATAATTTCATAGAAATTACTGCGGCGGCTTAAGAGCGCCAACTAGCGAAAAAATTTGAAATATATAATGGCCGCTACACGGCAACCAAAACTTCCGGCTCTTGGACGTATATGATCATTAGGGCAATTATTTTTTGACCTAAAAAACTAAAAATTTTGACATTAAAAAACTTTTTTTTGACAAATTTTGACATATGAAGAATTCAAGTGCTTAAATTACGCTTTATTGTACAAAACGTTAAAATTTATTGTATTTATTTCGAAAAATCACAAACAGCTATGAAAATTTAGCAGCTTTTTAAGAAAAACAAGACCCTGGTTATTCTCGAATAAAATTGCTGACTAAATAGTTAAGTTGAAAAACAGGGTAAGGAAGTAGACACACATAGAAATAGGACAGAATACAAAATAAGTGGCAACATTGGAGCCAAATATGGCAGTAGGCTAATCTAACTAAAACGAAAGAATGTGCAAAAGTCTAACAGAAGAGCAAAATCTTAACACGGACCTAGCCTATTCTGAAAATGGAAATGAGCTAATTACAAATCACTGCCAAAACACAGCAGCTAAGACACAACAAAAACTGTTCAATACATTTGTCTAAACCAGGGGTGGGCAAACTTTTTGTACTGAGGGCCGCATTAGAAAAAATGTTGCAGCCGGCGGGCCGCACACTCTCATTACAAAGTAGGAAAATTTACCCGGTGTGTAAATAAACGCATATTCATATTAAACACAATTTTTGCATTTCACACTCAGTTACGTTTAAAGCTACGCAATCTTCATCACAAAGGCCTACGGTTGCCGCTACCATATTTGTATTTTATGATCAAACAATGCGTGAGAACTGTACGGCTAGTAGCTGAAAGCATGTTGCAATATATGCGCGACTGACGTGTGTGTGTTTACGCACTGAAAGTGAAGAGTGTATTGCTTGAAACAAAAGTAAAGTTGCCTTAAAGATTTGGTAGGTTACAGCTAAACCTTCCCTGAGTCCGCCCAACCGTTGACCATCGTTTCATTTCATGTAATTACCTGTAACCAGTCACTAACCGCCGCAATCGCGCAAAATGAAACAACGAAGTTGGGCAGACAAGCATTTGGGGACCCAAGAAGAAATTTCTTACATCTTTTCTATGGACGAAAAGGCAAAAACAAAACAACAACTCATGACCCTACCTCATCTAGCAAATGTTAGAGGGGCCAAGCTTGTTCAAACTAATCGATAGTTCGCCTCGGATCTTCCAAATGTCACCTCAGGTACAACTGATATATACCCGTGGTACCTGAAACAAATTTACCATCGCATTTGCTTTGACGCCCTCTACCGACGACAAACAATATGAAAGAAAAGAAAAAAGAAGTAGAAAAACACACAAAAATACAAAACTTACGTTTATAGAAGCTATTTAGTCCGATAGCAGAATGTCCCTTCGGTACGACAAAATAATTACGTCCATGTTTGTATTTTGAAGTTTATTGCGTCAATTTGGTTGATTTTTATTTCATTTCTACAGACATCATAGATTGCGGGTTTAAGCTCAAAATTACTTCTCAGCTTTTTACGCGGATAATTTTGGAAGGAAGCCAGACTTTAATCAACGCGCGCCGCGCCGAATGCCAGGTGACGTCACAAACAAATAAAGAAACTCGTGGTCATTTTATTTTGACGGTGGCTGAGAAGGTCGCAGCTGTAAGAACTTGTGCGTTGGCTTGGTCAGTTCAACATTTCCAGAGTTGAGTGAAAGCTTGTTCCGGTACATTTGGTGAGTTGAACATTCAGTATTTTCTTGATAGCGATAAACGTGCTTATGATAGTGGTATATTTTGTCCAAACTTGTTAGCTTGTCTGAACTTAATATGATGTAGCACAATTGTATTGTTGGCATCTTGCATGTTTGTAAAAGTTCGAGTTTTACCACTTTTTCCTTTTCGTTAATTGTACGAGAGCATGTTCTTTATTGTGCTATGACTAAATGGCTGAAGATTATGAGACTGTCAGTTTGAAGTTTTGGTTTATTGAATACATTTTCGGTTGACGTTTATATCTGTTATTTAAACTGGTTCATAGCTTGCTAGGTTATATAAGTACAAGTTAGCTTTCAAACTGGTTTTGGCTTGTTATATTTTTGTAAACAATATGACAACATTTTTGATCAAATTTTGTAATCTACTATTATAGGCTTAAGTTTTTGTTGTAAAATATAATACGTTTTTAACTTGGAAACTTTAGATTCAAAATAGCGTAAACGATATCTTCAATCAAGCCATTATGTTTGTAGGTTCAAGCGGTGATTATCGGATCAACAAGCCGCCAATGACGTACACTTTCTAGAAATGTTCTGTCTTCCAGCGGAACAAAATTTTCATTCTTATGCAGTTAATTCTCATAATTAAGGGGCTGTAGCAAACTTTAGAATTGTGTATTACAGTTCACATAATTAAACTTTGTTTTCTGTAGTGGATCAGCTTTGTTCATGTGGTTAGTGAAGTTCTCCAATCATAATGTATTCATGAAATTTCAACTACTTTTGGTGTTAATTTTTGAGCTGTTGCTATTTCAACGAAAACATCGTACATTCATAATTACCTTTCCATACCTCACGTTAACTAAACTTCAATGTTTTATCATATACTGTTGATAACTAAACCTAACAATATATGTTTTTTAGACTAAATCAAATACCCAGTAATTTCAAAGCAGCTTCGAAGACTGACTGCGTGACCTATTTCGAGTTCGGCTGAAAGTGAAATAGTCAGTTACTTTTTTTGCGGTCCATTTAACAAAATTAAAGACACGTTCAAGCCGTGTGAATTATATGGTGGGCCTCTAGTGGACACCAAATCACTCAATACTAATAGTGTTTTGAAGTTTTCAAGAAATTTTCCATGTTTACGAGGTTTAGCCACGCTACAAAACGCTGTTCAAATTTTTTTCAAGCTTGCCGTTTGCTGACCTGGATGTCGTACATGTTGTTTTTTTGGAGCTGCTTCGTATCCTGCTTCACCTTGTGGTTGAAACGCAGGAGAGGTCGACCAATGGGCCTGGATCTAGAGATGACTTCACTGTGAGAGATGTCATTTGAAATTCCGACATCGGGACGTCGGCCCCCTTGCCTTAGGTGCCTTAGAGAGCTGCATCCAATGCGCTCGGTCACACTGCTGTTCCTGATCTTGGTGCGCCGCGTGACTCCTTAACTGCGTCGCAGACAGCGCCTATTAAGGTGTCAAACACCTAAATCTAAGATCTCTTTCAATTTGTTGGACGTCCTACGTAGGGCTTTAAAAAAATGTTTAGACCAATCAGAAGGCAGCATGGTTGGTGTTGTTTTCTAGCCTGGGAATTACCCTAGCAGTTGGCGTGCTTCAATATCTCAGCTCGCGAACAAAATTTGGCTAAAACTTTGCATGAAAGTAGCTAAAATTGGGTTTTTTAAACCAAAAATTCTAGTGTTTATTTTGGGCTTCTGTTATTTTGGTTTTTTGATGGCATTTTGTGGAATGGCAGTTCAAAGAATACTAAATTGACATGCAAAATTTCAGTGAGCCCCATGGAGGGTTTTTCGAGAAACAGTCTTTTAGTAAATTCACTGTATAATAAAACAAACAAAGATTTTATGGCATTTTTTGGTGTTCGACCTTGAAGCCTTCAGCTTTCTCTTCTGTCACGCATATGTTTCTCATTTACTAGGTTGTTTGCTTTCATTACGGTTTTGTGGCAGATGCTGCGCATCAGTGTTGGTGCTGATGACCATTGAGAACCTCCCGCATTTGTTTGCAAAATCATTCATGAGTGTAAGGCCGCTAGTACACTTAAGCAAAGTTTTCTAAAATGTATCCTTAGTTGTACACAAACTTTCGTGCCGTCAGTTAAGGGTCTAATGAGCACGATGGGCCGTCCTTGTTCTCGATACTTTTCTGGGTTAGTCGGATAGAGAAAATAAAGTCAATTGATGACCTGTTTCTATAAAGTCGCCTTATGATTCGGGAGAAAAACTGTCTGCTAAGATTTATAAACGTTCAAACGTACTCTGGCAATAACCTCGCCAAAACGCTCACCAAAGAGATATCTCTACGTTTGGCACAAGCTGTTCTAGTAGCTGTTGTTGCCACGGCACTTTTCAGCTCCTCGAGAGTTGTCAATTGTTTAAGCTCGTGCATCGGTGGAAAACTTTGTGTTTTGCTTCTGGCATGTTTTTATTTGTTCATTATTAATTGCCACTGTTCCGTTTCATCACAGTAGTTATTTCAAAATTATTTGCAAAACAACGTCACACCTTTTGCGGATTTCTTCTTGTCGTGCTCAGACATTGGTCTGTTTCTCGATGCTCCTCCACTACTCTACTGTTAAGAGATATTAATGTACATTGCACAGTGGTGTTGCGATCGATGTAGCGCTTTTAAGTTTTCTCTGGTCCAGTTAGTTTGAGACTTTAGGGCTAGGCAGTCAACAACTAGTCCTTTTTTATCTGGCCAGTACACGGACACATTTTAGGTTGAGGGGAAAAGGCAGTGCTGGCAGCCAAGATAGGTTCAGAAACATGTAGCCTACAGGCGTGCTATTTTTTGCCGACGTATGCAATTAAGGTCGTAGCGTCATCAGTAGAAACGGTGATCGGTGGATCCGCAGGATCGTTGTCTAATTTTAGGCACCTTTTAGATTAAGGGTCTAGGCACCTTTTAGATTAAGGGCGGCTGGACGGGATATGTTTCGTATGGTGGCCATCCAGTGGACGCCTAAACATTTGGCGCCATAAATAAATATACTGCACTAGCTGGGTATCGAACCCGCTACCTCCATGCTAGCAGGCAAATTTTATCCAAAAGAGATATACACAGGAATTTATTTTGCTTAGAATTTCAAATATATATTTTTCGAAAACACTCAAAAAGGAAAAAGCGCTGTACACCAACTGAATCGAATTCCCTCCCCATTCTTGCAGGACCTTCGGTTCTACATCCTGTTAAGTGGTTTTACACCTCCCTGTATTGCATTCTTTTCTACCATAGCTGGGGATCGAACCCGGAACCTCTAGCACCGAGTGCAGTGTCCAAGCACACGAGCTATGAAGTTGCACAAGTATAGGATGTGGTGTAACAAATATAACCAACGACAATGCATCAGTTGTTTAATTTTGAAAAGGGAAAGGCAAAGGTCATATGGCTCCAAAGAGACCTGAACTCGGTAATTTTTGCTCCGATTTCTGTGATAAACGTCGCAAGCTACAACGCGTCTGGCCTAATCTACATTTGTTAGCACACATACCATCATCACATCAGTTAAAAAAAATTAATTGAAGTTTTTGAGAAATCAAAGCAAGAACCTTTGCATCGATGTCAATGACGGAAGGCGCGATCAGTTCTGTGTAGTATGCCTTGCTCCTGCTCTGCGTTTAACCCTTTGTTCGTCAGGATAACATTCATTTCAGCTCAAGGTCGATTCAACTCTGGAACTCAACCAACGTAAGATGAAACCAAGGATAATTGAGTGCAAGGTTTCAATCCACACATGTTGGTTGGGTCATCCTGAGTTTAATTGTTTTAGATCTTCTAGTATCTTCCTCGACTGTACAGAAATCGAATTCACCTGAAACCATTCATCAATATCATAGAAAATGATAAGTGACTCCGACGTGATTTGAACACGAACTCTTCTCATCTGGAGTCGGACGCGCTACTGCTTAGCCACGGAGTCATAATGTTCACAAAACATTGTACCAAGATAAATGATGTAAAGGTATACATGTAATCATTACACACATTATGTCGTGATGTCATAAAGCTAAGTTTATACGATCATGTTAAATACATATTTTTACTTTGCTGACTCAGTTCCAGTGTCGAAGGTTATTATCAGTCGGAATTACGTTACACTTGTGACCGTGGACCAGGCTGCTTATGTTTTATTCACGCATGAGTGGTTTAAGAACTTAACGCCGGGAATCGAACCTGGAACCTCCGGCACCGAGTGCAGTGTCGAGTCACATGAGCTACGAATTAACTCATGTAAACGATGTGATTTAACAAATGTGACCAATGTACATTCATCAGTTCAAAAAAAAGGATACAACCATTCCACTGCAGGGGGATCTGAACCCAGAATCCTTCGCACCGAATCCTGCAATTCCTATCGTGAGCTACAAATCGTCTGACGAGCGTCCTTAATCAACACTCATATTTTCACCAGGTGACAAGATTGAAAATAAATTAAGTTCAAGACTTTAAAAAATCGATTCCAGAACATTTGCACTGATGTAAACAACGACTTGTAGGTTGAGTCGTCCAGGAACCGTTCGTCAGTACCAAAAAACTGAGATAAAATATCAAGTGCCCGCTTAAGATTTGAACACGCCACTTTCTGATTTGTAGTCAGTCGCGCTACCGTTGCGCCATAGAGTCGTCATTTTTAAAAGGTAGTACTAGCACACTCGGCCACATCGTATGTCTTGATGCAAGAAGGCAGAATTTGTACGACCCTGCTATAGATTCATTCTTTTTGTTTTGCCTTATTGCGAACATGTGTGTTTCGGAATAGACGATCCAAAAAATTCTCCCTACTGCACCACCCCATAACATATGGCATAACCCAATTGAACCCGTCCTAGCAGGAGCATCAGTTCCAAAAACGTAGGTGACTTGGGGCAGTTGACCAGAATTCTCCTCCCTGCATTGCGTTTTATTCACCCATGAGCTGACCGTCTGTAATCTATAATCTATATCATTGGATCAGGGCATTGGTTTTGGTACATCACATTGTGTCTATTACATTTTTAATGGTGCATTCATGGTAAAATGAGCCCACAGCTACATTCTTGAAGAATAAAAATACGCTTACAAGCAATTAGACACTACTGGCATATGCGACCTCTTGATGGGTAGCCTACACGTTAATGATATTAAAACTTTCAAAGGAATTATTCTAACTATTAAAAGGAAAAATGACTGTCAAGGAATCGAACTCGTGACCTATTGAACGACGAGGAGGTGTTTAAGGCCTGAGCTACCAACCGGCTTCTGTCAATGCCGTTAATTTCAATACATGTCTCATGGTCATGAAATACATGTGTCAAGGTTTTATTCTTCACAATAAATTTCTCACTTTTTAAGCAACCAAGTTGGAAACTTTACTGATTTTAGAGCGAAATACACAAGTCATAACATTATCAATTAATATAACCCACACACAAAACATACAAAATGTACACAGTAAATGTCAAACTGAATACAATGAAACAGAAATAAGCGCAATAGATGCAAAATAAATATGATGACAACAGAAAACAGTATGACAAACTTAATTGTAACTTATTAATAAGCCGTGCCATTTATAAAGACGCGGGTTCCAATGTTTTATTAATAAAGCTTCCACCACTAAGCTGTTATACTCCCAAATCGCTAAATATTGTTTATATATTTTCGATAGATATGTTTTTCAATCCCACCATTACTCACAAAGTGACGCGCAGTGTCACTGATGAAAGCTCGTTATCGGCCAATCATGGGCGGTTACTACAATTTTATTATATATTTAATAAGTTTAAAACGTGCACGAATAATGGTATTATTTTGCAGACGATAGCGGGCAAGTTAAGTTGACGAGATGTTTGTTTCAGCAAAAATGCCAAATCACAAGTCATAGTTTCATCAGCATACCAGCAAATAATCATGGTCGAAAATCGAACGATTCGCTACGAACTTTGTTGCCACCGCAACAAATCGATTTGTTATTTAAATTGTTACACAATTCTATATGAGAATTTTGCTACATTATATTTTATTATATTAAACCAATGATACTGTTTGCGGCCACAAGTTCTGAAACACTTAACCGTACGAGTATTTTTACGAGTTAATATAAGTTATTATTTTATCATATTACATTTTTATCACAGGAAAGATTTACAATCTGTTTCCAATCAGCAATTGGTTTCGATTGCGGTTTTTAGCACGTGACAAGTGTTACTTTGTTATGTATCATGTTGTTTGTTTCATTTATATTGCATTAACATTGTGTATGTCATATATTTTATTAAAAGAATTAGGTTATCATGAGACTTTGTAATAATAATGTTAAAAACCTATGTTTTCCAGTGATTTAATTCCAACCAATTATTTATATTGTTTATATTGTTTTGTGCAGACATTTTTGGAAATGACCTTTTTCCAGTCACCAATCAGCCGTGTGACGAATTCGATTGCGATTTGTTGACGATTTCAATTTTATTATGTATCATGCAGCTGTATGGTTCATTATTTCTAGAATTTTGTATGGAACATCTCTTTTTTGTATATTTTATTGTAAGAATTGATCTATGATCTTTTAACCGCTGTTAACGAGGGTAGTCCACAAGATAGCCAGAACCTGTAACCGTTAAGAGCCGCGGACCATCAGTCAGAATTTAAGACCATTTAGAATGGAACATGCAAGAATTTGTGACGTAATATGCAGTGCGACGTGCAATGCAGTAACATGATGTGAGAACTAAAAACACAGCAACGGTATAAACATTGCATAGATAATATTGAACACTTTTAAAGAAAGTTATGTTGTCGTCGTTTCATCAGAGAAGCTTGAGCGTACGTCTTAGGCACAGGATCAAAAGACGACTTCTTTTGGCTGAAAAAAATAAAGTTATAGAACAAAATCTTGATTAAAAGTACGAAGCCATAGAATTAAAGTTGATGTATGCCTGCTATAACGCCGGTGTACCGACACTTAATCACCGACACATAATCACTAGGACATTTAATCACGCGACACATAGTCACTTGGATGTCGGAAAGGCGTGAAGAAAATTCAGTAATTCAAGCTCATGTGCATCTCTCTGTGGGGATGACGATGATTGCTTTTAAGGTTGGCCTAAAACCAAAGGCTATTTGTCTTTCTTTTAGAACTCCCCGACAATGGTCTTTGACTCCGTTGCGCCGGCTTTCTCTATAATGTTTCTTTAAATCAACACCAGCTTCATAGAGTCTAATTGTTATATTGTCCGAAGTAAGTTGTATCACAATAGAAACATTTTCATCATCTTTTCACATTTAAACAAAACTCTAACTCCAATTCAGTAATGAACAGTGCAGAAGGTAAAACTGATATTATGTGTAGAGACAAGAAGGGGAGATTTTAATCAAACCTTAGTTTTTATACAAACACATTAGCCAATCAGGAAATAACATGTCATTTTGCATTACTACGTATAACCTATGTAATATGTAACATTATTCTATTGTCACCGAAGCTCTTGATCAAAGTACCATCAAAACGGTTCTGACGTGAAGAAAAAACTTTTTACCTATTACCTTTCTTAAAACAAAGTTTTGCAAAAGCGAAGTACACCACATATACGCATAGATGGGTATCGCGACAATTCTAATGATAATTTAAATTAAACCGTCAAATTCAGAAAACATTGGTTTAAAGTTGACTTCCACCAGCTAGAAACTCTTTGATATTTAGCCAGAAATATCACAAACACGATGAAAGTCATCGTGTTGACAAAGTTGACCGTTATCTGTCAAGCGAGATTTTAGTTATCTTCGTGCAGTTGCTTACGTTTCCCATGCATGACATTGTTACCTAGTGTGTACGGTAGCCGATACTGTAAATGTGTGATTAAATGTCGCGTGATTAAATGTCCTAGTGATTATGTGTCGCGTGATTAAATGTCCTAGTGATTATGTGTCGCGTGATTAAGAGTCGCATGATTAAATGTCCTAGTGATTATGTGTCGGTGATTAAGCGTCGCGTGATTAAGTGTCACCAAACCATAACGCCAACGTTAAAAATTTGCAAAAAAACGGTTAATGCTGGTAAAAGCTTAAAATTGAGTGCGTTTGGCGATGTTGCCAAAAAGTCGACTGCTCTTAGTTTTTGAAGCCGTTCCACCGCGTCAAGGTGGCAGTCGTCGGAACGGTTCTTTGGGAACGGGGAGAATCCCCCACTTCGCTACCGATGGGTGTAGAGAAGCAGGATAAAGACCGTTGTAAAAACACCAAGACCGAATTGTTCTTTTAACTACCGAAAATACCGAATATTATGTTTAGTACTTTATACTTTTTTAGTATAGGATTTGGTACGTTACGATGCGTCCTCCTTCTCTTAAAGACAAGGGGAATCCGCCCAACCGTTGATCGTTGTTTCATTTCATATAATTACCTGTAACCTGTAAATAACCGCCGCAATCGCGCAAAATGAAACAAAGGGGTTGGGCAGACAAGCATTTGGGGACCCAAGAAGAAATTTTTTAAAAGTTTTCTATGGAGGAAAAGGCAAAAACAAAACAAGTCATGACCCTACCTCATCTAAGAAATGTTGGAGGGACCTAGCCGGTATCGCGCGGTGTGGTTTGTTGTGAGAGTTTTATACAAGGCAATAAGAGAAGGCATATGGTCGCGTTAGATGTTGTGGCCTATTGTTGTTGTTTTAATTATATTTGACTGAAAATTTAGTCAACCAGACCGAAGTGCGGTCAACCTAGGATTGTTTTACTAGGATATTCTACCTAGGATACTTTGTAATACTTTACTTGAAAACCTGAAAAAAAATAGTTGAAACCAACATCGGTAACTCAAACCGGCCATACAGTATGTGAATCATCTTTAATGTGTTTGTTTTAGGTTGTGTTGCGCGCTAAGGCACCGATCCAACCGCTGCATTAGGTTGGAGTGCCAGAATAAAGAAAAGTATAGAGTCTTATGCCTAAGATAAGATACAGTAGATATAAAAAATAGAAATATAACAGCACTGGAGTCGATGGACACAATGGGAATAACTAAATAGAATTGTGTGGTTCCGAAAACAAAAAACCCTAAAAGTTTATTCGCAAGATTGAAATAAAATAGTGCTGGATAACCTAAGCGAGCTACACCCTAGGAGCACTATTTTATCTGAGGACCCACAACAAACCCCATAAGCGTCGAATTGTTTGTGTCTGTGGCTTAATGCCCCGTCGGACCTACTTGTTATATTGAGTGCCGCCATCTAGGGGAGGCGTCAAATGTCGGAGGTCCCTACCCTATTCTACACGGCACTTTGTCCCCCTAGGATAGGGTTATGAAAGTGCAGGCTAGTATAGGGGCGCGAGGGCAAAATGTTCTTTATTTGGGCCGGGGACACTGGATCGCTTTGGGCTTGGCGAACCCAGTGCTGCATCGGGTCCTGCACCCTCCAGACGATAAAACAGTCAACACACAACAATATAAGACAGAAGAACTCAATGATTCAAACTATGAGAGAATAATACAAGCGATAAAACAATACACAACAACAATCCCATCAATTTTAAGAGATAGAGAAAGTCATTATGCCATCGACTCCAGCACCTCCACTATCTTATTGTAGGCCTATATAAGGTAATCCCAGTAAATTTCTTACTGGTTTTAGATAACTGTCCTTTGGTTAAATCGCAAAACAGTTTTATTGAAAAAATGTTTAAAATTATCTTTGCATTTATGGTAAAATGTAAATGTAACAGGTATCAAAATAAGCAATAGTTAATCTTCTCCATATTATTATTGCTATTATGTTAACACCCACAATTATTAACAAAATTATTGTAACAAAAATAATATCATTGTAAACTATGCAACATATAAAGGGCCTAAGCAAACAAGATATTTGAAAATTTACCTCGGATCTTCCAAACTTTACTACTTCAGGTACATTTGGGATATACCTTACCTGAAAGAAAATTACCATCGCATTTGCATTGACGCCCTCTACCGACGACAAAAATAATAGAAAAAAAGGAAGGAAGGAAGTAGAAAAACACACAAAAATACGAAATGTCTCTGTCTTTCATAGAGGTGAATTTAATGAATTCTTATAGAAGTTATATTAGTCTGATAACATAATGTCCCTTTTTGCTGCACTACATGGTTTAACATTTCTACACCAGGGGCGCAATGTGCGATGGTAATGCCGCCTGAACCGTAACCTACGATGCACTGGCGCGCCGGCAACTTGTCGTCGGAAGGTTTCTCTCTCTTTCGTGTTTGTCTCATCGCTACTTCTTCTCATCGTCCCTCGTTGGTTACCAACGCGCTCCTAACGTTATGAAGCCCTGCCACTAAATATTGCTTTGGTTGGTTGGTTGGTTGGTTGGTGGTTGGACTTCCATGAGACCTTAAAAGTAACAGAAGGGTCAACCCATGCTTACACAGCCAAACCATCACCCATGATTAATAGCTTGACACCAGCAATTCATTAGTTTATTTCATTAAACTAGTTGCTCAAACGAGACCTACCGATGGCGAGCTATAGCTGGGTCGAGGCCGCACCGCCAGCTTCTTGATATTGAACAAACGCTATCGAAGTTATTGAAGTGGAATTGAATGTTGAAAGAGTCTGAAACAATATTGTTATTATTAGTTGACGATCGAATACACTTGCTAAAACTTTGAAGTAGCTTTTAATCGTAGCTATGTGTATAATAATTTCATTACTGTTTTGAAGTCTTGTACGTCTTGTATATGTATGTCTTGAAGCTTGTGTAAGATTTCACAATGTTTGGGAATGGTGAAACGTGAAGAAACTATCAGGGAAATGACCTGCCAGAAATTAAAACCAGGAATGAAAATAAACAAATATCAACACGATTCTCGGGTAAAGCGATATTTAATACGGTGAGAATTAAATACGGGCCCAAGGAAGACATTACATTTCCACTTACTATTGGCGTAACCACTATTAGTTACTGGTTGTACGGAAGTAGATGAAAGTGACTAGAAAACTTGGAACTTCAAAGTAGAACCTTCAGCTGATGGAAGAAATATCTTGGGAAACGAGTATGAAAACATTTAAGTTTTATTTTCAGCAATAAAACGAACTCACCTGAACTATAAATTATCGTAGGATGGTGACGACCCACAAAAGGGCGATGGGGAGGACACAATCATTATCAAACTTGGGCTCCAATGACATCATAATTGCATTGTTGGCAATTATTAAGGCCCTGGAACTTTTATGAAATAGAAAAATTCCTAAGTCACCACTTGCGTCATCTCAAAAAGGGAAACTTTTGGCAACGTGACCGTAATGTTAAATAAAGCTTAAAATACACCCCCAACACAATTTTACTGAACTGAACAAAGCCAAAGCAGATTTCTAAGTTTCTATGCTGCCTACGTATACTGTAGTTCTGGTACAAATTTTGACATGTTCAGTTCACAGCAAGAAATGTTCAGATTTGAAGATTTCAGATCAGCTTTGGGGGTACAAATTCTCCTGAAACACCAGATGCCAGATATCTCGAGCTCAACTTTTGAACAGAATCATGAGAAACTGAACATATTTAAACTGAAGGTCACTGCATGGCCAGGAAAAAATAAATCAATGAACGCCAACAAAAAAAAACTCTATAAAAAATCCAAAAAAATCACCAATTTACAGGCTCCAAAAATACTCTTTAACACAAACTGTACAAACGCCAAAGCGCAGAAACGCAGCAACGAGACCAAGACGCTAAAGCGCGCGCAGAGAGCAGTTGCAACAAAGCAGGAACAAAGGTTAACAACAAGAACATCGAAGTATGCAACAAAGGTCAAACAAATACCAAACTCAACAACAAGCGCGAGCTGTGTTTCAGCATCAAACAAAATACAACTTGCAGTCCTGACCAAAAATTTATCGTCATTAAACAAGTCAGACAAATCGGCCAACAAATACGGGCCTTAAGCCAAGCAGTGACGTTTCAAATCAGCATAGACAAGTTGTTACTTCAAACCAGTCACACCAAACTGAACTCCGCTTTATTGTAAATCCATTGTATTGCATCCATATTATTGTAAATTCTAAACCACTCATAACCACCAACCAACCACCTCAACTGCACGAGGTACAAGAATGAAATTATGGAACGAACACGCGCAGTGAAGATTCGAGAAATCTCGCGCAAATTCCTCAGCTGATTAAATAAACGCACGAAATTTGCTCCAAGGTTGACTCAAAGCAAAAAGGTGCCAGCTTCTTGCTAGAAAACTTGCGACAAGCTCTCCTATTGCTTAACAATGCCACAGCCCTACACAATAATATAGTTACTCTAAACTAAAGATACACATGAAGTATCTAAAGTAAAACCGAAACAAGAGCTGCACCTAACCTACATCTGACGCAAAATGACTTAGGACCTTGCAAAAATTTTACACGTTTTGAGATGTGTTGAGCATCACACCATATCAACCTAATTATTTCACTTAATGGTTTATGATTCACAATACGTAGACGATGGGCCATTTACAACAGTTTAAAGTAGGCTACAAGGTGTAAAATGTAAAATGAAAAGTTCAATGACAGTGCAACCTCTACGAAACCACGGCAATGCAGTTTGTAAAAAATTTTGACTTTGTAAACAATTTTGACATATTTTGACCTAACGCTAAAAATTTGACCAAATTTTAACTTTTTTTGACAAGTCAAAAAATAATTGCCCTAATGATCATGTATCGAGATATGTTACCAACCAAAATTGCTGTTGTGGAAAGGAAGAAGTTTACTAACCTACAGGTTACAGGCAGTGGCGTAGCAGCCACCTGGCGGTTCTGGCTCTGCGCCAGGGGCGGCAGGCTGCAAGGGGCGGCAAAATGAGGCTGCACAGTGCACACAGCACGAGAATTTTAAAAAAATGGAGCGGTAAACAAGCTAATTTGTTACAATTTGGTCCCGCATACCAAGAAAACTGTGGAAGGTGAACCAGTCCTGGGCATTTAAACGTTTATTTGTAAACTTTTAAGTTGTTATTGATTGTACACGTTTAAATGACAGGTTGTGGTTAAATTTATACAAGTGTTAATTTAGACTCGAAAATGAAACGTGTCAAAGAGAGTGGAGCTTTTTTTTAAAAAGAAGATAAAGCAAGAGAAGCAGAATTGAAAAAGCACAAGGGAGCTATGCTAAAATTTGTAACCTCTTCTGGTTCAAATGTTTTTTTAACATTACCAGAGAACGATTCAAATGAAAACCCAGACAATAACGCTGAGCTCCAGAGAGATACTGAAAATATCAGCTTATCAGCAGAAACGCAAGGGTCTATCAAAAGTAATACCAATGAAATCAATTATGCATTGCCGGTTATAGATGAAGACGATCGTCGAAGGTCAAAATAACGACGAAACAGTTGCAGTAGTCAACAATTTGCCCAATGATGTGGCCTCTTGGCCTGAAGTTATAGATCACCATTTATATGGATGAAGAGCGAAAAAAGTGGAAAGCAATTTTAGAAAGCGTTGTTGATGTCATATTATTTCTAAGTAAGCAAAACCTTCCTTTTCGAGGACATCGTGAAGCTTTTGAATCCAACAACCAAGGGAATTTTTTAGAGACCGTGAAGCTTCTGGCAAAATATAGTCCCGTAATCATCAAATACCTTTCTGATATTCGTATTTCTACGAAGATGACAACTACTTATCTTTCTCCCACTATTCAAAATGAGCTTATTTTGCTTCTCAGTAAAAAAGTCAAAAACATCAAGAGGTGTGCGCGAAGCTAAATATTTTGCGATTATGTGCGACAGTACTCCGGACGTATCACATACTGATCAAATGACTCTTATAGTCAGATATGTAATAATCAAAAACAGTATTGCCCAACTGAAGGAATCGTTTTTGAATTTCTTTCCGTTGAGCGGAAAAACGGCAGCTGAAATTTCTCAATCTATTCTAGATGAACTTGAACTAAACAACTTAGATGTGATGATGTGTAAGGGACAAGGCTACGACAACGCATCTACTATGTCGGGAATTCATACTGGAGTTCAGCAAAAAATCAAAAACATAAATCCAAAAGCACTACTCGTACCGTGTGGAAATCACACACTGAATCTTGCAGGTGTTTACTGTTCATGCCGTCGGATCGCCGCATTTAAGCGACAGATTTTCCCTGTTTTACAAAGATTGTATGTTTTTTGCTGCCTCTACTCATAGATGGGATGTCCTTCTAAAGTATGTGCCACTCGCGCTGAAGCGAGTGATTGATACGCGATGGAGCGCACATCACGCTGCTGTAAAGGCCCTTCACGCAGGTTTTGGAGCGGGGGTGTTCAAATGGCGGATCTCGATCCGGATCCGGATCTTTTCAACTTTTTGTCTGGATCTTCCAATGTAGTCTTGAAACAATCTTGCAGCTGTAGCACACTTCACTTTGGACTTTTACAAAGTTATAAATATGTTGTAGGCCCTACAATGTAGGGTACATTTACATAAATAAAGCACCATTAAAATTAAAGCATGTCCAATATGTTTACTATTCGTATTTAGTGGATCACCACGTTGTCAGGTTTGGTTGTGGTGGATCATGGCAGAAATTATTTGAACACCCCTGCTCTAGAGGAACTATGTAATCCAAACGAAAATCTTAATACACGAGGTGACGCTCATAGTATTCTAGAAGCGATTCAGAACTTTTCTTTCTTTTTCTTCTTATGTTTTTGGAAAGTAATCCTGCGAGAATCTCATCATACTTAAACTTACTTGCAGCAAAAAGGATTGCTGTTAGCGCAATGCTCTAACAAGATGAAAACGTTTGTCAACTTTTTAGTGGAAGAACGAGACAATCTGGTTAAAGGTTCTGTGCATGCAGCGATAAAAAAATGCACAGAGCTAGAGATTCCAGTTGAAGATCGGAGAGTTCGCAGAAAAAAGAGAGTGCCTGGCGAACACGCAGAAGATGCTGGCCTTAGTGTTGTTGGAGAAGTAAGACGATGCATGTTTCAAGCATTGGACAGATTTAAACTTGAAGCTGAAACTAGGTTTACAGGCATACACCACTTGAATGATGTTTGGATTTTTGAATCCTCACGCACTGCTGCAAAGCGAAAGTCACAATGGATTCACCAACGCTTTCAAAAGTTCAAACATTGGTGTTTCAACTGCGAGTTGTGAGAGGAGTTTCTCAAAGTACAAAATGATAAAGTCCTATTTACGTTCTACCATGAATGATGATCGGCTATCAGCTCTATCGATTCTTTCTATAGAAAGACATTATACGTTCAAAAATTTGATTTTGAAGATATCATCGCTGATTTTGCTTCGGCGAAAGCTCGAAAAGTTCAATTTTGAGGCGGCTATTGATCTTTTATTTGCCTAATACATTTGTTCTCCATTTTTTGTCTTTTATTTTAGGCCTTAACGCTGAGACAGTGAGGCTTCTTTCTCAAGCAATATAGAACTTCTGAGACGCGGCACATTATCTGTAATTATTTTTATTGAAAAGATTGCGTGAACATGAAACTATACTTCAAAATTTGCTGCAGTCTACATAGGGCGGCATTTTCATCGAAAGCCAGGGGCGGCAGCATATGCTCCTACGCCACTGGTTACAGGTTCGAAACCCACCGCTTGCAATAAGACGATGAAACCAGAGCTATATCGGGTTTGTCTGTGAGATCATCTCTACTGTCTCTGCAGAGTCTGGTCAGCATGAAGTTTTAACTAGGGCGATTGTCGTGTTTATATGATGTCAACTGGTGCGCTGGGACTACGCGAAGTAACTCCAAATCCCTGTCACTCTTCTAGTTACAATTTGTTCACTTATCACAGTGGTGCAGGCCAGATGTCACCAAAACTTGCTTTCCAACCGATCTTCTGGATCTCATTGATTCTCGACGGATAAACTAAACCTCAACAAAGAGCTTTAACAATGTTTAAAAAAATATAATTTGAGTTTATTCTCGATTCATATAAGAAAAAATACCGGGGTGGGTGGGAATGTGCCCTGGCTTGGTGGAAATGCCAACGAACCGCAAACAATAGGTTGCTGGTTCAAACCAGCTGGATGCTTAGACAATCTCCACCACTATCGGGCCCAGTCCAAGTAGATAAAGCCGCGAAGCGGCCGGTCGAGCCACGAAGCGCGGAGTGGCGAGTAAAATTTATTTTGCTTGAAAAAACTACAAAGTCGGCAAATAATATATGAAGACCTTTTTATATACTTAAGTATTAGAATTAACGTCTATCTAAGTTGTAGTTTAACCTCTTCTGTGGCGCTCGTGTGATCACATTCTTCTTGCTTTGAACTTCAACAAGCGCTTACTCAATGATTGCTGAAGTATTTGCAAGCCTTGGGTCAGAAAAAGCTCGAAATAGCAAGCGTACTGATTAATTATTTTAGAAATACTTGCCATCATCAGCAGATTTTAAGTCTGATCAATCTTCATCCGTCCTGACCGACTCCAGTGAGAATCGGACCCCCTACCTCAACTCCACGTTCAAGCACTTCAGCGTAAGAGACTTTTGGACCGGTGGTAAATGAAGGGATAATTTAGAGTCATATTATAACAACAGTTCTTCACCTGGCGCAACTTTACCACTGAGGGTAATTTTGTCTTGTTTGAGAAGTGAGTTTACCGATTAAATGCGTAGTAGATGTTCGACTCCAGTGGGAATCGAACCCACTACCTCAATTACAACGAACATGCGATTTAACTTGAGAGATCCTTGAACCGACGATAAATGGATGGATATTATACGGTCACATGATAACAACAGTTCTTAACCTGGTGCAAATTTACCATTGGTCCGAGTTTACTAATTTCAGGTGGCGTCAAACACCAAAAAATGCCATAAAAACTTTAATTGTTTTTATTTATATTCTAGCTGTTTTATTTCACAGTTTAATCAAAGATTTACGTCAAGTTCACAACCTAACATCATTAGACCAATGGACCTCGTCCAAACGGCTTCTATACCAACGCCAGATCGCAAGCATATCTTAGCAAAATTTTATTTTTCAAAAATTACACTTCAGTAATCGTTATTTACTGTGCAAAATCTCAATTCTTGAACGTCCATGGTTGCAAAGTATGTCAGCTTTACCATCGGCGTTTGCGTCGAGAAGAATGACCTCATCACTGGCGCCGGTGCAGAAATAAGATTCGAAAACCGCGTCTGCGTCAAAGACTGCATTTTTTGACAACTTCACTGACAACAACCTGTAGAAAAAGTAGAAAAAGAAGAAATATTGCAGTAATCTGACAATATTTTCTAAGCAAGTTAGTAGTAAACGTCCATAAACTCTACACCGGAAAAAAAACAAGTCAGTGAACGAAGCATGTGCAAAAACTTTTCTCTGTAACAAAAATTTTCAATGAAGCAATGACATTACCTTTTATCTTTGTCCTGACACAGCAAATCATCCAAGCCATCACCATTAAAATCCGCTGAATATTTTGCCCCTCTACTGCAGTCCTGCATGTAACCAGACCATCCGAGTGCAGCAAAACGTCCAGATGTATCCCCGTACAAAATGTGGCTGTTAACACATGACCGTGCACATCAGACAAATCTTTGTAAAGGACAAGGTAGTTGTCAGAAGAAAACTTACAAAATGCCACTGTCCTCGCCACACATTGCATCCTGGTTAAGGTCGCCGTTAAAATCGCCAAACACCCACCGGAGTGTTTTAGAAGCCGGGCAGGGATTATTGAGCGGTTTTATCGGCGTTCTCCTGAACATCTTGATCACTAGAAATATATTTAATTTATTAAATGAATGAAAAGTAGCAAAAGTTGGACTTTTACCAACGAGTGCCATCTGTCAAGTATCCTGCTCTGTGTTGTACTAAAGATAAACAATTACTTGGCTCCTCGCTGTACAGCCCAACTCTACCAGATGCACACGGCTGAGTGTTGCAGTCTTCAATTTTGTGAAATGAACTTTGAAGATTTCCACCTGGACAATGTTTAGCGTCCCACGTCAAATATCTGCCTGAATAACGGTTCGTTTTTTGACACAATCGCTTTCTGGTTCTCTTTCCACCTCCACAGCTTCTCGAGCATTTTACTTTGTCGAACCAAGGAGACCATAGCGGGTGATCTGAATAAATAAGAGATAGGTTGATGGCAGTTGAGCGGAAACAGTCAAGTCAATATTTCTACTTGAGTGGCTTCAGCGGTTTGTAAGATCAAATACCGGCTTCACAGAACGGAACATTGCAGTCGATGCCGTCCAGCTCCGAACCAATGCACTTAAAACGACCTCCTTGACATGTTCTCTCCCTGAAATAACAAGCACGTGACAGCAGGACTTTCCAGTATAAAGGACAAAATCAAGTGTAATTGCACTTGAAACCTCCACCTGATTTTGTATATTTGAACTCCACAAGTTCTGCTGCATTGTCCAAATTCTGACCAGGGTCCCCACTGAGATGGCGTTGGACAACCACTTGGACGGTCACTATCAGTGCATTTCTTTCTTTTAGGTGAGAATGTGTTGGGATAGTAATATTCGCATTGCTGCACATACTTTGCGATTTAGTAATTGTAATAAAAAGTTAAAAATCTTGGATTCTTTTCGTAGAAAGAAACCCAATTGTCTAGGAAACATTTCTAAATAAAATATTTAAATATGCTGACTTTGTCATAAAAGTACTAGTTTACCTGATTTTTAACGTTTTATTGAATAGCATTTTATAATTTACATTTTTTTCTGATAATAATTTTGCAACTTCATTATGAGTAATGTAAGCAGATTAATTATATCTTTGCAACGGCACATACTTTAACATTTCGCAAACCTTTGTAAGTTTACCACCTGAAGATTATTTCGTTTCATACAGAAAAATGTCACTTACTGCAACAGTTCCATTAATACATTTACGGAGAGCAGTCATATGCTCAGAAGTACACTGACAGGTTCCCCATGGTCCCCATGGTCCCCATTGAACGAGCTCTAACAAAAAAAAATTCTCAGTCTTTCAATGATGAAACAAGAAAGAAGCAGTTTTCGAACATACCAAGGACTACAAAGATGGGAAATAATTGGTTATCATTTTTTCATCAATTTTAAAGAAATGATTCAAGTCACATCAATTGTTAAAACGATGAAATTCCATCAAGTCACGACATGAAAAATGTTAACACCAATAACTTCGCTTTAAAAAAATGACAAAACCACCATAACTTAGTGCGACATTCGGTCAATTTATACACAAACGTAATTTAAATTCTACGACAGGTTTACCTACAACGCATTTATGGTTTATAACCAAAATTTACCTGACAAATTGAAGGTAGCAATGAATGCTAGACAAGAATAAACAATCAAACAAAATTTATTGAAAACTCAAATTACTAACTCCTACTGGAACCAACAACTCATAGAAATATGAAATAGGCGCCAAGTAAAGTTTAACTGTTAAATGAACAAACCAAGCAAACGTTGTAATATTTTTTTAGAGTAATAAGCAAAGTTTTTAAACACAAAAGAACTGGTATATGTTCGCATTGAAGCATGAAATTGTATTGTCACGATACAAGGACCACAAAAAATTTTCAATTAGAAAAACATTATAAAAAATTAAACGCAGATAAAGTATTTTAAGACAGGTCAAAAACCTTGAGGTGTGAATGACTTGCAACACTTCTAAATGATATGGGTGAACTATTCTGGCACAATATAGTTGTTTTAGTTTTATATTTCATTTTCAACGTAGGAAAAGTTAACTAAAAGAAAAAGTCCAACTTGAACCCGAATGGATCTGAAGAAAATTTTGGGAGTGCCCCCTTACCCCAGACTCGACACCCAAGCTCTTCAGTTACGTCACACTTTTTACTTTAAAATAGCTATAATGGACGCTTTAACATATACTGTACAATACTAAGCAAACATAGTCATACTGGTATGAACAGTTGAACCGCCGCCGCCAGTTGTATCACCACCAGTTGAACCGCCACCAGTTGAACCGCCACCAGTTGAACCACCACCAGTTGAACCGCCGCCAGTTGAACCCTCGCCCGTTGAACCGCCACCAGTTGAACCGCCGCCAGTTGAACCACCACCAGTTGAGCCGCTGCCAGTTGAGCCGCCGCCAGTTGAACCACCACCAGTTGTGCCACCACCAGTTGAACCACCACCAGTTGAACCACCACCAGTTGTACCACCACCAGAAGTACATCTCGGGATAGTGCAGGGTACAGTACTAGAACTGACTCCATGGCAATTACCATTACCTGCAGGACAAACTCTCTCCCTAAAAAAAAAGCATGCACATATTACCAGTCTAAAATTTAACTTGTTATTTTCATGCTCTTGTAAGCCAGACAATTTAAGGAGGACAAAAGATATAACGTGGTTTGCGATTTGTTCCTCTGACCCACACTCACAAGCCGCTGAATGTGCCACTTCCCAGTTGTGAAGGATTGAGCAAAACACTTAAAATTCCAGCAAAGCGAATAGTTGGAACGATGACAGATGGCCACATGGGATTTTTTGATTCAAGTAGCTAACCGTTGCTAACGTTTAAGTATTTGCTGCATTTTAACATTTAAAATGGTCCTGGTGATAGTGGTAGGCTAGCTCAAAGGAATACAGTAGTTAGTTAGAAGTGATGTTTCCGTTCTACACATGAGTACATTAACTATTGAGTACTTACTTATCGAGCTAGCAAGTGCAAGATTTTTAATGGCATGTACTTTAGTACGTTTAAATCAAATCTATTTATAACTGATCCAAACACCAGTGTTAGGTGTATAAATTTCACATTGTGATGCCATAACTGTCATCACCTTCACCAGAATGATCAGGAAATGTGCGTTTTTGCAACACATTTCTGTCAATAATTGCAATTTTTGGTCAACATATTTTAACACCTGCTGCTTCCCACTCAGACAAAACTTGACGTAGTAGAAACTAATTTACCATTGCACAATACTCAGTCTATGTAATTTAAAAATACAATAGATATTAAACACTCTCGAATACAACAAAACTTAATTTAGGGATGTATTTATACGAGGTTTAACCTTATTTTAAAAGCATAAGTTCCACAAGTTTTGGAACATCGTCCATAACTGCCCCAGGGTCCCCACTGAGCTGAAGTGCAAGTTGTTGGACGATCGCTGGCAATGCATTTCTTCTTTCTGAATATCTCAGCCTCAGGAAACTTTTTTGTGCATTCCTGCATATACACCATACTAGTAGCTACAGAATAATATTAATTTATCAATAAACAGAATAACCTGTTGAAACAATCATTGTACATTACATTTTTATCTATTTCCACTGATATATGTTTAGTTGTTTACCATGTCATTGTATTGTATCTTTTACCATCATCTGGTAACGTATGCTCAACGTTTTAACGCACAACTCTTTTGAGCTTAATTTTGTTACAGTTTAACAGCATTGCTCTGAGTGCTGGAACATCGTCACTATAGCACAACATACTCAGCACTTTGCAGAACTTTCAGTTTCAACATATTGTCTTTCTTTTAGCTGGGCCTTTGTTAATGAACATTTCTTTCCAGACAAAATGAAAAAGGTACTTACAGTATAAGCTCCACCAATGCAAGTACGCTTAGCAAAGGCAAATACACTTGTACATGTGCACTGTCCATATGGTCCAAAATCACTCCAACGCATCGACCCTAAGAAACAATAAGGTTTTTCTAAAAATTACTTGCAATGTAAAATTTGAGTGGTTCAACAAGAAAATGAAAATATTTTTTCCAAAAAACGCACATAGTGTAGCTGATGAACAACTGTATTGTAAAGACTTAATTAACATTGTCAAAATTTTGAACAAGATTTACAGTTTGAAAAACTTAATTACCGTATTTTACAGACCATTAAGCGCACCCGATTATAAGGCACACTGTCAATAAATTGCTTTGATTAGTTTTTTGTTCATACATAAGGCGCACGATCAATTTATGAGGAAAAAAAGCATTTAAATTGCGCCTTACGCACCGCACCGCTCACCTTGTTACGTAATAAATGTAAGCAAGTCACACTAGTACAATGAGCAAAAGAAAAAATGAGCCTAGTGAATATCACAGTTGCTAGATGCTTTTACCGTAGTTAATTGTGTAAGTCGGTGGTTTATTTATATAATAATAGTATCGGTACTGGTTTTGAGTGTAGGCAATAAAGCACTATTTGATCCATACATTAGGCGCACCGGCTTATAAGGCGCACGATCAATTTATGAGGAAAAAGAAGGATTTTAATTGCGCCTTATGGTTCGTAAAATACGGTAATGTATTATTTTAAGAAGACAAATAAATTGACAAAAATTTCTAATCAAATAAAACTGTGAGACAAATATTAACGGATCAACAAATCAAATTTTTTCACATCTATCTGTATAAGAAAGGCATGATATTGAGAAAATAATGGGTTTAAAATAAAACCTGTTTAACCATTACCAGTTGTGCTACCACCGCCGCCAGTTGAACCATCACCGGTTGAACCATCACCTGTTGAACCACCACTGCCGCCAGTTGAACCACCACCAGTTGAACCACCACTAGTAGAACCATCACCGGTGGAACCACCACTGCCGCCAGTTGAACCACCACCAGTTGAACCACCACTAGTAGAACCATCACCGGTTGAACCACCACTGCCGCCAGTTGAACCATCACCTGTTGAACCACCACTGCCGCCAGTTGAACCATCACCTGTTGAACCACCACTAGTAGAACCATCACCGGTTGAACCAGCACTGCCGCCAGTTGAACCGCCACTGCCGCCAGATGAACCACCACCAGTTGAACCACTACTGCCGCCGCCAGTTGAACCACCACCAAGCCAACCACCACCAATAAATTCAATGGTACCAGTGCCAGTTGAACCATCACTAGTTACTTTGCCGTCTCCTAGTTTCATGTTTTTGCAGTAAAGTGTATTCAATTCGTTGATATCCTCTTTCGATAAACTTCTCGTAAAGTCTGGCCAGTTTTTGGATTCATGGTCTAAAATCAAATTTCAGTAAAACAGAAATCATATGCAAAAGTATTCGGAGGAAATTATTTTACAAAAGTCACATAGTGTTTAATGACAAGTTGTAATGTCATGTCAAAAATTGTCGTATTCTTATGCAATGCTAGCAATGATATAGTACAAGCCTATCACACAATAAAAGATGCTTTACTAGGCAACGGTTCCATTGTTGGTTTGAAATTTTTTGAAAATAGATATTTTCCGTAATGCATGAGAGACTCAAAGTCATATGGAGAACCCAAATCGAGTGCATGTTTGAGTGGAATCTTTTGGTATTGCAACTCAGACCCTTGAAAAACATTGCAGTGGAAAAATTAAATCAAAAACAGGTATAGACATTCCAGATAACATGTACAAGAGTGTCATTAGTCATTACATAGCAATACATTAACACAGGGCTGTGAAGTGAAGAGAATTTTGGGTCAGTGGTGTGGGCGACTGTAAAAATATCCTGACTCTGACTGCAACAATAGTTAATTGGTCACAACCGCTAAAACACGATTCGGAATAACTTCTCATAGCAATGCATAGTATTTTTTTAACTAACAAAACCGCTCTGTATCCAAAATATGGTTGCATACAAAATGCAATACTTGCACAAAACAACTTACATGATCAATAGTTTATTATGTGAAAATATCTGCAAAAGGATTACATTGAAATTTTGTTAAATGATTGCTATTGCATGATCATATAATATACATATATGATCATTAAATGATGCTCAAACTAAGCTGCTGGTACTGCTACAGTTTCATATAATTTCAACATTTTAGTTGTGGTCCCAGAAGGGTAATAATGCCTTTACAGAAGTTGTTAAAAGACCTTTTAGCCAGGGAAAAAGTCTCACATACTAGTGCAAAGTGAAATGTTAGCAATTGCTTAATTGTTGGCCAGTGCTTGTCAACGACTGGTTTAACCGATGCAGCAACAGATGATTGACCGCATATTCTACTTATTTGGCATGCTGGTGAAGACTGATAAAAAATTGGATTGGTTATTGCATGAAAAGGATTTGAAGTTTAAGCCAAGGCACAAAAAATCAGTAGGTTTTTGGTATTCACTCCACAGCTCAGCTTTAAAACTTTGCCTGCATGTGACCAGTTAGCAATAAACCATGTTAACCTTGAACAAAACATCCTAATTAAAAGAGCACATACAAAGTTTTCTTCCACAATTTATTTCAGGAACATTTAACTGTTTTCTATGCATAGTTGTCACCATTACATCCAAGCTTTTTTAACCAATCCAAAGTAATTATGATAAAGTGAGGAATAGAGACATCAAACCTTCCCGGATATTGTCCAAGTTGACTTTGATATATTCATCACGATCTGGCCGACAATGTTCATGTTCGAAACCAAAGGTGTGTAATAGTTCATGGGCAATAGTATACCAAAACTCACAACTATACCCAACGCTTAGTTCTTGGCCAGTTTCAGCAGCCCAGGACTGTTTTCCAAGGTCAGCCCTGAAATTTATTCAATTTGAAAGAAAAACTCGTTAATCTATGTTGCTCTTTCTCGTTGAAATATGTGTCTGGTAAGCGACATATCTGAACACTCAAATAAATAGAATCTAACAGTGAAATCACATTATGCGAGTCAGAATGAGTTTTAGACTAAACAAGATTAAGATTCAAAAAATGAAGAGTATTAAACTTTCAACTGCACCAAAAATGAAGAATACAATTAAAAAAAGTTTTAAAATTGGTCAACGAATGCAAGAACTAAAACAAGCAGTGATTAGCGACAAACATGAAACAAATGAAATCTAAATAATATTAGTTGCCGTAATCCAAATTGGAATTTTATTATAAATTTGCCATATCTGTTTTAGTGAGATTTCCTGATTAAAAATATATAAGTTGCTATCAACAGTTTTATGACAAATAGCAAAGATTTCTTTTTTTCGTGGTATGAATAAATGAGATATGACTGTATTCAGCAAAATTCAATTGTATTCTATTGTATGGTCAAACGTCCTAAAGAGTGCGCAAACAGATTTGTCCCCAAAAAATGCCCACCGGTCATTATAAAAAACAAACAAAAAATATATTATCGTCTTCAATGTACTTTTGTTGACCAATCTTTCATCTAACCATATGCGAAAGATAAACTCACGGCATGTGGTATGACCTCGTAATCTGAATGTATTTTGTGAGGTTATTGATTTTAGGTCAATAACATGTTTTGCATTGGCTGTCTGAAGTTTGTTGTGGCATGTTCCACGTTGGAAAATTCGAAAAAGTTTTTAGGCTTTTTTCTTATCTGCCTGTCATTTACTAACAGAGGGTATTAGTCTTTGACCACAAGTAAAACATTTTTAAATCTTCGGCAGAGTCAGAAGCAATTCTGTGTGCTTGAATTTACCATGTATTTGCGGTTTTCACATTAAAAAAATGCAGGTCACCTGAATGGTCTTGACACGACTCTTTGCGTGACTGAAGTTTTTTCCCTTTTTTTCTTTGGTGTCTTTTAAGACATAAATATTTATTTTATATGTTAAATATCTTTTATAAAGCAGTTTATTTCCACCCATGTCCACTGCAAAGACCTAATACAGTGGACTTACTAAACTAGGAAATAGGGTGGCAAAGCCTTTAACCATTTAAGACATGAAAAGTGGGTCGCTTCTTTCGAGACGTGGATGAAAAGCTACATTGCACTTGTCACTAAAAGACACAACAACTCTGCTGCGGGCATTAAAGCGCTTATTGCCTTATAACTTCAAAATTACACAGCCTTATCATTTTCACTTTCATCGTGGTGAGCAATAAAAGCTCTCCCGATTGGAATGCGAAAGATGATATCATAATCGTGGTGAACGCAAAAAGAGAAAAGTTATTGGAGTATCATCACGAACTTACGGCTTAATCAAGATTTGGGGATACACAGACAGACAATTTCAGAATTTAGCGGTGAATGTTTAAACTGAAATATACCGGAGGGTTCTACAAAAAAAAAAACTAACACAGTGGACCGATCAGGACATGAAAAATGCTGTTGATAAATTTCTGAAGGAAAATGAAATTGCTGAAGTATTGCAGCTAATTAGAACATGAATGGAAGCATTTTACGCAAAAGGTAGATATGCCAGGTAGACACTGGGTAAACTTGTTTATGCAGCAAAAAAACTCGCTTAAGAAGGCAAACCTCATTAGTGCAGCACGATGTTTATTTTTTTATGTCAAGTCTATAAATAGACGAGAGTTGGCAACGAAGGTTTTCACGTGAATAGCTCGTGTGTTGTTGTTTGTTTGCAACGCTTTGCAGCAATCTTAGCGCTATTTATTATTTGTTGATGCTTTTTTTCCTTTTTATCAGGTGTTGTGCTGTATTTTGTTTTTGTGTAGTGTGTTAACTCTCAAGTGCTCTCATTTTTCTGAAGTGTTACACCTCACTTGTTTTCATTATTTTCAGTGTTCTCTACTACTTCAATAAATTGGGTAAAAAGGCAAAAAACATCGTCTTAGCTTATTGGTGTACCCATCAATTTTATTAGGTTAAGCAACGCAATTCGATAAGGGTTCATGAATAAGGTCATCCGACACAGAATAAGTTGAAAAAAGCTACACACAAAGTTGTAACCACGTGAAAAAACCTAAAAACAAACATACAGTATATACTTCTTTTAAAAGTAGCAAATAGATACTATTTTTAGAACTGTTGTGAGATAAACAATACATTACAGATTATTACATTACATATTACTTTACATATTATATTACATACACTACATATTATTCAAATTTAGAACATACCAACAGCCACCATCTTGAACATATTTAATGTAGGGAGAGTTTGATGTAGGTAAGTGAGGCTTAAATTGAAAACAGGAGAACGCCTCGAAATGCTCATGTGCCCTTTCGATTGCTTTGACAGCAGCTTGGTTTGATTCTAGAATGATAAATTGCTCGAACATCTAAAGTCTGACAAGACCATTCAGTACGAGATTATGGAGGACTTACTAATTTTGTCTTTCATCGTGAAATAAATTACAACTTTCTGATTCTCAATGTCGTCGTTCCAACGAGTATTAACAGTGTCATGTTTGGAAACAACAAGTGCTGACCCAACCTGAAGCGAAAACTCTTCATATTCGTCATCTTCATCATAACCATAAACCTGAAAAAAAAATTTTTTATCACATGTTTTATCATTGAACTGAGCAATATTAAGCCTGGTCGACACAGGTTGCGATACATTACAATTTGCTGCATTTGCACACAAAAGTTTATGACGAATTGCCCATAAGTTGACGATATATATATGCTACAGTCATTAATCAAACGATGATAAGCGCGGTTGCTATGCAGCTACAGATGCTTGTAATCTGCTGATTATACTTACATATGAGAACAGACGACAGAAGGGTATTTTTTGTTTTCAAAATGATAATATAAAGCACTGAACCATGTATCAAACTGCTTCCAGACAATAAACAAGCTCATTTGTCCCAATATAAAGCAACAAATTTGCATACCAACCCAAAAAAGAACAAAAGTGTTTCCATCTTTTAATTTAAACAAAATGTGTGATTGATATGGGTCGAGGTGATTAAATTGGGTCATGATCTATAAAACTTTGAAAATCCTTTTGCTATTTTATTAACTTGCTGGTTAAAAATGCCACACGTTAAGTTAATGTATGTCAGAGCGCAGTACATCAGTAATGTAGCAAGGCTAATACTTTACCTAGATATAGGCCTGACTATCTGAACATTGAAATGCATGACATTTAAGTTCTAGCAGTTTTAATCTCAGCTTCCGAAAAAGTGTTTTTGTAAAAAAATTAACATTATAAGACACTTTCAAGTATTCGAGTTGTTTACAAAATCGTGCAAAACTTTCACTTTCAAGTTGAAAACAATTCAAATCTACCGGAGCGTTGAGCTTTGTTGCATTGTGTTACTTTGCGGCTTCTGTGGAAAACGGTGTATTGGTTTGACTAAGTGGGCAGGGCTCAGACTGATTTTAACATAACTAAAATTTATGCACCTCTTGATACACGGCAACATCTACAAATAACTTTCCGTGCATTTCAAACATCAGCCTTCGCTTCTAAAGACGTTTCAAACACTTGACTGAATCCAGCCCAAACGAACACCAACAACACCTATAAATGCCTTTAGCAGCTTTAAATTTGGTCCAAAGGCACACGAGAATTACATAACAAGGCAAAATTTGCCACAAACAATCCTTCTCACACCACCCAAAGAAACAACCATCTGTGAGATTACAGAACATAAGAAACAACCCAATTGCATTAAACTAAAACACTATCAATGCTTAGTCATAGGTAGAGGAAAGAATTTCTACCTTCGCCACTCAACAATGAAATTTCATCACTAGTCTTTTGGCAGGTTCCAATAAATATAAGGATTTTTTTACTTGTTTATTTTAACAAGTTTATCTCCAATTCTTCAATTTTTAACTGTTCATCTCCACTCGTTATTCAACGCAAAATCATGTAATACTTAAAGCTTTGTCAAAAATATGTCACCATATGATAATGTATGTACAACATAAGTAAAATTCTTGCAGCCTACCCTCATAAATCGTGATAGTTGAGTCTCCTCTATATGAATATCTCCCTGAAATGCGTGGGTATCTACTGCACATTCACAGCTAACTGGGCATCTATTTCTGTCCATGTCATAACCAAATGGACAGGGGAAGGAGCATAGCGAGACATCAAAATCACACTCAACCGCTAGCAAAAAAATAAAATCATTAAGCTAACTTTAAATGTTGTAGTATATAATATTACTGACCAGAGGATAGAGCTGTAAAAACCTAGGTTCTACGATATTGGGCAACCTGGATACATTGGGATCATACAAGATGTGTTTAATATTTTGGCAAATATGGTGGTTGACTTGGAAATTTAAGATAACAGTTTTTAATATCTTGCTAGCCAAATGTATATGTTTATACATTGCTACTGGATTACTGCAATGCAAATAATTAATGTATGTCATAAACAATGTTCCCTCTAATTTTTCACCAGTCTGAACAAACGCACCAACTCCATGAGTGGTCCCTTGGACCACTGTGAGCAACATCAAACGTGCGCACTGTGGCCATAATTATGCGTATATTTTATTTTCAATTCAGGTTGGATTTTTTTCTTGTGCGCAGCACAAATTTTCCGTGCGCAGAGACCGTGTCAGCACTCAGCAGTGCGCGCAGTATAGAGGGAAGATTGGTCAAAAACTGTTGTTTTCTTTATATTAAACTTTATAACACGATATTGTGAAACACCACTGGCTACTCTATAGACATCAGTTGTGATAATTAGCCAAACAAATTCCTACATATTGCCTTTCAAGCTGTGTTTATTGTATCATTGTTGCAATTTTTCACAAAATATTTTAAGCCTACAAATACAAGTATTAAAAAAGCTACTAATATCCAGTTTCTTATTAGTAAATCCACAACCAAGCAATAAATTGGACAGATAGGAAGATACCCATTACCCTGAATCCAATATAGCTAGCAACTATTTCTCTATTGACTATTGGTCAGTCTAATGGTCTTGGACTCTACCTTAACATAAATTCAAGATGATTTATTTTGATAATATTACATCATAAATAACAATAGCATAAGTACAAGATCAAGATCATAAAGTTTTGCAAAAATTACCTGGACAGGTGTTAAGAACCAAACCATCTGTGCTGCTTCTTCTGATTTCTACGCATGGATCAGTTGGCTCTGTTTAAAGGGTATTTCATTAGCACATAAGATAGGGAGTGCAAAATGTACATGGTGCAACAAACAATTTCAATTGCCCATGACCTGTGGCAATGAAGTAGTTAAATTTTCTCAAGACATCTGACGTGTGATTGTGGCTGATTCCATTACTCAGTAATGTTAAGTGCGATGAAAGTTATTGTTTAGTGCAACAACACTGTAGCACCAAAATAATTTATTTTTTTGTGGTAAGAAACATTGCTATTGTCTTAAGCAAGTACATGATACATGAAAATTGTTTCAACTCTACATATTATAGATAAATCCATTAAACTAAAACAGAATTTTAAACCCATAGTTACGGTTTTTGCTATGATAAAGAACATCCATCATTGTGGAATCGGCCAAAACTAAGCAAGCTGTTATGACAAAAGATAATAAAGATTAAAGTGACATTATCGTTAGGGTTTAATAACAATCCTGTACAAGTCCTTTAATACCATAAAGTACCTTTTATACAGTACACCCGGGTGGCTATGGCCCATAGGGTATCAATTTACTCGAAATAAACAAGATGTTTTAATTAACCATAAACATGCAAAAAATTTTCATTTGCACGCGGCATGAGTCTTGACAAAGTCAGTATTTCATAAATTAAAGCTTGGTGAACACTTTGTCATTTATTTTTACATGAGTTTGCTATGCCGGCTCAAAACCCCAAAGAACTGTGAAGTAATTTTTCTCTATACTTTTCTCTATTAATACAACATCGGTGAAACACATAATGATGGCCAAATACTTTAATGTATTTAGATTTACATTGTATTACACCTGTCAGTATTCGTCGTATGCGTGTTTTTAAATTCAGCAGTTTTGCAACAGATGAAATAGGAAAAACATACATTACCACATTTTCATGGTCATTGTAGCATGCATGATAAGCATTGGGGCTTATCAAGACTTCTGCAACCACTACATTCACATAAAGACATTATGGACTGGTCGTGTATTGCTGCATATAAGTATTGGGCCAAAATCATCCTGACCTATGGGGTGGCTTTATCTCTCCACTAATGTTTTGAAAATATGCGTTTTGGAATAAATTTTGGAAACGAAAACAAACTGGATTATTTTGTCAGACACAATCCTACATAATTCTTAAAATGCTTGCATGTGACCTTAATTTGCTGCAAAAATATTTCGAGTAAATCGAGTAAAAATGGCTTGTGTAAACAAAATTACCCAAATTTTTTGTGCCCCCTCATTAAAGACGTAAGTTTATCAGCAAGGAAGATCAAAAAACAAATTATACACAATTTAGCTTTTATTTTTAATACAGTTTCATTGAAAACTATAAAGGGTGTATATAGGACTCGAGTAATTCATTGAAAACTATAAAGGGTGTATATAGAACTCGAGTAATTCATTGAAAACTATAAAGGGTGTATATAGGACTCGAGTAATTCATTGAAAACTATAAAGGGTGTATATAGGACTCGAGTAATTCATTGAAAACTATAAAGGGTGTATATAGGACTCGAGTAATTCATTGAAAACTATAAAGGGTGTATATAGGACTCGAGTAATCAAACCATGCACAAGATTGTTGTTAAATGGTCGTGTTAGCCCTTGTGTTGGTGAAAAAACATGCTACACACTACACTTGTTAATTATAAACTATTTTTTCTATATTTTAGTTACACGTAGTCATCAAAAAAGCTATTTATGTAGACCACAATTGTATAAATATATACAGAGCATATTTAGGCAAGAAGGCTATGATCACACCTCACAAAGTCAATATAATCGAGAATATATGAGCCTTTTTCTCTCTTACTCTACCACACCTGTCATAAAAAAAATATACCTACGTTATACTAATACAAGAATAGGGGTTGGGGTTATTTTTTTTGAATTGAAGCTACAAATTTCTCAGATTATCTTCCAAAAACAAGAACACAAGTCACACAGACAAAACAATATATTATTAACCCTTAGGTTGATTTCGCTCTTGGAAAATCGTTTTTAGTTTTAGATGTATGAGATAAATTATACATTTATTTTTGCGCAGCATTTGTTGAGGGGTGTATGCTTGGAGATTAAAAAAGCTAGGAATGTGTGGATCAGAGTTAAGAACATTTAATTAGAGTAAAAGAAGATCTACACCGAGTTTAAGTGGTTGTGCTATCAGGGTGGCCTTTAACCACAGTTCTACTGCAACCATTCAAATTACCTGAAAGTGTAAAAGCTAAAACTGCAGCGATACCAGCAGCAACAAACAAAAAAACAGCTCCAATTTTCATGTATGTGACTTTAGCAAAGCCATGTTCCTTTGGTTGTGGTTTTCGGGCATTCGGCTGAGGTTTTCGGGCATTCGGTTGCGGTTTTTGGACATTCATTTGTGGTTTTCGGACATTTGGCTGTGGTTTTCGGACATTTGGTTGTGGTTTTCGGGCATTTGCTTGTGGTTTGTTTCTTGTTGTTTTCTCTTGTTGTTTGCTTGATTTGTACATTGTTTTCTAAAAATAATGGAAAATGGTATTCCAATCTTCATTCTTGGACTATGGTAAGTCATTGCACAACTTGAACCGACGATGAATATTCATTAATGTCAATAACAACTAAAGCCTGAAAAAAAACCTACCTTTGAACTTTCCAGAAGAAAGTCTTTTCAATTCATGGTCATATCATTTCAATTATAATTTGTTTTACTACCCAATCAAAGAACCAATAACTCATAAACTCATCATTAGCTGCTAAAACAAAAGTGAAGATAAGACAAAGTTAGCCCTTTGCGGTCCACCTACATCCCTGGGATGATAAACAAAATTATGTAATGCTGTCCACCTACATCCCTAGGATGAATTTTGTGTACAGCGGTTTTTACGGGTCTACCTACATTCTAAGAATGTTACAACATTTATTATCGATTTTGGAACACAGTAGATGGTATTTATTAGGGTTTTACCCTGACTTTTGTTAAGTTGAAGTGAATTTGGAACTGGAAACCAGTTAGTAAAACTGGGCTAGGCAAGGGCATTTCTTGCACTCAGCTATAATGAATTTTGCTTGTTATTGTATTTTATTACTACCTTACAGACGAGAGTTGTAGTAAATAGTATTGGATTGTTTATAGTAAAATGGCTGCTAGAAGGTTTAGTGCTAATGATGTACTTGAAATGCTTGATTCTGAAGATGAAAATAATTCAGACATGGAGGTTGATGAAGAGAGTGATTTTTCTGATTCAGATATGAAAATGAGTTATGATGGGAGCTCTGATCCTGATGAGCACTCAGACAGTGATGGATCTACCTCTAATGATGTTGTAGACTCTAATGGATGGAGAGTATGGCATGATAATGACAGTGATTTTCCTCATCACCCATTTACAGCTACTGATGTGGGACCAAACTTGGAAAAGATCCCAGAAACAGAATTGGAATATTTTCAAAAATTTATGTCGGATGAAATATTTATGGAAATTTTGGTGGCAACAAATGCATATGCAACAATACGACTACAGAAAAAAAGATTTGTAAAGAGTTCTGTATGGTATGGTTGGCAAGATTTAACTTTGCCTGAATTAAAGAAAATTTGTCGCGTCAAGATCTGCCGTTTACATCGAGGATCGTGATGCATTTAGTTGGCAAGCTGCTGTCAAAAGTCAGAGCAAGTGGTTATCATATATATACAGACCGGTTTTATACAAGCTACACTCTAGCAAAAGAACTGCTTCAGAATAAAATCCACCTTACTGGAACTATCCAGAAGAATAGGGTTGGACTACCCACTGAAGTAAAGCGTTTGCGATTGAAAAATTTACAGTTGAAAGCATACCGTCATCCAGAAAATATTCTAACACTTGGATGGCAAGATAGACGCTTGATACTGATGCTCAGCACCTGGCACAATGTGGACACTGCACCCCACAGTCGTTGGCGAAATGGGAGGCAGGAAGATGTAGAGAAACCTGATGTAATCCGTGATTACACAGCTAACATGGGCGCAGTTGATCGTTCTGATCATTACTGCGCATCATACTCCTTCACACGAAAAACGCTGCGGTGGTGGAGAAAGCTATTTTTCTGGTTGGTTGAAGTATGCATGGTTAACTCATTCTTGGTTTACAAGGAGATGCAACACCTTAGAGATTCAAGACACCTACAATACAGAAACAAGGTGATTGTGCAACTAATAGGAGACGTCCGCAACAGGAAACCGAAACGAGGAAGGCCAAGTGAAAGCGATTCTGCTGAGCGCCTCAACAAATCACCACATTTCATCAAAAAAGGAGCAAGAGGTCACACAAAGAATTGCATGGTTTGCAACACCAAAGAACAAAGGAAAACCACCTTATTCTTTTGTGAAACATGCCAAAGAAAACCTGATCTTCATCCAGGAGAATGCTTCAAAAAATATCACACCCAAGTCACCTACAAAGACTGACCAAAGTCCAGGCGTCATACAGGAGTTCACCAAAAAATTTCAACAGTGTGATAAGAGTGTGTTAATTTTACTTGTAAACAAACTGCATTTGTGTTTCAATAAACGTCAGTACTGTTTGAAATATGTGATACCTTTTGTCTAGAAAATACATGATGCAAAAAATTGAAAAAAATGCAAAAAACTGCGAAAAATAGCACTTTTAAAAACGCTAAAAAAAAAAAAACTGAAAAAAATTTCGCCAAAAAAATTTCACATCCGTACTCTACACATGAAAAACTACCCAAAAATGCAATAAAAAAAAATTGGACCTAGACTGACCGAAACGGTAAAAATAAATTGGACCGCAAAGGGTTAAACCTGATTTCAAGTGTCAAAGATAAAAGGTTAAAAGGAGTAAGTGCACAAAGAAGCTGGCCCTAAACCAAATAGCAGTTGTAAACATATTGGAAAAAGGTATTAGCAGTGATTGTAATATGTAGTGGTTAAGAAGATATTGCCAAAATTTAACCACAAATCTGGCCTCTTTCATGATTATGATACCACAACCTAAAAACATAGTGCTTTATGACTGGGGTATGCATTAGGTATGGTAGGATAGGTTGCGTCTCCATGGGCCTTTGATAGGAAGGGTATTTTGGAACTTCAATTCTTTCGAATCCAAATCGACAATGTATTCCGAATAGTTGGAACCAGCATGACCGCAATCATCAAACAACTGAAACAAACAAAAACAGCCACAAATATTTCTTTTACACTAACTGCTTTCGACATGGTTACTATTGAACTTGAGAACTGTGTCGAGTTGTTGGTCTCTTTTTTACTCTTGAGAGTATAGCAGTGTCATTTACCCTAGTGTGCCACGAGCAGTCAAGCGCGATGGGGTATGATACTTCACTTATCACAAGCTTTGTGATTATGTGCCTTGCTTATGACTAATTCTTTCATTCACAAAGTATCAATAATTACTGCGAAGACGTATTTTGCGATGTAGGCTAGTCGTGAAAGCAGTCAAGATGCTCAAAAATTTCGAACTTATGCCTAATATGGCACGGCTTCATTAAATAAGTACAAAATAAAATAAATAAGTACAATGGCACGCTATAATTTCATGTTTTCAACATTTTGAAAAATAGTTCTAGAATAGGATTCGAAACTCTAGAAAACCTAATTACTCTACAATGCCCATCCTCTAGATACCTAGATAGCAGGTAATGTTTATTTTCAGCATAAGAATGTCACAGATGACAGCAAATGAACTGGAAAAGCATTACTGTTTTCACAGCAGGTACCAACAGGCAAGACTGAGCTGTAGCTTAGCATCTACATTCACCAGTGAAAATACACCAACGGCAAGTTATTTTAGGCTTGTTTAATGCAAATTATTCCTTTTAAACACTTAAGTTCGCATTAATTTTATCTGTTACTTATCGGCCACACAAAACACTTTATTCATACAAGATCCACATCTCTATATCTGTATAGTCTTTTTTATTGTGACATAATAAGAACTGCTTGCTGCATCAATCTTAAGTTGCAATTGTTGCCACTTTTACTTTGCATGCAAGTCATTCCTAAGACAACTACCTATCAGAAATTATTCACACCGTAAAATCAGATTTGTGAATATAAAGGAATAACTGCAAAACTGCATTAACTTCACTGTTCATCTCGATCGATTCTATCTATCTATCTATCATTCTATCTATCATAATTTCGCGCTAAAATAACCTAATTTTCTTTTTATGTTTGTTATAAATAGGGTTAGAGTAGGTCTCGTGCGTATAGATGTCACACTTTTCACTCAAGAGTCCAATCAATCCGGTATGCACTTGTAGGCGCACGAATTTTGAATTCACGACAACGAATTTTGAAGGGAAGGAACGGCTTTTATACTAAAACGCAAGAAGGGATGTAAACCTTCTTTCTTCAAACGGGAAACATGCCTATAGGCACGTCGCTTTATAGGCTAGCCTGCAGGTGTCGATGTGCAATACCGTTACGGTAAGAAAATTCGGGTGTAGTTCTGCCATACTCTGCAGTCTCTAAGTACAAAAGATCCAAAAAAATTTCTTAAAACACTGAATCTGACGTTAAAACTGAGGCATCACCCATCAAAGCATTGTTTGCCTGAAGCAAAGTGACATATCCGAGTCGTGTCAGCAGAAGCAGACTACTTTCTGGCAAGACAAAGTCAAGCCAGCAAACATTCTTTTCTGGCAGACAATTTCGTTTGAATATTAACAACAAACATTTAGATTTTGGTGTAATAATTAATTATTCTAATTACATTAGTTCTTCATCGATTAAACATATTTACGCAATACTGTAAAGTGAAAGATGTTTTAATAGTACAGTATAAGTAAGGCGAAAATAAATGCAATATTCAGGTTTGAGAGTTTCTGCAAAGAAGGAAAAAAATGGGAGAGCTCTTGCCTCTTAGTCATCTGTCACCAGATGTGGGTAATCAGTACTTTAAAAGTACCATCGGTAACGGTACCGGTACTTGACAAAAAATGTACTGACGGTTCCAGTATCTGGTACTGTTTTAAAAAAGTAGTTCAATACTTTGTCAGTACTCGGTACCTGTACTTTTCCTGTAAAAGATACTGCAGCAATTGCAATATTTGCCGCTATTATGCCGCGGTAAAAGTTAACCTACTCCAGGTCAAAACTTCGGAGACGTGACTCGTTCGCAATTGTATTTAACATTTCTAGATTAAAAAAGATCAACAGATGCAACAATTGGTATTAAGGATTAATTAACATGTGTTTTTGAAAACATAGATCTACTTGTTAAAATTTTGAACTAATCAATCAATTAGTTGAAAAATACCGAGTACCAGAACTGACTGAGAGTTCTTAAAAAAAGTAATTCAGTACAGAGATTCGGTATTTTTTTCAAAAGTACCGACGGTACCGGTATCGAAAAAGTACCGCGGTACAGTAATTCAGTACTATATAGTACCACGGTACTACCCATCTATTCATGTCAGCAGTTTCCACACAACCTCTGCCCATCATAATAGATATTGGAAATCTGAACACTAAATGCCTAAACTTATAAGCCTCCAAAAGTTTATTGAAAACTAAGTTCATGAAGTTTAGTCCGATAATGCTATCTATTTTAAAAGGAGGGCAGTCGTAAAACTGCCGTATTTAAGAATGTATGGAGGGAAGGGGCGGACGAGTTTTAAAAGCTGTTATTAAAATTTCCGTGCTTGTCTCCCCTGTCCAAAAATGCGATAAACTCAAAAGTTTGGTTTCTTACGAATGATATCTATAATCACTAGGGCAACCAAAAGTCAATACGGTCATTTTTTTTAACTTGCCCAGAATGCTATCAAACATGCACAAAACAAATTTCAGCTTTGTACGACGTGTGGTATAGAAGTTATTAGGTCAGATAAAGTCAAAATGTTACGTTAGGTCAAATAAAGTCAAAATGTTACGTTAGGTCAAAATACGGTCAAATTGTTTGTAACCATTTTGTAATATTATTCTTCCGTTTTTCTCTTTTCTTGTACTGCAAACAATTCCAGTGCCGCAAATTTTACTTAGAACCAAAGCCACAAAGAGAGGGAAGGCTTTTCAGCGCGTATAACACAGAAACGAAAAAAATCTTAATACGCAGAAACGAAAAAAAGTCAACACTAGAAAAGCATTTTGTCATTTTTAAATGCAGCTTTAGATTAGAAAGTTGCTGTAGACAGTGAAGAGACTATCAGTATAGCGTTTTTCAAAATGAGGTCAAAATTTAAACGTTTTAGGTCAAAATTTAAACTTTTCAGATCAAAATTTGCAAATTTTAAGGTCAAAAAACTGGTTGCCCTAATATTCACCTGTTTACAGAGATCAGTGGTTTTTACACCTCGAATACCATTTGCAATGAAATATATTGACTAGTTTTGTGGTCAAGATAGCAAATGATGTGATAACCGATAAGCATTAGCCTACCTTAATGTTGTTTGCCTCTGCCGGTATCTGGATGGATTATATTCAAACTGGTTGCTTGTGAGTAGCCCAGAAATTATTTCAATTATCAGTAAATGAGAATTGCAGACTCTAGCTAGAAAATTTATGTACGTTGATTAGATGCAACAATATAAATAACTAAGGTACCTGTACCGAATAAGGCCCGGTCCCTAATAAGGCCCATTGCTCATATTTCGCAAACCCCTGCAAATAAATGAAAAATTTTGTCCCTACATAAAAACTAATATAAATTCATGATGGTTTACCAGATTTCATCCTTGTCGCGTGATCAACCGATTCGCTAGAGCGAAACAAAAATTTGATACTTGCAGTTAAGGTGGTTTTGTTAATTTAGAAAAAAAGTAAGTGAGAATTTGGCGGGTTAAATGAATTGTTGTCTGCTGGCTGAAGTTTTCATGTAACAACCAACTTAGTATTGAAAAGGATAATGCACTTTTTTTTGCTAAAATTTTTCTGATAATAAAAGTGTGACATTTTTTTCGTGGATGCCACATGCGCTTAATAAGGCCCATGCAAGATGCTTGGCTTGGCAAGATGCAGCAACCTAATATTTAGTAATAATAAGTTTTTAGTTTCAAGATAGAGAAGTCTAAGTTTTGGTAGGATGAGTTGCTCTTTGTTTGTATTGTTATAATTATTGTTTCAGACAATTGATTTTCATAATTTGATAAAAGTTGTTAAGCAAAATCTATCATAAGAAAGCTAATTGCATTTGTTTTTTGTGCAATAAAGTAATCATGCCACCAAAAAGAGCTCAGTGGGATGAAAAAGATCTTGAAAAAGCTCTTGAAGCTTGTGAGTCAGGAACTTCACAACGATTGGTTGCGGAACAATTTAAAATACCTCGTCGAACTTTGCGAAATCATATTCAATCGAAGCAGAAATTCAAAAAATTGGGTAGACATCCGATGTTAACATCGGAACAAGAAGCGGATTTTTGTTCACGAATTATCCGATATAGTGAAGTTGGCATGCCCCTGACAGCTCCAACTATCAAGAGCTATGTTTTTGAATACTGTGTTGCAAATAATATTCCCAATCTTTTTAATGATGCCAAAGGTGCAGCTGGTCGTAAATGGTTGGCAGGATTTTTGAAAAGAAATCCATCCATATCATTAAGAAAAGCCCAATCAATGAATCCAGGCAGAGCAGCCAAGTTGAATAAACACATTGTGCAAGACTACTTCAGTAAGTTGAAGGCAGTAATGGAACAGTACGATCTGTTTAACAAGCCTCAAGACATTTTTAATATGGATGAAAAGGGTTGTCGATTAACACTACACCATCAACAGCAAGTAATGGCTAAGAAAGGTGCCAAAAGAGTTCATATGGTTGCTGCTGAACATGCAGAAAATGCAACATTGGTAGTGTGTGCAAATGCTGCTGGCAATGTCATCCCACCTATGGTGATTTTCAAAGGGAAAAGAATGAAGCCAGAATTTGCTGATCATTTGCCTCCTAATTCATTAGTCTGCATGTCAGATAAAGGGAGTATGACAACAGAGTTATTTGTTCAATGGGTGGACCACTTTTCTAAGTTCAAACCATGCAACAAAGTTTTATTGATTTTTGATGGCGCATCCAGTCATCTTCATCCTCAAATTGTGGATGCTGCAGTTGCTCATGACATAGTGCTTTTCTGTCTACCCAGTAATACCACTCATGAACTCCAACCCCTAGACAAATCAGTGTTTAAATCATTTGAACATTACTGGGATATAGAAGTCATGAAATTCTGGCGCACACATCCGGACCGTATTATAACGAAGTCAAGATTTGGTTCTCTTTGCACACCTGCTTTCTACAAAGCTGTGTCCATGAGCAATATTTCAAATGGATTTCGTGCAACCGGTATCTATCCATATGACTCATCAGCAATTCCGGATGTTGCATTTGCCCCAAGCTCGTTAACTTTTCAAGAGCAAGATGAACCATCTTCTCCCTCAAACATTAATACAGGTGCCGAAGCTTGCTCATCAGCATTTAGCATGGATCATCAACGAGAACAATCTCTCCTTTTAAATACCAATAACAGTGTCAGTGTTGAAGCTTGCTCATCAGCATTTAGCATGGATCATCAACGAGAACAATCTCTCCTTTTAAATACCAATAACAGTGTCAGTGTTGAAGCTTGCTCAAGCACAGACTTTGCTTCTTCTACATCATTGTGTGCTTTTGATAGTGAAGTCGGAACTCCAGCGTCTAACATGGATCAACACAGTCCAAATTTAAGCTTTACTGAGCTTATGAAAACTCCCAAGATTAAAAAGAAGCAAAGCTTTCGCAAAAAAAGCTTGAATTACAAGGCCCAGGTTTTCAATAAAAGACTTTTCAAAAATGCTAGTAAAGGCTCAACTAAATATATCTCCAAGACTACTGGACGTAAAAAAAAGAATAACAATGTCATTAAATCAGCATCTTGGTTTTGTGCAGTGTGTGAAAGTGAAGCACAACTGAGTATGCGTCAGTGCTCCAAATGTCAAGTATGGTATCATGAGGAATGTGTAGGCCTCGATTCTGACGATGACGACATGTTTACATGCATGGATTGTGATTAACGATGGTTATGGGGGTCGGTGACCCCCCGCCTGCTGCACCTATGCTGATGGGTCGCATGTCTTTAAGTTTTCAAAATTTCAGTTTGTTCAGTTTTCAGTTCGTTTTACAAATTGGTGGTTGCTGTCTTGTTTTATTTGCTTAATACAATTTTTCAGCTATGTTTTGAATCAAAATACTCACAAAATTGGTGGGCCTTATTAGGAGCCTATGCTCCTAATAAGGCCCATTTTTTGGAATTTTTAATTTCTTTATAAAAATTTTTTGGGGGGTTGTCAGGTATTGTGGTTTTAATATGTTGTAGTCATATACCCTCACTAATAGAATACGATTTTTCAGTCTATTCTCATTTGTGGTTCTTGAGTTATTTTCAAAAAAGTGTTAGGTGGGCCTTAATCGGTACAGGTACCTTATAACGTATATAAATATATCATTGTAAAGGGTGAGTTCGACTTGGAAGGTGACATTTACTTATTTCTGTAATTTCCATTGCTACAACTATACACCGTAATACACGAAATCGTTCATCAACTCTGCAAAATATAGGATGATGAACATTCCGTCAACAAGACTCAGAATTTTCATAAAATTGAGTCGAACTGGAAGATCTACTTTTATAGACTGAAAAAGTCAAAATCAGAAGTGTGTAAATTGTAACTGACAAGAGTAGATCCTACTTATCCATACTATAGATGAAAATTTATGTACAGGTTGCAAAATGCAAAATGTACAGGTTGCAAAATGCAAAATGTTACAAAATTTCGGTCGTGCAACAGGGAAAAGGTCGTTAAGTCGAACCATGACGGTTGCTATGAAGTAAATCAATAGAAATTTAAAAAGTCAATACACAAAGAAATAAAAGCTAAAGATACCACCACCAAATGTAGACTTGAACATCGTAAAATTGAGCATATCCTACGACGTCCTCTACCGGCGAACCCCTGCATCGCAGATAATTTTGGCGCATACAACTGTGGCGGTCGTGATAATAAATTGTAATATTTATATAAATTGGCTTTCCAAATAAGCATTCTGCGTGTCTCCTACACTTCTTATTTTTTTCTTCTGTTCAAAACCACTTTAGATTAACATTTTTAACGTTGGTAAAAAGTTATTAAACACTATTTCAGACCATAAACAAAAACTTTATTAAGCAAAGAAATACAATCGGCAACAGCAATGGTTATTTACTGTGCAAAATCTCAATTCTGGAACGGCCATGGTTGCAAAGTATGTCAGCTTTACCATCGGCGTTTGCGTCGAGAAGAATGACCTCATCACTGGCGCCGGTGCAGAAATAAGATTCGAAAACCGCGTCTGCATCGAAGATTGCATTTTTTGACAGCTTGACTGACAACAATCTGTCAAAAGAGAAGAAATACTGCAGTAATCTGACAATATTTTCGAAGCAAGTTAGTAGTAAACGCCCCATAACCTCTACACCGGAAAAAAAAACAAGTCAGTGAACGAAGCATGTACAAACACTTTCCTCTGTAACAAAAATTTTCAATGAAGCAATGACATTACTTTTTCTCTTTGTCTTGACACAGCAAATCATCCAAGCCATCACCATTGAAATCCGCTGAATATTTTGCCCCTCTACTGCAGTCCTGCATGTAACCAGACCATCCGAGTGCAGCGAAACGTCCAGATGTATCCCCGTACAAAATGTGGCTGTTAACACAAGACCGTGCACATCAGACAAATCTTTGTAAAGGACAAAGTTGTGAGAAGAAAACTTACAAAATGCCACTGTCCTCTCCACACATTGCATCCTGGTTAAGGTCGCCGTTAAAATCGCCAAACACCCACCGGAGTGTTTTAGAAGCTGGGCAGGGATTATTGAGCGGTTTTATCGGCGTTCTCCTGAACATCTTGATCACTAGAAATATATTTAATTTATTAAATGAATGAAAAGTAGCAAAAATTGGACTTTTATCAACGAGTGCCATCTGTCAAGTATCCTGCTCTGTGTTGTACTAAAGATAAACGATTACTTGGCTCTTCGCTGTACAGCCCAACTCTACCAGATATACATGGCTGAGTGTTGCATGATGAAGGTGCAGACTCGGTTGTACGCGGGTCTGTTCCACCTGGACAATCCTTATCAAACCACCGCACTAAGGTTCCAGTTCTACTTTCTTTTTTCAGACAATGACGTCGATACCATTTCCAGCCGCCACCACAGCTTTTCGTGCAAGGAACACTTTCGTACCAAGCGGACCATTGCGGACGCGCTGAAGAAATGAAGGATAAGCTGATTCCAGTTGAGCAAAATGTTTTAAATGGAACATTTGCCTGAATTTCTTATTTGGTAAGTCAAATACCGTTTGTACACTGTGGTACGTTGCACTTTATAGCATTTGAATTTAGTCCAACGCACGTTCCAACAACTCCTTGGCAGGTTCTAGACCTAAACAAATAACACGAACAATACATCAAATAACTGCCCGTAAATTAGCAGAATTTAACTGATTTCAGGCTTTGTAAGAAAGTCTACAACCAACCTTTGACTAAAATAAATAAATTAAAGAGCAAATATCGATCAGCGAGTCTACTACTACCTTCACTTGTACATACATATACAAATCCATGAGCTGTGTGTTAGTTTGGACATGATTAAAGCAAGACACACGTATTTAAATCTTAGATGCCCAAATATTTTGCGAAATGTATACAACAGCTCATAAAATGCTTTGTTCTTTCTGGGTCGTTGTGCGAAAACTTGCATGTCTTACTAGTGAAGGGCAAGTTCAAAAACAAGTCGGCCTTAAGTCGAGGGATTGTTGCCAGTAAGTGCACCGAAGAAAACATTTTGTGATAATACGTAGTGGTTAAGTAATCATTTGCAAAAAATATCTCAAATTTAACTTTATTTTGAAGTAGATGGCGGCTGTTATGACGTATAAAAGCAAAAACAAATATGCTTGGTGACTGAGGTTGGTGAGTTGTGGCCTAGCATCTACTTTCACTCGTACCAATACACCAAAGCTCAGCTAGCTCGAGCGTAATTTACACAAAATCTTCCTGTTGTCACTTCAGTACAGTTTGAGTACAGGGTATAATTTAAAACGCTTTAACGAAATTAATTTAAATGTTTGCCCATGGCCAGCTGTTAGGGTGGTAACATGTTAGGAAATTATGATGAGTTAAAATTTAAATATAAAATATAAATATAAAATATAAAGAAATTTGCTGTGAAAAAATTGTATATAATTAAAATATAGAAAGACAAAGGGGCTATGTGTCTCTAAGGTTTCAGTTAGGCATTTAAAGGTTAAAAATATAAGGTTAAAAACGTATAAATTAATCCTAGTTTATGTCGAATACATGAGATCCGACATTAACAAATATCAATCAAAGAACCAGATTTAAGCGCGTGAACTTCACTTTATGACATCATAGTTGTCATCAACTACACAAAAATGAATTGCAAATTTGTGAAATTTGACTAAAAAATTGTTTAATCGCTGGCAAAAGTATTTTTAGTTATTCCATGTCCGGTATAATAAAATTATACTTAATAAAATTACATTGATAAAAGGTCAAATTTTCTTAGTTTGTGATTTTTATTTCAATTAAAACTGGCTTCAGTAATAATTACATTATTGTCCTATAATAGCTATATAATTATTCTATAATAGCTTCTATATTCTACACAGCACTTAGTTTATGTCATTTTTATCGGCAAAGCTTAAGTGTAACATATTTACGCCAAACAGTTTAACCTGATTTGGTATGAGTTGTCCCCACAAGTTCTGGTGCATTGTCCATATGCGGTCCAGGGTCCCCACTGAGATGGCGTCTGGCAATTGCTAGGACGGTCACTATCAGCACATTTCTTTCTCCTGAATGAGTATGTGTTGGGGTAGTGATATTCACAATCCTGCATATGCAATGTAACAGCAACTGCTCGATTGTAATAAAACACTTGTTTAAGAAATCAAATACTCAAACATTCTGATATTTTCATTACTGTAACAATTTCACCACCTGTTAACATTTGACGCACAACTTTATACGCCTTAATTTATTTTGTGATCATTTTACAACTGTGCAAAGGGAGTTGCTAATCTATGGCATCATGCAAATGCTAATGCATCTTTAATCTATGCACACTCATTAGTTACCATTTCATTTTGAACAAAGAAATGAAAAAGTCCAATGATACTTACAGTAATAGTTCCATAAACGCAAGAGCGATGAGAAAGTATATATTGATTAGTACACCTGCATTTGCTCCAAGGTCCAAACTGACCCCACTGTTTGGGCCCTGACAAATAATACAAGTTTTATAAAAATTCACAACAGTTTACATTGTAGAGATTCAACAAGAATGGCATGAATGGCTTTCGAAACCATTTTCTAAATATACTTAGGTCTAAATATACACACAAGGAATATCGGAGTTGAAACTATTCAAGCCGCACTTCCAAAAAAACTCCAATATTTGAGTAAAGTGCTAGCTGTCAGTTTACTACCCAACAAGATAATATTTTATTGTAGGAACGTGTAACACAAACGTGGTTTGAATTGTTGCATCCACAGTTTTGGCAAATGCAGTTGAATAAATTTGTTTCAGTATTCATAACACATCAAGTCTAAACATAAAAACAGGCTTGGAATGCGAAATTATGCATTTCAAAACTTGAATGTTAACCTAAAACGTTTTACTGTAATTACTTCGAATTTCAATGGTTTTCAACCTACCATTATCAAGCAACTTCAATGATTGAGTTAAGAAGAGAATGAAAAAGTAGTAATTAAAAAAAGTTTATCTTGAAGAAAAAGTTCTGGTTTGACATTATCTTGGCATGAAGTTTCCTTGCCTTCATTTTAACATACTTCTATTGCTAATAATGGAATATGTTACTAATTTGTGAGTTTAAGATTAAGTTTTGTTTTTCTTTTTTTATAAAGGTTTGGAAGCTTTTGAACAAGCAATGAACTAAAAGCCCACGTTGTAATTGAAAAAATGACATATAACGAATAATTTTCTGGCACTGTTTAAGCAGCATGTTAGATTTTTATGGATATTAAGCAAGCTGTTTGATAGATAAAGCTTGCATTGCATAGAGGGTATGTACCTGTACTCATACTCCCACTATAAGATGTTTTGTAAAATAATTTTCTTCATTACCTACCTTAAAAAATAGTGAAAACCTAAGTTTCCTCTAAAATAATTACTTTAATAACAATTGCAATGCATGATTTGTTTTGTTGTAAGTATGCAAAGATCTAGTTATAGAATATATATTGTATATTCCATAATAACTGCAATGCATATTTATCAACATAACCAATAAAATGAAAAAATCTTAGTTATACCTGTATAACCAGATGAACCACCACTGCCACCAGTTGTACCACCACCAGTTGAACCACCGCCAGTTGTACCACCACCAGTTGTGCCACCACCAATTGAACCACCACCAGTTGAACCACCGCCAGTTGTGCCACCGCCAGTTGAACCACCACCAGTTGTACCACCGCCAGTTGAACCACCAGAAGTACATCTCGGGACAGTGCAGGGTAGAGTACTAGCACTGACTCCATAGCACTTACCATTACCTGCAGGACAAACTCTCTCCCTAAAACAAAGCATGCACATATTACCAGTCTAAAATTTCAACTTTTTTTTTCAGGTTTGGGTTTTGACAACTCATTTTAGCTAATTTTGGGGCGCTGAATCCGAAATGAACTCAGATTTTTTCTATCACATCACGTTTTTGAGATATGAAATATCCCTAATTTTTGAAAAAAATCAATTTTTGCCCCCCCTCTGTTGTCAAAACAAGGAATTCTGATGCAATAAACACTGTTTTACCTGCAATAATCTAGCTTTAATTAGCAAACAAGCATTCTATATTATATTCACACAAATTTGCGTTGTCTTTATTAAAATTTCATGTTTTGGAATAAAAAATAGGCATACAAAAGAGCAACCATAATAACATCAAACGCTACATTATGCTGACGAACCTGTCGATAGGACAGTGACAAGGTATTATCTGAATTATAGCCTACAGTTCACACAATATGCACATAGACAACGGAGTGCAGAATTTCTGAAGACACACACAGAAATAGCAAAGTGCCAAAATAAAAATTGACTCAAAGGGACTTGGGCAGGGCGAGTTCAGAAACAGTCAACAAAAGAGCTTTCATAAAATATGAACTCTTCACTTATAAGCTTAAAAATGCTCTTTTGAGGGACTTTCTTTTATGAGCAGCATCTGGAATTTCTCTTTTCAAACTCCAGCAATAGTCGGCCATCATATGACAATCCCACCGACCTTGATAACGTTCCTCCATAATTTTAATATCCTGGTGGAAACGTTCACCCTGTTCTTCACTAACTTTCCCAAGGTTTTCTGGAAACTCATCCGCATGGCTCTTCAAGTAGTGAACTTTGATGCTCATCCTGCATCCCAAATCTTCAAAACTAAGCAGTAGCTCCCTTAAGAGATCTTTATAATTTTCTGCTTTTCTGTTTCCCAAAAAATTTCTCACAACAGCACCGAAAGCATTCCAAGCTCTAGCCTCGAATGGGAAACAGAAAAGCAGAAAATTATTAAACAGTTATTGCCAGTTGAACCACCACCAGTTGAACCACCACCAATTGTACCACCACCAATTGTACCACCACCAGTTGAACCACCAGAAGTACATCTCGGGACAGTGCAGGGTAGAGTACTAGCACTGACTCCATAGCACTTACCATAACCTGCAGGGCAAACTCTCTCCCTAAAACAAAGCATGCACATATTACTAGTCTAAAATTTAACTTGTATTTTTCATGCTCTTGTAAGCCAGACATTATTCTGCCACCCAGACAGTACAACTTCACTAGAGCAGCCACTGAATCATGCTGTTATTCAATACTCGCATGCCCCGTATTGCGTGAGGAAGACAAAAGATATAAAATAGTTGGTGGTTTGCTCCTTTCAGTAACACTTCAAGCCCCAGAAGTTGATTCTTCACGATTGTAAAGGATTTCGTTGTTGGAGCTTGAAGTCACAAAATCGTCATGAAAACTCAATTCAATGACATCTACCACCTTTCCAAATCAAAGAAAGTAAACCTCTATCTCAGGACAATCTTCAACTAACAGTCGTCCTAAGTTTTTTACTGTACTCTTACCAAGTCGAGAGCTCAAATTTTTCAACTTTGCTTGAAAGGATAAGACATCCTGAATCATGCCTACTACTACCTTGTCTAAGCCTTGCAAGAGTGTGTTTAGATCAATTAGGTTTATGTCAATGAGTTATAGCAGTGAATCCCAACCGCGGCTCTAAGCTAGCCTTCTTGTGGCTTTCATTGACCCTTGAAAATCCCTCAAAAATATAAAAAATCTATTTATAACAATTAGGGCGATTATTTTTTTACTTATCAGTTGGAGTTGGAGTCAAGTTGGACATTAAGTTGATTTGTGTTATTTTTCTTGTCACTGTTTCTATTCGTTGGTACATGCTCAATACAGTTTAGGTTTTTTTAGCTGCAAATCTTATGTCTGGGGTACACCAAAATAGACTTATGTTATTGTCAGTTATGCAAAGTAGTTAGGCTATGTTATATCAAACAATTAGTGTGTCTTATCTCTTAGTCAATTAATTGGTCCCTAGGTCGCCCATGTAGGTGAACTTATACGATATCGTGTTTGGTTGATAATGGATCAAGATGTTGAATAGAAAAGGGCCAATATCAATCTTCACGAGATGCCTGTCTTAAAGCGTTGCTTCTTTGCTGTCCATAACCAGTGGTGATTGACATCCCTGCAGTGTTCTCAACAATATTTGTCGTTTCGCCAAAAACATTTTGCTTGCAACTGATTGTCCTTGGGGCGACTTTATTTTTCAGATTAAGCTGTCCTTGGAAAGTGAATATATTCGACATGAACCTTTGCTAGACCTCTCACACACATTACAACAAGGTTTGTTGGCTTTGTAAATAAAATCTGCAATTTAACTTCCGGGAATGTGGGAATCCAGTGAGATTCAGGTCCCAAGACAAGCTTAATTTAAACCAAAGACATGTCAGTGACCAAATTAAAAAAAATGTTTTTCAGGTACATATAAAAGGATTAATGTTATTACAAAATCGCTGCTAATCATGACAGGGTTTATGGTAATTTATTGACTCGCCCTTGATTTATGGTCAACTTATTTTAACCCCTTTTTCCCAATTTGACAAAACTTTACCTAGTAAAAACTAATTTACCATTGTATAATATTCAGTCTATGTAAATTTGAATATTGAAAAGATATTAAACATTTTGCAATACAACAAATTTATTTAGGGATATATTTATACGAGTTTAACCTCTGTCTAAAAGCATAAGTTCCACAAGTTCTGGAACATCGTCCATAACTGCCCCAGGGTCCCCACTGAGCTGAAGTGCAATGTGTTGGACGATGATTAGCAATGCATTGCCTTTTACTGTAAATAACCGTGTTGGGAAACTTCTTTCTGCATTGCTGCATATACACCATAATACTAACTATAAATAGAAAATTAAATGTAACAAACTGTAAAACCAAAACAATCATAAAACTTAAGATTTTATTCTGATTTATACTGATATATGTTTACTATGTCATTGAATTGTAAATTTTACTACCATCTTGTAATGTATAGCTTACTCAACATTTTAACACACAACACTCTTGAGGTTAATTTTTTTACAGTTTAACAGCATTTCTCTGAGTGCTGGAACAATGTCGCTATAGCACAACATACTCAGCACTTCACAGAACTTTCAGTTTCAACATATTTACATTTTGTTAATAGGATTTTTGTTAAGGAACATTCCTTTCCACAAGCAACCAACAAAATCGAAAAAAGTACTTACAGTATAAGTTCCACCAATGCAAGTACGTGCAGCAAAGGAAAATGCACTTGTACATGTGCACTGCCCATATGGTCCAAAATCACTCCAACGTATCGACCCTAAGAAACAACTAAGGTTTGCTAAAACTTTTTTACAATACACATTCCATTGGTTCAATGAAACAGTGACAATATAAGTCTAAAAAGACACGTAATGTAGCTGATTAACAACTGTATTGTAATGACTTAACTTCCATTGTAAAAATTCTGAACAGGATTTACAGTTTGAAAAACTCAAAGTAAAATTTTAAGACGAATAAATTTACAGCAATTGTTAATCAAATAAGACTGTGAGACATATAATAACAAACTGACAAGCAACAAAATTTTTTAATATGTCGGTGACACTGCAGTGGACTTCAGTGACAGAAAATCTGATCTTTACAATCCAAAAGGTATACGGTATACTTGTAAAAAAATATTAATTATTATTCTTGTTATTAGGAAAAAGAAATGCATGATAACGAGAAAACAAGAGATTAAAAATAAAACCTGTTGTCCCGCTGCCACCTGTTGAACCACCACTGCCACCAGTTGAACCACCACTGCCACCAGTTGAACCACCACTGCCACCAGATGTACCACCACTGCCACCAGTTGAACCTCCGCTGCCACCAGTTGTACCGCCACTGCCACCAGTTGTACCGCCACTGCCACCAGTTGAACCGCCGCTGCCACCAGTTGAACCGCCGCTGCCACCAGTTGAACCGCCACTGCCACCAGTTGTACCGCCACTGCCACCTGTTGAACCACCACTGCCACCAGTTGAACCACCACTGCCACCAGTTGAACCACCACTGCCACCAGTTGAACCACCGCTGCCACCAGTTGAACCTCCGCTGCCACCAGTTGTACCGCCACTGCCACCAGTTGTACCACCGCTGCCACCAGTTGAACCGCCACTGCCACCAGTTGTACCGCCACTGCCACCAGTTGAACCACCACTGCCACCAGTTGTACCACTGTTGCCTATTTTCAAGTTTTTGCAATACGCTGCATTCAATCCCTTCATATCCTCTTCAGATAAGTCATTCCTACGGTCAGGTACTCCTTTTGTCAGAGTATCTAAAATCATATTTCAATATAATAGAAATCACATGAGCAGGCATCTGCATGGAAGAAAGTTTTAAGTTCATGCAGCATTTAGTAACAAATTGTAGTAAAAAATATTTCAAATTCCTCTGCCAAGAGTGGGCAACCTTTTGCTCATGCCGTTCCACTTTAACGCGAGGTGATGGCCTGCGATCTATTTTACTGTGCCATTACACAAACAAACACAAACAGCAAGTTAACGTCCAAAGTATGAATCAAAAAGCAGAGGAAGCATGGTGCAGTTGCAAATGCAACAAGGAAGCTCGACAACGACTAAATATAATTGGCCGGTTGACCACCTAGCAAGCTAGCATTGATATAAGTCAGGTATAGCACAAATTGAAAGATTTTTTACCAGGTAACTTCTCCAGAACTACTTCTCCATTTGATGAAAAGTCCTTTTCTCCGTAATGCATAATTGAGTCAAAATCATACGGAGATCCCAAATCTAGTACAAGTGGCGGTGGAATCATATGGAAATTGTGATCCTTCCCTTAAAACATTCTATTACTCAGCAAAACTGACAATAAAAATATGATAAACCCAAACTCACTGTTTTTGTAAGTAACTACCAATAAGTGAAAGCAAATTGTCAATTTATCAAATTGAAAATAATCTTTCAGCGGAGTCGATTGCACTTTCATGACATTTGAAAGTCTATTGCTTAAGACTTAACTAAATGGAACTTTAAATTTAGTTATTCACATTATGGGTCAAAACATAATGTACCAACACAGTCTATTTCATGTAGCATGCTCAGAAATTGTGCTCCTAAAAAAGTATGATTGAGCATACAGTATCCATACACTAATTTCAGACAAACAGGAGCAAAATTCTCACTATTGTTAATTTAGACCAGGGATGTCCTTGGACATGGGAAATAATTCAATGGGCCGCAGAACCTATTAAATTTCAAGAAAAATGGGTACATAAAGTACATACCTTTGGAGTGAAAATGACTAACGGGCCGCACAAAAATCTCAGGCGGGCCGCAGGTTGGACATCCCTGATCTAGACCATAAGTGTCAAACTCCCGGCCCGCGGGCCACATCCGGCCCGCAATGCTATTTTATACATTGAACTATTTCCGGCCCGCGAGACCATTGTGCAGTATAATTTACTTTTTTCAAGCAAGAAACAAGGTTATAACAAATCGCACAATACAGCAGCACAACAGTTGCCTCATCATACGATAGAATAAATCGATTTATTCCCAGCCAAAACCGTCAAAAAAAAATAAATTTGGTGCTGTTTCGCTGACTGTTCCAATTCATATACTCGTGTCACGAAACGTTCAATCAAGTTTTATCCTTACGGCCCGCGGCGTTAAATAAGTTTTGAGTTTTGACCCCTGGTGCGATTGAGTTTGACACCCCTGATCTAGACTATAGTTAATTGGCAGTAACTGGACTTGTTTGCCGCTCAAAAAACACATCTGAAGAGATGTGGCCAACTCACGCACAACACTATTATTTAAAAATGTATGAATTGCAAAGACTGTGCATTTGTGGAACCTTTCAAGTAACAGCCACTAAAAAGGGGTTACAAGTCTTTGACAGCTTTGGTACAATTGCTTAAGCCTTTCATCACTGGAACAGTAAAATAGACCTTCATATGTGACACACCATATGTTACACTGTTTCCTTAACTCCATATAAGTTGCCCATTAGCATAAAATGATAAATTTGGCTGTTGGTGAAGGTTAAAAATTTCACAACCACTGCATTAACAGTAAAAGCATTTAAAAATTTTGTTTTTGAGCATTTAACAATTAATCATCCTTTTTTGTTTGTCACAATAAGATTCAAGTTTTTCAATTTATCAAAAGTAATTATGATAAAAAGAGGAATAGAAGTATCAAACCTTTTCGAACATTTTTGTAGTGAACTTTGATAAATTCATCACGGTCTGGCCGACATTGTTCATGCATAAAACCAAAGGCGTGTAATAGTTCGTGGGCGACAGTAGTCCAGCGTTCACAGCCATACCCAATGCTTAGATCTTGGCCAGTATCAGCATCAGGTATTTTCCCAACCTTAGACCTGCAAAATGTTCATATTGAAGATAGCACTGATTCAAACTCAATTTCATTTGAAAAGAAATGCAGTATAGATGACGATTACTAGGGTAAGAAGGGATGTGATAATGTGCTGTGCTTGTGAGAACTCAACATCTTCTACTTTCATGATTGTGAGTGCAAGAACATACAATGTTATAAAAAAAAGAATTTTTGATTTGATAAACATGTTTTTGTTGTTAAATTGTCCAATTTTCAGGGTATTCATTGTTGGAATACAGAAGACGTGTTAATACGAATGCCAAATAACAACAATCCATGCTAACCGACACAAAATTACAGGCAATTTAATTCTTGTCAAGCATTTTACACCTTTAATGAATCAAAAGAAGTTGGATTATTGCTTATTTGTAGAGAAAGTTTGCAATAAAACTAATGGCTATATTTTATTGATTGATTTAATAATTTGATTTGATGAGTATTGTACATTTTCCACCTACATAGGCTACATGCATGTGTATTTGATATTTCATACAAATCAATTTTTACTATTTGTACATTACATGCAACATCTGTCATCTGTTACACTATTTGCTGTGTTTTTTTTTGGCTGAAAGAGCTTTCTCATATTTTTTTTGTTTAATGACTTTTTGCTAGTGGTCTGTGTTGTTGCAGAGAAAAATTAACTGTTGTACATCTCTGTTATAAACGATATTGCAATAGAACAATTGTTAATAACCAAGAACTTAAAATTAAATTACACTGTCAAGAATCGAAACTTTATGCCATCTTTTGCTTAAGTAATTGAACAACTTATGTAAAGTGGCATCAAGTATCATCCCAGTAACTTTAAAAACTTAAAAAGAATTGTTAAAAAAGCTATAACAATATGTTACAATATTCAAATCTAGGACATACCAACATCCACTGTCTCGAATATATTTGATATACGATGAACCTGATGAGGATAAGTAAGGCTTAAATTTAAAACATGAACGCTTCTCCAATTCAATGTGTCCTTCTTTGATTGCTTTAACAGCTCGTGGGTCTGATTCTGGAATATTTAGGTGGTAGAAATTCTAAAAACTGATTCTTCAGCATGAAAATATGCAGAACTTACTAATTCTAACGTCCATTTCGAAATAAATGATTACTTTTTGATCCTTAATGTCCTCATTCCAACGCAAATTAAAATTTGGAACTTCAACAAATGATCCATGCTGAAGTGAAAATTCTTGATATTCGTCATCTTCTTCATAACCGTAAACCTGAAAATAAAAATATAGAAAATCTTTGTCATTTTTTATTGAATTGAGAAAATCAATGCACAATCTTAACTCATCCATAATAATCCTTCAAAACTTATCTTGACCTCACTTACTCACTAGCTCACTTCACTTCAACTTTTTCTCAGAAGAAGTAAGCACTAGGCCAAGAGTGGCCAAACCGTGGCTCTCGAGCCGCATGCGGCTCTTTGAGCCTTTGATTGCGGCTCTTTAACAAATTAGCATTGTTAAATTGGACATGCATTTTCCCGGTCTAGACGAGTTGTTTGATCAGATTATGAAACAATGCGTTCTATCACACGTATTAGCAATGGATTCATTGTTAGTAATAATCAAATTACACTCCAAAAAGTACATTATTGTACAGAAATGTGCTAACTTGTACACTGAAGTTAAGTAAACTGTCAGATTGAAGCTGTACCTCAGGGAGTCTTGGTTACGGCTATACTAATAATTGCAAAAAGAGTTGATGGAGACTCATAGTATTACCTCGCAGCACTAATGTTAATCAATAGCTACACTTCTTTGTGAGTGAGTAAATTTGTGTTTTTTATTGTGTTTGTGTTGTGGCTCTTTTAAAACTGGAATTTGTTATATGCGGCTCGAGCATGAAGCAGGTCTGGCCACCCCTGCACTAGGCCATATTTTGTAATTTCAATGACTTTATTTGTGAAAAAAAAGTACTTTTATCTGATAAAATTTGACATAAATTTCACAAATATACAAATAAATTCAAAAACAAATAACTATTTATTACTATTCATTAGTCATTACAAAAGCTTGTTTAATACAAATAACCACCGCCTAATGTTTGATTTTGGATTCCATCTGCATGCAAATTGCTCTTTATTGTATTCAAATAATTACAATGGCATCGATTTCCAGGAGACAAGGGTGCGAAGTACGAAATTGGGGCAGCCTGATAACACAACCCACTTTACCATGATAATAGTTGTAGGAGTAAATGTAATAGTAAATTGTAATAACTTATATAATTGGAATTTTAATAAGCGTGAGTGTTCTCTAGTTAGATGAAATGTAATATTTAGAAAGCTATACTATCCTTCATTAATCATGTCATTCAAACATTTAATTCCTAAACCTACATATTTGACATAGTACATGAGTGTTTTTTAGGCAGCGTCAGATATCTAGAGTGTATGAAGTTAGATGATATTTGTGGTAAAGAATCTCGATGACGTAGAAGATGTAGATTTTTGGTCATTTCTATGAAATACTTTGTACACGCATCATGATGCAAATGGCAGAATCTTTCGCTGATTGGCTCATTATAGCGATATAAAAACTGAAGTTGGTTCAAATAACTCTCCTTTCCCTTCCCTCTGATTCATCATTCAATTCAAGTCATTAGCTCTATTCGGATTGTAAAATGGGCATGAAAATGCTTCTGATATAATTATGACTAAAACTTGGAATATAAAAATTTGTTGATCAAACCGACAGTTGATCGAACGACAAACGTTCACAATATCTTCAAGCAAGATTTTTGCGTGTTTCTCAAACATTGAGACAATGAGCCATTGTAATGTGCGGTCTTTGTAATGGTGTGCATTAATGAATTGTGATGTATATATCATTAAGTTGACGATTTATATTTTATATCTATATTTTATATTTGTGTCATAAAGTTGACGATTTCGCATGGCGGCCGGCCCGTCATGCAAAATCGTCCGGCCCGAAACATGTTAATAAGTTATCACAAGAATACGGCCCGTTGCTTCTTATTGAGCTCGCAAGTTTACTAAAAAACTAGGTGTGGCCGACCCCGCACACACATTTTCAATCGTTATTTACTAGAAAACTATACGTCGTAGACTGATCAGATTTTTACAGGTTAGTAGAAAAATCATCTGGCTTCTTGTATACATCATAATTGTAAAACTAAAGAAAGTATATTTAGTGTAAATTAGGTATTTCTAAAAGTGACACATTTCTAGAAATTCTTCTTGTTACGCCGCGCCCCCGTTTTGAGAAGAGAACGAAAGAGAATAGTTAGTCAAGTTATTGGTGCGTAATTGAGTAATACAATTCAATGCAGAGAGAGAGCAAAATTATATAAATATCACAATATCTCAAAAATTACAAAATACAACTTTATCAAACAAACATGGACAGATAGCTGAACATTTTTTATGAAAAGTCACCAAATTTCAATTTTCTACAGCAAACAATGCAACTGTACGCCACGTTTTGCTATGACTGTGTGCGGGAGAAGCAACAATCGATTCGATCAACTGTCGGTTTGATAAAGTGTCGTTTTAATAAAGTGTCGTTCCATCAACTGTCGGTTCGATCAACTGTCAATTCGATCAGCTGTCATTCGATTAAGTGTCGTTCGATAAAGTTTCGTTCGATAAACTGTCTTTCGATTAAGTGTCGCGTCATAAGATAAAACAGTCGAGGGAAGGGAAGAAAAAAAATTGAAACATACTAATAAAGACATTTTAGCTTGGAGAGCAATTTAAGTACAACGGAAATCAAACACATAATAAACAATAAATAAAAGATAAACAAGATTATAAAAGAGAAGAGACAAGAAAGCAGAAAGCGCAACACAAGGCAGTTTTCTGCAACAATTAACCTTTTTCGTTTAATTTAGAGTTATCTGTCCTGCCTATAACCGGTATAAAATTGCTGTGTATTTAAAATATATCTCAAGGGTAGATTCGAGGAATTCGAGTAATAACTGGGAGCAATTTGTAATAATGTAAATAAACGTCAACATGGCCTGCCAAGTCTATTCAAGTTTGTGATGTTAATAGTTTAGTTCAGGGGTGTGCAACCTTTTGTACAAGAGGGCCAGATCCCAACAACTGGTTGAAACTGCGGGCCACACCTTTAATTAACATACACGTAGTTAAAAGCACAAAATCAATAACAGTTTCTTTCGTTATTGGTCTTGTGACTTTAGTAGGGGTTATCTCCTTGCAGAAATATAAGTTAAGACGCAGGAATTTCTAAAGAAAACTGCAATTTAAATTAAGCGTCTACATTTTCCTTGAAATGCTAACTGCTCAGCAATTGACATCTTTGTGAATTGCGTTCTTGCTTTGCACAAGCTAGCCGTTAGGCCCTAATCGTCTGTTTGTGACGCAACAATACCCTAATCGTTAGGGTATGGTTGCGTCACACACAATCAGCCAAGGTTTGATTCAGCACTGCAAGGGGATTGGAATTGATTGCACATAGCAGACTAAACTAAATTAAAACTCGTTTCGCGGGCCGCACACCGTTCAAAATTGTCACTTCTCCGCGGGCCGCATATTTTTCCTTTGCGGGCCGCATTTGGCCCGCGGGCCGCGGGTTGCACACCCCTGGTTTAGTTCCTTCACCGCTTCACTATATTTTAATACAAATTACTACCAACTACTTTATAGTGGTTCATTATTTGATAAGAAGCTTCATAATAAAGAATAGAATTAAAACATACTATAAAGATAAGTTTTGATAATTTTTGAGAATTTACTAAAAGCTTTTAAACAACAGGAACATAAAATCTCTGAAAGTATCTATTTTGCCGCAAAAAGGTCATCCATTCAAACCGCTGTCAATGATGAGCGCTTAGATTAGCGTCAGACCAAAGCAAAAGAGCTATTCAGTTTTGTTGGATTTAGTCTCTGAATATGGCAATTTCAACTTTAAAAATTTACTTCAAACATACAACTTATTTCAGTAAGTAAAACATTTCTTCTAAATGTGGTTTTTAATTTGCCTCCCAGATTTTTCAATTTCTTTCAGAAAATAGCTTCAATACCAATAGCTTATTATGAACAAAAGTCAAATCGGAGTAATAGCTGACCATCTCAGAAAGACTCTACCACCTAAGCAAACCTTATTACACCAATGTTTTGTGTTCAATAACAGCAGTACAATGTATTAATTGCATTTTCCACGTAAGCCAAGAACTGTTTTGCTGCAGCTTAACGGAAAACATCTATTACATTCAAAGTCGACTGATTTCGATGCGAATGTGCTAACTGAATTCTAATGTAGTAACAATATAACATATGAGCAAACTTAATACAAGTTCAATAAAATATAAATCTTGCAACCCACCTTCAAAAAACTTGGTAATTGAGCCTCTTCGATTTGAATATCTCCTTGGAATGAGTTGGTATCTACTGCACATTTACAGCTCACTGGGCATCTATCTCTGTCCATTTCATAACCAAAAGGACATGAAAAGGAGCAAAGCGAGACATCAAAATCACACTCAACGTCTACAAACAAATAAAATCATTAAACTAAGTTTAAATGATGTAGTACTAAAATTTTTGACCTGAAAATAGAAACAATGGGATCTACTGGTAAAAATGTGGTGTTCCTTAGGATCACCTAAAATTTGTTTGCAAAGTTAATATCTTGCCATGGATGTGGATTGATTTGAAAGTTAATTTGTTGATCATATGTGCTTATTTCATTCTATATTATTTGATTATTGCAATGCAAATAGTGAACGTGATAAATGAATGTTGACTTTTAAAAAAAGTAATTAATACGATGTTGCACAAATACCACAGTCCACACACAGGTAACTATAAAGAATTATTAAATATATTACTGTATTTTACGGACCATAAAGCGCACCCGATTATAAGGCACACTGTCAATAAATTGCTTTGATTAGTTTTTTGTTCATACATAAAGCACACCAGGCTATAGAACGCAATGTATTTTAAGGAGTATGGGTTACCGTATAAAGCTCATTAAACAAAATTGCTCAATTTTTTCTATGGTTATTGTATTTTATTCAAAGAAACGATCAAACGAACAAAATATAATTTAAATATAAATATGATAATAATATATAATATAAATATAATAAAATATAAATATAGAAAAATATAAATTTAACCTTCAGAGTGCCAAGCTATATCCTGTTTTTATTTTGTTTGAGAAATGTGATCTCTAATTTTAAATTTTTGCAAACTTTGTGATATGGCAAGCGGAAATGAATGAAAAAGTAATCAGATGTTTAAGACTTAGGGCAGTGGTTCTTAAACTGGGGGACGTGTAAGATTCATAAGGGGGGCGCGAGAGATGACAAATGTGCATTATATTCTACATTCTTGATTAAAGATGTGCATTATCTTCTACAAAGCCTCGAATTAAACGTTTGATTTCCCAAAAACAACTACATCCGTCACATTAAGGAAAGTTATTGAAAATAAATTATTGTTTTGTTTAAATGCTTTTTTATTTTGCAATGAGGTGGGGCGCGGAATTTTTAGGTACCGTCAAGGTGGGTTACACAGAATACAGCAAAAATAAAACTTTTAATAAATGACATTCAGCGATATTTTGAACTTATCCTATTACTATCATTTATCATACTTAGCCTTTACACAAATTTCAATATTACATTGATCTTATTTTGTGCCAATGAGCATCAAGCTGTCAGCAACAATAATAAGCTTGGCCCATTCCTACGATTTGTAGTTCAGATTTTTTGTATTTTTGGTTGCAATTTTTATTCACACCAATAAGTGGGTATCAATAACACAAGTAGCTACGTACTGCATATCTATTGGTCGCTTTAATGTTACCCAAAAAAGGTGCTATGCCATAAATTCAATAGCTTTATTTTGACATTATTACATCACAGGTGAAATTAGTACAAGATCATATTATAAACCTTCAGAAAAATTACCTGGACAGGTGTTCCTTTGCAAACCATCTTCGCTGCTTCTTCTGATTTCTATGCATGGATCAGTTGACCCTGTTTAAAAAGTCTATTTCATTAAAAATAAACAATATAAAATGGGGTACAAAAACACACATTGTGCAACGACCAATTCCAAGTATCCAAGCATGGCTTGTGGCAGGCTGTAAGCAAGCTTATGACATTTAAAAAAACCTGCTTTTCAAAAGATCATCGATTTAGAGTTTTCATCAAGAACATAGTTTCTGTTCCACAAATAAAAGTGTTGCATTATTTATGAAAAAAAATTCATCATAGTGCAATTGGCCAAAATCACAAGTTGAACCATTAACTACTACAGTCGAAATCGGTTAATCGCATAGTCAATTTGCCAAGCTTTTTTATGCGATTAACCGATGTATGCGTTTCCTACATTTTCTCCGCTATTCTCTTATTTAAACACCGGCGCACGCATTCTTGCTCCTCCGCCGATTTTTAGAATGACACAATGCATTATGACGCAGCAAGTGAGCTTCCTAGTTTTTGATTTCGACACGTGGTTTGCGCTTTGCAACGTAACAATCCTTAAATAAAAATTAGTCTTGTTGTTCTATTGTGATGCAACGATCCGTAACAATCCTTAAATGAAACGTAGTTTTGTGGTTCATAATCACTGTAGAAAAGGCCTTTTTTCGTGAAGTTTTACTTTATTGTTCAAATCATTTACATGCTACTGTCTCTATAGCCTTCAGCCTTGCGGTGAATTTAATCACAGCAGTCTTTAATTCACAACTGCTGTCTTCAGTGTCTTGCCGTGTATTTAATCGCTGCGGGTTATGGGAGATCTTGCGATGATTTTTGTTTATTGGTGAAGATAATCTTCAGCAACTTCACTTCATCAAAGGAAATATGCGGTTAAGTGATACAAGTCTACAAATCAATCAAGAATTCCTATCGTTGAATTTTCTTCACAAGTGAATGGGAATGGTTTGGGATTATGCAATGCTATCCGATTAACCGATGTGCGATTAACCGATTTCGACTGTATATAACATTTATATATATACAGGGTTGCCATTGGTCTAAACTCAAAAATAAGGATGACTAGAAATCGAAAGACGAATACCACCTTAAACAGTGCACAACAGGAAAAAGCAAAAAAGCAACCAATGTTCCTAAAAAAAACAAAAAAAAAACAAGACACTATCTGCATGTTTTTAATTTTGGTATCCCTTTGGTACAAAATGGTATATTATACTAAAGGTTTCAAAATGCCCAAATTACGAACCTCTGCCCTAAAAATAAGGACGCAAGTGAAAATAAGGACATGTATTAAAAAAAAGACAAACATATTTTCTAAGACACGGACCTTTAAAATAAGGACGGTATGGGAACCCTGTATATATATATATAAATATATATATATACATAGGCGCCGAAGTTTACAAAATGTAGGGCGGAAAAGTTAATGGTTTCATATGTTTGGGAATTCCCCATGTCAAGGATTGTTGTAAAAACACAAAATAAGATAAAATATACTTCTAATCAACGTTATTTGCGACAACAGCCATGCTACAAGTTTTTGCTTCTTATAAAAATTCTAGACTTGTTGGTTATGCTAACCTAACACTTATAGCTCAATTGTATTTATCGTCCGTGATTTTCTGCACCTCTTCTAGTTTTGCTCTCACTATTCTCTTTAAACTCTTCGCATGTGTCGTCCCAAGGTTATTTTTGGTCATTATGTTTCTCTGTACAGACGTAACACCAGAGATGGGAAAACACTTCCAACAAAAGCATATCAGTCGAATCCGGTTAATTACATAGTCAATTTGCCAAGCCTTTTTATGCGACTAAACAAATTATGAGTTTATGCAAAAGTGCAAATTCCACTTATTTTCTTACTTGACATGCGACGCTGGTCACGTGTAAATACGTCAACACGCAAAACACTAACGTTTATTGTGTATAGCGATCATTCATTCATTCAAGCACGCAAAAGATGAAAACATGCTTTCTTGCATTTGTGTTTTTAAGCGAACAAATGTGGCCATGTCCGTCTCTTCAAACTGTAGTCGTTGGCGAATTGTATGAAGTACATGCAGAACTTCTTTATTTTTTTGGGTTGTCACAACGATTGCGTCAGCAGAGCTTTCTTTATTGTTGTCGTTTTTTTCAACTTGTTTGTTTCGTAAAACTTCTGAACATATTACGTCATCATTTTAACGCAACGCTTAAATGAAACTAAAACAGTGCGAATGTTAATGTGAGCATATTGACAGCCACGTGTTAATGCTTAAATTGAGTATTGTTGGTTTGATTGTTTCGTAACAAAGCGCAGTACAAGTCACAAAGCTTACGCATTGCCTGTGTGCTCCCAGTGCGCGTTGTTTTCAATTTTATCTTTTAAAACCTTTTGAATAATCGAATAAATTATGTTCATTTTTAATCAATTAAGCGGATTATGCAATAAACCGTTATGCGATAAACTGAAGTATTATCTTTACAAATGGTAGGCTATGGTTTGGGACTTGCGCCCTTTATGCGATAAAACAAATTATGTGATTATGCAGAATGCAATCAACCAGATTTGACTGCATAACCTTTTGAACATAAAATCGCTATTATTTGTTAAAAAAATCCAGGGCGGAAAAATCCACCCTGTCCACCCAATTTCGGCGCCCGTGTATATATATATATATAATGTATCATATATAACATTTTTGCGCGAGCCACTTTAGACAAAAAAATAAGAAATACAGTACACCAAATAATATGTCATTAATCAATGGTTATCATGACACGGGGTTTGTAAATTGGCAGTTAAAATTAGTTTCCATCGTTGACATGAATGTTCAGATTGATAATAAGTAATTCAGAAATTTGGGAACAAGTTCAACTTGTTTTGGAAAATTTATCATCCTCTGAAACAAGTTCCCATACTAAGCAACCACCCAAACAGAGTCACCATCAACTATGTTTACAACAATATTATCAATGCAACGTAAACAAAGAATGAATGAAGTCTATGCCAATTTAAAAAGATCTAACAGCAAGTTCTTGCATTGTACAAATATTTTCATAACAAATAGTTCATGGCAAATGAAGAATACAAAAGGTAGCTAGTAGCTTTTTTTGTCAGTATAAAGGCGCTAGAAAATCAAGGGCATTTTAAAGTTGCCGTTTCTATGATATCAAATAGAGAATGTGAAGCAAAAGTTAGTCAAATTTTCACGACCCCAATAAAAATGTAAAATTATTGATAAATAAAATCAAAAACTGATAACTATAACTAAAACTGCATCAAAAACTGATCATACACGATTCAGCGTTGAACTTTAAAACGATTTCATAAAGAAATATAACTTTTGCTTCTAAATATAAAACTCCTTATATTACCTGACAGAGTAGAAACTACAATTGCAGCGATACTAGCCGCAGCAAATAAAATGGAAGCAATTTTTATGTATGTGGCATTAGTAATAACAATTTGATTGGCATTTGGTTGGGGGTTTTTGCTTTTTAGCGGTTGTTTTCTTGATGTTTTCATTGTTTCTGAAAATGGTGAAATATTTAAAAGTATTCATCAATGCAAAGAACAACCGACATTTGGAAAAAATCCTACCTTTGAGCTTTCTCCATGAATGAGAAATAATTAAATATTATTCCATTAGTCTTCAAATTTAATTTGTGTAATTGTTCAAAAAATGAGGGAGAATAGAAATCAACACACTAACAGAAACACACTGTTTGCAGTCGAAAACACAAGTAAGGCAGTTATTAGTATCACACTTCATTCCATGCATTGAGATTTATCAGTTTTAAAAAGTTTTTAACTTTATGCAGCAAATAATACTCACGAAGGTTAAATAACCACTGTTTGTCATATAATATTCTAGCAAGCATTTGTAAACTTTTCAAACTATCAACTTAAAACCAGTCATGAAAGCATGGTTTCTTTTATAGACAGTTGTTTGAAATTTTTGCCCAAAATCTTGTTGTTGCAAAACTGTTTTGATCAATGCTGCAACTATCAAAGTTGGCCTCTTTTAATCTTACAAACTATTTTTTAACTTAATTATTTAATCCTACCTGAATACTGTCTTTTAAACTGGCTACCAGCAGCCAATAAAATAACTCTCTAATTACCAGCCACTCGTTACCAAAGTAGAAAATACAAAATTTGCCAATAGTAGCCAGCAAGGAAATTAAAAAAATGCCATAGCAGTAATAACAGTAGCGTGCAAATTTAAAATAACCAATTTTTGCTCTAAGTAAAAAATACTATTGTTGTTAGCATATTCAACTCTAATAGCATAGTTTAGGGAGATTAATGTTTACAGTAAACATGAAATTAAACAAATGACAGTATTTGTCATTGTCATTGTCATTCCATCACAGACTCATTCAACTTCACATGTTTACTTGCAGCAGGTCACAACCTGTGAGTGTGCACTTAAACTGTGCTCTTAGGTTCTTTTGCTTAAAATTAACCAATTTATTATTTAAAATATTATTGTTGTCAAACTTAATCCGATATAGTTTAGGGTAATTAATGTTTACAATGCTTAATAGTATGAGTTCACATATATAAGTGTTATATATAGCTTTCACGTTTCGCCTAACTGATTCTATTTGTTTTAGGTCTGTTCTGTTCTGTTTTTAATACAGCCTAAGTTGCTCGAATTTAGTGTTTGAGTTTCAAGGTTATGACACTCAGAAAAATCAAACAGCTGCAGTCTAGGCTGGGACGAGCAAAAATGTATAGCGCTGACCATCAATAGCTGAATTTTTGCTTCAGCTGCATGGTAACGTTCTCCCTTACTCAAATGTGTCGGGTCTTTTGCTCGACACCAGGAGATTTTTAAGGCTGGGAGGTTATAGCTATCTTAAGCACTTTGAGATTGGATTGGAAAAATAGGAATAAGTGCAGATCAATATTAAGGTTGCTTGGTTAATTTTCAACTATGTAATTTATGGATCTAAAGCTCTTACTCTAGGAGCTTATGATGGGGTTTGTTATGTGGTTTCCTTTGGCGTTTTCGATATAGTTGTTTAAGAGCTCAAGAATAATGCAAACCTGCATTAGAAGGCACAGTTAAAAAATGAGTAGGCCTATTTGCTGAAAAAATCTTTTGTTATTATTTTGTAACGTTTTTAGAGACGAAGCCTACGCAGTTAAAAAAGGCATTTTCCTAAGTAGCTAACAAGCCTAGCTTGTTTTTATGTAATAAAACTTCAATTACTCGAAAACCGCCAGATGGGGCCCATATAAAATTTTGCCGGAAAGTAAATCATAAAATGAGTAAATGAGAGTAGGCTACATCATATTGGCATGTGGAAAAAATCACACATCTGTTACATAGGCCTAAGCCCCAAGTCAAAAATCTTTTTTTTTGGGCTTAAAATGGACATTTCTTTCATTCGTGCCAATTTTTATCTGAATTCTGCAAGCAGCCTGGAACTTTAATACGCCAACTGTAAATGTGTGCCGATGTGTATGATGTGGTTCTTTGCAGTGAAGACAGTAAACACACAAATATGGCCGCAATGAAATTTTGCTTTTAAACTTGCTTGAGACCACATAGCCTAATAGACTACTGGAATGTGGAAAAAAGCACATAGCCTATCCGTTAGATAAGCCTAAGCCTAAAGTTGATTTTTGAGCCGAAAAACACACATTTGTCAAATTCAGGCCAATTTGTATCTAAATTCTGCAGGTGACCTGGAATTTTAATACGTGCCAACCGCTAGCAACCCTGGGGAAACCGCGGCTCTTTCGTTCATATTGTATTGGAAAAGGATTGCCAAAAGTCCTAATAAGTACTGTAACACAGAGAGCAATATATGACTTGTAAATTTCTGTCATTTTTATGATGATTTGTAATATGTACCATAAATGTAGTTTAACGGTGTGCATGTGAGTGAGGAATAGACCTACAGACGGGGTGATGTTTATGTGTGCCAATGCATATGATGTGGCTCTTTGCGGTTAACACAGTAAAACTGATCCTCATGGTCTCTGACTTGTTGGCTGCCCTTGCTCTAGACTGGCAAGCTAGCAGTAAACACTCAAGTGGCTCGCGCAATCATTGGTAAATCGCATATGACCCTTTGGCGAAAAAGGTTGGACACCCCTGGGCTAGAGTAATTACGACGCTGAAAAACAACACAAATATGCTGCCCTGTGATTGGTCGAAACAGATTTTGAAAGCCCCGACGTAAGACGTCCAACGAAATCAGAGAAATCTTATTTTTGCATACAAAAGGATCTTTAACAATCTTTCAGGTAATAATTTGTCGGCATAGTTTTAACATGTCCTACATAAAGACTCAGTCAACCTAGAGCTGATATTTTTCAAACTGCGAATATAAATGACCTTGAGGCTCATTTACATCGAGGACAATAAATTTTTCAACCGACAAACGTTGTGGTGATTTGGTCGCCCTTACAAGATTAGGTACGACATACAACCATTTCATTACAAAGTAAACACGACTTGAACCTTAAAAAATTTGGAACACTTTAATAAGAGTTTATCAAATTTGAATATTTTGTTTTAGATTAGAATGAACCCTAACAATCTTTGTTGTAGCGACAAAAGGCGCTCTTAACCTTTTGCGAGGTGGTGTGCTAATTGTCATAATTAACCTTTTTCCTACGGAATTCTCCTGCAGATCTGATGACTTTATCATGTTATTTGTGTTTTTATTTCGTGTGTTTAACAATAAGCGCTGTACTATATTTCAACCGTGTCTAGGAAACATGACACCAGTTTAATTACTTTGCATTTACGTGATTCGTACTACAGCGCTCTACGCGTTAAATCTAATATTGATCTGCAGAGCTAAACTTATCCTTAATTAACTTATCTTACCTTAACTTAGATTACTTGTTGAATTATCTGACTTTATTGCTGTGTGCAGTTAGAATACTCTAACAGTCAAACTTCTTGTCAGACGAACAGTTTTAATGTTACAACAGAAATAGTCTGAAAGAAACGGTTTTTATTGTAGGTGGGGTGGTGCTGTACACTTTCTCAATACTACGCATAATCAAGATCATAGTACTGTACTGTAATACTATTGCTTATAAAATGTCTAATGAGTTGTTATCATCATAACTAGCGTAGGAAGCTCATCTGTTTGTTTTGCTGATTTTCTTTATCTGCCTCTCTGCGTACCGTAAGTGCGTATTGTCGCTGGTGGAAGTGCGAGCTTATAAAACGTGAGAGATGGGAGTGAAATGTTCAACAAGAAAAAAGCAGCATTTCAGAACTAGTGCAGCAAGGAAAACAATGTGTTGGCGATGGTAGTTACATGTAGTTGAAGCTGACACGTAGATAAATTACACTGGCCAACGGAAAAATTTTGGCATAGGCTAGAAGGTAAGAACGATTTTAGAGTATATCAGAGGCCCCGAGCTCGAATAAGCCATTGTTTTTTGCAAATTAGCTCTAGTTTATAAGACGGTAACGAATTTTGACATTTTAGTATCTTTTAATTTTGAAGCTAGATTGCATTTATTTTTAAGGAACAGCCTTTATTAAATGTTGTTGTAAGTGTTTCAGCACTAAAACCGTAAGAATGAGCAAAAGCTAAAGACACAATGAGATTTGCTAAATGAAAAAGTGCTGCATAGCCTAAGTCTATTTTTTTCCATGTATTCAACACAAAAAATGCCCCATTTATTTGTATGTTCAACAGATTCTCTTAAACATATTGCTATGTGTGGGATTAAGCTTCTAATACCAGATTAAAACTTGCTTGAAGTGAACAATAAACAGCAGTAATTTGGTAATAACAAACCAAATTTGTAAAAAGAGACGAAATAAACAAGCAATCAATTTTTTCATTTGCCACAGAGTATTCACAGCAAAACACTACACGAAGAAATATACCTATCTCAGGATGTGCATTAGTGAAGTACTTAGATGCACTCTAGTATAAGAAAGTTTCTTCAAGATCATCTTTACACTTTGGTAGTGTTCCTTTAAAACGAATTGAAACACAGGCAAACGTATGTTCGTTGTGAAATAGCACGCGTTTCAAGCATTTGTTTGGAGCTGTCAATGAATAACCTCCATTCTTTTGGTTTATACTCAAATAGACCTATAGATGAAAGAAGTCGTTCGATGTTTTTACAGTACAGAAATTTATCTTCTTGAGAGAAAAATTGCGTTAACATTTCTTCTCTGCCCCGGTTAAACATTAAATTTTTGTTACCGAATCAAGAAGGTTATGCTATGTGTTGATTCTAAGGCTTATGTTAGTGCTTGATGGGAGATGATATAAACTAATCTAAGGTCTTATTTACCTCCCAAGCGAGAAATTTGTGCCAAACAACTCAACATTTGGGCAAAACTAAATAGCTGCTTCACATGGCTTCAATTTTTATTAACTTATGTTACTCACTAGCATACATTTCTAACTTTTCATGGCATATTTAGGAAAAAGCAATATCTCAAAAACTAGAGCCAATTAAGCAAAAGTAATGGCATTTTCGGACGCAGCGCCCCTAATATAATCCTAAATCGATCTAACATATCATGCCTTTTAAAAAAAAATTTTTTTGTTGGCCTGTGAATTATCAATGTACAGTTAAGAAGCGGGCATTTCCAATCAAAATTTTATCAGCACAGATGCTGGAAACAATCTGGCAACGTACTAAAAGAGTGTTCACTTGAAGTTATTGAGAGCAAGTTTCTAAATACCAAACGACAGTCGAAGTGTTAACGAAAAAACAAATTCATAAACTTCAATCAATAACTAGAAAACACTTTTCCAAGAAATGATGTAATGGTATTGAAAATGCAATCCAGGCTGTTATAGACCAGTCTGTCATTTTAAGCCTATCGAATGCACTTTTGTGTTGTGCTCTGCAGAATACCAAACGTTACGTTGAGATCCAATAAAAACATCATTATTCAAGACATTGACAGTTTGATTTGGGTACTGTGATACTTAACTAGGCTATCAGCGGGTAACAAACGCGCTATAAAAGGAATGAGATTAACAAACAATCGATCAAGGAATAATTAACAACTTACGTCACCTACAATCTGCTCAGCTAGCACAGAATCAGCAGATCCAGAAAAAAGCTTGTTTATGTTTTTGAGCCTATATTGTTTTTCAAAAAACGAAATTGAAAATGATTTTTGGCTAGAAACACTAAAAAACAATTTTAGCTACAATCATGCCAAATTTTAGCCTAATTCTGCTCGCGACCTGGGACATCGAAGCAGGCTAGAAAAAAAACAGCAACAATGCTGCGTTCTATCGATAGGTCTAAACAGGTTTTTCAAGCCCTACACCCTACACCAGACGTCCAACAAAACCAGATCTTAGTCTTAGGTCTTTGACGCCTCTTTATACGAAGGTAACTTTGTCTAACACTACTCAAACCTCAGGTTGTCAAGTTTCAAAATCAGTTCTTAATGAGACATTCTCATAAATAAATTTACTTTGTTCTCATAACTTGAATGGTTGTCTTACCTAGGCAAACCAGCATGCACAATATGGGTGAAGAATCTTGCATAATATACACGTCTTATTTTTCTCTTCTACCAAAAATCACTATACATCAACATTTTTAATGTTGCTAAAAAGTTATTAAACACTATTCCAGACCATAAAAAAAACTTTATTAAGCAAAGAAATACAATCGGCAACAGCAATGGTTATTTACTGTGCAAAATCTCAATTCTTGAACGTCCATGGTTGCAAAGTATGTCAGCTTTGCCATCGGCGTTTGCGTCGAGAAGAATGACCTCATCACTGGCGCCGGTGCAGAAATAAGATTCGAAAACCGCGTCTGCGTCAAAGACTGCATTTTCGGACAGCTTGACTGACAACAATCTGTAGAAAAAGAAGAAATATTGCAGTAATCTGACAATATTTTCGAAGTAAGTTAGTAGTAAACGTCGCATAAGCTCTAAGCATGGAAACAAACAAACACACAGTTCCAGTGAACAATGCTTGTGCAAAAACTTTCTTCAGTAACAAAAATTTATGGTGTAGCAGTGACATTTACTTTTTCTCCTTGTCCTGACACAGCAAATCATCCAAGCCATCACCATTGAAATCCGCCGAATATTTTGCCCCTCTACTGCAGTCCTGCATGTAACCAGACCATCCGAGTGCAGCAAAACGTCCAGATGTATCCCCGTACAAAATGTGGCTGTTAACACAAGACCGTGCACATCAGACAAATCTTTGTAAATGACGAGGAAGTTGTGAGAAGAAAACTTACAAAATGCCACTGTCCTCTCCACACATTGCATCCTGGTTAAGGTCGCCATTAAAATCGCCAAACACCCACCGGAGTGTTTTAGAAGCTGGGCAGGGATTATTGAGCGGTTTTATCGGCGTTCTCCTGAACATCTTGATCACTGGAAATATATTTAAATTATTAAATGAATGAAAAGTAGCAAAAATTGGACTTTTATCAACGAGTGCCATCTGTCAAGTATCCTGCTCTGTGTTGTACTAAAGATAAACAATTACTTGGCTCCTCGCTGTACAGCCCAACTCTACCAGATATACATGGCTGAGTGTTGCATGATAAAGGTGCAGATTCGGTTGTACGCGGGTCTGTTCCACCGGGACAATCCTTATCAAACCACCGCACTAAGGTTCCAGTTCTACTTTCTTTTTTCAGACAATGACGTCGATACCATTTCCAGCCGCCACCACAGCTTTTCGTGCAAGGAACACTTTCGTACCAAGCGGACCATTGCGGACGCGCTGAAGAAATGAAAGATAAGCTGATTGCAGTTGAGCAAAAAGTTTTAAATGGAATATTTGCCTGAGTTTCTGATTTGGTAGGTCAAATACCGTCTGTACATTGTGGTACGTTGCACTTTATAGCATTTGAAGTCTTTCCAACGCACGTTCCAACAACTCCTTGGCAGGTTCTAGACCTAAACGAATAACGCGAACAATACATCAAATAACTGCCCATAAATTAGAAGAATTTAACTGATTTCAGGCTTTGTAAGAAAGTCTACAACCAACCTTTGACTAAAATAAATAAATTAAAGAGCAAATATGGATCAGAGAGTCTACTACTACCTTCACTTGTACATAGATATACAAATCCATGAACTGTGTGTTAGTTTGGACATGATTAAAGCAAGACACGTGCATTTAACTCTTGGATACATTTCGCATTTGGATGCCAATACGTAGTGGTTTAGCAATCATTAGCAAAAAAAGTATCACAAGGTTAACTTTATTTCGAAGTAGATGGCAACTGTTATGATGTATAAAAGCAAAAACAAACATGCTTGGTGACTGGGTTTGGTGAGTTGTGGCCTAGCATCTACTTTCACTCGTACAAATACACGAAAGCTCAGCTGGCTCAAGCTTAATCAAGCTTATTTGAGTACTTGATATAATTTAAAACGCTTTAGTTAAATTAATTTACATGCTTGCCCATGGCCAGCTGTTAAGGTGGTGATATATTACGAAAATATTACGAGTTTCAAGAAATTTGCCCGGAAAAAAATTGAACATATTCGAGATATAGATAGATGGGTTTTGGGTCACCAAAGTCTCAGTTCGGTATTTTATGGTTAAAAACGTATAAATTAATCCTAGTTTATGTTGAATGCATGACATCCTACATTAACAAATATCAATCAAAGAACCAGAGCTAGGCGCATGGATTTCACTTTATGACATCATACTTGTCATCAACTCACACTTGTCTTAGCCTGTCATTTTTATTTGAAATAAAACTGGCTTCAATAATAATTATGTTATTATTGTATAATAGTTTCTATATTATTCTATAATAGTTTCTATATTCTACACAGCACTTAGTTCATATCATTTTAATCGGCAAACTTTAAGTGTAACATATTTAGTATTTACGCCAAACAGTTCAACCTGATTTGGTATGAGTTGTCCCCACAAGTTCTGGTGCATTGTCCATATGCGGTCCAGGGACTCCACTGAGATGGCGACTGGCAATTGCTAGGACGATCACTATCAGCACATTTCTTTCTCCTGAATGAGTATGTGTTGGGATAGTGATATTCACAATCCTGCAAATACAATGTAAAAGCAACTGCTCGATTGTAATAAAAACACTTAGTTAAGAAATCAAATACTCAAACATTCTAATATTTTCATTACTATAACAATTTCACCACCACGCTAACATTTGATGCACAACACAACAACTGTGCAATGGGAATTGCTATGCCATTTAATCTATGCACACCGTTTTGTAGTACCACATGTGATAGTTAAAAAATGTTTAAAGCTTAAACCTCTGCTTACAATTTTTTACTTGGGCTCATTAGTTAGCATTTCATTTTGCACAAAAAAATGAAACAATGAAATGGTACTTACAGTAATAGTTCCATAAACACAAGAGCGATGAGAAAGTATATATTGATTAGTACACCTGCATTTGCTCCATGGTCCAAACTGACCCCAATGTTTTGGCCCTGACAAATAATACAAGTTTTATAAAAATTCACAACAGTTTACATTGTAGAGATTGAACAAGAATGGCCTGAGTAGCTTTCGAAACCATTTTCTTACTATACTTAGGTCTAAATATACACACATGGAATATCAGAGTTGTAACTACTCAAGCCACATTTTCAAAAAACTCCAATATTTGAGTAAAGTGCTAGCTGTCAGTTTACTCTCCCACCAGATAATATTTTATTGTAGGAACGTGTAACACAAACGTGGTTTGAATTGTTGCATGCACAGTTTTTTTCAAATGCAGATGAATAAATTTGTTTCAGTATTCATAACACATCAAATCTAAACATAAAAACAGGCTTGCAATGCGAAGATATGCATTTCAAAACTTGAATGTCAACCTAAAACGTTTTACTGTAATTACATCGAGTTTCAATCGTTTTTTTCAACATACCGTTATCAATCAACTTGCCTGACTAAGTTAAGAAGAGAATTGTAAAAAAGAAATTGAAATAAGTTTATCTTGAAAAAAAACTTCTGGTTTGACATTATCTTGGCATGAAGTTTCCTTGCCTTCATTTTAACATACTTCTACTGCTAATAATGGAATATGTTACTAATTTGTGAGTTTAAGATTAAGTATTATTTTGATTTTTTTATAAAGGTTTGGAAGCTTTTGAACAAGCAATGCACTAACAGTCCACATTTTAAAGTGTTGTAATTGAAAATATCACACATAATGAATAATTTTCTTGCACTGCTTAAGCAGCATGTTGACTGTTTTATGGGTATTAAGCAAGCTATTTGATAGATAAAGCTTGCATTGCATAGAGGGCATGTACCTGTACTCATACTCACACTATAAGATGTTTTGTAAAGTAATTTTTTTCATTACCTTTCTTGAAAAATAAGTTTCCTCTAAAATAATAAATTTAATAATATTGCAATGCATGATTTGCTTTGTTGTAAGAAGGTAAAGATCTAGTTATAGAATATACTTTACATATTCTATAATAACTGCAATGCATTTTTATCGACATAACCAATAAATTGAAAAAAAATCTTAGTTATACCTGTATAACCAGTTGAACCACCACCAGTTGAACCACCGCCAGTTGAACCACCACCAGTTGAACCTCCGCCAGTTGAACCACCACCAGTTGAACCACCGCCAGTTGAGCCACCACCAGTTGTGCCACCACCAGTTGAACCACCACCAGTTGTACCACCGCCAGTTGAACCACCACCAGTTGTGCCACCACCAGTTGAACCACCACCAGTTGTGCCACCACCAGTTGAACCACCACCAGTACATCTCGGGACAGTGCAGGGTATAGTACTAGCACTGACTCCATAGCACTTACCATAACCTGCAGGGCAATCTCTCTCCCTAAAACAAAGCATGCACATATTACCAGTCTAAAATTTAACTTGTATTTTTCATGTTCTTGTAAGCCAGACATTATTCTGCCACCCAGACAATGCAACGTGACTAGAGCAGCCACTGAGTCATGCTGTTATTCAATACCCGCATGCCCTGTATTGCGTGAGGAAGACAAAAGCCATAACTTGGTCTGTGGTTTGCTCCTTTGAGTCACACTCACAAGAACTTGCCTTTTCCCAATTGTAAAGCATTGAGCAAAAACACTCATTAATTGCTCAATACTGTTGAGGTTTATTGAGCTTTAAACCTTATTTCTGGGTTTGTTGGCGTCATAAATAAAATCTAATCTAATAAAATTTCTGGTAACATCTTGGTATTTAGTATGTACATTACTTTTGTCAGGTTTGCCAGTTATATTTCAACTTTTAAAATGGTCCCGATAAAGTAGTTGTTTAGCTGAAAATTTTCGATAAAAATTGACTCTGCATATAAATGAACAATTTCAAGTGATGTTTCTTTTCAACAGGTGATACTACATTAACTATTGAAATATTTACTTCTACTGCAAATACCAGTACCCAAAAACAGCAACAAAATCTAAAAATGAGCTGTAGTTTAGCATCTGATTTCACTATCTGTGAGTTAAGCTATTGTGAAACATGGTTTCTCGGAAAAAACTTAATATTTTTAATTCATTGACTCGCCGTTGATTTATGGTTAACTTATTTTAACATCTGCTTCCCACTTTGACAAAACTTGACCTAATAAAAACTAATTTACCATTGTATAAGATTCAGTCTATGTAAAGTTAAATATTGAAAACATATTAAACATTGCAATATTTCATTGTAACATTATAATATTCAGTCGGTGTAAATGTGAATAAACTCAAAAAATATTTAACATTGTCCAACAACACAAACTTAATTTAGGGATATATTTACACAAGTTTAACCTCTGTCTAAAAGCATAAGTTCCACAAGTTCTGGAACATCGTCCATAACTGCCCCAGGGTCCCCACTGAGCTGAAGTGCAAGTTGTTGGTCGATGATTAGCAACGCATTTCCTTTTATTGAACAGGGAAACATTGGGAAACTTCTTTCTGCATTGCTGCATATACACCATAATACTAACTATAAACAGAAGATTAAACGTAAAAAAACTATAAAGCCAAAACAGTCATTAAACTTTAGATTTTATTCTGATTTCCACTGATATATGTTTACTATGTAATTACAGCGCATCTTTTACCATCATCTGGTAATGTATGCTCAACGTATTAACGAACAACTCTTTTGGGCTTAATTTTGTTACAGTTTAACAGCATTGCTCTGAGTGCTGGAACACCGTCACTATAGCACAACATACTCAGCACATCGCAGAACTTTCAGTTTCAACATATTTACATTCTGTTAATTGGACTTTTGTTAAGGAACATTTCTTTCCACACACAACCAACAAAAACGAAAAAGGTACTTACAGTATACGTTCCACCAATGCAAGTACGCCTAGCAAAGGAAAATGCACTTGTACATGTGCACTGTCCATATGGTCCAAAACCACCCCAACGTATGGATTCTAAGAAACAATAAAAATTTGCTGAAAATAGAAAAATTTACATTCCGCTGTTTCAACGAAACAGTGACAACATAACTTTAAATACGAGCACAGTGTAGCTCATGAACAACTGTATTGTAATGACTAATGACTTAATGAGCATTGTCAAAATTCTGAACATGATTTACAGTTTGAAAAACTCAATTAATGTATTATTTTAAACACAAATGAATTTACAACAATTTCTAACCGAATAAGATGGTGAGACAAATAAATAACACTAACAAAAAAAATTTTAATATGTCAGTGACACCGCAGTGAATTTATAACAACCAAGATATACATTCTATAGTCTTGTGACAGAAAATCAGATCTTTACAATGCAAAAGGTATAAGCACTTGTATAAAAAAATTAATTATTATTCTTGTTTGTAGGTAAAACAAATGAATGATAACGAAAAAAATAATATTAAAAATAAAACCTGTTGTACCACTGCTACCACCTGTTGAACCACCGCTGCCACCAGTTGAGCTGCCACTGCCACCAGTTGAACCACCGCTGCCACCAGTTGAACCACCGCTGCCACCAGTTGTACCACCGCTGCCACCAGTTGTACTGCCACTGCCACCAGTTGAACCACCGCTGCCACTAGTTGAACCACCGCTGCCACCAGTTGAGCTGCCACTGCCACCAGTTGAACCACCACTGCCACTAGTTGAACCACCGCTGCCACCAGTTGTACCACCGCTGCCACCAGTTGAACTGCCACTGCCACCAGTTGTACCGCCACTGCCACCAGTTGAACCACCACTGCCACCAGTTGAACCACCGCTGCCACCTGTTGAACCACCGCTGCCACTAGTTGAACCACCGCTGCCACCAGTTGAACCACCACTGTTGCCTATTTTCAAGTTTTTGCAGTACAGTGCATTCAATTCCTTGACATCCTCTTCAGATAAGTCATCCCTATAGTCAGGCACTCCTTTTGTTTTAGTATCTAAAATCGTGTTTCAACAAATAAAAACACGTCAATCAAATCAGTCAAACCTACACAAGTCAATCCTGCTGTCAAGATAAATCATATTTCAATAGTATGGAAATTTCAACTGAAACTGCATGGAAGAAAGTTTTAAGTTCATGCAATGTTTAGCGAAAAGATGTCATAAAAAAATTCAAATTTTTATGCCAGGGGTGGACAACGTTTTGCTCATGCCGTTCCACTTTAATGCGAGGTGATGGCCTGTGATCTGCTTGACAATGTTATCACGTAGGAGTTCTGCAAGAGTTGTAATGAAGTGACCTATATTAATGTTTTGTCATTGGGCTAATTTCTACACTTTTGTTGATCATATGTTGTGTTCCATGGCATATAAACCTGTACATCCATGGTTGACTGGTTGTCACCTGCATGATTATGTATTACAACATGCCAATATAACTTGGTTTAATCAACCTGATCTCATTATACCCTTTGACAATCCGTGAGTGCTTAGTGGGATGGATGTGTAGCTTTTCATTTGTGTCGTCCTTTTAATCTATCCCAAAGCGTTACAAACTTGTTTTCCAACAATAACTACATAAGTAGGCCTATATTGTTCTCTGGGCACTGGGAACGCAACTTTCTGATTTATCTGACATGTTCCGTAAAAATATTTCATATAGCACACACAGATTACAGCAATAATGATCTCCAGCAATAAAATAGTTACAAAAAAGATTATTGAAATCAATGTAATCAGTGCAATAGAAAGTAGGTTAAGAGCAAGTTAACGTCCAAACTCCAAAGTATGAATCAAAAAGCAGAGGAAGCATGGTGCAGTTGCAAATGCAACAAGGAAGCTCGACAACGACTAAACAGAATTGACCGGTTGACCACCTAGCAAGCTAGCATTGATATAAGTCAGGTATAGCACATATTGAAAGATTTTTTACCAGGTAACTTCTCCAGAACTACTTTTCCATTTGATGAAAAGTCTTTTTCTCCGTAATGCATAAGCGAGTCAAAATCATATGACGATCCCAAATCAACTGCAAATTTCAGTGGAATCTTTTCGAATTGGATTTCCGATCCTTAAAAACATTCTATTATTAGGTATAACTGACAATAAACATATGATAAATGTAAACTAACTGTCAAATGTAAGTAACTACCAACCGGTGAAAGCAAGCTGTCAACTTATCAAAATAAAACTTATCTTTCAGAGGAGTCAATTATACTTTCATGACATATGAAAGTCCATTGCTCAAGAGTTGAGTAAAAGGAATTTTAAACTTAAGAATTAAAATTTGCTTTATGTGTCAAAACATAATATACTAAGACAGCCTATTTCGTGTAGCATTCTCATAAAAGTGCTCCTAAAAAGGTCACGCTTGAGGGAAGATCCGGCAACATAACCCTGAATTACTGAAGTTAGGCGCCAATGATATAGAGTACAGGCGACAGTGTACAGCACATTTAAGCAGGAATAGCTACATTGATAGAACTGAGAACGTATATGATCAAATAACAATAAAATTTTAATTTCTGAAAACTCCGCATGCTTAAATTAGGCTCACACAAAATTTGATAAAAATAGTTATTTAATTCATTCCATGAATAACAACAAGCATATGGGTTGATCAGCAGTTGCCATCAGGTGGTACGTGAGAAAATTTCAGTGCCAAATACAGTACCGATAAGCTGATTTCACGCAAACAGGTTACAATGGTAAAGTAACTGTAACGACAAGAATTGTTTGCCGCTCACTAAACACATCTGAAAAAATTTGGCCAATTCACATATCAAAGACTATTTGAAGCTATGAGTGTTTAAATATCAGTGAGTTGAAAATACATTTGTGGAAACTTTTTAAAGTAACAGCCACAAGAAAGGCCTTACAAGTTTTTGACAGTTTTGTTACAATTGCTTGAGCATCACTGGAACAATAAAATGGACCCTCATGTGTGGCACATCTGCACTTTTTTCTAAACTTCATAAAAGTGATCACTGAATTGTGATCATTAAATAATAAATTTAGCTGCTAGTAAAGGCTAAAAACTTGACAGACAGTGAATTCACAGTCAGGGCGTTTAGCAATCATCCTTTTGTGTAAGCTGCAATAACATCCAAGTTTTTTAACCTATCTGAAAAATTGAGATAAAGTGAGGAATAAAGATATCAAACCTTTCTGTAAATTTTCCGAGTGAAATATAATATATTCATCACGATCAGGCCGACATTGTTCATGGTCAAAACCAAAGGCGTGTAATAGTTCGTGGGCGACAGTAGACCAGTGATCACAGCCTGACCCAATGCTTAGATCTTGGCCAGTGCCAGGACGAATTAATTTCCCAACCTTAGACCTGCAATATATTGACATTGAAAATACCACTGATTAAAACTCAATTTAATTTGAAAAAAATGCAGTATAGATGATGATTACTAGGGTAAGAAAGGATGTTATAATGTTAAATGATAGTTTTGATTTGATAATCATGTTTTTGGTGTTAAACCGTCCACTTTCCAGGGTATGCATTGTCGGAATACAGAAGACGACTTAATACGAATACCATATAACAAGAATCCATGCTACCCGGCACAAAATTACAGGCAATTTATTTCTTCTCAAGCATTTTACACCTTTAATCCAGAAACCCTGCTGTATGATTATGGCGCTTAAGATTAGATGCGTTAAATAGATACGAAAGAAGTAGTCTGGGTTAAAAATTGGTCACATTTAAACGATCGTATGAAAACATTTGACAGCAGGAAACTGTAGTATTGACCTTTTAAAACTGAGTATTATCGTACATATTTGCACATTTCAGTCGTAAGTTTGTAAATTAGGTAACTAGAAGATTAAATATGATACACATGACATTCTGAGCATCACATAACAATCCCCAAACAACAACAGTGAGTTACTACAAAGAACCGTCAGCTGCAAACATTACAGGTAGAAAAAGTTTCATTAAAACAACAGATTGTACTTGATTTAATTTGATGAATATTGTGTATTTTCTACCTCCACAGTCTACATGTATGTATATTTGATATTTCATACAAATCAATTTTTACTATTTGTACATTACTTGTTACATCTGTGTCATCTGTTACACTATTTGCTATATTTGAGCTTAAAGAGCTTTCTCATAATTTTGTCATTAAACGACTTTTCGCTAGTGGTCTTTGTAGTTGCTGGGAAACTACTGTTGTTTATTTCTGTTATAAACAATATTGCAATGAAATAATTGGTAATAACCAAGAACTTAAAATTAAATTACACAGTCAGTAAAAAGTAACTGTTGAACATCTCTGTTATTAACGATATTGCAATACAATAGTTGTTAGTTATCAATAACTTAAAATTAAATTACACTGTCAGGAATCGAAACTTTATGCAATCTTTTGCAAAAGTAATTGAACAACTTATATAAAGTGGCATCAAGTATCATCCCAGTAACTTTAAAAACTTAAAAAGAAGTGTTAAAAAAGCTATAACAATATGTTACAATATTCAAATCTAGGACATACCAACATCCATTATCCCGAATATATTTGATATACGATGAATCTGATGAAGGTAAGTAAGGCTTAAATTTAAAGCATGATTGCTTCTCCAATTCACCGTGTCCTTCTTTGATTGCTTTAACAGCTCCTGGGACTGATTCTGGAATATCAAAGTGGTGGAAATTCTAAAAAAACTGATTCTTCAGCATGAAATTAATAAAATTATGCAGAACTTACTAATTGCGCGATCCATTTCGAAATAAATTACATTTTTTTGATCCTCAATGTCCTCATTCCATCGTGCATTAATATATGGATGAGGAGTCAGTGCTGATCCATGCTGAAGTGAAAATTCTTGATACTCGTCATCTTCTTCATAACCGTAAACCTGAAATAATAATACTGAAATCTTTGTCATTTATTGTTGAGTTGAGGAAATCAATGCAGCGTTTTAACTCATCCATGATCTTTTAAAACCTAACTTTACCCATTTTAGTACTCACTAGTTCAGATTTCAGAATTTCAATGAACCTTTGTGAACAAAAATCTTTATATATCTTATCTTAAGTTTCACATAAATATTCCAAATCTATAAATAAGTTCAAAAAAAAATAATAAATTTTTTATTTTTCTCTAGGTATATTTTATGCTTCTTTGTATACATATTTATACAGTGTATATGCATTTTTAAATATATATATATATTCTCTATATCGGGGTTGTTCAAATGGCGGATCTCGATCCGGATCCAGATCTTTTTAACTTTTTGTGTGGATCTTTAAATCTAAACCAACTCATCATTTTTCTCACTGAAATCTACTGATCTTCCAATGTAATCTTGCAGCTGAAGCACACATCACTTTTGGCTTTTACAAAGTTATAAATATGTTGTAGGCGCTACAATGTACAATACGTTTACTTAAATAAAGCACCATACAAATTAAAGCATATCCAATATGTTAACTATTCGTATTTAGTGGTTCATCACGTCGTCAGGTTTGGCTGTGGTGGACCATGGCAGAAAGTATTTGAACACCCCTGCTCTATAATATATTTCTCTATAAACTGTAGTATTGCTTGAATTTGAAATTTTCTAATACTGCCGAACACTGATTTATCTACACTACTCAGATAAAACAAGTACATACAATAAAATATAAATCTTGCGACCCACTTTCAAAAATCTTGGTAATTGAGTCTCATCTATTTGAATATCTCCTTGAAATGAGTTGGTATCTACTGCACATTTACAGCTCACTGGGCATCTATCTCTGTCCATTTCATAACCAAATGGACACGAAAATGAGCAAAGCGAGACATCAAAATCACATTCAACCTCTAGAAACAAATAAAATCAATAAACTGACTTTAAATGATGTAGTACTAAAATTTTTGACCTGAAAATAGAAAAAATGGGGTCTACTGGTAAAAATGTGGTGTTCCTTAGGATCACCTAAAATGTGTTCGCAAAATTAATATATTGCCATAGGTGCAGGTTGACTTGAAAGTAAATTTTTTGATCAAACATATGTGCTTAATTGTTGCTGTTTAATTATTGCAATGCAATAGTGAACGTGATAAATGAATTTTGACTTTTTAAAAAAGTAATCAAGATACGATGTTGCAAAAATACCACAGTCCACAGGTAACTAAAAAAAATTATAATTAAACATATTACAAGCGATGAATCCACAGGGAAAGCAACATACAATATCTTGTTTATTTAAGCTTATATGCCTAATTGCCATTTGCCAGCTATTTTAGGTATTTCTGCAAACCCCTACTTATGACATAATGAAAGGGTTTTGTGCGGTAACAATAATGTCGTATCAACATTTTAAACAAATAAAACTAAAAAAATGAACAATGACAAAAAGTTCTACATAGCTGTAAATATTTGAAAAATGTGATCCCAAATTTTTAATTTTCCAAACTTTTTGATATGTCGAGTTGAAAAGAATGAAAAAGTAACTACATGTTTAGGCCATTGGGTTCGGTATTCTATCGATAGTGCAACAGGTAGTAACAAAATATTACAAAAATAAAACTTTTCATAAATGACATTAGGCGATATTTTGAACTTATCCCATTACTATCATTTATCATACTTAGCCCTAATACAGATTTGAATATTACATTGATCTCATTTTGTACCAATGAGCATCAACCAGTCAGCCCCAATAATCAGCCTGGCCTATTCCTACGATTTGTAGTTCAGATTTTCTATATTCTTGGTTGCACTTTTTATTCACACCAACAAGTGGGCTTCAATAACACGAGTAGCAACTTATTGCACATCTATTGGTTATTCTAATGTTATTAAACAAAGGGTCTATATTTTGCCATTATTGCATCACAGGTGACATGAGTACAAGATTTATATACAAGAGCATATCAATCTTTACAAAAATTACCTGGACAGGTGTTCCTTTGCAAGCCATTTGTGCTGCTTCTTCTGATTTCCATGCATGGATCAGTTGACCCTGTTTAAAAAGATTATTTTACAAAAAGGGGAAAAATATGGGTGCAAAAAGCACAAAGTTTGCAACGACCAATTCCAAGTATCCAAGCATGGCTTGTGGCAGGCTGTAAACAAGCTCATGACATTTGAAAAAAATTTCGACTGAACCTGCTTTTCAAAAGACCATCAATTTAGAGTTTTCATCAAGAACAGAGTTTTGAACCCATAGTTTTCCAGAAAATAATAATAAAGTAATAATGATAATAAAAAATAATAAATTAAAAAATTATAAAAGGATTCCATTAATTATGAAAAAAAAATTCCATCATCGTGGAACTGACCAAAATCTTGAGTTGAACCAAAAACTATTATATCTTAATGTAATAAACCAGGGGTGTTCAAATGATTTCTACCATGATCCACCACAACCAAACTTGACAACATGATGATCCACTAAATACGAATAGTAAATATATTGGACATGCTTTAGTTTTTATGGTGCTTTATTCATGAAAATGTACCCTACAACATAATAATCACTTTGTAAAAGTCAAAAGTGAAGTGTACTACAGAATGGCAGCCTCAAACTTTTTTTTTTGTTCAATATTCAATGCTTTCTTGCCTTTGTGTTTCTAATTGAACAAATATCTGCGTATCGACCAACAAACAATGTCTGCGTAATGCATATTGACAGCCACGTGTTAACCTTATCATTACCGGGCTCGCGACTTTACTATTTTAACTAGGTTGTGGCCGACCCTGCACACACATTTTCAATCATTAATTACTTGACAATTATACGTCGTAAACGGATAGAATTTTTACATGTTAATAGCAAAAAATCTGGCTTCCTGTATATATCATAATTGTAAAACTAAAAAAAGAACATTTAGTGTAAATTAAGTATTTCTACAAGTGATACATTTCTAGAAGTTTTTCTTGTTTCGCCGCGGCCCCCCGCTGTGCAGAAAACCAGCTGACCGCGCAAAGAGAAGACAAGAGAATAGTTAGTCGAGCTAGTAGTGCGTAAATGAGTAAACGAAAACAATACGCTTCAATGCTGAGAGGGAGCAAAATTATGCTATTATAAATTCAAAAAATTAATTTCAACACTGACAATTAGTATCCACATGAAAATACAGTAAAAAGTTTTTTTTCAAGGCTACATTCGAAGATCCACACAAAAAGTTGAAAAGATCCGGATCCGGATCGCGATCCACCATTTGAACAACCCCGTAATAAACATTTTTGTGCAAGCTGCTTTAGACAAAAAATGAGAAAATTACAAAATAACATGTCATCAATCAACGATATTAATGAAACGAGGTTTGTAAATTGTCATTTAAAGTAGTTTCCTTCATTGACATGAGTGTTCAGATTGATAATAACTCAGTAATTCATGGATTTGAAATAAGTTCAACTCCTTTTGGAAAATTTATCATTCTCTGAAATAAGCTCTAGTACTAAGCAACCGTGAAAACAGAGTTAACAGCGACTATCTTTACAACATTACTATCAATGTAGACAATAAATTACCAAAAAACACCAAAAGGACATAAATGTATTATTTTATATCACAAGTCTATGCCAATTTAAAAATATCTAACAGCAAGTTGTTGCATAGTGCTAATATTTTCATAACAAATAGTTTATGGCAAATGAAGAACTCGAAAGGTAGTGAGTGACTTTTCTTGTCAGTATAAAGGGGCTATGAAGGCAATGGCATTTTGAAGCTGTGGCTTCTATTATATCAAATAGACAATGCACAGAGAAACTTAGCCAAAATTTCACAACCCCAATAATAATGTAACAATGTTGATAATTTAATTAGTATCAAAAACTAGTTATACACGATTTTTCATTTGACTTTAAAACGATTTTATAAAGAAATATAACTTTTGCTTCTGAATATAAAAAATCCTTATATTACCTGAAAGAGTAGAAACTACAATTGCAGCGATACCAGCGGCAGCAAATAAAATGGAGGCAATTTTTATGTATGTGGCATTGGTAATAACATTTTCATTGCCATTTGATTGGGGTTTTTCGCTTGTTTCCAGTTGTTTGCTTGATTTTTCCATTGTTTCTAAAAATGGTGAAAAATTTAGAAATATTCATCAATTTACAGAACAATCGATATTTGAAAAAAATCCTACCTTTGAGCTTTCTCCATGAATGAGAAATATTTGAATATTATTCCATTACTTTTCAAATTTAATTTGTTTATTTGATCAAACAATGAGGGAGAATAGAAAGTAATAGACTAACAGAAACACATTGCTTGCTGTCGAAACACAAGTAAGGTAGTTATTGGTATCACACTTCATTCGATGCATTGAGATTTATCAGTTTTAAAGGTTTTTCACTTTATGGGGCCAACAATACTCACGAAGATTGGATAACCACTGGTTGTCATGTAATATTCTAGCAAGCATTTATAAACTTTTTAAACTCTCAACTAAAAACCAGTCATTAAAGCATTGTATCTGTTAGACAGTTGTTTGAAATTTTTGCCCAAAATCTTATTGTTGCAAAACTGTTTTGATCAATGCTGCAACTATCAAAGTTGGCCTCTTTTAATCTTACAAACTATTTTTTAACTTAATTATTTAATCCTACCAGAATACTGTCTTTTAAACTGGTTACCAGCAGCCAATAAAATAACTCTCTAATTTACCAGCCACTCGTTACCAAAGTAGAAAATGTAGCGTGTTGCATGCAAATTTAAAATAAACCAATTTTTGCTCTAAGTAAAAAATACTATTGTTGGTGGCATATTCAAATGTAATAGCATAGTTTAGGGGAGATTAATGCTTACAGTAAACATGAAATTAAACAAATGACAGTATTTGTTATTGAATCAATCACAGACACATTCAACTTCACATGTTTACTTGCAGCAGGTCACAACCTGTGACTGCGTACTTAAACTGTGCTCTTAGGTTCTTTTGCTTAAAATTAACCAATTTATTGTTAAAATATTATTGTTGTTAGGAGAGTTAAATCTGATACCATATAGTTTGTAAACATTAATCACCCATAACTTCTTTTGCAGGGTGAAAATGCAATAAATTCTCAAAAAAAATCAAACAGCTGCAGTCTAGGCTGGGACGAGCAAAACGTATAGCGCTGACCATCAATAGCTGAATTTTTGCGCCAGCTACATGGTAGTGTTCTCACTTGTTCATATGTTTCGGGTCTTTTGCTCGACACCAGGAGATTTTTAAGGCTGGGAGGTTATAGCTACCTTAAGCAATTAGAGATTGGTTTGGAAAAAATAGGAAAAGTGTAGAATCAATATTAAGGGTGCTTGGTTAATTTTCAGCTATGTGGTTTCTGGATATAAAGCTCTTATTCCAGGAGCTTATGATGGGGTTTGTTATGTGGTTTCCTTTGGATTTTTCAATATAGTTGTTCAAGAGCTCAAGAATAATGCAAACCTAGATTAGAAGGCACAGTTAAAAAATGAGTTGGCCTTCTAATTGCTGAAAAATTAGTCTTTTGTTATTATTTTGTGACATTTTCAGAGACGAAGCCTACGCAGTTATAAAAGGCATTTTCCAAGGCCTAGTTTGTTTTTATGTAATAAAATAATAAAACTGCAATTACTCGAAAACCGCCTGATGGGGGCCCATATGAAGTTTTGTCGGAGAGTAAATCATAAAATGAGTAAATGAGAGTTACATATGATGTAAATGAGAGTTTACATCATATTGGCATATGGAAAAAACACACACATCTGTTACGTAAGCCTGAGCCCAAAGTCAAAAGGGATTTTTTTGGGCTTAAAATTGACATTTTTCCATTCATGTCAATTTTTATCTGAATTCTGCAGGCAGCCCGGAATTTTAATACGCGTCAACCGTTAATGTGTGCCAATGTGTATGATGTGGTTCTTTACGGTAAAGACACCAAACACACAAATGCGGCCGCAATGAAATTTTGCCTTGAAACTTGCCTGAGTTCACATAATACACTACAAGATTATGGAAAAAAAGCACATAAGCTATCCGTTAGATAAGCCTAAAGTTGATTTTTGGGCCGAAAAACACACATTTCTCCAATTCAGGCCAATTTGTATCTAAATTCTGTAGGTGACCTGGAATTTTAATACGTGCCAACCGCTAGCAACCCTGGGCGAACCGCGTCTCTTTGCCTGCTATTATGCGGCTCTTTCGTTCACATTGTATTGGAAGAAGATTGTACAAGACAAGGATTGCCAAAAGTTCCAATAAGTACTGTAACAAAGAGAGCAATAAATTACTTGTAAATTTTTGTCATTTTTATGATGTTTTGTAATATTTACCCGGTACCATAAATGTACTTTAACAAAGGTGTGCATGTGAGTGAGGAATAGGCCTAGACGGGGTGATGTTTATGTGTGCCAATGTGTTTAGGGTGGCTCTTTGCGGTTAACACAGTAAAACTGAGACTCTTAGTCTCTGACTTGTTCGCTGCCCTTGCGCTAGACTGGCAAAACTAGCAGTAAACACTCAAGTGACCCTTAGGCCAAAAAGGTTGGACAGTGGACACCCCTGGGCTAGAGCAGGGCTTCTCAAACTATGGGTTGCGACCCCAAATGGGGTCGCGTATTGAAATTTTTGGGTCGTAATGAAATAGTTTAATTTAGTCTAGTGCCGGTAGGTTGTAGTCTTGTCATGATGTCAATCTGAAGTGACCAAGTTTTTCAAAAAATCACATGGAAATGACTGCATTTTAGGGCCGTTATGTAAGCGGTCCTTGATGACTTTACAACCAGCCCAGCCTGTGCACATGGAAAAAGACTATTAAATATTTTTATTGTCATGTTAATAGGCTATCCATTTCCAAGAAATGTGTTTTTTAAGGATTGACCGCAACCGTTGGTGTGAAATGTCGAACGATAAAATATAACCAGTCGTAGATAGTTTTAATAGACAAAAGAACTAACCCCGTTTTAATGTCATTAACGTGAATGTCCCCATAATGGGGTCGCATAGAAATATCTTTTTCAAAATGGGGTCGCAGAACAAAAAAGTTTGAGAAGCCCTGGGCTAGAGCAATTCCGACGCTGAAAAACAACACAACCACAACAACTGTCCTGTGATTGGTCTAAACAGATTTTTAAAGCCTCTACGTAAGACGTCTAACGAAATCAGAGAAATCTTATTTTTGCAGACAAACACATCTTTTATAATCATCTAAACTAGGTGGGCAAACTACGGCCCGCCGGCGCTTGCAGAAACTCCTACTCATCACTTATTGTTTTAATTAAACAGGTTACATGACAAAATATTATTCCCTTTACAAGTGTGCTTTTCTCTTCATGTTCAGTGCGTAAACACACACACACGTCAGTCGCGCATGTATTGCAACATGCTTTCAGCAACTAGCCTTACACTTCTCACGCATTGTTTGATTCAATCATTTGATCATAAAATACAAAAACGGTAGCGGCCACCTTAGGCCTACCAGTACTTCAACTTTCCTCCAAATAGTTTTTCATTGTTATTTGAAACGCACAGTTTAATGTTTTCTACTTCGACAGGATTTTTTTTAAAAAATAAAAGATTTATATTTTTCCTCTTAAAATAATGAGTGCTGTTAAGAAGCGAAAGATTGAAGACGAAAGTCTTGTTTTCAATAAGGAGTGGACTGTTAAATACTATTTTATCGAAATTGCGAATAAAGCAGTTAGCTTGTTGTGCAGTGAGTCCAAATATAAAAATGCATATGCCGTGACGCATATGAATATGCGTTTATTTGAACACCGGGTAAATTTTCCTACTTTGTAATGAGAGTGTGCGGCCCCCCGGTTGCAAAATTTTTTTAAATGTGGCCCTCAGTAGAAAAAGTTTGCCCACTCCTGATCTAAGTAATAATTTGACGGTATAGCTCTAACATGTCCTACATAAAAACTCAGTCTAGAGCTGATATTTTCAAACTGCGAATAAAAATGTACCCTACTGTTCCTTATTATTATTAAATTAGAATTATATGTATTAAAATTCCAGGCTGCCTGCAGAATTCAGATAAAAATTGATATGAATGGAAGAAATGTCCATTTTAGGCCTAAAAAACACTTTTGTCTTGGGACTTATGTAACAGATGTGTGATTTTTTCCATATGCCAATATGATGTAGCCCACTCTCATTTACTCATTTTATAATTTACTCTTAGGCAAGTTTACAGGCAAAATTTCAAATAGCCCCCATCTCGCGGTTTTCAAATAAGTTGCAGTTTTATTATTTTATTACATTAAAAACAAGCTAGGCCGAGGAAAATGCCTTTTTGAACTATGTAGGCTTCGCCTTGGAAAACATCACCAAATAATAACAAAAGACTTTTTCAGCAAATAGACCTACTCCACTTTTAACTGTGCCTTCTAATGCAGGTTTGCATTATTATTGAGCTCTTGAACAACTACATCGAAAAAGCCAAAGGAAACCACATAACAAACCCCATCATAAGCTCCTAGAATAAGAGCTTTATATCCATAAACCACATAGCTGAAGATTAACCAAGCAACCTTAATATTGATTCTATACTTATTCCTATTTTTCCAAACCAATCTCAAATTGCTTAAGTTACCGTCAACCGGGGTTACTATGATAAGATTCAGGACATTTCTTTGCCTCCTCTGTCACATGTTGCTCAAAAAGGGTCTGTTCCTTTATTGAGTAACACTTTGGTCCTAAGCTTCTCAAAAAAATAGAAAAAATTCATTTTTATGTTTTCACACTTTTTTTATTCAACTTTAAAAAATTATCGTAGTAACCCCTGGGTTGGGGCTACTACGATAATACATTGTAAATACCTAAAATGTTCATTGTAGCCCTCCCTTGGGGCTTTTCTAATAGTTTTTTGCATTAAACAAAAGATCGCAGCAATAAAAAACATAAGTTTCAAAAAAACATTGTTAAGCACAGCTGCAATAATCGGAGGCACTCAATCCATCATTGTCGCTGAGGCAGATTTTGGAGTTTGGAACGATTCTCTTTCCTCCATTCTGCTAAAATTCGACGCCAAATTCGTTTACCTGGCCCAAAGACACTGACGTCCAATGGTTGAAGGAGATGCGTCGCATTCGGAAGCAGGCTAACAAACTTAATGTCATTTTCCTCACAAGCCTTCAAGACTTTTTCACTAAAATGAGAGGCCAAGTTGTCACCCAGCATAATCTTGGTACCTGGAGTGTCCTTGACAGCTTCCAGAAACAAACCAAAAAAACATTTTTCAAACAAAGAAGCGTCAAACCAACCACTCACGGAATGGTCGTATAAAGCATTTTGGGGTCCATTTCGAGTCCACTCTGCATAAAGATTCTATGACTTATAAACAGTCATTGGTGGCAAAAACTGCCCTGCACCATTTCCGCAAAACATTACGCTTATAGCCTGTTTGGACGAGTCTATTTTCCTTTCTACACGTCTCAGTCCGCCATAGTAGTATTACCATAGTAGCCCCCAAAATCAAAGTAGCTCCGGTTGACGGTAGCTAGGCTATAGGCTCCCTAACTTAGAAATCTCCTGGTATCGAGCAAATTACCTGACACATCTGAATAAGTGAGAACATCACTATGCAGCTATTATTGGTTAGCGCTATACATTTTAATGGTTAGCATTATACGTTAGACTGCAGCTGTTTGACTTTTTTTGAGAATATATTGCATCTGCACACCGCAGAAGAACCTAAGAGCACAATTTAAGTGCGCACTTGCAGGTTGTGATCTGCTGCAAGTAAACATGTAAAATTGAATGTGTCTGTGATAGACTCAATGAAAAATACTGTACTTTGTTTAATTTGATGTTTATTGCAAGCATTAATCACTCTAAACTATGCTATTACTGTATTAGATTTGAATATGCTAACAACAATAGTATTTCGTACTTAATGCAAAAATTGGTTTATTTTAAATTTGCACGCTACTGTTATTACTGCCATGGCGTTTTTTTTAAATTTCTTTAGTGGCTACTATTGACATATTTTGTATTTCCTACTTTGGTAATGAGTGGCAGGTGAAATAGAGAGTTATTTTATTAGTTTTCTGTTGCCAGTTTAAAAGACAGTATTCGGGTAGATTAAATGATAAATTAAAAAATAATTTGTAAGAAAGAGGCCAACTTTGATAGTTGCAGCATTGATCGAAACAGTTTTGCAATTACCAGATTTTGGGCAAAAATTTCAAACAACTGTCTATAAGAGAAACAATGCTTTTATGACTAGTTTTAAGTTGAAATTTTAAAAAGGTTATAAATGCTTGCTAGAATATTAGTATCATTGGCCCCATAAAGTGAAAAACCTTTAAATCTGATAATTCTCAATGCATGGAATGAAGTGTGATACCGATAACTACCTTACTTGTGTTTCGACAGCAAGCAATGTGTTTCTGTTAGTCTATTACTTTCTATTCTCCCTTATTTTTTGAACAATTACACAAATTAAATTTAAAAAGAAATGGAATAATATTTAATTATTTCTCATTCATGGAGAAATCTCAAAGGTAGGATTGTTTTTCCAAATGTCGATTGTTCTTTAAATTGATGAATATTTCTAAATTTTTCACCATTTTTAGAAACAATGGGAAAATCAAGAAAAAAAACTGGAAACAAGAAAAAACACCAATCAAATGCGAATGAAATTATTATTACCAATGCCACATACATAAAAATTGCTTCCATTTTATTTGCTGCCGCTAGTATCGCTGCAATTGTAGTTTCTACTCTTTCAGGTAATATAAGGAATTTTTATCTTTGGAAGAAAAGTTATATTTCTTTATGAAAACTTTTTAAAGTTCAATGCTGAATCGTGTATAATCAGTTTTTGATACTAATTATCAGCAATTTTACATTATTATTGGGGTTGTGAAAATTTGGTTAAGTTTCTTTGTGCATTGTCTATTCGATGTAATAGAAGCCACAGTTTCGAAATGCCACTGAATTTATACTGACAAAAAAGATACTAACTACATTTTGAGTTTTTCGTTTGCCATGAATTATTTGTTTTGAAAATATTAGCACAATGCAACAACTTGCTGTTAGATGTTTTTAAATTGGCATGGACTTGTGATATAAAATAATACATTTATGTCTTTTTGATGTTTTATCATAATTCATTGTTTACACTGATATAATAATGTTGTAAACATAGTTGATGTTAACTTTGTTTTGAGTAGTTGCTTAGTATGGGAACATGTTTCAAGGAATGATAAATTTACCGAAAGCAATTGAACTTATTTCAAATCCATGAATTACTAAGTTATTATCAATCTGAACATTCATGTCAACGAAGGAAACTATTTAACTGACAATTTACAAACCTCATGTCATAATTACCATTGATTAATGACATACTATTTTGTAATTTTCTCATTTTTTGTCTAAAGCAGCTTGCTCAAAAATGTTAATTGTGGATAAATCTTTATTAGATCAATAGTTTTAATTCTACTAGATAACAGTTTTTAGTTCTACTCGTGATTTTGGCCAATTCCACGATGATGGAATTTTTTTTCAGAATTAATGGAATACAGTACTTCCTCGATTATCCGTCCCTCGTTTAACCGGCATTCGATTATCCGGCCGAGTGATCAATGACTTTGGGAGGTGACAACCTGTTCAGTGTTCACTGAACTGGTAGGAAAAAATCAGAAAATAATTTTCTACTTGGTTCTTTTCTCCTTGTAGCCACTGCAGTGAACACATTGTGAACCGGTAGTAAAATAAACCGCAAAGTTATGAGCAGCTCCGTCCTGCTATAATACTAAGGCCCATTCTCATTAAAAACCTTACTGTACTTGTAGCTCATTGTTCAAAACTAGATCAACACTGATCAATGACCTGTATACCACCTAAAAGAAAAATCTATCACACAATCATTTCAATTATGTCATCACAAGCAATAATTGGTGTGCCCAAACTCTGTTAAGGTTAGGTTTAAGTTCTTTGTGACGTAACAAACTAATAATTCTAGACTGGAGAATGCATTAATTGTTGCATTTCTACTGGTTACAATTGTTGAATAAACAGGATGTCTCTATGGGTCCAGCAGCTTATCCTTCGTAAGTAGTGTGAAGTTAGACCAGCCTAAACAATAAATATCGAGATGGCTTCATATTCGAGAAGTACTACTGTGAAACGAAAAAGGACAGTTTTTATCTATTGAAGACAAGCTGATGGTGTGTGACATGGTGCGAAGAAAAATCCTAAAACAGAAATTATGTTCAAATACAACATCGGAAAGTCAACTGTTAATGACATTTGCAAGAGTGAAGAAAGTTTAAAGAATTTCAAGATGGCAAAATGTGAACTAGGCATTTCAAAATCAGTTAAAGCAACCAAAACTATGAAAGGAGGAATGTACCATAAATTGGACAGTGCCCTTTATCTATGGTTTAGACAGCAGCGTGAAAAAGTAATTCCAGTGTCTGGGCCAATTCTCTTAGAAAAGGCCACGGAATTTCACGACCTTCTTTATGAAGAAAACCCTAAGCCTTTTAATGCAAGTTATGGTTTCCAATGGCGCTTTTGCAATCGTTTTGGGATCAAAAGTCTTGCAATTGCGGGAGAGAAAGTAAGTGCTGATGTTATCTCCGCTGACAATTTTGTTCGTTCTTTCGATGAGCTTGCTGATGGATATTCTTTGGATCAAGTTTTAATAATTTTTTAGTAGATTTGCTGTTGCAAATGAAAATTAAGCGTAAATTTTTTGTAAACTGCTACATTTCGATCAGTTTTTTACCATAAAAGTGCTGAGTTATGACATTTTTCTGTACATTACTGTATTTGTTCTCTCTGTTTCTATTTCTATGATGTAAAAATACAAATTCAATTATCCGTTTTTTTTGCTTATCCGGTCAGATTTTTGAAAATATTGACCCAACTTGACCGGATAATCGAGGAAGTACTGTACCTATATCAGGGGTGTCCAACCTTTTTGGCTGAAGGGTCACATGCGATTTACGAATGATTGCGCGGGCCACTTGAGTTTTTACTGCTAATTTTTAATTAAAACCCTCATACCAAAACTCTAATCTTAGAAATATGTATTATCCTCTTTTACAATTATAAGAACAATATACATACCAAGTTATAGTAATTTCAACAAAGTTTTTACTACACGTCGACATTTCAATGTGAAGTTTGGCATTATTGTTTTTCTCTGACAAGTTTGGCAATATTTGGTGAGATGGACGATGTAGTAATGCGAAGCGAGTTTTTGATATGTGGCTGTGAAAATGTAGTAAACAAACAATAAATGCCAATTTCTCGGAATGTAAGTTCGTGGGCCACGGGTTGGACACCTCTGACTTACATCATTATTTTATCATATTTATCATTTTTTATTATCATTATCATTATTACTTTATTATTATTTTATGGAAAACTATGGGTTTAAAACTCGGTTCTTGATGAAAACTCTAAATTGATGGTCTTTTAAAAAGCAGGTTGAGATGAAGTTTTTTTCAAATATCATGAGCTTGCTTACAGCCTGCCACAAGCCATGCTTGGATAGTTGAAATTGGTCTTGGCAAACTTTGTGCGTTTTTGCACTTCATCTTATATTATTTATTTTTAACGAAATAATCCTTTTAAACAGGGTCAACTGATCCATGCATAGAAATCAGGAAAAGCAGCACAAATGGTTTGCAAAGGAACACCTGTTCAGGTAATTTTTGTAAAGATTTATATGATCTTGTACTCATGTCACCTGTGATGCAATAATGTCAAAATAGGACAATTGAATTTATGGCAAAATATAGACCCTTTGTTTAATAACATTAGAATAACCAATAGATATGCAGTAAGTAGCTACTCGTGTTATTGAAACCCACTTGTTGGTTTGAATAAAAAGTGCAACCAAGAATATAAAAAACCTGAACTACAAATCGTAGGAATAGGCCAGGCTGATTATTGGGGCTGACTGCTTGATGCTCATTGCTACAGAATGTGATCAATGTAATATTCAAATTTGTGTAAAGGCTAAGTATGATAAATGATAGTAATAAGATAAGTTCAAAATATCACTGAATGTCATTTATTAAAAGTTTTATTTTTGCTATATTTTGTTACTACCTGTTGCACTAATTGTTTGTTGAAATACCGAACCCAATGGCCTAAACATGTAGAACTTTTTGTCATTGTTCATTTTTTTTAGTTTTATTTGTTTAAAATGTTGATACGACATTATTGTTACCGCACAAAACCCTTTCATTATGTCATAAGTATGGGTTTGCAGAAATACCTAAAATAGCTGAAAAGTGGCAATTAGGCATATAAGCTTAAATAAACAAGATATTGTATGTTGTTTTCCCTGTGGATTCATCGCATATAATATGTTTAATAATTTTTATAGTTACCTGTGTGTGGACTGTGGTATTTTGCAACATCGTATCAATTTTACTCATTTTCAGGTCAAAAATTTCAGTACTACATCATTTAAACTCAGTTTAATGATTTTATTTGTTTCTAGAGGTTGAGTGTGAATTTGATGTCTCGCTCTGCTCCTTTTCATGTCCATTTGGTTATGAAATGGACAGAGATAGATGCCCAGTGAGCTGTAAATGTGCGGTAGATACCAACTCATTCCAAGGAGATATTCAAATCGATGAGACTGAATTACCAACTTTTTTGAAGGTGGGTTACAAGATTTATATTTTATTGAACTTGTATTAAGTTTGCTCATATGCTATATTGTCCCTACATTAGAATCAGTTAGCACATTCACATCGAAATCAGTCGACTTTGAATGTAATAAATGTTTTCCCTAAAGCTGCAGCAAAACAGTTCTTGGCTTACGTGGAAAATGCAATAAATTCATTGTATACTGCTGTTATTCAACACAAAAATTGGTGTAATAAGGTTTGTTTAGGTGGTAGTGTCTTTCTGAGATGGTCCCTATTAGTCCGATTTGACTTTAGTTCATAATAAGCTATTGGCATTGATTTTCTGAAACAAAATGAAAAATCTGGGAGGCAAATTAAAAACCACATTTAGAAGAAATGTTTGACTTTGTGAAATAAGTTGTATGTTTGGAGCAAATTATTTAAAGTTGAAATTGCCATATTTAGAGACAAATATCAACAAAATTGAATAGCTTTTTTTTCTTTGGTCGTCCTGCAATATAATTCTTCTTTTGTCTTTTGCTCATCGTTAACAGTGGTTTACTTGGCAATTTTTCTGTGGCAAAATACATACTTTCAAAGATTTTTTTGTTCATATTATTTAAAAGCTGCTAACAAATTATTATCAAAGCAGTTTTATAGCGGTCATTAGCGGGACAGATAACTCTAACTTAAACGCTAATGGAATGGCTAATGGCCATTTTTTGAACACAATAAAAATAAATTTGCATGCTGGTGGAATCCAAAAAGCATATTTGATGCCGTGGTTTGATGTATTAAACAAGCTTTTATAATGAGCAATGAATAGGATAACTCTGTCCCAAGCAATTTAAATATAAAGTAAGCGGTTGGTTTTATAAATCAAATATCACAATATTACAAGGCTTTTCAATTTTTATCATAAAACATTTCACGTTCTGTTAGTCAAAGCTTTCAATACTACTTGTTTTATCTGAGGAGTGTTGATAAATCAGTGTTCGGCAGTATTAGAAAATTCCAAATTCAAGCAATACTACAGTATATATATAGAAAAATATAATATATAGCATATGTATATATGTATATTTAAATATATATATACACTGCATAAATATGTATACAAAGAAACACTAAATATATTTAGAGAACAAATAAAAAATTTATTGTTTTTTTGCATTTATTTATAGATTTGTGAGAAACTTAAGATATATGTATATTTTTGTCCACAAAAGTTCATTGAAATTCTAAAATCTGAACCAGTCGATACTAAAATGGGTAAAGTTAGGTTTTAAAAGATCATGGATGAGTTAAAACGTTGCATTGATTTCCTCAACTCAACAATAAATGACAAGGATTTTTGATATTATTATTTTTTCAGGTATATGGTTACGAAGAAGATGACGAGTATCAAGAATTTTCACTTCAGGTTGGATCAGCAGAGACTTTTACTTCACGGTGGAATGAGGACATTGAAAATGAAAAAGTTGTAATTTATTTCGAAATGGATGACAAAATTAGTAAGTTCTGCATATTTTCATGCTGAAGAATCAGTTTTTTCAGAATTTCAACCACTTTGATATTCCAGAATCAGTCCCAGAAGCTGTTAAAGCAATCAAAGAAGGACACAATGAATTGGAGAAGCAATCATGCTTCAAATTTAAGCCTTACTTATCCTCATCGGACTCAGATTATATCAAATATGTACGGAAAAGTGGATGTCGGTATGTCGTAGACTAGTCCTAGACCTAGATGAATATTGTAACATATTGCTTTAGCTTTTTTAACACTTCTTTTTAAGTTTTTAAAGTTACTGGGATGATACTTCACGCCACTTTGTATAAATTGTTCTAATAGTTTTGCAAAAGATGGCATAAAGTTTGGTTTCACTGACGGTGTAATTTAATTTTAAGTTCTTGGTTATTAACAACTATTCTATTGCAATATCGTTTATAACAGAGATGTACAACAGTTACTTTTTCCCTGCAACTACACAGACCACTAGCGAAAAGTCATAAACAAAAAAAATATGAAAAGGCTGTTTAAGCACAATTATTGCACAAACCAAGCAAATAGTGTAACAGATGACGCAGATGTAACAAGTAATGTAGAAATAGCAAAAATCAATTTGTACAAAATATCACATATACATGCATGCAGCCTGTGTAGGTAGAAAATGTGCCATACCTATCAAATTGAATCAAGTACAATCTGTTGTTTTTATGAAACTTTTTCTACCTGTAATGTTTGCAGCTGACGGTTCTTTGTAGTAACTCACTGTTGTTGTTTGGGGATTGTTATGTGATGCTTAGATTGTCACATGTATCATATTTAAACTTCTACTTACCTAATTTACAAACTTACAAATTAAATGTGCAAATATGTACGATATATCAGTCCTAAAAGATCAATAACATAGCTTCCTGCTTTCAAATGTTTTTATTTCATACATTCCTTTAAATGTGATCGATAAATAATTATCCTAGACTACTACACAAAATGGTGATTTAGCAAGATATTTGGATAATCGGAATGAAAAGAATATTAGGGTGAAATACAGGAAACAAGAACAGGCCCACGTCACAATGGTTGTTGTCAGAAATTTGTGGGGGATAACCTTGAGGCACCCTAAATGCACTGTAGAAAAATGTTAATGATAGCCAGGAATTGGAGATAAGTTTAACGTCATGCTTTTATTAACTATCGTGCCAGGACTGACTAAGCATTTTCACAATGATCTCATCTACCGATTTCACTGCTGCTTTCATTGTTTGTAGATCATTAGCTAATCGTTTTGGTGATCTACAACAAATTCACCAAAACTTGCATTCACAACCAACAGCCTTTGCTACGCTCTTCACGCAATCTGGTTTATTGGATTTTTTTTTATTCATTTAACGTATCTAATCCAAAACTTCAGAGTCAGACAGCAGGGTTTCTGGTCCTGGATTAAAGGTGTAAAATGCACAACAAGAAATAAATTATCCATAACTTTGTGTCGGATAACAGGGGTTTTGCTATATGGCATTCGTATTAACACGTCTTCTGTATTCCGACAATGCTTACCCTGGAAAGTAGACAGCTTAACACCAAAAACATGTTTATCAACTTAAAACTTCTTTTTTTTTATGACATTGTATGTTCTTGCACTCACAATCATGAAAGTAGAAGACGTCGAGTTCTCACAAGCACAGCACATTATCACATCCCTTCTTACCCTAGTAATCGTCATCTATACTGCATTTCTTGTCAAATGAAATTGAGTTTTAATCAGTGGTATTTTCAATGTTAATATATTGCAGTTCTAAGTTTGGGAGGACAACTATTGCCGCCACTGGCCAAGATCTAAGCATTGGGTATAATTGTGAACACTGGTCTATTGTCGCCCACGAACTATTACATGCCTTTGGTTTTAGGCATGAACAATCTCGGCCAGACCGTGATGAATATGTCAAACTTCACTTGGAAAATGTCCGGGAAGGTTTGATGTCTTTATTCCTCACTTTATCTCAATTTTTTGGATAGGTTAAAAAGCTTGGATGTTATTGTGACAAACAAAAGGATGATTGTTAAATGCTCTTACTGTGAATTTAGTGTTTGTCAAGTTTTCAGCCTTTACTAGCAGCTAAATTTATTATTTAATGCTGATCACTAGGGCGATTATTTTTTGTCAAAGTCAAAAAATTAACGATTAACGAGGTCCCACCGTATACTGTTGCCTGTACTCTATATCATTGGCGCCTAACTTCAGTAATTCCTGTTTGTGCTGCCGGATCTTCGCTCAAGCGTGACCTTTTTAGGAGCACTTTTGTGAGAATGCTGCACGGAATAGCCTGTGTTGGTGTATTATGTTTTGACCAAAAATGCGAATTTTGATTCCTGAGTTTAAAATTTCAATTACTCAACTCTTGAGCAATAGACATTGATATGTCATGAAAGTATAATTGACTCTGCTGAAAATAATTATTATTTTGATAAGTTGACAGCTTGCTTTCACCTATTGGTAGTTACTTACATTTGACAGTTAGTTTGCGTTAAAGTCATTTTTGTATTGTCAGTTATACCTAATAATAGAATGTTTTAAGGGTCGAAACACAATTTCAAATTGATTCCACTCAAATATGCACTTGATTTGGGATCTCCATATGATTTTGACTCGCTTATGCATTACGGAGAAAAAGACTTTTCATCAAATGGAAACGTAGTGTTGGAGAAGTTACCTGGTAAAACATCTTTGATTTTGTGCTATGCCTGACTTATATCAATGCTAGCTTGCTAGGTGGTCAACCGGTCAATTCTGTTTAATCGTTTCCGAGCTTCCTTGTTATATTCGCAGCTGCGCCATGCTTCCTCTGTTTTATGATTCATATTTTGGACGTTGACTTGCTGTTAACGTAGTTGTCATTACGATGATTACATTACTTTCTATTATTTTGTTTGTAATGATTATTGCTGTAATTTGTGTGTCCTATATGAAATATTTTTACGAAACATGTCAGTTAAATCAGAATGTTGTATTCCCATTGCACAGAGGATATTAAAGGCCTACTCATGTAGTTATTGTAGGAAGACAAGTTTGTAACGCTTTGGGATAGATTAAAAGGACGACACAAATGAAAAGCTACACATCCATCCCACTAAGCACTCACGGATTGTCAAAGGGTATGATCAGATCAGGTTGATTAAGCCAAGTTATATTGGCGTGTTGTAATACATAATCATGCTGGTAACAACCAGTCAACCATGGATGTACAGGTACCATCTATATACCATGGAACACAACATATTATCAACAAAAGTGTAGCAATTAGCCCAATGACAAAACATTAAGATAGGACAGTTGATTACAACTCTTGCAGAACTCCTACGTGATAGCATTGTCAAGCCGATCACAGGCCATCACCTCGCATCAAAAGGGAACGGAATGAGCAAAACGTTGCCCACCCCTGGCATAAAAATTTGAATTTTTTTATGACATCTTTTCGCTAAACATTGCATGAACTTAAAACTTGCTTCCATGCAGTTTTCAGTTTGTGAAATTTCCATACTATTGAAATGTGATTTTAGATACTCCGACAAAAGGAGTACCTGACCACAGGATTGACTTGTGTAAGTTTGACTGATTTGATTGACGTGTTTTTATTTTTTGAAACATGATTTTAGATACTAAAACAAAAGGAGTGCCTGACTATAGGCTTGACTTATCTGAAGAGGATGTCAAGGAATTGAATGCATTGTACTGCAAAAACTTGAAAATAGGCAACAGTGGTACAACAGGTGGCAGTGGAGGTTCAACAAGTGGCAGCGGTGGTTCAACTGGTGGCGGCGGTGGTTCAACTGGTGGCGGCGGTGGTTCAACTGGTGGCAGCGGTGGTACAACTGGTGGCAGTGGTGGTTCAACTGGTGGCAGTGGTGGTACAACAGGTGGCGGCGGCGGTTCAACAGGGGGTGGCAGTGGTGGTTCAACAGGTGATGGCGGTGGTACAACTGGTGGCAGTGGTGGTACAACAGGTGGTGGCGGTGGTACAACTGGTGGTTCAACAGGTGGAACTGGTGGTACAACTGGTGGCAGTGGTGGTACAACAGGTGGTGGCGGTGGTACAACAGGTGGCAGCGGTACAACAGGTTTTATTTTTAATCTATTATTTTCTCGATATCACACATTTGTTTTTCCTAATAACAAGAATAATAATTATATAATCTTTTTATACAAGTACGTATACCTTTTGGATTGTAAAGATCTGATTTCCTGTCACAAGACTAAACAATGTATATCTTGGTTAATATAAGTCCGCTGCAGTGTCACCAATTTTTTTGTATGTGTTTTATTATTTGTCTCACAACCTTATTTGGTTAGCAATTGTTTTAAATTCACTTGTGCTTAAAATAATACATTAATTGAGTTTTTTCAAACTGTAAATCCTGTTCAGAATTTTGACAATGCTCATTATACAGTCATTACAATACAGTTTGTTCATCAGCTATACTATGTGTATTTTTGGACTTATATTGTCACTGTTTCATTGAACCAATGGAATTTATATTGTAAAAAAGTTTTAGCAAACCTTAATTGTTTCTTAGGGTCGATACGTTGGAGTGATTTTGGACCATATGGGCAGTGCACATGTACAAGTGCATTTTCCTTTGCTGCGCGTACTTGCATTGGTGGAACTTATACTGTAAGTACCTTTATCGTTTTTGTTGGTTTTGTGTGGAAAGGAATGTTCATTAACAAAGACCCAACTAAAAGAATGACAATGTTTTGAAACTGAAAGTTCTGCGAAGTGCTGAGTATGTTGTGCTATAGTGACAGTGTTCCAGCACTCAGAGCAATGCTGTTAAACTGTAACAAAATAAAGCTGAAAAGAGTTGTGCATTAAAACGTTGAGCATACATTACCAGATGATGGTAGCAATTACATTGCAATGACATAGTAAACATATATCAGTAGAAATCAGATAAAATCTAAAGTTTAATGATTGTTTTGGCTTTATAGTTTTTTACGTTTAATCTTCTGTTTATACTTAGTATTATGGTGTATATGCAGCAATGCAGAAAGAAGTTTCCCAACACGATCCTGTTCAGTAAAAGGATATGCGTTGCTAATCATCGTCCAACAACTTGCACTTCAACTCAGTGGGGACCCTGGGGCAGTTATGGACGATGTTCCAGAACTTGTGGAACTTATGCTTTTAGACAGAGGTTAAACTCGTATAAATATATCCCTAAATTAAGTATGTGTTGTTGGACAATGTTAAATATCTTTTGAGCTTATTCACATTGACACCGACAGAATATTATAATGTTACAATGAAATATTACAATGTTTAATATCTTTTCAATTTTTAAACTTTTATAGACTGAATATTATACAATGGTAAATTAGTTTCTACTAGGTCAAGTTTTGTCAAGTGGGAAGCAGGTGTTAAAATAAGTTGACCACAAGTTAAGGGCGAGTCAATGAATTAAAAATAATGAGTTTTTTTTAGAGAAACCATGTTTCACAAAAGCTTAACTCGCGGATTGTGAAGTTAGATGCTAAACTACAGCTCATTTTTGACTTTTGTTGGTGTTGTTGGTTCCTAGTTGTTTAGTCCTAGTTGGGAAGCAGGTGTAAAAATAAGTTGACCATAAATCAAGGGCGTGTCCTAAACAGTAAACAGTGTAGATTTTTACATTTGTAGATTTTATTTACAACACCAACAAATCCTGTAATATGTGTGTGAGAGGTCTAGCAAGGGTTCATGTCGAATACATTCGCTGAAGGCAGCTTGATCTGTCAAATATAGTCGAAACTGCAGCGATGTCCATTACCATTGGCAGCGGGCAGCAATGCTTTAAGAAAGGCATTCTATGACGCTTCGCTGATATAAAGGCATGACCAACCAAACACTTAACCAGACATAATATAACTACTTTTCGGTTAATCCCAGAGATAAGGATTGAAGCTCAATAATGCTAAACAGTATTGAGCAATTAATGGGTGTTTTTGCTCAATCCTTTACAATTGGGAAAAGGCAAATTCTGGTGCTTGTGAGTGTGACTGAAAGGAGCAAACCACAGACCAAGTTATGGCTTTTGTCTTCCTCACGCAATACAGGGCATGCGGGGATTGAATAACAGCCTGACTCAGTGGCTGCTCTAGTCACGTTGTATTGTCTGGGTGGCAGAATAATGTCTGGCTTCCAAGAGCATGAAAATACAAGTTAAATTTTAGACTGGTAATATGTGCATGCTTTGTTTTAGGGAGAGAGATTGCCCTGCAGGTTATGGTAAGTGCTATGGAGTCAGTGCTAGTACTGTACCCTGCACTGTCCCGAGATGTACTTCTGGTGGTAGTGGTGGTGGTACAACTGGTGGCAGTGGTGGTTCATCTGGTTATACGGGTATAACTAAGATTTTTTCAATTTATTGGTTGTGTCAATAAATATTCATTGCAGTTATTATAGAAGATATATTCAAAACTAGATCTTTACCTACTTACAACAAAACAAATCATGCATTGCAATTGTTATTGCAAAATTGTTATTAAAGTAATTATTTTAGAGGAAACTTAAGTTTTCACTATTTTTCAAGGTAGGTAATGAAGAAAGTTATTTTACAAAACATCTTATGGTGTGAGTATGGGTACAGGTACATGCCCTCTATGCAATGCAAGCTTTATCTATCAAACAGCTTGCTTAATATCCATAAAACATCCAACATGCTGCTTAAACAGTGCTTGAAAAATCATTAATTTTATGTGACATTTGCAATTAAAATTTTTTTATCATGGGCTTTTAATTCATTGCTTGTTCCAAAGCTTCCAAACCTTTATAAAAAAGCAAAACTTAAATATAAACTCACAAATTAGTAACATATTCCATTATTAGCAGTAGAAGTATGTTAAAATGAAGGCAAGGAAACTTCATGCCAAGATTATGTCAAACCAGAAGTTTTTTTTCAAGACAAACTTATTTCAATTTCTTGTAATTACAGTAAAACGTTTTACGTTGACATTCAAGTTTTGAAATGCATAATTTCGCATTCCTAGCCTGTTTTTATGTTTAGATTTGATGTGTTACAAATACTGAAACAAATTTACTGTATTCGACTGTTTTTGACAAAAGCCGCGGATGCAACAATTTAAACCACGTTTGTGTAACACATTCCTACAATAAAATATTATCTGGTGGGAGAGTAAACTGACAGCTAGCACTTTATTCACATATTGGAGTTTTTTGAAAATGTGGCTTGAGTAGTTACAACTCTGATATTGATTGTGTGTACCAAAAACGTTTGTCTATTTATCAATGCAAGTTATAATAAATGTTAATTGCTGTTAATCTTTTTCCATACTTACAATAAAATTTCAATTAACTTAAATCTTTGTAGAAAATGGTTTCGAAAGCTGTTAATGCCATTCTTGTTGAATCACTAGAATGTAAATTGTTGTAAAGTTTTATAAAACTTGTATTATTTGTCAGGGCCAAAACATTGGGGTCAGTTTGGACCTTGGAGCAAATGCAGGTGTACTAATCAATATATACTTTCTCATCGCTCTTGCGTTTATGGAACTATTACTGTAAGTACCATTTGATTTTTTCATTTCTTTGTGCAAAACGAAATACTAACTAATGAGCCCAAGTAAAAATTGTAAGCAGGGGTTTAAGCTTTAGACATTTTTTAACTATCACATGTGGTACTACAAAACGGTGTGCATAGATTAAATGGCATAGCAATTCCCATTGCACAGTTGTAAAATGATCACAAAATAAATTAAGACGTATAAAGTTGTTTATCAAATGTTAGCATGGTGGTGAAATTGTTACAGTAATGAAAAGATTAGAATGTTTGAGTATTTGATTTCTTAACTAAGTATTTTTATTACAATCGAGCAGTTGCTGTTACATTGTATTTGCAGGATTGTGAATATCACTATCCCAACACATACTCATTCAGGAGAAAGAAATGTGTTGATAGTAACCGTCCTAGCAATTGCCAGTCGCCATCTCAGTGGGGACCCTGGACCGCATATGGACAATGCACCAGAACTTGTGGGGACAACTCATACCAAATCAGGTTGAAGTGTTTAGCGTAAATATGTTACACTTAAGCTTTGCCGATGAAAGTGATATGAACTAAGTATTATAAAATATTAATTTTGTTTTTACTGAGCCAGTTATAATTCAAGTGCTAATAAAAGTTGACCTTTTATCAATGTAATTTTATCAAGTAATATAGAGGAAATGGAATTATTAAAAATGCTTTTGCCAGCAGTTAAACAATTTTCTACTCAAAGTTGCAATTCATTTTCGTGTAGTTTATGACGATTATGATGTCATAAAGTGATTTCCATGCGCGTAAATCTGGTTCTTTCAATGATATTTATTAATGTAGTGTCTCATGTGTTCGACATAAACTGGGTTTGATTTTTACGTTGTTAAACGTCTTTGTGTTTCTATATCTCAATATGTTTAATTTTTCAGGACAGTTTTCTTGAAATTCATAGCATTTTCTTAATATGTTACCACCCTAACAGCTGGCCATAGGCAAGCATGTGAATTAATTTAATTAAAATGTTTTAAATTATATCCTGTACTCAAACTGTACTGAAATGACAACAGGAAGATTTTGTGTAAATTAAGCTTGAGCAAGCTGAGCTTTCGTGTATTTGTACGAGTGAAAGTAGATGCTAAGACACAACTCACCAACCCCAGTCACCAAGCATGTTTGTTTTCGCTTTTATACATTATAACAGCCGCCATCTACTTCAAAATAAAGTTAAACTTAAATAATAAAGTTAAATCAGTTGTATACATTCCGCAAAATATTTGGGCATCCAAGAGTGCATGTGTCTTGCTTTCAACAAGTTCATGGATTTGTATATGTATGTACAAGTGAAGGTAGTAGTAGACTCGCTTATCCATATTTGCTAATTTTACGTGCATTTATTCGATGTATTCTTTTAGGTCTAGAAACTGCCAAGGAGTTGTTGGAACGTGCGTTGGACTGAGTTCAAATGCTATAAAGTGCAACGTACCACAGTGTACAGACGGTATTTGACCTAGGAAATCAGAAACTCAGGCAAATGTTCCATTTAAAACTTTTTGCTCAACTGGAATCAGCTTATCTTTCATCTCTTCAGCGCTTCCGCAATGGTCCGCTTGGTACGAAAGTGTTCCTTGCACGAAAAGCTGTGGTCGCGGCTGGAAATGGTATCGACGTCATTGTCTGAAAAAAGAAAGTAGCACTGGAACCTTTGTGCGGTGGCTTGATAAGGATTGTCCCGGTGGAACAGACCCGCGTACAACCCAATCTGCACCTTCATCATGCAACACTCAGCCATGTATATCTGGTAGAGTTGGGTTGTATAGCGAGGAGCCAAGTAATTGTTTATCTTTAGTACAACACAGAGCAGGATACTTGACAGATAACACTCGTTGATAAAAGTTCAACTTCTGCTACTTTTTATTTATTTTATAAAATTAATATATTTCTAGTGATCAAGATGTTCAGGAGAACGCCGATAAAACCGCTCAATAATCCCTGCCCAGCTTCTAAAACACTCCGGTGGGTGTTTGGCGATTTTAACGGCGACCTTAACCAGGATGCAATGTGTGGCGAGGACAGTGGCATTTTGTAAGTTTTCTTCTCACAACTACTGTGATAATGTTTGAGTCAAATTGTTATTGTATTCACGAAATTGTTCATTAATGAAACTATGAGTTAATTCTTGTTATTTTATGTGATTTCCATGCTTAACTTTAATCATTTAATGCTATCATTTAATTTAAGTACTATTCCCTTTAAGTTCGTGTGAAGTTAAGTTTGTCATTGGGATTAGCGAAGGAGGTCATTCTTCGATAGTAGAGAACGTGTTGTGTGTACGCTCTGTGTGAGCCGATATTACAAGCATCAACTTATTACAACTACCTTGTCCTTTACAAAGATTTGTCTGACGTGCACGGTCTTGTGTTAACAGCCACATTTTGTACGGGGATACATCTGGACGTTTCGCTGCACTCGGATGGTCTGGTTACATACAGGACTGCAGTAGAGGCGCAAAATATTCGGCGGATTTCAATGGTGATGGCTTGGATGATTTGCTGTGTCAGGACAAGGAGAAAAGGTAATGTCACTTCTACACTGTAAATTTTTGTTACTGAGGAAAGTTTTTGCACATGCTTCGTTCACTGGACTTAAACGTTTGTTTGTTTCCACTTTAGAGCTTATGGTACGTTTACTATTGATTTACTTCGAAATATTGTCAGATTACTGCAGTATTTCTTCTTATCTGCCAGATTGCTGTCAGTCAAGTTGTCCGAAAATGCAGTCTTTAACGCAGACGCGGTTTTTGAATCTCATTTCTGCACCGGTGCCAGTGATGAGGTCATTCTTCTCGACGCAAACGCCGATGGTAAAGCTGACATACTTTGCAACCATGGACGTTCAAGAATTGAGATTTTACGCACTAAATAACGATTGTTGTTACTGACTGTATTTCTTTACTTAATAAAGTTTTTGTTTATGGTCTGGATTAGTGTTTAATAACTTTCATCAACGTTAAAAAAGTTGATCTAAAGTGATTTTTGGTAGAAGAGAAAAATAAGACGGGTAGATTATGCAAGATTCTTCACCCAGATTGTGCATGCTGGTTTGCCTAGTTAAGACAGCCATTCAAGTTATGAGAACAAAGTAAATATATTTATAAGAATGTTTCTTTAAGAATTGATTTTGAAACTTGACAACCTGAGGTTTGAGTAGTGTTAGACAAAGTTACCTTTGTTTAAAGAGGCGTCAAAGACCTAAAACTAAAATCTGGTTTTGTTCGACAACCGACGTAGGGTTTCAAAAACCTGTTTAAACCAATCAGAACGCAGAATTGTTGGTGTTCTTTTTTCTAGCTTGAGAATCAACTCAGCAGTTGGCTTGCTTCGACGTCCCAGGTCGCATGCAAAATTATGTTAAATTTGGCTTGAAAGTCGCTAAAATTGTTTTTATGCCAAAAATTCTAGAGTTTATTTTGGGCCTCTTTTAAAACATTTGGATCACGTTTTTTTGAAGTGCTGGCTTCTCGCCTCAGTGATCATAATATTCTTAATTCGGCAACAAAAATAACGATTTAATAGGACAGAGAAAAAATGTTCATGCTATTTTTCTCTCAAGAAGATGATTTTGTGTACTGTGTGATAAATATATCAATTAATGTAACATAAAATTGTGTACGACATAGAATTCTCGTCTATCGAATCAGCGAAGCATAACACTTTGTGACGTAATCGATGCTTCCCCTGTGCGTGCATTTTGATTTATTCAGTTCTTTTTGGTTTCTACGTTCAACGCCGCAACATGTCTTTATGCTGTTGCTGTCACAATGTTCTATCTTGATGTATTCGTTCAAAGAAGCTTCAAATATAATCAGATTATACAGTAGTCATTCCTGTGTCATTATTGCTGAAGTCTATCAAAGTTCACTGTTAAGATATACACAAGGAAACAGACTTTGTAGTGTAAGTGGGTAAACCTTACAGGCTAAGGGACCATATACCACTTTTCATTACAAACTGATGCAACCGAGTGAGGACGAATTGACGATAAAAGAAGACATTTCCATTACAAGTGTGGTGGAGCCGAAATCGCTGAGAACTACGCTTTTCTTTTTTGAGCAACCTATGAACAATTAAATTTGAGGTTGAGAGAAGTCTAGTGATCTCAGACTACAAGTTTCGAAGATATGTCTCATCCACAACCCATACAACACTCATTGGATCTAGCCGACAGACATCTCGACAATATGACATTCGAACAAATCAACTACAACGACGGTGACGAAGAATCGCCTGGACTTCAACCAACTTCGAATGCAAGAATGACCGACGAACAAAGCACTCCAGTGAAAACACTTTGTCGGTATTTGGACATTCAGTAATGATTTTTTGTTTGTTTTTTCTCTATGTAGTATATATTATAGCGTTATTGTGTAGTTTACCTTAATTGATGGTGGCTTAATTGCCATACTCTCTAACGGTTCAACCATGCCGGAGAGAAATTTTTCTTTGTGTTATTTTGTTATGCTTTAAAACATAGCGGTTGTTTTCGAAGGTTAAACAAATGCCCAAGGCTAACACCGATACACTATGTTGAATGTCAATTACAAAACGTATTTGACTAATTTTATATATATGTTTTGCAAAACGCGTATTTCCAAGTGAAATATTCACGCAGCTACACTGGGAAAACCAGACGCTGTAATATGATTGAATGGTCTTATATTTGAAAATGCCTAGTGCAAATTTCTCTTATGTTGATCAGAACGCGTGAACATACGAAACTTTTATACCATTTTGTTTACGGAAACGGCGTGAAAGAAACGTGAGATGAAACATTTGCCGACGTTTCCTCATTTTTGCAAGCATTCGCGTGACGTGTCAAGACATTCTGTTTTCTATTTAAAGTCGTGACATAAATGTCATCATTGTTTGTTTTGTATACTAATTTTGCTTTATGAATTACAGAAAACATATTACTATCTTTTTGCGAATGTATTGCCAATATGAATTGTATTGTAACTATGTTTCAACGTTTATTGTTATGTGATCTACATTTTACGTGTTATATTGACTATTGTTATCAACGCTATTGTTTTCATTATTGTTCACCGAGAATTGTTTTTATCATGATCATAAAATTCCTTTGTTTCACTAAAGAAATTTTCTTGCGGAAGGTTATGTGATAAATATATCAATTAATGTAACATAAAATTGTGTACGACATAGAATTCTCGTCTATCGAATCAGTGAAGCATAACACTGCGTGACGTAATCGATGCTTCCCCTGTGCGTGCATTTTGATTTATTCAGTTCTTTTTGGTTTCTACGTTCAACGCCGCAACATGTCTTTATGCTGTTGCTGTCACAATGTTCTATCTTGATGTATTCGTTCAAAGAAGCTTCAAATATAATCAGATTATACAGTAGTCATTCCTGTGTCATTATTGCTGAAGTCTATCAAAGTTCACTGTTAAGATATACACAAGGAAACAGACTTTGTAGTGTAGTGGGTAAACCTTACAGGCTAAGGTACCATATACCACTTTTCATTACAACTGTAATAACATCGAAGGACTTCTTTCATCTATGGGTAGACTTGAATATAAACCAGAAGAATGGAGGTTATTCATTGACAGCTCCAAAAAAGGCTTGAAATGTGTGCTACTTCACAACGGAAATAAGTTTACCTGTGTTCCAATTGGCCACTCAGTCATTTTAAAGGAACACTATCAAAGTGTAAAGATGGTCCTGAAGAAACTTTCTTATACTGAGCATAACTGGGAGATATGCGTTGATTGGAAAATGGTCAACTTTCTGTTAGGACAACAAGGCAGCTTCACCAAGTATCCCTGCTTCGTTTGTTGCCGGGATATTTAGGCCACTGATTAACACTGGATTAAAAAGTAATGGCCCATACGTGAACAGCTTGTGCACGTAGATAAAAACATTGTAAATGAACCTTTGGTCAGTCGTGATCACATCATTTTTACCTCCAATGCACATCAAATTGGGTTAGTTCTGTAGATCAAAATCAGTTTCAACGCTAAGAGCCCTGCAGTACGACTCAAGTAAATCGGAAGTAATTAAAGCGGGGTCATGTATAGCCTGCTAAAAACGGTCATAATAATAAATAGAGTACAGCGCAATTCCGTAGGAAAAGGGTTTATCATGACAATAAACACACAACCTCGCAGAAGGTTAAGTGCGCTTTTTGTCGCTACCACAAAGATTGTAAGGGTTCACTCTAAAACAAAACATTCGAATTTGATAAACTCTTATTAAATTGTCCCAAATTTTTTAATGTCCAAGTCTAATTTACTTAAATGTCCTTTGTTCATCGAAAATTGGGAAAAGACCAGATAAGATCTGTAGCGGCCGTTGGGTGTTTGTTTGGTTTGTTGCTGGTTGGGGACGTCCCTCGGGACGTTCCCAGCATGTGTTGATTTCTTCACTGAACGTTCGTTTCACCACTTCAGTTCCTTTTTCTCCAATGCTTGCGCGCACAGGACAGTTTTCGATTAAAGTCTTGAACTAAGATGGTCGTGTTTAACTTTAATATATGAGCGAAGCTAGCTTACAACTGAAACAGCAGCTTTCTGAGTCAGGAGTCAGCAACGGATTAACCTAACAACCTAACTGCTTTAGCCTTCGCCATATATTCTGGTGACCCCGACGACAACTTTGAAGAAGTATCTTACCTACAACCTATACAAGATTTGCCGCGAAATTTAATTCGCCGTCCGACTACAAATTTGAAGAAATGTCTTACCTACAACCCATACAAGATTTGCCGCAAAATTCAACCCGCCGTCGAACAATTCAAGAAATGTTTTACCTACAACCGGTGCAAGATTTGCCGCGAGATTTGGCTCGCCGTCCGACGCCATGTTGCTTTGTCCGCTTTTCAGCAACCAACCCGTTTATTCCAGACGCTCAACACCGCTTAGCCATTCTCCGGAAACCATTCAAGCCTACAAAGGGTAACTTGAGTTTGACGTCTAGCCTATAGCCCTACACTCCATGCATCATGTACTATCGCTGGAATTTAAATTAAAATCAGTTCGACCTAGTCTTTTGTTGCCCAGTTGTCACTTTGTCGTGCCTGTCAAGGGTTTATTATAACCTTTGGCAAATATCTCTCACAATCTGGTGTTACGTGTGATAGCGTTAGACTGCCGATTGTGCTTATCTTAAAGGCCTTAATTGCCACGCTCCCTGATGGCCTTAATTGCCATATTCTCTGACGGTTAACCCCTGCCGTGGAGAAATATTTTTTTTGCGTTCTTTTGTTATGGTGTACACTGTACACATAGTGGCTGTTTTTGGGCGACCGACCCGCTGCTGACGCTACTACACTTATTCTTATTTTTTTATTGCACGATACTTTAAGACTGTGGCGCTGAGATGTTACCCAAATTTACTGTTGTACAATTTATGACCGTAATACCATTTCTACAAAATTTTACATCTGATGATTTGTGATACATGTTGGAATTTTCTTATTTTCGCAGTTCAGCACATTTTGCAACTTTTGTGTGCCATCATAGTGTAGGCTATATGTAAATTGTGCTTTATTCACCGTTCGTTGAAAACGCATGTTATTATTAGATCGCATTTTGTTTCTTCATCGCTTCCCGCCCGTTTTTCATTCTTGCCGGGGAAGGAAAGATGTTATGTAGCGGCCGTTGGGTGTTTGTTTGGTTTGTTGCTGGTTGGCGCCCTCGGGACGTTCCCAGCATGTGTTGATTTCTGCACTGAACGTTCGTTTCACCACTTCAGTTCCTTTTTCTCCAATGCTTGCGCGCACAGGACAGTTTTCGATTAAAGTCTTGAACTAAGATGGTCGTGTTTAACTTTTAATATATGAGCGAAGCTAGCTTACAACTGAAACAGCAGCTTTCTGAGTCAGGAGTCAGCAACGGATTAACCTAACAACTTAACAGCTTTAGCCTTCGCCATAGATCATTCAGCGTTTTCTCTTGATAAAGAACAGCAAGGGTACATTTCTATTCGCAGTTTGAAAATTATCAGCTCTAGACTAACTGAGTCTTTATATAGGACATGTTAGAACTATACCGACAAATTATTACTTGAAAGATTGTTTGTCTGCAAAAATAATATTTCTCTGATTTCGTTAGACGTCTTACGTCGGGGGCTTCAAAAATCTGTTTAGACCAATCACAGGACAGTTGTTGTGGTTGTGTTCTTTTTCAGCGTCGGAAAAACTCAGCCCAGTGGTGTCCAGCCTTTTTGTCCAGAGGGCCACATGCGATTTACCAATGATTGCGCGGGCCACTTGAGTGTTTACTGCTATTTTGGCGGTCTAGAGCAAGGGCAGCCAACAAGTCAGAGACTAAAAGTCTCAGTTTTACTGTGTTAACCGCAAAGAGCCACCCTAAACACATTGGCACACATAAACATCACCCCGTGTAGGCCTATTCCTCACTCACATGCACACCTTTGTTAAACTACATTTATGGTAAATGTTAAACATCAACACGAAAATGACAGAAATTTACAAGTAATTTATTGCTCTCTGTGTTACAGTACTTATTGGGACTTTTGGCATTCCTTGTCTTCCCGGCTCTTCCAATACAATATGAACGAAAGAGCTGCATAATAGCAGACAAAGAGTCGCGGTTCGCCCAGGGTTGCTAGCAGCTGGCACGTATTAAAATTCCAGGTCACATGCAGAATTTATATACAAATTGGCATGAATAGGAGAAATGTGTGTTTTTCGGCCCAAAAATCAACTTTAGGCTTATGTAACGGATATGTGCTTTTTTGCCATATTCCTGTAGTCTATTATATGGTCTCAGGCAAAACTTTATTGCGGCCGCATGTGACGGTTTTTAAGTCATTGCATGTTTGCTAATGTCACTACATAAAGAAATAAGCAGGTAAAATAGCTTTTTTTCAAACACATAAACTACGCATTCGAAAACGTCACGTAATAGTAACTAAAGACTTTTTCAGGTAATGGGCCTACTGGTTTGTGTTTAACTGTGCCTTCTAATCCAGGTTTGCAAAATTCCTGAGCTCATTCCTCATTCTGATTCCAAAAGTTGATGCTACACATACTGTTACAAATAAGCAAACCTCTAACAGTTTAAGGTACCGAAAACCTCCCAACCTTATAAAATGTCCTGACGTCGAGCAAATTACCCAACAAATGTGAAGAAGTGGGAACATCACCATGCAGCTATTAATGGTTAGCTCTATACTTTTTGCTTGTCCCAGTCTAAACTGCAGTGTTTTGGATTTTTTAAAGAGTTTTTTGTATCTGCTTGCTGCAAAAGAACCTTTGGATAATTAATGCATTTTAAACATTAATTACCCTAAATTGTATCGTATTAGATTTGATTTTGCTAACAACAATAATATTTTAACAATAAATTGGTTAATTTTAAATTTGCACACTATAATTACTGCTATGGCGCTTTTTTAATTTGCTTATTGCTATAGCGTTTTTTTAAATTTCTTTAGTGGCTACTTTTGACAAATTTTGTATTTCCTACTTTGGTAACGAGTGGCCGGTGAAATAGAGACTTATTTCATTGGCTTCTGGTAGCCAGTTGAAAAAGCAGTATTCGAGTAGTTTCAAGTCGGTGAAATGAGAAAAGAACAATAGTCTGCATCATTTTTGCTGAACTAAAAGTAAAAGCTGTTTTTAGTTAATTGTTAGGCACTGATTCCAAAAATAACCTCAGATTTTTCCTATAACGTTAATTTTTTTCACAAACACAATTTTGACGGTAAGAACAAATAAGTATAACATTAAGCACTATTCACAATACGTAAATTCTGCCTTGGCAAAAAAGCACTAAAAATTACTAACATCATTACAAAACTGAAAACAACATTATTTTTAAAAAGAAGCTTTGTCTTTTTTGACGTTCGACAATGTTCATGTGTTTCCTCGTCTCTCACCAGCAGTAATTGGCCGTCATATTAACATTTCAACCAACTTTTGTATCTTTTATCATGGTTTTTATATTTTGGTTGAAACGTTCATAGACAAAACCTGATAGACAAAAATCACTGCTTTTTTGGAATCAGCGCCCAGAATTTTCCTTAAAACATCGTTTTAGGTGTTGTAATGATTACTGTATTTCTGCAAATTGGATGTAGACTTCTGAAAATTTCTGTTCTCTGCTATTTTTTGAACAATTACACAAATTACATTTGAAGACTAATGGAATAATATTCAATTATTTCTCATTCATGGAGTAAGCTCAAAGGTAAGACTTTTTCCAAATGTTGGTTGTTGTTTGCATATTTCAAAATTTTTCACCATTTTTAGAAACAATGGAAAAATCAAGCAAACAACAGGAAACAAGCAGAAAACCCCAATCAAATGCCAATGAAATTGTTATTACCAATGCCACATACATAAAAATTGCCTCCATTTTATTTGCTGCCGCTGGTATCGCTGCAATTGTAGTTTCTACTCTTTCAGGTAATATAAGGAATTTTTATCTTTGGAAGAAAAGTTATATTTCTTTATGAAAACTTTTTAAAGTTCAATGCTGAATCGTGTATAATTATTTTTTGATACTAATTATTTTATCAACAATTTTTCATTTTTATTGGGGTGTGAAATTGTTTCTAACTTTGGCTCCACATTGTCTATTTGATATAATAGAAACCACAACTTAAGAATGCCATTGCCTTCATAGCGCCTTTATACTGACAAGAAAGGACACTCACTACCTTTCGATTTATTCATTTGCCATAAACTATTTGTTATGAAAATGTTTGTACAATGCAAGAACTTGCTGTTAGATCTTTTTAAATTGGCATAGACTTCATTCATTCTTTGTTTAAGTTGCATTGATAATAATGCTGTAAACATAGTTGATGTTAATTCTGTTTGGGTGGTTGCTTAGTATGGGAACAACAAGTGTTATAGAATGATAAAAATGTCATAAGCTTGCTTACAACCTGCCACAAGCCATGCTTGGATAGTTGGAATTGTTTTTTGCACTATGTGCGTTTTTGCACCCCATTTTATATTGTTCATTTTTAATGAAATAGACTCTTTAAACAGGGTCAACTGATCCATGCATAGAAATCAGGAAAAGCAGCACAAATGGTTTGCAAAGGAACACCTGTCCAGGTAATTTTTGTAAAGATTTATATGATCTTGTACTCATGTCACCTGTGATGTAATAATGTCAAATTAGGACAATTGAATTTATGGCATAACACCTTTGTTGAATAACATTAAAACGACCAATAGATATGCAGTACGTAGCTACTCGTGTTATTGATACCTACGTATTGGTGTGAATAAAAAGTGCAACCAAGAATACAAAAAACCAGAACAACAAATCGTAGAAATAGGCCAGGCCGATTATTGTGGCTGACAGCTTGATGCTCATTTGCACAAAATGAGATCAATGTAAAATTGTAATTTATTTTGAGGCTATATATTATAAGTGATAGTAATAGGATAAGTTCAAAATATCACTAAATCTCATTTATTAAAAGTTTTATTTTTGCTGTATTCTGTGTAACCACTTCATATCATTTGATTACCTAACCCTAAGTCTTAAACATCTGATTACTTTTTCATTCATTTCCGCTTGCCATATCACAAAATTTGCAAAAATTTAAAATTAGAGATCAACATTTCTCAAACAAAATAAAAACAGGATATAGCTTGGCACTCTGAAGGTTAAAATTATATTTTTCTACGTGAGCCTTTGCAAACATAAGCTTGCTTCTTCAGGTGTACTGCGAAAACGAAAATTTCTCTAACAGTTGCATTTACGTGTAGTTTTTTGTCATTATTCACTTTTTTAGTTTGTTTTTTTCAAAATGTTGAGACGATATTATTGTTACTGCACAAAATCCTTTTGTTGTGTCATTGGTATTGGTTTGCAGAAGTAACTAAAATAGCTGGGAAGTGGCAATAGCCATATAAGTTTGAGAAGACATTTATACAGGATATTGTATACCTTGTGGATTCGTCGCACCTACTGTATTTTACGGACCATAAGGCGCAATTTAAATCCTTTTTTTTCCTCATAAATTGATAGTGCGCCTTATAAGCCTAATGTATGGATCAAGTAGTGCTTTATTGCCTACACTCAAAACCAGCACTGATACTATTATTATATAAATAAACCACCGTCTTACACAATAAACTACTGTAAAAGCAACTAGCAACTGTGATATTCACTAGGCTCATTTTTTCTTTTGCTCATTGTACTATTGTGACTTGCTTACATTTATTACGTAACAAGTAAACTTTTATTTCTCTTGTAAATAGGAATAAACTCTAGTTGTTTTGAGTTTTAATTTTCGTTCGTTTGATCGTTTCTTTGAATAAAATACAATAATAAATTTGAATAAAATAATAAATTTTGTTTAATGAGCTTTATACGGTAAACCATACCCCTTAAAATACATTGCGTTCTATAGCCTGGTGTGCTTTATGTATGAACAAAAAACTAATCAAAGCCATTTATTGACAGTGTGCCTTATAATCGGGTCTCCTTTATGGTATAACCTTTATGGTCCGTCAAATACGGTAATATATTTAATAATTCTTTATAGTTACCTGTGTGTGGACTGTGGTATTTTGCAACATTGTAATAATTACTTTTTTTAAAAGTCGACATTCATTTATCACGTTCACTATTTGCATTGGAATAATCAAATAATATAGAATGAAATAAGCACTTATGATCAACAAATTAACTTTCAAATCAACCCGCATCCATGGCAAGATATTAACCTTGCAAACAAATTTTAGGTGATCCTAAGGAACACCACATTTTTACCAGTAGATCCAATTGTTTCTATTTTCAGGTCAAAAATTTTAGTACTACATCATTTAAACTCAGTTTAATGATTTTATTTGTTTCTAGAGGTTGAGTGTGAATTTGATGTCTCGCTCTGCTCCTTTTCATGTCCATTTGGTTATGAAATGGACAGAGATAGATGCCCAGTGAGCTGTAAATGTGCAGTAGATACCAACTCATTCCAAGGAGATATTCAAATAGATGAGACTCAATTGCCAAGTTTTTTGAAGGTGGGTTACAAGATTTATATTTTATTGAACTTGCATTAAGTTTGCTCATATGCTATATTGTCACTACATTAGAATCAGTTAGCACATTCCCATCGAAATCAGTCGACTTTGAATGTAATAAATGTTTTCCCTAAAGCTGCAGCAAAACAGTTCTTGGCTTACGTGGAAAATGCAATAAATACATTGTACTGCTGTTATTCAACACAAAAATTGGTGTAATAAGGTTTGTTTAGGTGGTAGTGTCTTTCTGAGATGGTCCCTATTAGTCCGATTTGACTTTTGTTCATAATAAGCCATTGGCATTGATTTTCTGAAACAAAATGAAAAATCTGGGAGAAAAATTAAAAACCACAGTTAGAAGAAATGTTTGACTTTGTGAAATAAGTTGTATGTTTGGAGCAAAATTTTAAAGTTGAAATTGCCATATTCAGAGACTAAATCCAACAAAACTGAATAGCTCTTTTGCTTTGGTCTTCCGCTAATCTAAGCGCCCATCGTTGACAGCGGTTTGAATGGATGACCTTTTTGTGGCAAAACAGATACTTTCAAAGATTTTCTGCTCCTGTTATTTAAAAGCTTTTAGTAAATTCTCAAAAATTACCAAAACTTATCTTTCTGCTTGTTTTAATGCTATTCTTTATTATGAAGCTTCTTATCAAATAATGAGCCACTATAAAGTAGTCGGTAGTAATTTGTATTAAAATATAGTGAAGCGGTGAAGGAACTGAACTATTAACATCACAAACTTGAATAGACTTGGCAGGCCATGTTGACGTTTATTTACATTATTACAAATTGCTCCCAGTAATTCCTCGAATGCCTCAAATCCTCGAATTTGCCCTTGAGATATATTTTAACAACATAGCGATTTTATACCGGTTATAGGCAGGACAGATAACTCTAAATTAAACAAAAAAGGTTAATTGTTGCAGAAAACTGCCTTGTGTTGCGCTTTCTGCTTTCTTGTCTCTTTTCTTTTATAATCTTGTTTGTCTTTTATTTATTGTTTATTATGTGTTTGCTTTCTGTTGTACTTAATGCTCGCTTAGCTAAAATGTCTTTATTAGTACGTTTCAATTTTTTTTCTTCCCTTTTCTCGACTGTTTTCTCTTTATTAGTGTGGGCTTTTTTTTCTCTAAATTGTTCAAGGTAAACCTGACTGTTACTTTCACTCTTCGTTTCATTTTGCATCTTTTTGTTTCCTGAGTTGGAATTGCAATATGGGTTTGTGTGACATTTGTTATTGGTATAATTATTACAAACTGGCAAAAATCACCGGTGCGATCTCAAGCAGAAATCACTACAGCAGTGAAACTGCAATAACTATAGCTGCAAACGCCTGTGTAGCGTGAACTAGACATAGCTGGCAACAAAGTTCACTGCTCGGCCATGTCAGCGGCGTTTGATGAACTCTGAGCTCCACCCAACAAGCTCTCCCGAATACATTTCCTTTATCAAATTCTGGGAACCAATGTCTGGTAGTAATATGGGGATGGTCATGTTGATTTTTTTAAGTTGGCGTAAAGCCAAAGGCTTTAATCTTTCTGTTTGAACTCCTGGAGTATTTTATTTTTGACTCCGTTGTGTATACTATCTCCTTTACTGTTTCCTTAAGTCAGCACAACGTTCATAAGTCCAAATTTTTATATTCCAAGATATAGTCATAATTACATCAGAAGCATTTTCTTGCCCATTTCACAATCCGAATAGAGCTAATCACTTGAATTGAATGATGAATCAGAGGGAAGGGAAAAGAGAATGATTTTAACCAACTTCAGTTTTTATTTCGCTATAATGAGCCAATTAGCGAGAGACATTGCTATTTACATCATGCTGCGTGTACAAAGTAATTCATAGAAATGACTAAAAATCTAACATATTCTACGTCACCGAGATTCTTTACCACAAATATCATCTAACACTCTAGATATCTGACACTGCCTAAAAAACACTCATATACTATGTCAAGTATGTAGGTTTAGGAATTAAATGTTTGAATGACATGATTAATCAAGGATAATACAGCTTTCTAAATATTACATTTCATCTAACTAGAGAACACACACGCTTATTAAAATTCCAATTAATTATATAAGTTATTACAATTTACTATTACATTTACTACTACAACTATTATCATGGTAAAGTGGGTTGTGCGATGTTATCAGGCTGCCCCAATTTCGTACTTGGGGTAGCAAGGTACCCTTGTCTCCTGGAAATCGATACCATTGTAATTATTTGAACACAATAAAGAGCAATTTGCATGCAGATGGAATCCAAAATCAAATATTAGGCGGTGGTTAGATGTATTAAACAGGCTTTTATAATGAGCAATGAATAGGATAACTCTGTCCCAAGCAATTTAGATACAAAGTAAGTGGTTGGTTGTATAAGCCAAATATCACAATATTATCAGGTCTCTTAGTCAAAGCTTTCAATACTATGTTATTATATCTGACGAGCTTTAAGTAATCAGTAATCAGTGTTCAATAGTATTAGAAAATTCCAAATACAAACAATACTGCAGTATATAGAAAAGTATAATATAGTATGTTGAAGGTGATGTTGAAGTGAATTAGGTTTTGACAGATTATGGATGCGTTAAAACGTTGCATTGATTTCCTCAACTCAACAATAAATGACAAAGATTTTTGATATTATTTTTTTTAGGTTTATGGTTATGAAGAAGATGACGAGTACCAAGAATTTTCACTTCAGGTTGGATCAGCTTATATTGCTAAGCAACGTTGGAATGAGGAAATTGAGGATCAAAAAAATGTAATTTATTTCGAAATGGATCGCGGAATTAGTAAGTTCTGCATAATTTCATGCTGAAGAATCAGTTTTTTCAGATTTTCTACCACTTAAATATTCTAGAATCAGTCCCACAAGCTGTTAAAGCAATCAAAGAAGGACACGATGAATTGGAGAAGCTTTCATGCTTTAAATTTAAGCCTTACTTATCCTCATCGGACTCATCGTATGTCAGATATATTCGGGATTATGGATGTTGGTATGTCCTAGATTTGAATATTGTAACATATTGTTTTAGCTTTTTTAACAATTCTTTTTTAAGTTTTAAAATTACCGGGTTGATAGTTCGCGGCACTTTGTGTAAATTGTTCTATTAGTTTTGCAAAAAATTGCATAAAGTTTGGTTTCACTGACAGTGTAATTTAATTTTAGGTTCTTGGTTATTAACAACTATTCTATTGCTATAACGTTTATAACAGAGATCTACAACAGTTACTTTTCCCTGCAACTACACAGACCACTAGCGAAAAGTCATTAAACAAAAAAATATGAGAAAGCTGTTTAAGCACAATTATTGCACAGATATAGCAAATAGTGTAACAGATGATGCAGCTGTAACACGTAATGTACAAATAGTTAAAATCGATTTGTACAAAATATTAAATATACATGCATGTAGGCTGTGTAGGTAGAATACGAACCATACTTATCAAATTAAATCAAATACAGTCTGTGGTTTTGATGCAAACTTTCTCTACAAATAAACAATAATACAAATTCTCTTGATTCATTAAAGGTGTAAAATGCATGACAAGAAATAGATTGTCTATAATTTTGTGCCGGTTAGCATGGATTCTTGTTATTTGGCATTCGTATTAACACGTCTTCTGTATTCCGACAATGCATACCCTGAAAAGTGGACAGTTTAACACCAAAAACATGTTTATCAACTTAAAACTTGTTTGTTTTTTTATGACATTGTATGTTCTTGCACTCACAATCATTAAAGTAGAAGACGTCGAGTTCTCACAAGCACAGCACATTATCACATCCCTTCTTACCCTAGTAATTGTCATCTGTACTGCATTTCTTGTCAAATGAAATTGAGTTTGAATCAGTGGTATTTTCAATATCAATATATTGCAGGGCTAGAGTTGGGAGACAATATAATGCTGCCTCTGGCCAAGATGTAAGCATTGGTCGTGGTTGTGAAAGTTGGACTACTGTCGCCCATGAACTTATACACACCTTCGGTTTTGAGCATGAGCAATCTCGACCAGACCGTGATGGTTATGTCAAAGTCAACTACGAAAATATTCGAAAAGGTTTGATGTCTCTATTCCTCACTTTATCACAATTACTTTGGATAGGTTAAAAAAGCTTGGGTGTAATTGTGACAAACAAAAAAGAATAATTGTTCGAAATGCTCTTACTGTGAATTCAGTGGTTGTCAAATTTTTAACCTCTAATAACAGCTAAATTTATCAATTTAATGCTAATGGGCCACTTAGAGGGCCTTTCTTGTGGCTGTTACTTTGAAAAGTTTCGCAACTTCAATAACTTGTAGTGTCTTGTCTGTGGCTACTATTTTGACAGGTTCCACAAATGCAAAGTGTTTGAAATTCACTGATATTTAAACGCTCATAGCTTCAAATATTCTTTGATATGTGAGTTGGCCACATCTCTTCAGATGTGTTTAGTGACCGGCAAACAATTCCTGTCGCTACGAATTAATTATAGTGAGACTTACGCTCCTGTTTGTCTGAAATCAGCTTTGGTGTTGTAATTGGCTCTAGTAATGCAGCTGCAATCCAGAGAGTGACTTAAAGTTTAAGACAAATTGCTCCCCAGTTTTAACAGATGAAAATATCGTTGGTATAAGTATGTTGGTCAAATTTTGCATCAAATTTTAGGTTAGCATACATAGTGCACAGACGAATTTTAGTTGTTGTGGTGTTACCATCTGATGGTTGTTATTCATGGAATCAATTAAATAATTGTTTTGATCAAATTTTGTGTGAGCCTAATTTAAGCATTTCCAAATTTTGGAAATTAAAATTTTTTATTGTTATCTGATCATATGCGTTCTCGGTTCTAAGCATTATAATGTAGGTATTCTTGCTTAAATGTGCTGAACACTGTCGCCTGTACTCTATATCAGGGGTGGGCAAACTACAGCCTGCGGGCCGCATCCCATTATATGCGTCCCATTTTATGCGGCCCGCCGGCACTTGCAGAAACTTCTACTCATCACTTATTGTTTTAATTAAACAGGTTACATGACAAAATATTATTCCCTTTACGAGTGTGCTTTTCTCTTCACTTTCAGTGCGTAAACACACACACGTCAGTCGCGCATGTATTGCAACATGCTTTCAGCAACTAGCCGTACACTTCTCACGCATTCTTTGATTCAATTGTTTGATCATAAAATACAAATACGGTAGCGGCTACCGTAGGCCTTTGTGATGAAGATTGCGTAGCTTTAAACGTAACTGAGTATGAAATGCAAAAATTGTGTTTAATATGAATATGCGTTTATTTACACACAGGGTAAATTTTCCTACTTTGTAATGAGAGTGTGCGGTCCCCCCGGCTGCAACATTTTTTGAAATGTGGCCCTCAGTACAAAAAGTTTGCCCACCCCTGCTCTTTATCATCGATGCCTAACTTCAGTAATTCCAGGTTATGTTGCCGGATCTTCGCTCAAGCGTGACCTTTTTAGGAGCACTTTTGTGAGAATGCTGCACGAAATAGACTGTGTTGGTATATTATGTTTTGACCCATGATGCGAATAACTAAATTTAAAATTCCATTTAGTCAACTCTTGAGCAATAGACATTGATATGTCATGAAAGTATAATTGACTCCGCTAAAAGATTATTTTTATTTTTATAAGTTGACAGCTTGCTTCCACCTATTGGTAGTTACTTACATTTGACAGTTAGTTTGCGTTTATCATATTTTAATTGTCAGTTACACCTAATAATAGAATGTTTTTAAGGGATGGATGGCAATTTCAAAAAGATTCCACTTAAATTTGCACTCGATTTGGGATCTTCGTATGATTTTGACTCGATTATGCATTACGGAGCAAAGTTCTTTTCATCAAATGGCGAAGAAACTTTGGAGAAGTTACCTGGTAAGTTATGCGTCTGTTTTGTGCTATGCCTGACTTATATCAATGCTAGCTTGCTAGGTGGTCAACTGGTCAATTCTGTTTAATCGTTTCCGAGCTTCCTTGTTATATTCGCAGCTGCGCCATGCTTCCTCTGTTTTATGATTCATATTTTGGACGTTGACTTGCTGTTAACGTAGTTGTCATTACGATGATTACATTACTTTCTATTAGTTTCATCGTAACTATTTTATCCCTGCACAGTTAATCTGTGTGGCGTTAATAAAGTCATGCAATGGCAATTTTTTGAAGCCAAAGAAAGCTATCAAGGAAGCCCAGCATAGTGCAGAGAATGAGAATTATAGACTGGTTCACATACAAAATAATAGTTACAATGCAATAGTAACTGTTGACATTGAAATCTAGTTACAGGATAAGAAATCCTAGTATACAGTCACATAAAAGTTTCGAGGCCATGGTGCTAAACAAAGCACAGTATTGTTTATGTCTACGATAGGCTATAAGCATGAAACATAAATTTTGCCAGTTTAGTAAGTTGGAGCAGTTTTCATTATAGTTCTGAAGTTTTTTCAGTCCCAAATGGAAGCTTGCATGTTTTACGTATGAACATAATGAGAAAATTATGTGTCTTATACGTCACGCTGTTCTTGTAATTCCAAAAAATGACAATTTACTCAGTTGTAGAAAAAAAATGCCTTCCGTTTAACAAGCTGATTTCCATAACTACCAACGAAGCCCCCTCAATGCAGGAGAAATACAACAGGATTGCAAACAGATGTAAGATATCTAGCTAGGAATCAGAATTGGATTGAGGCTGGGAGCTTTTCCTGAAAATTAAAAAATTTTTGAAGACAACTAGAAAAGATGTTCAGCATCTTTTGAATGCAAGCTGGCTGGCATTTTAGCCTTCCAAACCGACACAAAAGCTCATCAATCTAAACACACTCTTTCAAGGCATAGACAAGGTAGTAGTAGGCATGATTGAGGATGTCTTATCCTTTCAAGCAAAGTTGAAAAATTGGAGCTTTCGGCTTGGATCGGCTCATGTCTGGTACATTAAAACAATTTAGACGGCTCAGACTGTTAGTTGAAGATTGTCCTGAGATAGAGGTTTACATTCTTTGATTTAGAGAGGTGGTAAATGCCATTGAATTAAGTTTTCATTACGATTTTGTGACTTAAGACCATCTCCCCCATGCTGGCTCTATTTTCAGTAGAAAGGCTGACATAGAAAGCTTACCATTATCACATCTTACTTCTCTATGGAAGAAACCGATGTGGAAAATGAAAATATTACGTTGCAAGCACATAAAAATAGCCCTCATTGTTGGGAACTTGAGGAAGGTTCTTGACGGAGAACAGTCGGTCTAAAGACGAAGACGTTATCTGGCTCTATTTATCTATTTGAATCGTCATTTTCGGACATGCAATTGATTTAAAAAAATGAAAATCTTAAAATTGTGAGCTTCTTGATAAAACTTTGACATTTTTAGCTTCAGTTTTTTGTCTAAAGAAAAATCATGTCTTATATGCACTAATACGCATATGTAATATAACATAAAACATAACGCTTTGGGGTTATGGGTACAAAGGACGACACAAATCAAAGGTTACGCATCCATCCCAGTAAGCACTCACGGATTGTCAAAGGGTATAATCAGATAAGGTTAATTAAACCAAGTTATATTGGTGTGTCGTAATACATAATCATGCCAGTAACAACCAGTCAACCATGGATGTACAGGTTTATATGCCATGGAACACAACATATAATCAACAAAAGTGTAGCAATTAGCCCAATATCAAAACCTTACAGTAGGAGGTCCAACTGGTGCAGAACGTTTGCAAGATGGCACAGTAAAGTTGATCACAGGCCATCACCTCGCATTAAAGTGGAACGGCATGAGCGAAAGGTTTACACCCCTGGCATAAGAATTTAAAAATTGAACAACTTGTCACTAAATACTGCATGAACTTACAACTTTCTATGATTTTAGATACTCCGACAAAAGGAGTACCTGAGTGGAGGAAAGCCTTAACTCAAGAGGATATCAAGGAATTGAATGCATTGTACTGCAAAAACATGAAAATAGGCAACAGTGGTACAACAGGTGGCAGTGGTGGTTCAACTGGTGGCAGTGGTGGTTCAACTGGTGGCAGTGGCGGTTCAACTGGTGGCAGCGGCGGTTCAACTGGTAGCAGCGGCGGTACAACAGGTGGCAGCGGCGGTTCAACTGGTGGCAGCGGCGGCTCAGCTGGTGGCAGTGGGAGTTCAACTGGTGGCAGTGGTGGTTCAACTGGTGGCAGTGGCGGTTCAACTGGTGGCAGTGGCGGTACAACTGGTGGCAGCGGTGGTTCAACTGGTGGCAGCGGTGGTTCAACTGGTGGCAGCGGTGGTTCAACTGGTGGCAGCGGTGGTACAACTGGTGGCAGTGGCGGTACAACAGGTGGCAGCGGTGGTACAACAGGTTTTATTTTTAATCTATTATTTTCTCGTTATCATGCATTTTTTTTTTCTAATGACAAGAATAATAATTAATTTTTTTACACAAGTACGTATACCTTTTGAATTGTGTGATCTGATTTCCTACCACAAGACTAAACAATGTATATCTTGGTTGATATAAGTCCACTGCGGTGTCACCGACATATTAAAAGTCTTTATGTCCGTGTTTTATTATTTGTCACGCCATCTTTTTTGGTTAGCAATTGTTGTAAATTTATTTGTCTTCTTAAAATATTAAATTAATTGAGTTTTTGAAACTGTAAATCATGCTCAGACTTTTGACAATGCTCATTAAGTCATTACAATACAGCTGTTCATCAGCAATACTATGTGCGTATTTAGAGTTATATTGTCACTGTTTCGTTGAACCAACGGAATGTAAATTGTTGACAATTTTCAGCAAACTTTTATTGTTTCTTAGGATCCATACGTTGGGGTGGTTTTGGACCATATGGACAGTGCACATGTACAAGTGCATTTTCCTTTGCTGCGCGTACTTGCATTGGTGGAACGTATACTGTAAGTACCTTTTTCGTTTTTGCTGGTTTTGTGTGGAAAGGAATGTTCATTAACAAAAGTCCAATTAACAGAATGTAAATATGTTGAAACTGAAAGTTCTGCGAAGTGCTGAGTATGTTGTGCTATAGTGAAGGTGTCAAAGCACTCAGAGCAATGCTGTTAAACTGTAACAAAATAAAGCTCAAAATAGTTGTGCGTTAAAATGTTGACCATACATTACCAGATGATAGTAAAATTTACACTGTAATGACATAGTAAACATATATCAGTAGAAATCAGAATAAAATCTAAAGTTTAATGACTGTTTTGGCTTTATAGTTTTTTACGTTTAATCTTCTGTTTATAGTTAGCATTACGTTGTATATGCAGCAATGCAGAAAGAAGTTTCCCAACACAGCCATTTACAGTAAAAGGAAATGCATTGCTAATCACCGTCCAACAACTTGCACTTCAGCTCAGTGGGGACCCTGGGGCAGTTATGGACAATGTTCCAGAACTTGTGGAACTTATGCTTTTAGACAGAGGTTAAACTCGTATAAATATATCACTAAATTAAGTTTGTGTTGTTGGACAATGTTAAATATCTTTGTAGTTTATTCACATTTACACAGACTGAATATTATAATATTACAATGTTTAATATCTTTTTAATTTTTAAACTTTTATAGACTGAATATTATACAATGGTAAATTAATTTCTACTAGGTCAAGTTTTGTCAAAGTGGGAAGCAGGTGTTAAAATAAGTTGACCATAAATCTACGGCGAGTCAATGAATTAAAAATAATAAGTTTTTTTTTTTTAGAGAAACCATGTTTCCCAATAGCTTAACTCACAGATAGTGAAGTTAGATGCTAAACTACAGCTCATTTTTGGCCTTTGTTGCTGTTGTTGGTTCCTAGTTGGGTACTGGAATTTGCAGTAGGAGCAAATATTTCAATATTTAATGTAGTATCACCTGTTGAAAAGAAATATCACTTGAAATTGTTCATTTATATGCAGAGTCAATTTTTATCCAAAATTTTCAGCTAAACAACAACTTTATCGGGACCATTTTAAAAGTTGAAATATAACTGGCAAACTTGACAAAAGTAATGTACTGTACATACTAAATACCAAGATGTTACCAGAAATTGGTTCCATCGTAACATCGATAAAAATAAATATGAAGGAATAGTTTGTTCACAATCGCGCTCAGAAACTGTTTCGAAAAAGTTGGAAGCAGTAAGTTGTGTTTTTGTCTTCAACAGTTGAAAACACTGGAATGACATTTGATGCAACCCCTTCGGCCTTCTCAATCATGCCAATGCATATGAACTCACTTTGGCATAAACTGAGCATTTTATTTGTTATCTGGAGATATTTTATTTGTTCACAAAATAGAAACAATCATCATTATATTATAAACAAAATTAACTTGTATCAATACAATAAATTTCAATCCAAATTTTATGTAGGTACTAAATACCAAAGAGGAGATCATTAACATAATTTTGTGTTAGTAATATTTTTGTGTTCAGAATGGTCTTTTTTTGCTGTGCTTCTAAATGCAAACCGTTACATGTTGGTTTCCGATTGTTAAGTCATAGTTTTGTAGTGGTGGTGTTGCTCCTTTACTGCTGACTGATTACAACCAAAGAGATGCAACTCCTATCTCATAGGTTGTATGCAGTTGCTTATATATGAAGCGTTCTTTGAAAGTAACTTCTCATTTATAGTAGCAATTGTGAATGTGGGGCACGCATGGTGCTACAATTCCACCCACCCTGTCATGATTAGCAGCAAGTTTGTAATAATATTTCTGTTATATCTACTTAAATATTTTATTTCTATGAAAAAAAACTTTTTCAATTCGGTCACTGGCTTTTCTTTGCTTCAAAGTTAGCTTGTCTTGGAACCTGAATCTCACTGGATCCCACATTCCTTGAAGATCATTTGTAGGTTTTACTTATGACGCCAACAAACCCAGAAATAAGGATTGAAGCTCAATAAACTTAAACAGTATTGAGCAATTAATGGGTGTTTATGCTCAATCCTTTACAATTGGGAAATGGCAAGTTCTGGGGCTTGTGAGTGTGACTGAAAGGAGCAAACCACAGACCAAGTTATGGCTTTTGTCTTCCTCACGCAATACAGGGCATGCGGGGATTGAATAACAGCCTGACTCAGTGGCTGCTCTAGTCACGTTGTATTGTCTGGGTGGCAGAATAATGTCTGGCTTCCAAGAACATGAAAATACAAGTTAAATTTTAGACTGGTAATATGTGCATGCTTTGTTTTAGGGAGAGAGATTGCCCTGCAGGTTATGGTAAGTGCTATGGAGTCAGTGCTAGTACTGTACCCTGCACTGTCCCGAGATGTACTTCTGGTGGTGGTTCAACTGGCGGCGGTTCAACTGGTGGCGGTTCAACTGGTGGTGGTACAACTGGTGGCGGTACAACTGGTGGCGGTACAACTGGTGGCGGTACAACTGGTGGCGGTACAACTGGTGGCGGTTCAACTGGCGGCGGTTCAACTGGCGGCGGTTCATCTGGTTATACAGGTATAACTAAGATTTTTTTCAATTTATTGGTTACGTTAATACAGTAAATATGCATTGCAGTTATTATAGAATATGTAATATATATTCCAAACTAGATTTTTACCTTCTTACAACAAAGCAAATCATGAATTGCAATTGTTATTGCAATATTATAATTAAAGTTATTATTTTAAAGGAAACTTAAGTTTTCACTATTTTTCAAGGTAGGTAATGAAGAAAATTACTTTACAAAACATCTTATGGTGTGAGTATGGGTACAGGTACATGCCCTCTGTGCAATGCAAGCTTTATCTATCAAACAGCTTGCTTAATGTCTATAAAACAACCAACAGGCTGCTTAAACAGTGTCGAAAATCATTGATTATATGTGATATTTTCAATTAAAACACTTTAAAATATGGGCTTTTAGTTCATTGCTTGTTCAAAAGCTTCCAAACCTTTATAAAAAAAGAAAAACTAAACTTAATTATAAACTCACAAATTAGTAACATATTTCATAATTAGCAGTAGAAGTATGTTAAAATGAAGGCAAGGAAACTTCATGCCAAGATAATGTCAAATCAGAAGTTTTTCTTCAAGATAAAACTTTTTCAATTACTACTTAGTCATTCTCTTCTTAACTCAATCATTCAAGTTGCTTGATAATGGTATGTTGAAAACCATTGAAAGTCGATGTAATTACAGTAAAAAGTTTTAGGTTAACATTCAAGTTTTGAAATGCATAATTTCGCATTCCTAGCCTGTTTTTATGTTTAGATTTGTTGTGTTATGAATACTGAAACAAATTTATTCAACTGCATTTGAAAAAAACCGTTGATGCAACAATTCAAACCACGTTTGTGTTACACGTTCCTACAATAAAATATTATCTGGTGGGGTAGTAAACTGACAGCTAGCACTTTACTCACATATTGGAGTTTTTTGAAAATGTGGCTTGAGTAGTTACAACTATGATATTCATTGTGTGTATATTTAGACTTAAGTATATTTAGAAAATGGTTTCGAAAGCCATTCATGCCATTCTTGTTGAATCTCTACAATGTAAACTGTTGTGAATTTTTATAAAACTTGTATTATTTGTCAGGGCCCAAACAGTGGGGTCAGTTTGGACCTTGGAGCAAATGCAGGTGTACTAATCAATATATACTTTCTCATCGCTCTTGTGTTTATGGAACTATTACTGTAAGTACCATTTGACTTTTTCATTTCTTTGTTCAAAACGAAATGCTAACTAATGACTAATGAGTGTGCATTGATTAAATTTCATTGCCATCCCCATTGCACAGTTGTAAATGATCACAAAATAAATTAAGACGTATGAAGTTGTTCATCAAATGTTAGCAGGTGGTGAAATTGTTACAGTAATGACATGATCAGAACGTTTGAGTATTTGATTTCTTAACTAAGTGTTTTTATCACAATCGAGCAGTTGCTGTTACGTTGTATTTGCAGGATTGTGAATATCACTATCCCAACACATACTCATTCAGGAGAAAGAAATGTGCTGATAGTGACCGTCCTAGCAATTGCCAGTCGCCATCTCAGTGGAGTCCCTGGACCGCATATGGACAATGCACCAGAACTTGTGGGGACAACTCATACAAAATCAGGTTGAAGTGTTTAGCGTAAATATGTCACGCCTAATCTTTGCCGATGAAAGTGATATGAACTAAGTATAATAAAATAATAATTTTGTTTTTACTAAGCCAGTTATAATTCAAATGATATATCTTGTACTCAAACTGTACTGAAGTGACAACAGGAAGATTTTCTGTAAATTAAGCTTGAACTAGCTGAGCTTTGGTGCATTTGTACGAGTGAAAGTAGATGCTAAGCCACAACTCACCAACCCCAGTCACCAAGCATTTTTTCCTCGACTTTGAACTTCATCTCAGAAGAACAAAGCATTTTATGAGCTGTTATATACATTTCGCAAAATATTTTGGCATCTAAAAGTTAAATGCATGTGTCTTGCTTTCATCATGTCCAAACTAACACACAGTTCATGGATTTGTATATGTATGTACAAGTGAAGGTAGCAGTAGACTCTCTGATCCATATTTGCTCTTTAATTTATTTATTTTAGTCAAAGGTTGGTTGTAGACTTTCTTACAAAGCCTGAAATCAGTTAAATTCTGCTAATTTACAACCAGGTATTTGATGTATTGTCTATTTTATTGCTTTAGGTCTAGAACCTGCCAAGGAGTTGTTGGAACGTGCGTTGGACAGAATTCAAATGCTATAAAGTGCTACGTACCACAGTGTACAGACGGTATTTGACCTAGCAAATCAGAAACTCAGGCAAATGTTCCATTTAAAACTTTTTGCTCAACTGGAACCAGCTTATCTTTCATTCTTCAGCGCTTCCGCAATGGTCCGCTTGGTACGAAAGTGTTCCTTGCACGAAAAGCTGTGGTGGCGGCTGGAAATGGTATCGACGTCATTGTCTGAAAAAAGAAAGTAGCACTGGAACCTTAGTGCGGTGGTTTGATAAGGATTGTCCCGGTGGAACAGATCCGCGTACAACCGAATCTGCACCTTTATCATGCAACACTCAGCCATGTATATCTGGTAGAGTTGGGCTGTACAGCGAGGAGCCAAGTAATTGTTTATCTTTAGTACAACACAGAGCAGGATACTTGACAGATGGCACTTGTTGATAAAAGTGCAATTTCTACTACTTTTCATTCATTTAATAAATTAAATATATTTCCAGTTATCAAGATGTTCAGGAGAACGCCGATAAAACCGCTCAATAATCCCTGCCCGGCTTCTAAAACACTGCGGTGGGTGTTTGGCGATTTTAACGGCGACCTTAAACAGGATGCAATGTGTGGCGAGGACAGTGGCATTTTGTAAGTTTTCTTCTCACAACTACCTTGTCCTTTACAAAGATTTGTCTGACGCGTACGGTCTTGTGTTAACAGCCACATTTTGTACGGGGATACATCTGGACGTTTTGCTGCACTCGGATGGTCTGGTTACATGCAGGACTGCAGTAGAGGGGCAAAATATTCAGCGGATTTCAATGGTGATGGCTTGGATGATTTGCTGTGTCAGGACAAAGAGAAAAAGTAAGTGTCACTGCTACACCGTAAATTTATGTTGCTGAAGAAAGTTTGTTCACTGGACTTTTACGTTTGTTTGTTTCCACTTTAGAGCTTATGAGGTATTTACTATTGATTTACTTCGAAAATATTGTCAGATTACTGCAGTATTTCTTCTCTTTTGGCAGATTGTTGTCAGTCAAGTTGTCCGAAAATGCAGTCTTTGACGCAGACGCGGTTTTCGAATCTCATTTCTGCACCGGCGCCAGTGATGAGGTCATTCTTCTCGACGCAAACGCCGATGGTAAAGCTGACATACTTTGCAACCATGGACGTTCAAGAATTGAGATTTTACGCACTAAATAACGATTGCTGTTACTGATTGTATTTCTTGCCTTAATAAAGTTTTTGTTTATGGTCTGGAATAGTGTTTAATAACTTTTTAGCAACATTAAAAAAGTTGATCTAAAGTGATTTTTGGTAGAAGAGAAAAATAAGACGTGTAGATTATGCAAGATTCTTCACCCAAATTGTGCATTCTGGTTTGCCTAGTTAAGACAACCATTCAAGTTATGAGAACAAAGTAAATATATTTATAAGAATGTCTCTTTAAGAATTGATTTTGAAACTTGACAACCTGAGGTTTGAGTACTGTTAGACAAAGTTACCTTTGTTTAAAGTGGCGTCAAAGACCTAAAACTAAAATCTGGTTTTGTTGGACGTCTGACGTAGGGTTTCAAAAACCTGTTTAGACCAATCAGAACGCAGAATTGTTGGTGTTGTTTTTTCTAGCCTGAGAATTAACTAAGCAATTGGCTTGCTTCGAAGTCCCAGGTTGCGTGCAAAATTATGTTAAATTTGGCTTGAAAGTCGCTAAAATTGTTTTTATGCCAAAAGTGTTCTAGTGTTTATTTTGGGCCTCTGTTAAAACATTTGGATCACGTTTTTTTTGAAGTGCTGGCTTCTCGCCTCAGTGATCATAATATTCTTAATTCGGCAACAAAAATAACGATTTAATAGGACAGAGAAAAAATGTTCATGCAATTTTTCTCTCAAGACGATGATTTTGTATATAACATCTAAGGACTTCTTTCATCTATGGGTCTACTTGAATATAAACCAGAAGAATGGAGGTTGTTCATTGACAGCTTCAAAAAAGGCTTGAAATGTGTGCTACTTCACAACGGAAATAAGTTTACCTGTGTTCCAATTGGCCACTCAGTCATTTTAAAGGAACACTACCAAAGTGTAAAGATGATCTTGAAGAAACTTTCTTATACTGAGCATAACTGGGAGATATGCGTTGATTGGAAAATGGTCAACTTTCTGTTAAGACAACAAGGCAACTTCACCAAGTATCCCTGCTTTGTTTGTTACCGGGATAGTTGGGCCACTGATTAACACTGGATTAAAAAGTAATGGCCCATACGTGAACAGCTTGTGCACGTAGATAAAAACATTGTAAATGAACCTTTGGTCAGTCATGATCACATTATTTTTACCTCCATTGCACATCAAATTGGGTTTGATGAAACAATTAGCCTAGGTCTTAGATAAAGATGGTGCTTGTTTTGATTACCTGTGCAAAGTATTTCCTGGTCTTAGTATTAAAAAGCTGAAAGCAGGAATTTTTGATGGGCCACAAATACAAAAATTAATTAAAGATCAGGTTTTTGCCTCACATATAAATGAAGTTGAGAAGGCAGCCTGGCACTCTTTCGTTGCAGTTGTAAAAGGATTTCTTGGAAACACAAAAGCAAGCAACTATGTGGATCTCGTAAAAGTGATGTTTACGAATTTTCAAGCTCTTGGATTAAGGATGAACATAAAATTTCACTATCTATTCAGTCACTTAAATCGCTTCCCTGAAAACCTTAGAAATATGAGTTAGGAACAAGGTGAAAGGTTTCATTAAGATATCAAATTAACAGAAGAGTGATATCAAGGTAGATGGGATACTGACATGATGGCTGGTGCCTAGTGCTAAGCTGTCCACAACAAGACTACAGGTGAAAGTCGTATAAGATGACTTTAAGCTATATTGAGTAATTAACTAGAGTGCATCTAAGAACTTCACTAATGCACATCCTGAGATGGATATATTTCTTCATAAAGTGTTTTGCTTTGAATACTCCGTGGTAAATGAAAAAAATTGATTGCTTGTTAATTTTGTCTGTTTTTACAAACTGTCGCCTTTCTTGTGTAGGCTTAGGCATACTTGGTTTGTTATTCCGAAATTGCTGCTATTTATTGTTCACTTCAAGCAAGTTTTAATGTGGTATTGGAAGCTTAGTCTCACAAATTGCGATATGTTAGGAGAATCTGATGAAAATTCGAATAAATGGAGCAATTTTTGTGTTGAATACATGGAAAAGAATAGACTTATGCAGCACTTTTTCATTTAGCAAATCTCATTATGTCTTTAGCTTTTGCTCTTACGTTTTAGTGCAGAAACACTACTACAACATTTAATATAGGCTGTTCTTTAAGATAAAATGCAACCTAGCTTCAAATTTAAAAGCTTCCAAAAATATCGAAATTCGCTAATATCTTAAAAACTAAAGCCAGTTTGCAAAAACTAATGGCTTATTCGAGCTCAGCGCACCTGATATACTCAAAAATCGTTCTTACCTTCCACGCCTAAATTTTTTTCAAAATTTCTGCATCTAACTACTATTGCCAACTCATTGTTTTCCTCGCTGCACTAGTTCTGAAATTATTTGTTTTTCTTGTCGAACATTTTACTCCCATTCCTTCACGTTTCATAAGCTCGCACTTCCACCAGCGACCATACGTAGAGAGGCAGATAAAAAAAATCACCGAAACGAACAGATACTAGTTATGAATTATGATGATGACAACTCAATAGACATCTTCGAAGCAGCAGTAGTAGTAGTACAGTATTACTATGTTCTTGATTAAGCGTAATATTGAGAAAGTTTACAGCACCTAAAATAAAAATCTTTTCCTGTAGACTATTTCTGTTGTAATATTAAAACTGATCGCCTGACGAGAAGTTGGAGTGCAGACTTGGGCGATTTTGAAGTATCTCGCTCGGAAACATGTAATTCTTTGCCCAGAAACTGAAGAGGAGATTCGAAATTGTGACATGTTAGATGAAGTGGCGAGGTATCTGGCAGTGCCTTTCTATACTCTTTGTTACACTCACGACGGTTTTGACGAGGCAAAGAAGAAATTCTTCGGCGAAACTCTTCCAAAGTTGCTGGACTTGCTGGAAAAATTTCTTGGTAGTTCTCATTGGATTATCGGAGATAAAATGACCTACGTCGATTTCTACTTCTGCGAGGTGTTTGACTGCATCCAATTAATGACGTCAGATTGCTTGGACAAGCACCAAGGTATGAAGAAGTACGTGGAGAGATTCTATGCCCTGGACAAGATTGCAGCTTACAGGCAGTCAAGTCGATTCAAGAAATGGCCTTTTATGACACCTCTGGCGAAATGGGGAGGAAAATGCGAAGAGTGAATCTAATCATTCTGGAAAGTTTAAATAAACAGTGCTCGTATACTCCCTGGTATTAGTGCTACGTGACTGTTATCGTGGTCATTAACATGTTGTATCGCAATAACAGTTTAATAAAACTAATGACGTAGGCCTACGTTGGAACAATTTTGAAACAGAAAACTGCAAAGTCGTTTGAAAATAAATCTACACCCTGGATACTTTCCACAATAAATACACAGACCACAAACATAAGAGCAGTGGTGGACTAAACGATTCATAGTAACTGATAAGCGTGGAATGTATATACTGAAGTTATCCTCGCACCTGATATCGGTTGTGTCGTTTTGGAATTCCGATAATTATTTGAGTTTTGTTGAAACAGAACGGAGCTTACGAGCTGCAAACACCTTTAGCCTGCTACACAGTAGAAGGCTAAGGTGTAAGAAAAGTTTAAAAAGTAATACTAGTATACTCCTTATACTCTATCCTTATCAAGTCAGCAGAAGGGATATCTTGTGGTAGAGTCTATAATACTCGACCACCGCTTCGGTACTTAGCAATGAAAGTCCATTTCTTTGAGTGTTTGAACGCAAACATTTGCACAAATCCCAACGTAAGCTTTGTGAAGGCGAGGCACGTTGATTCCGAGCAGTTAGTTCAGCTGCAATTGCCAGCAAGTACAACTCAACGTCAGCAGACGCAGAAATACAAAAGATATGTCAAAGTTTATTTCTCGGTGATTTTGGGACGTACGAAGCTTCGGCGAAGCGATACGATACATGCTTGAGTACCTTGAAGTGGGCTACAAAGACAGGAGGTATTATGACAAATATACTTTGTTCCTTTGTGTACTACTTGTGTGAAGTATTACACAACAAACATATTCGCAATAATGACCACGTACACTGGCGGTAATTGTTATAATATGAGCGAGGACGATTGTTGGTTTTTTCACCGTATATAACTTGTAATAATTATTCAATCCGAAATGTAGCCTAAACACGGTACGTTAACTTAAAGCATCTCATAAAAATTCTAGCATTTCTTAGAAGAAATCTATTTTGTTTACGTTTTGCAAAAATCTCTTTAGCCCTTTGGCGCCGTCAAGATCCCTATCTTTAACGTGTTGTGGGGCGCCCACCGCACGGTCTGGTGCAAACATAATAATTAAATAGTACAGTAAACAAATAACAAATTTAAACGCCTATTAGGGCCTGTTTGAAGAACAACGCTTTTTTATATCTGGCCGTGGCATTGTTAATTACATTTTCGAGCAAGACGCCGGCACTTACACGCCTTTCGCTTGGAATTCACCTTGGAGCAAATTTTGTTGCAGCTCTGGAATTTACGCGCGATTCTCGAACCTTCGTTGCCAGTGTTCGTCCTTCGTTCATTCATTTGCCTTGTGCAGTCAAAGTGATTACTTGGCAGTTAACAGTAACTGAAGAATAATGAAGGTGACTTACAAATTACAAAGCAGAGTTAACTTCAGTTTAGTGATGTATTTACCAGGTGCATTGATGCAATATACTTCATATTGTCAAGTGGAGATTTATTGGAAAATTCATTGAATAATAAGCAAAGAAATTTCAGTATTTAATTTAAGATTTCCTGAAGGCGTGTGGCTTAATCTTATGGTATAGATTGCCGAGTAACAGGTTGTTGCACTCTGCAGAAAACAGAATGATCTAAAACTGTCTTGGCTGGCTAGTTCAGTAATTCATTAAATTATGATGAAGGTGCTGTCAGGTATGCAAGTGATGATTTATTAAATGTTGAAATGTTGAAATGTCGTTCACTTGTCTGTTCATTGCATTAGACTTGGGCTTAGTATTTCTTGTGTGGTCGTTGTTGGCATCTTTTGCACCTTTCCATGTCTTTGAATGTTTGGCTTTTTGTGGTTGAACTTTGTTCCTGCTTTATTGCTGCTGAGCTCTTTGCGTGCGCTTTCGCGTCGATTCTATGTCGTTGTTGCTTTTCTGCGCTTTGGCGTTTGTTGCGTTGTTGGAGCCGTTAAGTGCTGGTTTTTAAGCTTGGTTTTTTAAGGATGTCATTTCGTTGCCTTATTCAGTGCCTGCCATGCAGTGAGTTTCATTTTAATGCAAATTGGTCGCCTTTAAATCTGTTGCAGTCTTATTTGCTTGCTATTTGCAGAATTTGCGCATGACATACCGATACCAGCATTCATCTGACAGTTCTGGTTTCCAAAAGCCTCCGTAAAGATGATCTGATATCTGCCAATCTAAAACTTCTCGCTGGAACTGAATATTGCAAGATGTGCACGGGACAGCTGTAAGCAGCAGACAGTGTTGGTACAGAAATCTTCCCCCGGTTTCTTCAGTCCAAGTGTAGTTTAAATACCTAAATTTTTTTCAAGTTTATTTTCCTCGTGTGGCGATACGTGGATGAGGAGCAGCGGACTGTTTATTTAGATGTCAATGTCAGAATGAGAAAACAAGTGTCAAAGGATGGGTTTAGATTTTAAGTTTAGATGGCTAGGTTGAACAAAATAAAAACGGAGACATGAAAATATTACTTTATTTAACTAAATCCCTTTTTTCAGTGAATTTTTCGAGATTCTTTTTTTCGGGTGACGTCAGCCATGCTTCCTTCGTCAGTCATTTTCATCTCTCCCAGTCACGTGCTTCACTTCTGGTAAGTTGCAATTTGTGACGTCAGCCAATTTGAAATGTATTTTATTGCGATCCATTCTTTTAATCTTAAAATATTTAGCGTAACACTTTCTTCTGCTTCAGATCCTTCAGTTTCCGAAAGCCTTAAATTGTGAAGTCAACCTGTTTTAAATTATCATCTGTATTTCTTACCATAAGTTTGCATCACACAGTTGGGTGTTTAAGGTGCTTTCATTTACTGTACCTTTCTATAATTTTCAGATTCTGAATCTGTCAGCTCTAGGCTACATATTGCACTGAATACTGGAAACACCTATCGCAAGTATTGCTACAGTGGTTAGTATACTGTGGTTAGCAAATAAAGTTGAATACTCATATCTACCATAAATCGTATAAATTTCGCGTTATGCTTTCTGTTGACATTTGACAACTCTTTTTTGCAGACTCCCGTCAAAGTGCAATCCAAGTCAATCAATGCCACTTCCAGCTTTACAGTTCTGTCAAGTTTTGTATTTTTGTGCGATTTTTATACTTTCTCCTTGCGTTTTTTGTCGTCTAAACTAAAGAAACTTTGCTGGCATTACATTAAATACAAACAATAATTTTGTAAACGTGCTGGAGTCGAAAGACTTTCTTCTTTATCTTTTCATATTTCTGTTTTTAATTTTTCGTTTGTTTGTTTTCATGTGGTTTGCGAAAGGAATATTTTATTCTTGTGTGTTTACTGTGTTATATCAAGGATGCAGGACCCGATGGTTTCGCCAAGCCCAATTATTTTATTTACCTTTGCGCCCTTAAACTAGCCTGTACCCTCACAAACCTATCTTAGGTGGGATCAAAGTGTGGAATAGATTAGGGTAAAGATTTCCGACATTTTGTATGAGGGCCGCCATTTATGGGAAGCGCAAAATTGCAGTGACATTATTTTGGGTTTTTGGATAAAATTAGGGTTATCCAGCACTATTTTATTTTATCCTTGCGAGCAAATTTTTCTGTTTTGTTTTTCAACCTTTATTTTCAGGTTTCCAGGTGAAGTATTCCAGAATGAAACAAATTTCCAGGTGGGGCGCACATCGGTTTTGACTTTGTCGTAGTCAAATATAATTAAAACAACAACAACAACAGGCCATAACGCGACCATCGTCCTTCTCTTATTGCCTTCTATAAGGCTTTAAGAGAAGGCGGTTGCATAGGTCTAGCTGAAACCTACCAAATCCTGTACGTATAGTATTTGGTTTGTTCCAACTGTCTTTATCCCGCTTCTCTATGCATCTGTATTGCAAAGTGGGGGATCTCCCGTACCTAAGGAACCGTTCCGACTACTGTCACCTTGACGCAGTGCAACGGCTTACTTATGAAAACAAAGAGCAGTTGACTGTTTGGCATCATCAGATGCATTCAACTTTAACAAGCGTTTCGAAAAACTCGCGTTTTAGAAATTTGGCCATTCCGTCCACAATTTGGACAGCGGTAAAAACGGGATTTTTAAGTCTCAAACCTCCTTTCAAACGCCTCGAAATGAAATGAAATCTCATATTTATACGCGTTATAGCAATTCTACATCAGCTTTAATCTTATGCTAACTTTATAATTCAAGATATTTTGGCTTTCTTCAGTTAAGGAAACGTCTTTTCATCCTGTAGCCTACCTAAGACGGAATAACAACAACTTTTTTTAAACAACAACTTTAAACGGAATAACAACAACTTTTTTGTTTGAATTTTTTACATGGTTTGTGTGTTAGTTCACGTCACCGCATTGCACGTCACAATGCACTTTGCAAGGTTACAGGTTTTTTCCAAATCAGTCCTAGTGCTATGGTTGCGGTTGAAGGCTCAAAGTTGTAATAGGCAGCAATGTGTTGAAATGGTTTAACTCGTAAGAATATTCATTTTTTCCTTGTGATACAATTGTATCGAGTAGATAAGTGGCAGCCTGAATTGATAATAATAGTCGTCAGCTTCTTTCAGCGCACAATTTCGCAGCGAAACAGATTAAACGTCTGTGTAAGTTCAGTTGTGGACCTTACATAGCTGTGCGGTCATCCACATTTATGCACAAGGTCTACAAGTGCAATGCTTATGAAAACAAGAAGTGTATTCGACGTGTTTTGTTTCCAAAAATTCGGCAGCTGATGTTGGAAAACCACCTCATCTTATCTTGGGTTCTTAACTTATTCCTTGTCAGCTAGATATTACCATTATTCGTGCACGGTCAGTAACGCATGTTTAATACGAAAACGACTTTCTACACGAGGTTCTCATATAAAAGAAACCGTAAAGGAACGCAATTCATGTTCAAAACATATAAACGATGCTTGTTGATTTTAAATCCTGGATATATGAAAGCAAAATGATTGATATTAAAACAATGCAAACCCCGTCTACAAAGTTTTGGAAATGGCGCAGTTTATTAAAATTACATTTAAATTCTTCGGTCGTATTATTTCCAATTTACACCTATTTTTTAGTATTATTACATCCTATTGTGTTCCATTGTATCCAGTCTTACATATACAGTGTTGATTTCTGTGTACTGGGTATTAATTGTATTAATTGTAAACAGCGTTATGGTTTAACTTGCGTGTTTTACTCCAAAACCAATAAAGTTTATAATTTCGAATGTTTAAAGAACGAGAAATTTATTGTAAAATACAGGCCCTTGTCACGTATTTCTTAGGAAGCGGTTTCTTAAAAAGAATGAGTCATGTCACAAGACTCGAGACCATGACAAAGCAATTCCCAACCGCACCACAATGTAGTGGAAGAAGCATCACAACCTAGCAGCAGTATGTTTCGGGTTCGATTCCCTTCCAGGATGACCTTTTTATAGACAATTACATCTGATTCTAATAAACTGTAGTTAATGCCTTCATAATATGCCGCTGTATAGCTCTGGCGTTTTACACATCAACTTCGTACTATAGCTCCCATGTTCGGTTCCCTACCCAGGCATTTGATGCGTGGTTATTTACGGTAATAAACCCAATACTATTCATGCTCTTCTGAGTTACCACTTTGTAGCTCGTTTGCTTCGACGCCGCAAGTTCCAGGTTCGATGTCCAGCCATACTATGCCATACAGCCGAGTCATGAGTGAATAAAACACAATTTGGAGAGGTAGATAACTGGTGTTCGGCCGTAAGCCACTTATCAGTTCTGAAAACTACGGTGCCTGCCAGGATGAAGGCACAGTTTATGGAGTGGCACAGTAGTGAGCATTTTTATTTGGATCGTCTCTTCCGAAACATATATATTTGAAACTCAGAGCAAAGCAAAGAAATGGATCTAGCAAGATTGCTCGTATAAATTCTGCCTCTTAGCATTACTACATAGCAGATGTGACTATTGCATGTATACCATTCATTGTCATGATATTATTCTGGTACAACATTGCACTATGCGACGACCCCGTGGCGCGACGGTAGCGTGTCTGACTCCAGATCAGAAGGTTGTGTGTTCAAATCATGTCGGCGTCAATTAAACTTTTTATCTCAAAGTCGTGATTCTGACGAACGGTTTCAGGTCAATTCAATTTCTGGAGAATTCGACTCAAGATAACTAAAACTCAGGATGACCCAATCAACATCTGTGGGTTAAATAATCCTTGTGTTCAATCATTGTCCAGAGTTGAAGCGATCGTGGGTTAAATTAACACCCTGACGAACAGAGGACAATGCATAGCAGGTGGAAGGCGTTGCTTAGATGATCATTGCACGGAGCAGTCACGGAAATGATCGCGCCCTTTGCCATTGACATCGGTGCAAAGGATGAGGTATCGAGTCCTCGCAAACTTCAACTTAATTGATTTTTCCAATTTTTTTTACTTAATGTTGGTAGCTAAGTTGATTAAAGATGGTTACTCTCAAGACGCGTTGTAGCTCGCGATATATATCACAGAAAACGGAGGAAAAGGTCTTGGGTTCAGCTCCCCGTACAGCTCTGTGACTGAATATTTTTCGTTTCAAAATTTAACAACTGATGCATCATCGTTGGTTATATATGTTGCACCACATGGTATGTATGTGCCACTTCGTAGCTCGTGTGCTTCGATACTGCATTCGGTGCTGCAGGTCCCAGGTTCGGTACCCGGCCTGGGTATCGGCAGCAGCATGAAAGTGCGTATGAAATGACCAGCGTGAAAGTGCGTAGCCTCAAACACAGAGTAGGAGGCAGGACAGGGGGTCCGGCCCGAACCGGGGAAGGGATTCGTGGTGAGCACTGAAGATGATAATGATTTTTTATGTCGGTCGGTTAATGGATAAGATATATATTTGAAATTTTTGGCAAAATAGCTTCCTGCGTTTAGCTCGATTGGATAAATTTTGCCTACTGGCATGGGGGTAGCGGGTTCGATACCCAGCTAGGGCAGCACTCGCGTTACAAATTTTTATGCCGCCAATTGTGGTTACAATATTTTCAATGATTTTGGATTTCATTTTCAATGACATATAAAACACCATATCTCACCCAGCCAATCCATCCTAGTTCCTACCGAGGCACAGCCCCCTACCTCACCTGCTTGGTATAAATGAGCTAGAATAAATTTTGCAAAGTTTTCATGGTTGCTGCTAATTTGTAGTTGTGTAGCCCCGAACCTAATCCATGCGGAGTCGGCTTAAATAAGGCTCGCCTAATTATCTCACGTATCTCTGAACCTATCTCGACTAACAACGTTCTCTTAAATCTACCACGTAGCTATTTGTACCAATCCCTCAAAGCCTGTTTTTTGTTTGTTCCTACCTACCATCAAAAGCGAGTGTATGATGTATGTACCGAAACGATATTTTTCCCCATCTACTGATATTGTGTATTTTGCTTGAACACATCACCCGTTCGGTTTTTTAAATTCTTGTTTTGTAGTTTATCTTTTATGGGTTTTAATGGCCGTGCTAGTAGTTACAAGCAATTGCTACCTTTATTTTTGAACATGTTTTAAGCCTTTTCGACCGTCATTTTTCCCCTTCATTAGCGCATACTTGTCAACAACTGGCTTCATCTTTTCGTCCCCACCGCGTTATTAGTAAAAATTAAATGATTGAATTGGAAATTGATCATTACAAAAGTTGAACATTCACCGTTTGAGCAAGTCGCGCCCTAAAACGATCGTATGAGGAACGTATCTCTGCAACACAGACATCCATCTTTGTTTTGTTATCATTCAACTCAAGATGCAGTGCTCGAAATGAGCTGAAAAATTAGTACGTATTTATGTGACCATATGCAAGTCATTCCCAAGACAGTTACTCATTAGCAATATTGACACCCTGAGATGAGATTCGTAGGTATTGCTGTAAAAGTCATCAAACTTCATTGTTCAACTTCCGAAATGACAGAAGCCGCAACGCCGGCATGTGACAGAGACGGATGTTACTGTACAACATCGACTGGCGCGGTACACAACCCAATATGTAACCGGCACACAACATAACTGCACCTTGACGTTCCGAAAGGGCGAAGAAAATACAAATGTGTGAGCACGGCAAGAAGAAATGCGCAAAAACTGTCACGCTGTTGGGCAAAAATAATTTTAATTATTGAAATAACCACTGTGATGAAATTCAACAAGAATCGAAAACCAAGAAATTTATGAGTTCTGTATCAGAGTCTTAAAACAAAACAATCAGTCCCCTCCAAGCCGTAGCTGGAACCATAGCAAGCAACACCAAGCAACTTTCAAGATGGGCGGGAAACCCCCAACAGAGACAAACAACGAGGTGCAAGCCAAAAAGGATTCGAGAGCTTGATAAATTGTCAACGTTCGAAAAACTGAAAAATGCCGTAGCATTAACACCAACTCGAAAAGCCGCTGATTTGAACGGCATCCCGGCTCATCTCTATGACCGAAAACGTATTTTTGATTTTATTAAATAAAACGTTAAAACACAAAACTGACTATTTCACCACCACCGAACTCTTAAATAGGTCACACAGCCCGTTGTTTAACTCTTTAGAAGCTAATGGAAAATAGTTTTGGCCTAAAAGGAATATCTAGTACATGATCATGATGGTTAATATAATCATGAAGCTTGTCAACAACAAAGCTTCACCCTCACCACCAACCACGGCTACGACGCATCGAGAACAGCGCCCCACAAAGACCAGTCTTGCCCCTGTTCTGTTGAACGTCCACAACCATGATGTCGTGCCGCTGATACAATGACTGGTGGGCTTGTGTTGCTCCTTCACATAAACGTAACAATGATCTTCGTTTATGTCATCCATCCATCCGCTCAGACAGACGCAAACATGTCCCTCCCTCTTCCAGCTCGACTGGACGCCATGTCATAAATCTGGAGGACAATGGAATAACAACCGTTTACTATGACGTACAATTGATCAATTGTTAATATTTCTATGGATATAATTTCAATTGTTTGACATTACAAAATAAACTGCACAAAACATTTGGTGAAGGTGGATTTGAAACATGTAAACCTTCAGCAAAGTACAACACTACCTCTTTGGTTCAGCAAATAATACTACCAGTGGCTTTAGCTAATTGCATATTTGGATTCGAAACAAGCTTGTTTCAGCACAACAACCCTACACTACAATAGTGCACAGCGGACATATACAGACGAAACCGGATAATTGTTAACATTAAACTACTTCAGATGCAAAAATCCTAAACCCAGTTCTGTTTAAGGCAACCACTTTGTTATGAACCATATATGTAGGAATGTTAACAAGACCAATTATTGCACGGAACATAAACTGATGATGGAAGTTCAGATGTAGATGATTGTATGGGACACAACTCGTTCAAGAGCTCGAAGAAACCAAACTCTTCAAGGTGTCTGATGCCTTACCACTCTCCACAATCTCAAGTGATCTCCACTTGTGCTGAGGTCACGATAATCCGATTTGGGATCAGGAATCCACATCGTTTTTCTGCACGGATATGGATGGTTAAACATGCTCTTGGCCTTGAACTCTGCCCTTTGCTCATCAAGTTAAAAAATTTGATGAAATTTAACTTGGCCATGAGCCAACAACAAAATTGATTATGCTTAGAATGGTGCAATTACATTCTTGGTATAAACAATGACATTTATTAATGTGCTTATCTTGTACCAAGTCATATGTGTTGATCAGATAAGTTTCTCGTTTAAAGTGAAAATATTTAAAGTAGATCAAATGAAAGTTGTTAAGACAAAATTTTAAACCAACCAAGAACTCGAGAAAGGGCAACCCACCATACATTGTGGTAGAGTGCAGGAGAGCAAGCTTAATAGGCACAAAATCTTTGACCATCTTTCAATATTCTTTTATACCTGGGCTAGAACTTTTTATCAGCATTAATTGTAAAACAAACAAAACACATAATGCACTTTCACAATTTAAGAGAAATGCATAGAATTTACCTAGCTTTGAAAGCTATGTAGGATTGCATAGAAATGACGAATTATTCAAGCAGGTAGAAATCACACAGATCGATGAGGCCTTTGAGCTCTATTACTTTCACAACAAGCACAAACTATTGAATTAAATGAATTCAAATTAAGCGAGTATACTGAATATCAGATCAAAATCTACAGATTCGACAAAACGACAACAACTATATTTAATTTATCAATGTAGAAAAGGTATTATGTACTGTGATGACACCATTTTACACACAATCACAAACTATCTATTAATATGCAGAATATAACACACAATTCCCATTTACCTACACTGTCATCAGGTTGCTGCACATAAAACTCACGCACTTACACTTTGTTGTTGTGTTCCTCGAAGCTGCCAATGGTGAGTCGAAACTTGTCGCTACGTATGCTCTAGCTTGCGGCATGCACCATTTATGACACGTTATATTTGTAGATTTCGTTCAGCTTTGCTATCGAGGATATTTCTTTAAGTCGGTGATGATTGAATATACATCTCAAATGAAGTGTCAGATGCAATGAATGGGGTCAGATAGGTTGTAAATCTCGTGTAATTTACAAAAAAAATTAAAAACATTTCCTATACTGCAAAAAGAAAACAAATTTATTAAGTGAGAAGAGTATTTATTAAGGTTGGATTGCTCTGGAGCCCAATTAATAACTTAATAAAGTTGGACATTAAACAAGATGCCACACTCGGATGCAGTCTAATACTGTAATAACACAACAATGTGTTATGTAACAGTCGCCAGGCTCAAAAGCATGCCAGTTTAGCGAAAGCCCGGGGGGTGTAGTTCAGTTAAAACCCAGGTGCATTTTATCTTGTTGGCTGGGTAGCCGACTGGTTGCAGTGCTGGCCTTGCAATATTCGAAGCTCGTGTTCCATGTTCAATACCCAGACACGTTATACGGTTGCAATGAACTTGGGCAAGGCATTAACGACACCTACTACTGTTCAGTTGACCTGATGTACAGCCGGACTGCAGAGTATGGCCACAAAGTTTCACTTATTTAATTTCTAAATCAATTGAAAATTGAGTGCACAGAACTTCTGTCTAAGTTATTAAGGGCAATATAACGCACTTTAAGTGCGGCAGAGATTCTCATTAAAACCAGTATTGAGTGCGCCTATGGATATGCCAAACTCTGCAGTGTGTAAATACCTCAAGAAAACCTAGATACACAAAAGCAGCAATTTCATATTTGTTGTATTTTTAGTGATACAGAAGACTGTAAAATTTTATCATCGACAACATGTAAAACTGAAAACTAAACTCGAACCCACACATCTCAGACACGTTGACTGTTAGATTGCGCAATGGGAAAAATGCCAAACAGAAAAACGCTAATTACTACCAGAGGAGCGTGTACACGTTATTAGAAAACACAAGTGCCCGAGGGAGCAAACACATTACGGTTCTATAAAACAAATCGTATCAATATCAATGATTGCTTCACAGCCAACAGCACCGGCCAGCTGACAAACGAGCATGAGCGACTAAAATCACAACGACAGTCATCAAATGCGTCATAAATTACACCAGCGAGTCAAGCAACACGGCTCTCCTAAAACCAGGCGCCTTAAGTTGATTAAGTGGCATAGGCTAGAAAGGATGTCTTATTGCTAGAATTGTACACATCTTAGGTGATTTTAGTATGAAATATCGTATTGCACGAATTTAGAACTGTTCACCAGGTCCATTGAACATGAGCAAGCGTGCGTTGACTTGGCCAAGGGCATTACAACGGTAATATCAAACATCGGCCGCATTATTGCGAGCCCGAAGCCCAAGGCTCTATCTACTCGGTTACTGAGCCGAAATGTTGGATATAACAAATGACTGATGAAATAACTGAAAACATCACAAAATCATAACGAAAAGTGACGTAAACAATTAAACTGGAATACCTACTGCAGTCTTTGATACCTTTGTCTTGTAACACCGAGTTAAACAGAAAATTTTAGGCTTAAAACTTATGTTTTTATCTATCTTTTCGTTGGTAATTAAGCGTAATTTTCTATTCAATGGGTACTAAATGTTTTTGCGGAAACATTTAATTAGTTGTGTTGTTTCTGTAATAGTCCAAATTTTGTCACCCTAAAAATTGGCGCCCAAAACAACTTCACAGTGTAATCAGTTAAAATCAAGGCTGTAGTTTTATCAACAAAAGCGGTTTATCGGTTAAATATGTTTGTTTGATCCACAAAATCTCTCAGGTCGCTTACCATCAAACCTTTGCAAACTTACCAAAAGCGCCATAATGAGTGAGAGCTATAAACTCTTAGTCTGGTTCATCTGTGGCCGTCTCTGCCCATTGACAATGATGCTCTCTGCGCATTCTCCAGCGAATATTCTTCTATTGTGAAAGCCGACTTGGACGACGACACACAGAGCTTTCTCGACCGCTGTCAGAACCAAGAGCTACTCAAGTCTGAGAGCACGAAAAACTCTTCCTGACTTATAATGAGGCCGCGTGTCTTTCTCGGCAGCATTTTCGCTGGTATTAGTCGGCCAACACGTGAGAGAATAGAATTGCATTCAACTTGCAACGAAGTTAACAAATGAACGGCTGAATAAATTGACAAAACGGTGAACAGAATATAAAGCAAAGTAATCAACTTTAATTAACTAAGGAATGTACAAAATTCGGTAAAACAAAGAAATTAAAGGAAATTAAAACTAACATGACGTGGCGGTGACATGACGCCAAACGCCACACATCAAAATGATTGCCAGTGATAGAAAAACAACATTAATTATCAAGAAAAACCAATGAACAAGTTTCTATGATAAGAAATCTCGAAATTATCACAACAAAATAGCACAACCATATGCGATGTTTACAAAATCAATTAACGTAGCCTATGTGACAAACAAATACAATTGTTACGTAACTATGCATACACATATAAGTCACTTCTAAGCAACATTTCAACAGTTCTTCGCGTTGCGCATCAGGATAAACGAGAACTGCATTGTCTAAAAATCCCGGTCGCGATTGACAAAATATGATCGCGTTCGGTCGCTCTTACTTTTGTGTAACTGAATCGATTTTAAGAACGGTATTTATCGAAGTAAAATTAATATCTTGCTTGAAGATGACTACGTCACACTGAGACGTCACTATTCTTTCGCGAGCAGAGTTCGACCGAATCACCATCGCGCAGACCAAGATAAATCGTCAACTTCTATAAATTAAAAGTTTGAGATTAAATTCCTCTGCAATGTTTAACTTCACACAAACATAACAAGACATAAATAATACCGAGTCATCCAATTGGTCAAGGACTCGTTGGATTTCATCGATTTCTGATTGGTTCGCATGGCGCTTCCAATCTGTTGCGTCATCATCAGTGAAGCAATTCCCCATAAACAGCCAATCCTCGATTTTGTTGAAGAAGAATTTTGAAGGTATCTTCGGGATTATGTTGCCACTGATATCAAGCTCTCCGATCTAGAGTTAAAAATGTTTGTAAAATTAAACTACAACATGGTGTTATAACAAAGACTAATATCCTAATATTTAACGCATACAAATTAATTGGTTAGTGTTAACTAATTAATAACTAACTAGCACGATGGTAGCTTAGGGCTACAGTAGCCTACTGAAACACCACAAATTCTTGGATTTTGAGAAAAATACAAGGAATTTTAAGCGACCAACTTAAACCACAATTGAGTATTTGTTGCAGAAATAAAACTTGATATTTAAGTCGCAAAAATATTTTTACTTTTGTAAAAATTTGCTTCTGGCCAAATCTTAGTCAGATGCTTCTGATTTTAGCCTAAACTGAACCGATTAAATTTTGCCATTTTTCTCAATGAAACGAACGAATTTTAAGCGGCCAAGTTTACTGCGCATTCCAGATCTATCAAAAAATATTCCGACCAACAACAACGAACAGAATCTCAGCAAACCATGTTTGCTTAAAAGCAGGAAAAGCTATTATGACGTCACATGCACCAAGGCGCATTGTTACGACACATCGAGTTTGTAAACAAAGTTGAAGACAAACGAGAAAGCAGAAAGTAAAATAAATAAACAAACCTTTCCTGGCATTGCTTGAATTGCCTCAAATAATCGGCCGACATCTTCTGGTTTAGAGAAGCATTTGATCAGACGAAGCTCCTCGATGCGTTTCTCAACTTTAGTGAGAATAAACAGGAGCGAGTCAATTTGTGATTCTGTCAACTTGATAGGGTATAAATCCAGCTCTTCTGGGAAGAGTTCCGCTGCATTCGTGGTGAGCTGCTCGTCATTGATTTGACGAATTTGCTCATAAATACGCAGCAATTCCAGTTCCTCATATTCTAAACAAACATAACTTTCGTTTTCACTCGTTTTACATTTAAATAACTGTAGGTCTATCTGTGACTTGAACCTGGTGTAGGCTAGGCTACAAGTTGGTTACAAGCAAATGTCAAAAACACATTTTATGCCTTACTGTGACGCCCAACACACAAAGTTAAGCGTAGATTTAAATTAGCGTCACAGGCCTATCTGTTGTTGCAACTGAACACGAACATGATCGCAACTGAACAATATCTGTTCTGTATATCTGTTGTTGCAACTGAACAATAACTTGGTCGCAGCAACGGTATAGTTCTAATAGCACAGAGCCTAGGCCTAGGGCAAAAATTTAAGGAGCTTGATAAAGTGCCCGGTTAATCATCGCTCGCAAAATTGTAAGAAAATCAAAATTTTTTAAAGAACAAATATAAATATAAATCAAAGAAGACCAAATTATGCAAGTTGTTGATTGGTTGAGGTGAACAGTTCGAAATTCGAGCAAGACCAGCAAATATAAAACACGACTGTAACATGAAAATGCATAAAGACAAGCTCAGCAACCGGCTACAGATTTAAGCTACAAACGCATTAGTCATTAGCAGCATATTTAAAATGACATAGCTCATTACATGACACAGAAATCAAACCAAGTACTGTGCATAGTTTTATCAATTAGCCTTAAGTCACACAACTAAATTTGTGTGACTTTGGTACACATTGGTTCATTCACACATAAAACAACAATTATCTCAGCTGTACAAAACACAATCCATCACTTAGCAAATGATATGTTAGTTATGGAACTATGTATTGCAAAAACAATATCGAAACATTGAAATAAGCTACTCAGCCAAACAATTCACATATATTTATACAAAGCATGCTATAAAACGTATTACCTCCATAATGTTCGTAGTGATACTTCTCCAATCTGAGAATGATTTCTCTATGCTGGAAATCTTCTGAAAAACACAAAACAAACATATTTACACCAGAGCTATATGCACGTACTAATTTTGGTACTCAAGTACAAGTACTTAGTTTAAATATGTTTGAGTACAAGTACCAGACCAAGTGGCAAGTACTCATCATAGGCAACTCAGTACTTTATTGTAATATAAAAATGACTTTTTAACGATCTGATGACGGAATTGATGATTTTTAATAACGGAATGATTTTTAATTTCTTCAATCTTAAACACAGTAGGTGAATGTAATGATCCAGAGGTAGCCACGAAAAAGGTTGCGTAGATGACCGGTCATAACGGACTGTAGCTTAAGCTTATAGATTGACAAACGTATTTAAGAAAGATGTATGCAATGTATGATAACATGCAATAACAAATCAAATATAAAGATTGACAAACAAGTATGATACTAATTCAAGTATTTTAAGAACAATAAAATACATCTGAGTACTGGAAAATTAGTACCCAGGCACTTTCGAGTACCACACAAATGGTATTTGAGTCAACTTTACTCAAGTAAAACTGCTCTAATTTATACTAACATACATGTGATGTAGGTGTGACATATGTGATGTACATACTCAAGTATATCAAATATCAAAACAAATGATACTTTCAATTTCCTTAAAATTTAGACCAGAAGCTAATAACTATTAGATGCACAACAAAGGTTTAAAAAAGACGGAATGTCACTGATTTATATGATATTTTGCCGTGACCTCACCATGAATCTGCACACGGTTACTCTTTTTCTGCTCTCTTTCAGTCTTTTTCTGAAACCAAACTGGAAGGTACGCTTGTAAAAGCGAACGATGGCAAGGGGCCTAAATATGCCGACCTCACATGCGATACCCAGTGTCAGGTTTAAGGCCTAAAACTGAGCTACATGGGCCTAAACCTATCACACAAAAATATTCATTCAAAGTAGCACATCTGCACGGATACATTTTAAGCAAAGAAAACTAACACTAACATTTTTTAGGAACATTTAGTCACTATAACTACGTTGCTACAACGCTCTTGTTCGTTGATGAAAAGAAAAGCATTGCTTGTGGTTTTGCTCTTCTATAAAAAAAGCGTCGGTCTATTTCCACTCACGCTTCCACTCTTTTTAGCAATTAAAAATATTTTCAGTTCGGCGTGTTCTTGAAAACCAGTCACATTCATATGTTGCAAATTTGCATTGTAAAACATGTGTCTAACTGTAGCCTATTAGTTGCTTATCATGGTTTGTTGTAAATGTAAATTTTATGGAATTTGATATTGATGAGTTTTGTTTTAGTCACACATGCTACAAAAGATTAATAGCTGAGAATAATATTAAGAACTTTAATAATTATAGATGTCGACATCCATTAGTTTAATATTATTCACTTTTAAAGCACACAATGGTTAAGTTATAAAAATAACGGCAAAGTGAAACAAATTATTACACATCGATGACAACTTGGTTCATCTGTGTGAGTCTTTCGGTCATCTTTAGTCTCAAAGCAGTCATTTTTATTCACTACATAGAATCATGTGTTAAGGAGCATAAAAACTTAAAATTTACTTTAATCCAACCATTTTTGCATTCACAGCATCATTTGTACAAAAAAGAGTGACAAGCTGATAACTCATAAAATAGTGCGCCTGTGGGTTCGTTTCTAATTTGAAAAGAGGCTTGCTCTCGAGATTACTCCTACAAAAAAGCTCTCTCAATTTTGAGCACGCTTGTGCCCAGCTCTGACTAATGAATGTTACTTGCAATAGCAAATATACAGTGAAAGAACATGATATTAATTGGGATTGTGCACTTTCATAAAATTAATGGCTACATACATTAAACCAAGTAACTGACTTCTTTTAATTGTTAGTTTTACAAGTTACGATTTAGTAATGCCATTATAGCTTTGTCTGATTAAGGACTACTAAGTAAAACACACACCTTGCTCAGCAGTATTACTAGGACCTGGTTGTTCTGCGATATTTTGAGGAGTTCTTTGTATTGTTGGTTCTGAGAGTGAATGGACAAAAACAAATATTAGCATATCATAATCATGTCAGCAGTCTCCACAAAACCACCAGAGATATATAACGCTAAAGACAGTCAGTTGTTAAATGCAAATAAACAATTCAAAAAGTTTTAAAATAAGATAGTGTACAGTGTAATTTTGATTGCAAAACAAACACTGAAATTTTGATTCTAAAAAGTACTTTTGTTTCCATTCAACAACATCAGCAAGCAGCTAGTGACAACTGCCTAATGGCGAAAAAAGTTCTGTAAAAACCCCAGCTATATTATAATACTCTGTAATAACATGAACCATCAGATTGGCAAATATTTCCAGGAAATGAATTTTTCCACCACCACCAGGACTGTGAACACCACCGTCAACATTCCAACAAAAACAACATTTTATAGAAACCAATTCCAAATTACTCTTAAATAACATGTAGCTCACCTCCTGGTTGGCCAACATTTCCATAGATTTCTCCACCAGGGGCGTTAATATTACCACAACCACTTTCAAAGATCATGTTACGCCTGCTGTCTTGAAACTGAGTTTGCCGTATGTATCGTGGAACAAAATGTATGTTGATAGGTCCTGCAGCTACTGCAAGGAATAAAGACAAATTTTAACTTAAAAATAAGCGACAGTATGTTTGATTACACATATACTGTTGTTTAAGTAGTCTGCTAAGGTAACTAGGCTCACACTTATGCTGTACCCATGAGTGACTTATCTTGCCATATGCTAGTGCCAATTTTTTCGGTCAACATTTGTTAGTTGGGGATTTTGATCATATGTGTAAGAATCAAAATGCATCTATCGGTTTAACTGATGGAAAAGAACACTGTGACGTTACATCTTCACTCACCACCAGATGATTTAACTTCTCTTAGAAGCTGACCAACATGAGCAAGTTGTTGACTTTCTACATCCTCAGTTCTTGCCACAGGTTGACTTCCCTCATCTTGAAGATCCATCTCTTGCAATCTCTCTTCAACTTCATGTTTTTTTAAGAAAATTAATTTTAAGTTAGCTGTTTAATTTAATTAAATAACTTTTAATACAATTAATAATTTAATCAGCTGCTTTCTGTAACAGTGTTTGGAGGAAGTTGTTTATGTAATTGCTTGTTGTTGACAACTTGGGAGCTAAGCAGATTATTTTATGTGTGATGCCAAAATATAACAAGCAATTACGTGCAATAATTCACATATCATTTGTATAATAAAACAAAGGGAGGTTTGAATAAAAAGCTTGCCAAATTTCGGTTGTATAAGAACTACAATTAAAATCTGTTTTGTAAGGCAATCAAAAATAGAGAAAAAAAATGAAATTTTTGCAACAAACATTAAAACACACAAAACCAAATTAGCAGCAATTTAAAAGTATTAAAACTTAAAAGCACCAAGAAAACAAACGTATCTGCAAATTTATTTTTTTCACTTTCATGTCTTTGAGTACAGAACATTTATACAATGCAAACAAACTTGCAACAATACAACACATTACCCAGCAGCTAATTACCATGGCGATGTTGTTCTTCTTGTGCTGCATCTACGGGTTGCGATTGGTCAACATTCTCATGAGAAAAATTATGGGTAAGTTGAAAATTTTCTGGTTCTTCTTCTTGGTCCATTCTCTCATATTCCAAGGATTTTCATAGAAGGCATTTCAACCAAGATACTACACATTTGGCAAATATCTTTACATCTGTAACATGTTGGTAGATGATCAGTTAATCACGAACGTTAAAACTTATATTATGCAGGGTGCACCCAAGATCTTGTCAAAAAAGGCCAACAAATGCAGTCGGGTCTGAAAATCTTCGGCGTAACTCACGTCCATAATGGAAAGTGTGGCAGCTGCACGCATGAGGTTTATCAATGTGCACCACAAAATTTTTATCTTCACGCCGATTTATAATGTGGTAAAATGAAAACATGGTTGTTTGAACGCTGACATATAATAGATAAACAAACAAAATTGAGGCTTCGATAAACGCCAAATTTTCGATCTTGCACACACGATTTCATTATATCATTATGGCATCTCCAAAAAAAATTCCATACTTTCCAGTCAAGATTCACGCGGAATGCAGACGGAATGTGGTCTGTAGACAGGTTGATTTGTAATGCTTGGATGATACTAAACGTTTTTTGCACATTTTTTAGGCTTTTGCCCTGCTATAATTATGTCTTTATTTTGTGTTTTGTGCAAAGCATTTTTGTCAAAAAATCTTGCCCATAGGCTGCACTCACAAAAACAGTCGATAAATTGCCTGGCAAGGTTAGTCTAGGCCTGCGGTTCTTAACCTTTTTCATTTGTTTTCCAATTTATGCCAATTACCAAACCCAAATTCCCCCCTTGGGGTGATTGGGCAGCGGCTACACTGCAAAATGGGTATCAAACAATAAGTAACGTATAATCTGTATATATTTACACCAAAAATTTTTTGTGTAAAAAAGATATATAAGTGTTAATTATTTCCCACTGGTTAAGAACCGCTGGCCTATGCCTATAATCTCTTTTAAATCCGCATAGGTGGGCAGTACCGCAGTAATATAACACCGAATTACTGTACCGCAGTACTTTTTCGCAAAAGTACCCAATCTCTGTATCAAATTATTTTTTTAAAGAAATTTCCGTCGGTCCCGGTACTTTTCGCGTGATTAAATTTTAACAAGTATATGTTCAAAAAGACATGTTAATTAATCCTTAATACCATTTGTAGAATCTGTTGATCGTTTTTAATCTTGAAATATCAAGTAAAATTGCGAAAGAGTAACGTCTTATATGTTTTGACCTGGATTAAACGTTACCGCGGCAAATATTGCATTTGCTGCAGCATTTTTTACACGAAAAGTACCGGTACCGAACTACTGACCGTCGGTACATTTTTTGCCAAGTACCGGTACCGACGCTACTTTTAAAGTACCGACTGCCCACCTCTGTGAATACGTACATTTATAAGCTGTAACATCCACGATACCGTAACTAGCGCAAGGCCGCAAATCATATTTTGGAAGTAGCCTAAAGGTTATTAAAGCTAAGTGAATCACTTTAAGCCAAGTCGTTTTAAGTTGAACAGTAAGAGCTCTTGTATCTTCAAAAGTTTAAAAGCAACCACAGTTATTTTCGTTTATCAGGATATGTGCTTCAAAGAGTTTAAACAGGAAAAACAGAGCAATGATCCTCACAACTTCAATCATTCAGTAGGATACTGGATGAGAAAACTGAGAAAGAAGCGCATGGGGGGTTTACCGAAATGTTTTTTCATTTTGTCAGATACATCGACATCAAACTTACAAGAAACAAACTTTTTTATTGGAGTCTTAATCAACTGTTTATACTTTGGATCTTACATTTACCATTTTGAATCAAGTTTTACATAAAAAAAACCACAGTAGTGAATCATGTAAGTTTCTGACTTACACATTTAGCAATGGCGATGGCATAGTCGTCGGCGATTACGTCATAATTGGCCATGGTTGCTTCCTGGTGTGGATGTGACAATAGAGTCGTATCCAAGAAATGCAATTGGCGTTATACAGGTGATTGGCCACAACGTTACCATTTCTGAGAGTTAAACCAAGGTTAATTAAGCCACGATTTGCATTATGATGTCACTATGGTAACGTCTTTTATGGCGAACATGTTCAAATTGCTGAAATAAAATTGTTAAACCAAAATTAAAACATGATAATGAAAAAACCGCCCACGCATACAGGGGACAAATTATAAGCTGAGGTCGCCAAGACGATTGGTAAGCCTCAAATATCTTGACTGCAGTTAAACAACTGGTCATTGCAGCATAACTGATAGTGTTGTCGTTCTTTGACTACTTGTTTCACATACAACCAAATGTATTTTCCCTGACGCCTAGAAATCGATAAATAGGCTAGCGCAGGTAAAACAGACCCAGCGGCTGGGACAAAGTAGACTATATTGCAAGAAAAGCATTTTTAAAGAAAAGTAAAATGTATGGCTGAGACAGAAACCAAAAATAACTAAATAAGGTTACCTGGCATAGTCAGCTACACCACTAACGCAGAAAAAAACCCAACCTTGTATATCATGCGGTTGTAGTCTTTGCCATATTCCAAGTCCAATCTAAAACTAACCAAAAAAGAATAAATATACTTGTATTACTGTGCAAGAGTAGTTCAAATGTTTGGAAAATTTTGATTTGAATAAAATTGCATCAAAATCACATAATTTGCAGGGAATTTTTTCCATATTTAAATTTTTGAGTCAACGAAGAGATTATTTCTGAACTTTTTTTGTAAATAAGTTAATAGAAAGACATAATCGTTTTTATGTTAATCGTTTTCAGATCGTTTCGTTTCCAAACCGGTGTCGCGCCGAATTTGTTCCGCTACCAAATATGACCCAGGGTAAGTTTGTAGAGGACGTTAAAAAAATCCGTCTTCTCGCTAGTTGGCGTTCTCATACTTGCAGTTAAAAGGAAAATACGTAGTATCTTGTTCCTTGTACATTGGTCACTTTTTATTTATAACAATTTTAAACTTTGTCTTGTGCTGTAAATAGTCAATATGTAGCGAATGTACGAACTTTAGTCTGATAAGCACACACATTCTGCAGTCAGATGGAGTCAAGCGACAATTGTTTTACTTAAGACTGTTAATTTTAGGTTTGGTTTAGTCAGACTCGGGCGCTTTCATAGCACCTTAACCGAAGCAACATTGTTTTTAAGGTTTTTTATGAGATTTGTATTTTTTAAAAGTTAAGTTTCCAATCTTGCAAGCTTTTCCTAAACACAACGGTAACATCTAAATTTTTGAACTTGATACGTATATACGCTGGGTCATTTGCCATTTTCAATGTTACAAAACCTACAACAAAGTCGGAAAAGTTGATACTTTGAACTAAGAGGTGGAGGAATGGATTTTCGAATCATTCTGTCCGGGCAAGGCTTACTTCTGTTAATTGAAAGTTGTGAAGAATGTTGCAGCAAGAGAAGTAAAACAGACAAGTCATGATAAATTAAACTGTAACTTAAGTTATACTACTCTGTTATGTTATAACCTTGTGAAAATGAGTGTCGTCAAAAATGGGAGATTAAGGTTTAGCATAAGGACTTAATGTTTAACTTGACGGAGAAATAACATTATCGCTGATATCCGCAGTACGGTAGTACATGAACTAAGCACCATAAAGTCACAACCAAAGTTATAATTTTCTAAATTAGAAATCTTCACCACAAGTTGATATTTCCTTTGTATTATTATTCTTTACAAAAACACAAAAGTAATTGTTCTGCTTGCAAAAAAGCGCCTTGTTTGAAAAGATTATCCTACGCTTTTGCAACTGATTTATCTGCTTAATATTTTTACCGATACAGCTACTTAACTTACGTCGTAAAAATACGGCGAAGTGAAACCGATAAAGGCCTGAAAAGTAGGTTATCAGTAATGGTAGGTTATTTATTTAATGATACGTTCTTTTACATTGAAGTTGTCCAACACGTTGATAAATATTTATGCCGTTTGCCGCATTAGCACAAACGTTAGATTTAATATTTGTCGGTATACTTTTTAGTAAATTTAATGTTTTTCGTTGCAGAAGTTTGTTAAATTTCCTTTTTGAATCCCCATTTGGCAACTTGAGCAAATATCGGGTATTCCTTGAACCTCTCAGAGCGACGATATGCTGCTATCTTGTCGAGTGCAAAGAATCTTTCCTTGTACTTCTTCACATTCGGATATTTATCCAGGCAATCCGACTTCATCTCAGTCAACATATCGAGGCGTTCACAGATCTCGAAATCAACGTAGGTGAGAGTGGCACCGGCCATCCAATCTTTGTCGGAGAGAAACTTCTCAAAAGCTTCCAGTTGCTTGGGAACAGTTTCCTCCAGAAATATCGTTTTTGCTTCGACGATATCAGGACTGAAGAGCATGCGCACAATTGCAATCCATAAATCCCTTTCCTCTTCTTGTGCCATGTCGCATCTTCTCGTCTCCTCTTCACTCTTCGGAAGAAGTTTACCAAATTTCCTGGCGAGATACTTCATAATCGCCCACTGTTGCGTCATTTTGATATCACCATCGATGAGATATGGCAGGTTTGGAAATTCCAATCCGAGCTTAAATTTGACGTCAAACCATTGACTTGTGTCTACATTAGGTGGATCCCCAAACATTTGGTATCTTTTCTCTTCGTAATCAGCTCCACAATATTCTAAAATCATTCGGATGGGTTCACCCAAAGCTCTTATATCCCAATATCCAAGAGTTATTTGGGACATCTTTTGTTAAATTTTTTTACTGAACCACCTATGAATACAGCACCTGTTTTACAACAGAAAGCTTTTCTTTGAAGGTCTACACAAGACGAACACAAGGTAACTAAACTGCCATGACGCTGTGCTATGTCTTGCCAAGTAGAAAAGCTAAAGTTTTGGTTGGCGTGTAGCGGCCATTATGTATTTCATATTTTGGCGCTCTTAAGCCGCCGCAGTAATTTCTATGAAATCATGTTTCTAATTATTTCACGATTATAATGTTAGCGTCGTGTCGTTCACTGGAGCTGTGTGTTTGTTTGTTTCCACTGTAGAGCTTATGGGACGTTTACTACTAACTTACTTTAAAAATATTTTCAGATTACTGCAGTACTTCTTCTTTTTCTACAGGTTGTTGTCAGTCAAGTTGTCCGAAAAGGCAAACTTCGATGCAGACGCGGTTTTCGAATCTTATTTTTGCACCGGCGCCAGTGATGAGGTCATTCTTCTCGACGCAAACGCCGATGGTAAAGCTGACATACTTTGCAACCATGGACGTTCCAGAATTGAGATTTTGCACAGTAAATAACCATTGCTATTACCGATTGTATTTCTTTGCTTAATAAAGTTTTTGTTTATGGTCTGCAATAGTGTTTAATAACTTTTTACTAACGTTAAAAATGTTGATCTAAAGTGGTTCTTGGCAGAAGAGAAAAAAAAGACGTAGTATATTATGCAAGATTCTTCACCCAGATTGTGCATGCTGGTTTGCCTAGTTAAGACAGCCATTCAAGTTGTGAGAACAACATTTATAAGAATGTTTCTTTAAGAGTTGATTTTAAAACTTGACAAAATGCGGTTCAAATTAGGCAACTTTACCTTTGTTTTAGGAGGCGTCAACCACTTAAACTAAGATCTCCATGATTTTTTTGACATTCAACGTCACGCTTAAATAACCTGTTTAGACCAATCAAAAGGCAGCCAGGCTGGTGTTGTTATCTAGCCTGGGAATTACCCTAGCAGTTTGCGTGCTTCAATGTCCTAGGTCACGTGCAGATCTATGTTAAAACTTAACATGGAAGTAGTTAAAAGGGTTTTTAGACCAAAAATTCTAGTCTTTATTTTGGGCCTCTGTTAAAAATGCTTGAATCATGTTTTTTTGATTGCATTTTATGGAATGGTAGTTCTATGGCGTTTTAGGTTGTTGTTAAGCATGACGTCACTATGACTTTTTACGATTGAAGCAATGTTCACAAATTGTCGCATTGGATATCTGTCTTTGATCGTTTTTGTCGGATGATGAGTTCCTCTCTTCTGACCGTGAAATTTATTTGCTCCATTTACATCAATAAGTAAATGCCATTCGATGCGCACTTAGTTATCGATTAGATTGCCAGCAAAGAAATAAACACCATAGCAGCAAACAGAATGCAGTTTTATTTATAGCGTCCACTCGCCCGATACTATAATCGAGGTAATTACGTTTGCCTTAAATGCACTCGATTCACTGCATAAAAATTAACTTGATTTAATTTGCCTCTTGATGGCGATAGAGGCAACCGTATCTCAACTAGGAATTTATGAAGTTCTTACGGTCAAAAACAACAACTCTTTATCGACGTCATTCAGATCTTTTGAAGCTATACCTCAGATCTATGACGTGCTTTGTCTGAGCGATATGATGACGATATTGTTGCTTTTCTTCAATCTCTGCCCATGATGGCACGAACTACATAATTATCTTCGCCATTTAAAGTGCCTTTATTTTTAGTTTTGACTGATTTTGACCGATTCTTTCGATCGTTATATAACATTTTAACTTTGTAGGATGACACCGTTGCGTAGCTCGAGCGCAGCAGATTTATATTTGGTGCAATGGGTTCCGGGTTCGAATCCCTGTCCTTCACCTTTCCTTTGTTCAAGAACCATCACCTGACTCATGGTTAAAAGGGTTAATCTATCGATGTTTACAGGTGTCACTTCGTAGCTCCTGTCCTTCGAAATGGCACTCGATGCTATAGGTGCCAAGTTCGATACCTGGCCGAAAGCCACTCTAAGCAAACTGAAGGCCATAAGCCTCAACTTACACGTTGACTTTGCGAGCGAAATAATTTGAAATCCATGTTAATTCTCATTCCACGCTTTTCTAATTGCAACTTGTTCACTCACAGTGGTGAAGGCCACTTGAAACACAAAACTTGTTTTCCAACCGATCCTCTGGATCTCATTGATTCGCGACGGATAAACTAAACCTCAACAGAGAGCTTCAAAAATGTTAAAAAGTATAATTTGAGTTTATTCTCGATTCATACAAGAAAAAATACCCGGATGGGTGGGAATGTGCCCTGGCTTGGTAAAAATGCCAACGAACCGCAAACAATAGGTTGCTGGTTCAAACCAGCTGGATGCTTAGACAATCTCCACTACTATCGGGCCCAGTCTAAGAAGATAAAGCCGCGAAGCGCGGAGTGGCGAGTAAAATTTATTTTGCTTGAAAAAACTACAAAGTCGGCAAATAATATATGAAGACCTTTGTACTTCGTTCTTTTTGTCAATTTTAGTTTATTTAAGTATTAGAAGTCTACATCTATGTAAGTTCTACGCATAGACCTAGTTTATGTTTCCCGTCTTGGCGCTGGTGTAGTCATCGGTTTGAATTCGTTCTCGTCTATCGTCGCTCGTGTGATCACATTCTTCTTGCTTTGGGCGGGAACAAGCGCTTACTCAATGATTGGTGAAGGGTTCCACGACATATGGCCGCGGGAAAGTGGCCGCGAACAAACTCACCGGGGTCAACTGAACGTGACGTAAATTGACCGCAGACAAACTGACTGTGACATAAACTGGCCGGCGATCAAATTAACCGTCGATAAATTGGCCGGCGATCAAATTAACCGACGACAAATTGGCCGTCAAAAGGTCAAAATTCTAATTCACTATCTAGTCACTTCTGTTTATTTCAATAAACGTTTCAATGTGTATTGAAATAAAAAACAATTTTGTTAAAAACAAAGGAAATAGTTACAAACAAATATTTACTTTACATATCATATACTACCGAGTTTAAAATTTTGACCTTTTGACGGCCAATTTGTCGCCGGTTAATTTGATCGCCGGCCAATTTATCGACGGTTAATTTGATCGCCGGCCAGTTTATGTCACAGTCAGTTTGTCTGCGGTCAATTTACGTCACGTTCAGTTGACCCCGGTGAGTTTGTTCGCGGCCACTTTCCCGCGGCCATATGTCGTGCTCCCGGATAAGTTACAGAGATATTATAACAACAGTTTTTTACCAGCTGCAAATTTACCACTGAGGGTAAATTTGTCTTGTTCGAGAAGTGAGTTTAGCAATAGAATGCGTAGTAGATAATACCAAAAAAATCAAATAATGTCGTCAATGATAAATAAATGAAATGAAAGTTAAATGAATAAAGCATAGCTTTATTAGTAACCTGCTGTTAAATGGTGCGATTTTCCCTCGGATATAGCCTATTCTTATTAATGCTTCTATACACTTGCAATTCACGGTTACAAACTAAATCCTACGCTGTATCTATTCATAAAATTAAAAGCTGGGAATACGTCGTATATACTGCTGTATCAGCGTATATTGCGCTACATAGGCAATCACGTATTTAGTATTTTGAAATTCGAAACCCATATTTCATTTGCATCTTGGCCAGGGTTTTTTCAACCTTTTCATAATCGTGGCCAGGTCTGGGCACAAGCTTTAGCAAATTTTTTTAAACTGATCTTAAGGGCAACGCTCTTTTTACAACCCGTTTATTCACTCGTCGTTCTTTTTTGCTGAACGCTGTAAACAGTGTAAACGTTCAAAATGGATATAAATAAATTTGGATACGAAACATTTTATTATTTTTTTATCCGCAAAGTAAATGGTCAAAAATAAAAAATACAGTACGCAAAACGAAGCACGCTGGAAACATTATACGCATAAAACACACAGAAACATATGTAAACATAGACGTGGTCAACATAAAACTATAATATAACCAACTACCAAAACCAAACTCACTAAAGATAGACTTGCTTGCGACATGGAAAATGCCATACTCAAAATGGCTATAACGTCTACAAGAGGTGTGTAACTGTGTAGGCCTAAACATTACCCGAAAACACTACTTCCCGAGGGAGGAAACCCAACTTGCGAAAAGCACATTAAGGTTGTACAACACTAATCGTTTCACTTTAAAGTGTAAAAGTCGAAAAAGTAAATTCAAGTAAAGTCGTTAAGCAAAAAGATAAAGTTTAGTGTTAATACGCTATGCGCTTGATCTTCATGCGTATGAGTATAACTCATCAATGTGCTCAGCAGTGCTGTAATGACTTGAGTCGACTCGAGTCACGTTTTTAAAATACTTGACTTGACTCGAATCAATGCTTGAAATGACTTGACTTGACTCGAGTCTCGGAAATTAAGTTGACCGAGTCATTCAATCTTGGTTGTTAATTTATTGACTAACTGAATTACAGATATTTGATTTCATTGCGAACGATAGGTTAAAGGTACAGCCAATGACATGACTTGATTTGACTTGCATTATATTTTAACTTGACTTGATCCAATCAGTAACTTGACTCGACTTGACTTAAGTCAACTTCCCAAATGACTTGACTCGAGTCCTAAAAATGACTTGGTTACAGCACTGGTACTCGGCCATACGTTGGAGCCAGACAGGCTTAATAAAAACCGGTTTCCGGCGGTCTCGGGTTTCGTACCGGCTAACGACTCTGTGAAACAGACGGCAAATAAGCAGCAAGAATTAAACGTTTTCCCTGTTTTGCCAAGAAACATCGATATCGAACGGCGGCCTGAGAATCGTGTTGGATGATGACGTCTCTAATTTTTTCATCAACGTAGCTGAGATGATTGCATAGTTCATTTTGTAGGCAAATCAGAAATCTCTGGCGGTCTTGCGGAGTGTCGCTGGTCCTGTCTGCGTATGACTGTCATGGTTGTAGTCTACATGGCATTTACGAATTGCGCTTGAAGTGCAACGAAAGCTTTCCGGTGATTCCATATTATCATTATCGACTACGGTTTTGTCACCCAACAAATTTTCAGGAATTGCGTAGATTTCGAACTAACTTAAAACGATAAACAAACTTGTAAATGTAAATGACGTTGTAATGTCCATGCGATTGCTCGAACCTCTGCAAGAAGATGTGCCATTTGTTCATTTTTCTTTTGAAGGCACTAAACCTTGGAACAGCAGTCTTTTTGTCCAAGTAGCGCTTGCTGCATACTGCTAAATGCAGATGTGAAGCTATTTTATCCATGGCTAACTTTTCCTATTTTAACAAATCCCGCTGCCGCACTTTTTGTGTTTCAAGTGGTACAGAAACTAGAAATTGATGACAGCCAACAAAATGACCTACAAGCTATGGCAAACTGAGACAGGTGGAGGATACTTCGCTCGCGTCATGCGAAAATGTCATAGTTTCCTCAAAAAGGCTCTAATTAATTATTGCAAGTGAGACGTGTACACGTTTCTAGAAAGCGCAAATGCCCGAGGCAGAAAACACAACATACAGAAACAAACCAAGGTTATATAACACCAATCGTATCAGTATTTTGGCCAATCTGTTGTTGAAACGAAGCGTGGAAAAAAAGACAACACTAATCAAATGATTGCAAAAATCACAACGTCATAAATAAAAGTGACAGAAAAATATTATAACCGAACTACCTACTGCAGACTCTGATAACTTTGCATTATCACAGCAATAATGTGTGAAATATCGCAAGTACGTTGAGTGCATATGAGGGATAGCGAACCGGAATGGACTTTTGTGCGGCAAAAGTTTTGTAAAAGATTAAATAACCTACATTACAAATGTGGACTGACGTGAACTAAGTTTATTGATATAATAAAACAAACGATTCACTAAAAACACTTCAGTGATAGCGTTTAGGGCACTCAATTACGGTATAATACAGGGGTGGGCTTATAAGGCTGATCGAATTCAACGTCGCTTTTTAAGTCCAAAATTTGTTGCTGTTAACACAGCATAGTTATCATCTTGCTCGATTTAAGCCCTCAAAGTTTTGCTACTTTTACCTCATTCATTGATTTTTTGTGATTAAGTTTTTGATTTATTATGCTGTAAAACATTTATAACCTAGTGCAGTAGTGGAAAACGTGGCAGCAGCACGCACAAGATTTGTCAGTTTTTACGACGAACGTTTTTATCTTCACTCCCTTTAACCATCCACTTTTGTTCACTTAAGATACTCATTGTCATTTTAATCAAACCATGTGACTTCATATATTTATTTCGGCTGTTAACATCCGTGTTTTTAATGTCAGGGAACATGTCTTTTAAATATTGCAATAGCGTAGTTTTTTCGTTATTTGTGATATTGCGGTTCTAAATTTGTTAATAAACTTAGAAACTATTTTGTAGGTTTGGTGGCAATGTTAACTTACCATTTTGTAGCGCAGTTCTGTTTTTGCTGTTTTGCATGTTTTAAGCACTTGGGTCTTGCGACTTTTTTCTTCTTTTCATTGTTCGTGGGAATGTGTTTTATTGTGCTACAACTACAAAATTTATAATTCTAATTTTCACTCTGCACGGTTAATGGTGAAAAATAAACAATACATTTAGGCCTATAATAAATAAATAAATAAAAGCTGGTTGTTTGAACGCCAAACAGTAATAAATAAACAAAATATAGCTTTCAGTGCACGCCATCACGCTAAAATTCACGCCTTCGTCCTTTGCCAGTATGAAAATAATACGTAATTTTCTATTCAAAGGGTAATAAATGTTTTTGCGGAAACATATTTCATTAGTTGTGTTGTTATTGTAATAGGTAAAATTTTGCCACCTTAAAATTTGGTGCCCAAAACAACTTCACAGTGTAGTCAGTTTACAATCAAGGCTGTAGTTTTATCAACAAGAGCGGTTTATCGGTTAAATAGATTTGTTTGATCCACAAAATCTCTCAGGTCTGCTAACCATCAAACCTTTGCAAATATCACCATAATGAGTGAGAGCAATAAACTCTTAGTCTGGTTCATCTGTGGCCGTCTCTGCCCATTGACAACGATGCTCTCTGCGCATTCTCCAGCGAATATTCTTCTATTGTGAAAGCCGACTTGGACGACGGCTCACAGAGCTTTCTCGACCGCTGTCAGAACCAAGAGCTACTCAAGTCTGAGAGCACGAAAAACTCTTCTTGACTTATCATGAGGTCGCGTGTCTATCTCGGCAGCACATTCGCAGACATCAATCGGCCAACACGTGGGGAATAGAATTGTATTGAATTTAAGAAACAAATGAACGACTGAATAAATCGACAAACGGTGAACAGAATATAAAGCAAAGTAATCAACGTTAATTAACTAAGGAATGTAAAAAATTCGTTAACACAAAGCAATTAAAGGAAGTAGTAACTAACATAACGTGGCGGTGACATGGCGCCAACCGCAACAGATCAAATTGATCGCCAGTGATAGAAAAACAACATTAATTATCCAGAAAAACCAATGAACAAGTTTCTATGATAAGAAATCTGGAAATTATCACAACAAAATAGCACAACCATATGCAGTGTTTACAAAATCAATTAAATCGTATGTGACAAGCAAATACAATTGTTACGTAACTATGCAAGCTAATACAAATATAAGTTACTTTTAAGCAACATTTCAACAGTTCTTCGCGTGGCGCATCAGGATAAACGAGAAGTGCATTGTCTAAAAATCCCGAGTTCGATTCCCGACCAGGTCGCGATTGACAAAATATAATCGCGGTCGGTCGCTCTCACTTTAGTGTAAATGAATCGATTTTAAGAACGGTATTTATCGAAGTAAAGTCAACTTTTTGCTTGAAGATGACTACGTCACACGTAGATGTCACTTTTCTTTCGCGAAATGAGTATGACCCATTTACCATCGCACCGACCAAGATCAACCTCCAACTCCTGTAAATTAAAAGTTTGAGATTAAATTCCTCTGCAATGTTCAACTTCACACAAACATAACAAGACATAAATAATACCGAGTCATTCAATTGGTCAAGGACTCGTTGAATTTCATCGATTTCTGATTGGTTCGCATCCCGCTTCCCATGTGTTGCGTCATCATCAGGGAAGCAATTCCGCATATACAGCCTAACCTCGATTTTGTTGAAGAAGGATTTTGAAGGAATCTTCGGGATTATGTTGTAACTGATATCAAGCCATCTGATCTAGAGTTAAAATGTTTGTAAAATTAAACTACAACATGGTGTTATAACAAAGACTAATATCCTATTATTTAACTCATACAAGTTAACTGGTTAGTGTTAACTAATTAATAACTAACTAGCACGGTGGTAGCTTAGGCCTACAGTAGCCTACTGGAGCAAACACAAATTTCTGGATTTTGAGAAAAGCAGAAGGAATTTTAAGCGACCAACTTAAACCACAATTGAGTATTTGTTGCAGAAATAAAACTTGATATTAAAGTCGCAAAAATATTTTTACTTTTGTAAAAATTTGAAATTTGCTTCTGGCCAAACCTTGGTCAGATGCTGATGATTTTAGCCTAAACTGAACCGATCAAATTTTGCCATTTTTCTCAATAAAACGAACGAATTTTAAGCGGCCAGGTTTACTGCGCATTCCAGATCTATCAGCGATTTAAACAGTAAAACTTGCGCGGTGAAATTACGCCCCGTTGAAACAAATTAAAACAAAATATTCCGACCAACAACAACGCACAGAATCTCAACAAACCATGTTTGCTTAAAAGCGGGAAAAACTATTATGACGTCACATGAAAAACAGAGGCGCATTGTTACGACACATCGAGTTCGTAAACAAAGTTGAAGACGAACGAAAAAGCAGAAAGTAAAATAAATAAACAAACCTTTCCTGGCATTGCTTGAATTGCCTCAAATAATCGGCCGACATCTTCTGGTTTAGAAAAGCAGTTGATCAGATAAAGCCACTCGATGCGTTTCTCAACTTTAGTGAGAATAAACAGGAACGAGTCAATTTGTGATTCTGTCAACTTGATATCGACTAACCACAGCCTTTCTGGGAAGAGTTCCGCTGCATTCGTGGTGAGTTGCTCGTCATTGATTAGACGAATTTGTTCATAAACACGCAGCAATTCCAGTGCCTCATGTTCTAAACAAACATAACTTTCGTTTTCACTTGTTTTACATTTAAATAACTGTAGGCCTATCTGTGACTTGAACCTGGTGTAGGCTAGGCTACAAGTTGGTTACAAGCAAATGTAAAAAACATATTTTATGACTTACTGTGGCGCCAAAAACTCAAAGTTAAACGTAGATTTAAATTACCTTTACAAGCATATTTGCAGCTACACTAACACTAACTGAACACTAACTTGTGAACAATAACTTGTGAACAAGAACTTGATCGCAGCAACGCTACAGTTCTAATAGCACAGAGCCTAGGCCTAGGGCAAAAAAATAAGGAGCTTGATAAAGTGCCCTGTTAACCATCGCTCGCAAAATTGTAAGAAAGTCAAAATTTTTTACAGAAAAAATTAAAATGAAAGACTAAATTATGTGTGTTGTTGATTGGTTGAGGTGAACAGTTCGAAATTCTAGCAAGACCAGCAAATATAAAACACAACTGTAACATGAAAATGCATAAAGACAAGCTCGGCAACCACACCCCAAGAAGTGAAAAATCAAGACCATGTCTAAATCAGTAAAAAAAAATTCTAATACCATGTAGCAAAAAATTTAAGCTGCAAACTCATTACCAGCATATTTAAAATGACATAGTTCATTGCATAACACAGAAATCAAACCAAGTACTGTGTATAGTTTTATCAATTAAGTTTAAGTAACACAACTAAATATGTGTGACATTGTTACACATGGGTTCATTCACACATAGAACAACAATTATCTCAGCTGTACAAAACAGAATCTATCACTTGGCAAATGATATGTCAGTTATGGAACTATGTATTGCAAAAACAATATCAACATATTGAAATAAGCTACAAAAAATTCACATATATTTATATAAAACATGCCAAAAAACGTATTACCTCCATGAGATCCGTACTGATACTTCTCCAATCTGCGAATGATTTCTCTGTGCTGGAAATCTTCTGAAAATCACAAAACAAACATATTTACACCAGAGCTATTTGCACGTGATAATTTTGGTTCTCAAGTACAAGTACTTAGTTTAAAAATATTTGAGGAGAAGTACCAGACCAAGTGGCAAGTACTCAGCATAGGCAACTGAGTACTTTATTGTAATATAAAAATGATTTTTAACGATCTGATGACGGAATTGATGATTTTTAATTCCTTCAATCTTAAACACAGTAGGTGAATGTAATGATCGAAAGGTAGCAACGAAATAAGGTTGCATGGATGACCGGTCATAACGGACAGTAGCTTAAGCTTATAGATTGACAAACCTATTTAAGAAAAATGTATGCAATGTATGATAATATGCAATAACAAATCAAATATAAAGATTGACAAACAAGTATCGAACCAATTCAAGTATTTTAAAAGCAATCAAGTACACCTGAGTAATGGAAAATTAGTACCCGGTCACTTTTAAGTACCACACAAATGGTATTTGAGTCAACTTTACTCAAGTAAAACTGCTCTAGTTTATACTAACATATACCGCAAGTGTTGCATATATCAAAACAAATAATACTTTCAATTTCCTTAAAATTTAGGCCAGAAACTAATAACTATTAGATGCACAACAAAGGCTAAAAAAGACGGAATGTTACTGATCTTGCTATATTTGCCATTTTGCCGTGACCTCACCATGAATATGCAGACAGTTACTCTTTTCTGTTTCTTCCCTCTTTCTGTCTTTTCTGATTTCGCACAATGGACATTATTTTGCCTGGAGCAGTAAGCTTTGTCATGTCCAAGGTTGATGTATAGAAGCATGAACAAAAAATAGAATTACAAGAAATAGTGTTTTGTTTTAGAGCAGAAAGAAAAAAACCTGTATGACGAGGTCAGCGTTGCAATAGCAAGCTGAGATCAGTTTATGGTGAGACCTACCATGAGAGGTTGCCTGTCCCCATGCAACATGGAGGATTTCGTGCATGTTTGCTAACAGAATTTGTTGCTGTTGGTAACAGCAATTTACATGTCTAAAACATAGATGCCACATAAGTAAAATAAAATATGCTGCTCATACCACCAATGTCCTACATCATACATTCTGCTGTACAATATGCATATTCCATACCAATATGCATACATCTAAGTTTTTGAAAAAGGTTGAAATACCATCGATCTTGTTATATATGCTATTTTGCCTCGCCTCATCATGAATATGCACATGATCACTCTTTTCTTTTTCTGCTTTCTTTCAGTATTTTTCTGAAACCAAAAATGAAAGTAGAAACCAAACTGGAAGGTACGCATGTAAAAACGAACAATGGCAAGGGGCCTAAATATGCCGACCTCACATGGGATACCCAGTGTCAGGTTTAGGGCCTAAAACCGAGCAACGTGGGCCTGAACCTATCACACAAAAACATTCATTTAAAGTAGCACATCTGCACAGATTCATTTTAAGCAAATAAAACTAACACTCTCGCCCGCCTACTTTATTCCTTTTTCTGTGTTTGCTCAAATAACCAATTGCCTCTAAACTTTCACTCATTCACTATGGTAGGCTTCTAGATGGGTGTCATGTTTTAAGCTTACTAACTCTTGCGTCTCAAGATATTGCCTACTTATTTGTTCATAATCCGGCGTCTACGAAGCATTATTCGTAATCCGCCTGTAAACAACACAATGAAAAATCATTGGTGGACCCGGTTCACCCCTTCGCACTCAAGCACCCCTTTGGCTGTTGCGGTGTACCCAGGTTGAAGAGCACTGGTATATCAAGGGATATATCACAGAATTATTTCAAAACTTTGTATATCTATTTGAACATCCAGTCTGTATGCAGTCATCAACTGTATGTAATACAAATAATCTCTTGACATACTGTAAATATAATTCTACTAAACTATAGCACCTGAACCAAATTGTTTGGGTGTTCGTGGTAATTTTTGAAATTGTTTTTGTTTAGATGAATCCATTTTTGAAATTGATGAAAATGGGATGTCGACTTCTTTGGGGGATGATAATTTCTGTAAAATATAATACCTAAAATGAACCAGCAAACTTGTAAGCAAAAATATAACATAAATATTAATCATAACCTTTACCATCTCAGTATAACATGCTACCTGGAATCTTCTACATATAATGGAGTATACCTGTTAAATCAATTTCCTTAACTTAAAACTTTCAATCGTATGCACAAAATTCCTTAGATAAGTGTCAAACTAGGAAAACCAGCTCAAAATTCAATATTAATTCATTCAAAATTCATTTAAATTTACTGGTCAGGTCAGCTTTAAAATAAAGCTTTCACTGCACTATTTATTATAATAACTAGGCTATCTTTTGCTATTGATTTAGTTGTAAACTAAGAACAAAACTTGGTTGTAATTGTAGAAATAATTGCTGTTTAAATGAAACCATTTTTGAAAGTGTGAATGGAATAATACTATACTTTTCAGAGTCTGAGGATTTCAGTACAAACAACTAAAAATCCCTTTGGTCAGCCAAATTAAATCATTGAACTTCTAAGTAAATATTGTTATAATGCGGTACCCTAACTCAAAATTTTTGGTTACTCAAAATACCTCGGCTTTTTCCAGGAAATGGCAAAATAAGCTGCAAGGATTTATCTTTAACTTTAAAGTAACAAGCTTCTGCTGCATTATTTGTTTAACTGGGTATGTTTATTACGTCCACATTTAAGATTTCAAAAAATTCTTACCACATGAATTTACTTATCGTTTCTTGAACATTAAACAAGATGCCGCATTCGGATGCAGCATAATACGAAATATGACATTTACTTACCGTTTCTTCGGTCTTTAACTCAGTGGTTTTTCGGTTAATTAACGAAATCACTAACTTGCCATGTTCTAAAACAAGCAAACAGTTATGATTGCCTTATTTTTGAGCTGCAACATGAACTAATTTTATAAATATAAACCTAGTTAAGATCAAAGCAAAATTAGCAGTGTTCTTAAAGTTTTTCTTATTTGTAAAATGGAACACAAAACCACCACAAACTTTCTCACCTTTTTCCACGACTAATTTCTTCGTTTCTGAAGCATACAAATGAGTGATAACTTTTGAATCATCTCTTAGGGTTGAAGATGAACTTAAGATGATCTAGAGCAGGAAAACTTGTATTCATTAGAACATGATGCTTTATTTTAAAAATTTCATGATTGAAATGTCATTATGAAAATAAAAACTACTTGAAGTAAAAACAACTTGCTACTTACTCATAAAGTTCTTACAACAAAAATTTCTTTCATGTGCTGCTTAGCAACAATTTCTGACATAAAATATTTTATAAAATTGCAATTAAAAGCATGTAGAGTGTAAAAAAATCAAAGAATTGTAAGTATAGAAGAATCTAAAATGAAGTTAACCTTTAGAGTGCCAACACATATATCGTTTTTTTATTTTACTATATACTGCTTCTAATTTAAAAAAAGAGTGTCACTATCAAGATTGCTCTTAACAAAAGAAGCGCGCTTTTGCCCAACTCTGGATATAATACAGCACAAAAATATCATTTATAAAACAAAATAATATCAACGATCAACGTAAAATTAATCTGAATGGTTAAAGCTTCTGCCGATACAAATGCTACGCTTGAATGACTTTGCTTATTTATAATAAATTTGTTACTAGGTAAAAATAAACATGAATCAACTTGTCATACCTCAGTTTCATTTTGCTGAAAGTGACAATCTTTCAGAGATTCAACTTCTTTTCTGATCTCCTCAAATTCCTCTTCACTTGCACGGATAACTTTGTAGGAGGTCAGTTCAACTGTGAGATCATCTCCAGCCTTTTGCCAGTGGTTCTCTATCAAACCTTGCTTAATCTTTCCAGACGAATATGCCTGGAGTAAGTTGGCTTCTGCTTCAGATCCTTTTGTTACTACCTCTACCAATAGACTGCCCTGGCCATATTTGGTTACAAAAATGCTGGCAGCAGCACCACCAGCCGCCCCGGCAGCAAATGGAACAAATGCACTGGCCAACTTTTCACGAGCAACTGGATCACGCAAACTGGCTATCAATGCAACTGTAGTAGCTCCACCGGCTAAAGTAATGGCTGGAATGCCTTTGATAGTAAAACCAAAAACTTTTATTTCAGCCTGTCTGATAGTTTCGTGCCAGCCACCAGTTTCCCGATCTTGGTGATGTCTTTGGCGAGGAGACTCATGTTGGGCTGCACCTTTGTATATGTGCCGAGTATTAAAAATAAAAGAAAATAAATCTGTTTATATAAATTTATGTGAAAAGAAAGCTGCATATAAAAATTTGTTGCCATATTTTGCATTCTGTAGCTTAAACTGTTGAGCTATTATACCAAAGAGTTAAACAGTTTTTTGATGAATGGTTCTAGAACAGTAATTGTCAAACTTTTGGACCTCACAAACTAACAAACTTGTCTAAAAAATGTCGTTGACCACCTTCATAAACTACAGTACTTCCTCGATTATCCGTACCTCGTTTAACCGGCATTCGATTATCCGGCCGAGTGATCAATGACTTTGGGAGGTCGTTTTACTTCGCATGATTGCACTTGCAACTATCATATGCGTGAGATTACTCTGGTTTTTATTTTTCAATTGACGTTGAACCGCCGCCGTAGCTACTACCGATTGAATGGTTTAGTGAGGTCCTCCGATTGGACCCGGAGCGGCTGGCAACGGCCGAACCGGTGTCCGAAAAGACGATCTAACTTGATCATTTAGAGGAAGTAAAAGTCGTAACAAGGTTTCCGTAGGTGAACCTGCAGAAGGATCATTATCGAAACGAACGGAGGCTCCCGCTCGAGCTGCGGCGGCGTCGCCGGAAAACCGGCCGCCTCTCGCGCTTGTCGAGGTCAAGACGCGCCCGTTGAGGCGCTCGACAAGGCACAAGTCTTTCACGGGCGTCGAGTACCCCCGCGGTTTCAAGTGACGGTCGTCAGATCGTCCGCTCGGCGCTCACATTCAAACCTGTGACTGCTTCGTAGAAGCTGAAACGATAAACGATGATGGCTCTTGGCGGTGGATCACTCGGCTCGCGAGTCGATGAAGGACGCAGCTAGCTGCATGAATTAGTGTGAATTACAGGACACATTGAGCATCGACGTTCTGAACGCGAATTACGGCCTCGGGTTAATCCCGGAACCACGCCCGCCTCAGGGTCGTCTGAAAAGCAATCCCGGCGCGCCCGTCGCCCGGGCGAATGCGGAGTCGGACAGAGACCTGTGTCTCCGCCGTCCCGTCGAAGTCAGCAAGGGTCCGGCACGCGATCGGAGAGCGCGGCGGCGGCGGATCGACCTCGAAGAGGTGTCCTCGTTTCGCCAAGTCGCCGCGATCGATCGCGAACGTCGTCGATCCTCGGCACGTGTGACGTCTCTTACATTTCGGCCTGAGGTCGGACGAGACTACCCGCTGAATTTAAGCATATTACTAAGCGGAGGAAAAGAAACTAACAAGGATTCCCTCAGTAATGGCGAGTGAAGCGGGATGAGCCCATCGCCGAATCCGGTCGCTTTTGGAGCGCTCCGGAATTGTGGCGTATAGAATTCGTCTTGCGCGCGTCGCGGATCGCCCGAGTCCTTCTGATCGAGGCTTCGTCCCATAGCGAGTGTCAGGCCCATGGCGGCGATTTGCGTGCGTGCTCGGTAAAAATACAAATTCAATTATCCGTTTTTTTTGCTTATCCGGTCAGATTTTTGAAAATATTGACCCAACTTGACCGGATAATCGAGGAAGTACTGTATTTGAAAGAACTCAAACAAACTTGTAAAATAATCATTTGAGTACTTCATACATCATAATTAAATAGCTACTTTATTCAAGTATTAATTATGTTTGACTACCACACACACACCTTGCACAGGAGCAATAATAGGACCTGGTTGTTCTGCGATAGTGTGAGGAGTTCCCTGTATAGTTGGCTCTAAGAATGAATAGACAAACACAAATATTAGTATAAAAGCACAACATAATCACCAGATATATACAACACTAAAGGGCAAATGTAGAGCTGGGTAACAGCTGTTTTAAAAAGAGCGTCGCTCACGCTGTGGTGAGCACTGATTCACCGGGTGTACCACGCAATCTTAATCTCATTTTACAAACACCAAGTGGTTAACTGTAATTTGCTGTGCATTGCTGATCATTATTGTTAGATTTAGATATTGCTAGATTACATTTCAATGGATTGGGCTGATAACTGATTGAATATTGAATGAATATGTAAGTATTGAATATTGGCTGATTGCAACTTGAATATTAGCCAACCATTAGCTTAGTTTAAATCATGCAATTACCACGAAATATTCTAGAAACAATTCAGAGAAAACGGCGAATGTAATTACGTAATAACTCCTTGAGAATAAATTTAAGTAAGTTTGATGATATTAAGGCTTTTTGATGTTTGCCTTATTCCTATTCTGACATGCTATTTAGCGTGTGTCATTCACTGAAGTTCGGTCATGTCATGTGCCATTTACAAGGCATAACATGTTGAATATAATATGTTACTCAGACACTATTGTTGTGATATGTTATTGGCTATTAATCATGAGGGCAATAATAACACCAAGACGTTGGTATGACAATCATTCTTTAAGTCTTATTTAATCATAAATTGCAACCTTCCGATAATGTTTTAGACACATTTAGTCAATATGACTACGTTGCAACAACGTTTTTGCTCGTCGATGAAAAGAAGAGCATTGCTTGTGGTTTTGCTCTTCTATAAAAAACTATCGTCACTCGTATTTCCGCTCACTCTTCCACTCTTTTTTAGCAATTAAAAATATTCTCAGTCCGGCCTGTTTTTGAAAACCAGTCGCATTCATATGATGCAAATTTGCATTGTAAAACATGTGTCTAACTGTAGCCTATTAATTGCTTATCATGGTTTGTTGTAAATGTAAATTTTATAACATTTGATATTGATAAGTTTTGTTTTAGTCACACATGCTACAAAGGATTAATAGATGAGCATAGTATTAAGAACTTTCAAGAATTATAGGTGTCGACATCCATTAGTTTAATATTATTCACTTTTAAAGCATACAATGGTTAAGTTATAAAAATAATGGCAAAGTGAATCAAATTATTACACATCGATGATAACTTGGTTCATCTGTGTGAGTCTCTCTGTCATCTTTAGTCTCAAAGTAGTCATTTTTATTCACTGCATAGAATCATGTGTAAAAGGAAAGAAAAACTTAAAATTTACTTTAATCCAACCATTTTGTGCATTCACAGCATTATTTGTACAAAAAAGAGCGAGGAGCGGATAATTCATAAAAAAAGTACGCCTGTGGTTCCGTTCCAAATTTGAAAACAGCTTTGCTCTCGAGGTTGCTCCTACAAAAAAGCTCTCAATCTTGAGCACGCTTGTGCCCAGCTCTGACTAATGGGTGTTACTTGCTATAGCAATTATACAGTGAAAGAATATGATATTAATTTGGATTGTGCACTTTCATAAAATTAATGGCTACATACATGAAGCCAAGTAAATGACTGACTTCTATAATTTGTTACTTTTATAACCAAAGATTTAGTAATGCCATTATCACTATGTTTGACTACCACACACACACACACCTTGCACAGGAGCTTGACTAGAACCTGGTTGTTCTGCGATATTTTCAGGAGTTCTCTGTATTGTTGGTTCTAAGAGTGAATAGACAAACACAAATATTAGAATAACATAATCATGCCAGCAGTTTCCACATAATCACCAGAAAGATATAACGCAAAAGAGAATCAGTTGTTAATGCAAATAAACAATTAAAAAAGATAGTAATTACGATAGTGTACAGTGTAATTTTGATCGTAAAATAAACACTGAAACTTTGACCATAAAAAGTATTTTTGTTTCCATTCAACAATATAACTTGAAAATTAAGAGCTAACAATTAACTAGCAGCTAGTGACAAATACCTAATGGCTAAACAAGTTCTGTAAAACTCCCAGCTATGTCATATTACTCTAAAATAACAAGTACAGTACCATCAGATTGGCAAATCTTTATGTGGATTTTTCCACCAGGACTGTGAACGCCACCGTCAACATTCCAACAAAAACAACATTTTATAGAAACCAATTCCAAATTACTCTTAAATAACATGTAGCTCACCTCCTGGTTGGCCAACATTTCCATAGACTTCTCCACCAGGATTATGAACATCACCGCCAACATTCTCAAAGTTCATGTTGCGCCTGTTGTCTTGAAACTGAGTTTGCTGTACGAATTGTGGGGCAAAATGTATGTTGATAGGTCCTGCAGCTACTGCAATGAATAAAGACAAATTCAGACCTTAAGATATATACATGCAACAGAACGTCCGATAACATATATTTTCATGTTCAAGTGGCCTAGTAAGGTCTCTGGGTTCACACTTATGCAATACCCACGAGTGAGTGAGTGACTTGTCTTGTTATATCCCAGTGCCAACTAAAATTTCCATTTTTTTCTGTCAACATTTGTTATTTTTGCATTTTTATTGTGTGCGTAAGAATCAAAGTACATCTATCGGTTTAATTGATGGAAAAAAACACCGTGACGTTACATCTTGACTCACCACCAGATGATGTAAGTTCTCTTACAATCTGAACAACTTCTTCCCCAGCAAGAGCAAGTTGTTGACTTTCTACATCCTCAGTTCTTGCCACAGGTTGACTTCCTTCATCTTGAAGATCCATCTCTTGCAATCTCCCTTCAACTTAATGTTTTTAAGAAAATTATTTTTAAAGTTAGTTATTTAATTAATTGATTAATATTTTAAAAGAAATAATTTAATCAGCTGCTTTCTGTAACAGTGTTTGGAGGTGGTTGTTTATGAAATTGCCTGTTGTTGGAAACTTAGCGAGCTACCGTATATACTGGGGGTATGGGTCGAGATTTTCGCAGCTGATTTTCACCTCAAAAAGCAGGGGTTGACCTATGCAAGGAACAAACCAAAGTAAAACCTCCAAGTCCAGCCGACAGGACGGTGATTGATGCATTCATGAATTTGAACCGTGAATTTATTGCGCTTACTGGCCATTTCGTTTAAATAACTATACAACAATTCACACGCGTGCTGCTGAAGTTTACAGTTAGCAGTCGCTACACAAGTACCGGCAAGCTAGGCCTCAAAAGTTCACTTAGTGGTGAACTCTCACCTATCCTTGAAATTTTCTTACAGTATGTCGATGCCAATACTTAGGTGAACGACAAAATCGACTTATACACGAGAGAAAAAAATATCTCTAATTTTCAGCAAAAATATAGTGGTCGACCTATACTCGAGTATATACGGTAAGCAGATTATTTCATGTGTGATATCAAAATATAACATGCTATTACGTGCAATAACTCATATATCTTTGTATAATGAAAGAGAGGGAAGCTTGAAAAAAAAGCGTGCAAAATTTCATCAGAATATGAACCTCAATTAAAATTTGTTTTAATAAGTGTTTTATGAGGCAATCAAAAATAGAGAAAAATGAAATTTTTGCACCAAATATAAAAACCCACAAAAACAGGTTAGCGGCGATTTAAAAGTATTAAAACTTAAAAGCACCAAGAAAAAAACGTATCTGCAAATTAAAATTTTTCACTTTGTGATTTACTAAAATTGACGCCGTTGAGTACAGAACATTTATACAATGCAAACAAACTTGCAACAATACAACACATTACCCAGTAGCTAATTACCATGGCGATGTTGTTCTTGTTGTGCTGCATCTATTGGTTGCGATTGGTCAACATTCCCATGCGAAGGATTATGGGTAAGTTGAAAATCTCCTGGTTCTTCTTCTTGGTTCATTCTCTCATATTCCAAGGATTTTCATAGAAGGCATTTCAACCAGGATACTACATATTTGGCAAATATCTTTACATCTGTAACATGTTGGTAGGTGATCAGTTTATCACGAACGTTAAAACTTATGCTACGCAGGGTGCACCCAAGATCTTGTCAAAAAAGGCCAAAAAATGCAGTCGGGTTTGAAAATCTTCGGCGTGACTCACGTCCATAATGGAAAGTGTGGTAGCTGCACACATGAGGTTTATCAATGTGCACCACCAAATTTTTATCTTCACGCCTATTTATAATGTGGTATAATGAAAAGATGGTTGATTGAACGCTGATATATAATAGATAAACAAACAAAATTGAGGCTTCAATACACGCCAAAATTTCGATCTTGCACACACGATTTCTCGAAGAAAAATTCCACACTTTCCAGTCAAGACTAACGTGGAAGGCAATGTGGTCTGTAGACTGGCTCATTTGTAATGCTTGGATGATACTAAACGCTTTTTTGTACATTTTCTTTTGGCGTTTTCCCTGCTACAATTATGTCTTTATTTCATGTTTTGCACAAAGCATGTTTGTAAAAAAAATCTTGCCCATAGGCCACACTCACAAAAATAGTTGATAAATTTGCCTGGCGAGGTTAGTCTAGGCCTGTGGTTCTTAACCTTTTTCATCTATTTTCCGAGTTATGACAACTACCGAACCCGAATTCCCTCCCTTCGGGCGATTGGGCAGTGGCTACGCTTGTAAAGTAAAAGTAAAAACAATAAGTAAAGTATAATCTGTGTTTATTTACAATAAAACTTCTTTCGAGATTATGATTTTTGTGTAAAAAAGATATAGGCCTGTAAGTGTTAATTATTTCCCACCTGAACATGCAAAATTTCCCACCGGTTAAGAACCGCTGGCCTAGGCCTATAATCGCTTTTAAATACATATAGGTGGGCAGTACCGCAATAATATAATACCGAATTACTGTACCGCTGTACTTTTTCGCAAAAGTACCGAATCTCTGTACCCAATTATTTTTTTCAAGAAATTTCTGTCAGTCCCGGTACTCGGTACTTTTCGCAGTGATTATTTCAAAGTACAGACTGCCCACCTCTGTGAATACGTACATTTTTACAATCAAAGTCCAGCAGTATTAAGCAGCTATTTTTGGCCCTCAAGTTAAGGTTTATATAAAGTCAAGCATGCAAAAAGTGTACATGAAATATATCTTGGATCTTGGGTGTGCAGCCGCCACAAAATCGATATACGGATCGGGATCGAGTAACATACAGATAGAGTTTTTAAGCTGTAACATCCACGGTACCGTAACTAGCGCAAGGCCGCAAATCATATTTTAGAAGTAAAGGTTATTAAAGCGAAGTGAATCACTTTAAGCCAAGTCGTTTTAAGTTGAACAGTAAGAGCTCTTGTATCTTCAAAAGTTTAAAAGCAACCACAATTGTTTTCGTTTATCAGGATATGTGCTTCAAAGAGTTTAAACAGGAACAACAGAGCAATGATCCTCACAACATCACACATTTAGTAGGATACTGGATGTGATGAGAAAACTGAGAAAGAAGCACATGGGGAGTTTACCGAAATATTTTTTCATTTCGTCAGATACATCGACATCAAACTTACAAGAAACAAACTTTTTTATTGTAGTCTTAATCAACTGTTTATACGTTGTATCTTACATTTACCATTTTGAATCAAGTTTTACAAAAAACAAACCACAGTAGTGAATCATGTAAGTTTTTGACTTACACATTTAGCAATGGCGATGGCATAGTCGTTGGCGATTACGTCATAATTGGCCATGGTTGCTTCTTGGTGTGGATGTGACAATAGAGTCGTATCCAAGAAATGCAATTGGCGTTATACAGGTGATTGACCACAACGTTACCATTTCTGAGAGTTAAACCAAGATTAATTAAGCCACGATTTGCATTATGATGTCACTATGGTAACGTCTTTTATGGCGAACATGTTCAAATTGCTGAACTAAAATTGTTAAACTAAAATTAAAACATGTCGTGAAAAAACCGCCCACGCATACAGGGGACAAATTATAAGCTGAGGTCGCCAAGACGATTGGTAAGCCTCAAATATCTTGACTGCAGTTAAAAAACCATTGCAGCATTACAGATAGTGTTGCCGCTCTTTGACTACTTGTTTCACATACAACCAAATGAAATTTCCTTGACGTCTAGAAATCGATAAATAGGCTAGCGCAGGTAAAACAGACCCAGCGGCTGGGACAAAGTAGACTATATTGCAAGAAAAGCATTTTTAAAGAAAAGTAAAATGTATGGCTGAGAAAGAAACAAAAAATAACTAAATAAGGTTACCTGGCATAGTCAGCTACACCACTCACGCAGAACAAAACCCAACCTTGCATATCATGCGGTTGTAGTCTTTGCCATATTCCAAGTCCAATCTAAAACTAACCAAAAAAGAATAAAGATACTTGTATTACTGTGCAAGAGTAGTTCAAATGTTTGGAAATTGTTGATTTGAATAAAATTGCATCAAAATCACAAAATTTGCAGGGAGTTTTCCCTATGTAGGCTATTAATTTTTGAGTCAACGAAGAGATTATTTCTGAACTTTTTTTGTAAATAAGTTAACAGAAAGACATAATCGTTTTCAGATCGTTTCGTTTCCAAACCGGTGTCGCGCCAAATTTGTTCCGCTACCAAATATGACCCAGGGTAAGTTTGTAGAGGACGTTAAAAAAATCCGCCTTCTCGCTAGTTGGCGTTCTCATACTTGCAGTTAAAATGAAAAAAAACGTAGTATCCTATTCCTTGTACATTGGTCACTTTTTATTTATAACAATTTTAAATTTTGTCTTGTGCTGTAAATAGTCAATATATAGCGAATGGACGAGATTTAGTCTGGTAAGCACACACATTCTGCATTCAGATGGAGTCAAGCGACAAATGTTTTACTTAAGACTGTTAATTTTACGTTTGGTTTGGTCAGACTCGGGCGCTTTCATCGAACCTTAATCGAAGAAACATCGTCTTTAAGGTTTTTTATGAGATTTGTATTTTTTAAAAGTTAAGTTTCCAATCTTGCAAGCTTTTCCTAAACACAACTGTAACATATAAAATTTTTGAACTCGAAACGTATATACGCTGGGTCATTTGCCATTTTTAATGTTACAAAACCTACAACAAAGTCGGAAAAGTTGATACTTTGAACTAAGAGGTGGAGGAATGGATTTTTTTCGAATCATTCTGTCCGGGTAAGGCTTACTTCTGTTAAGTGAAGAATGTTGTGAAGAATGTTGCAGCAAGAGAAGTAAAACAGACAAGTTATGATAAATTAAACTATAATTTAAGTTATACTACTCAGTTATGTTATAACTTTGTGAAAACGAGTGTCGTCAAAAAGGGGAGATTAAGGTTTAGCATAAGGACTTAATGTTTAACTAGACGGAGAAATAACATTATCGCTGATATCCGCAGTACGGTAGTACATAAACTATGCACCATAAAGTCACAACCAAAGTTATAATTTTCTAAATTAGAAATCTTGACCACAAGTTGATATTTCCTTTGTATTATTATTCTTTACAAAAACACAAAAGTAATAGTTCTGCTTGCAAAAAAGCGCCTTGTTTGAAAAGATTATCCTACGCTTTTGCAACTGATTCATCTGCTTAATATTTTTACCGATACAGCTACTTAACTTACGTCGTGAAAATACGGCGAAGTGAAACCGATAAAGGCCTGAAAAATAGGTTATCAGTAATGGTAGGTTATTTATTTAATGATACGTTCTTTTACATTGAAGTTGTCCAACACGTTGATAAATATTTATGCCGTTTGCCGCATTAGCACAAACGTTAGATTTAATATTTGTCTGTATACTTTTTAGTAAATTTAATGTTTTTCGTTGCAGAAGTTTGTTAAATTTCCTTTTTGAATCCCCATTTGGCAACTTGAGCAAATATCGGATATTCCTTGAATCTGTTAGAGCAACGATATGCTGCTATCTTGTCGAGTGCAAAGAACCTTTCCTTGTACTTCTTCATGTTCGGATATTTATCCAGGCAATCTAACTTCATCTCAGTCAACACGTCGAGGCGTTTACAGATCTCGAAATCAACGTAGGTGAGAGTGGCACCGGCCATCCAATCTTTGTCTGAGAGAAACTTCTCAAAAGCGTCCAGTTGCTTGGGAACAGTTTCCTCCAGAAATATCGTTTTTGCTTCGACGATATCAGGACTGAAGAGCATGCGCACAATTGCAATCCATAAATCCCTTTCCTCTTCTTGTGCCATGTCGCATCTTCTCGTCTCCTCTTCACTCTTCGGAAGAAGTTTACCAAATTTCCTGGCAAGATACTTCATAATCGCCCACTGTTGCGTCATTTTGATATCACCATCGATGAGATATGGCAGGTTTGGAAATTCCAATCCGAGCTTAAATTTGACGTCAAACCATTGACTTGTGTCTACATTAGGTGGTTCCCCAAACATTTGGTATCTTTTGTCTTCGTAATCAACTCCACAATATTCTAAAATCATTCGGATGGGTTCACCCAAAGCCCCTATATCCCAATAACCAAGAGTTAGTTTGGATATCTTTAGTTAAATTTCTTTACTGAACCACCTATGAATACAGCACCTGTTTTACAACAGAAAGCTTTTCTTTGAAAGTCTACACAAGACGAACACAAGGTAACTAAACTGCCATGACGCTGTGTTATGTCTTGCCAAGTAGAAATGCTAGATACAACGTCTTGACCATACGCCTCGCCGAAGCTATTCAAGAACATAAAACAGTCACAAAGGCTGTACAGATCCAGCAATGGCGTCCGGTTATAGCCCATGGGGTTGAAAATTGGCTTTGATAAACATCAGCCTGGTATTGTTTATGCTGCCTCCTTGTGAACGCTTGAATATCGTGCAATCACATTTCATCAACGCCCTTGGCTATCTTGATGTGGAAGCGTTTAAGCAACCATAACAAGTTATTTTTATCAACTTTTCATGATGTGGTCTTGCCGAACCACCTGCTAAAATGTGATATGATTTTAAAGATCAAAGAATCACCATAACGGTGTCTTTATCAAAAACGCGCATGTTTGGAAATGTTAAAGTGCAAACAGATAACTTAAAAATCTTTTTAAACTGATATTAGTTTGTAAAACATAAACGAACAATTGCTAATTCCTTCCCAGGTCTAGTATAAGATCTTGCTGATATACATTACTCAAGTGTCATTATCTAGTGCAGTGCTTCCCAACCGCGGCTCCAAGCTAGCCTTCTTTCGGCCTTCATTGACTCCCGAAAATCCCACAAAAAATATTTTTTATAACAATTAAAGCGATTATTTTTTGACTTGTCAAAAAAAGTTAAAAATTAGTCAAAATTTGTGTTATTTTTCTTGTTAATGTTGCTATTCGTTGGTACATCCTTTCATGCTTTATAATTTTCGTTATAAATGCTTGAGTGTTTTCATGCGGCTCCATATACGTACTCAGAAGTTTGATATTCGGCCCCGACACCAAAAAAGGTTGGGAAACACTGGTCTAGTGTATCTGACTATCTTTCTCAAATCGTTCAATCGCTTAGGTCGTGGTTGTAGCATAGCTTTAGCGTGGTTGTAGCATCTTTAAGAAATTCATCTCCGGGTTATGTTTCACGAAATTTCGTTTCATCGGTGCCACAATGCTCTGGTTTGTATTTGATAACTGTCCGTCAACGAAGAAGAATATGACATTGGCAGCGCTGCCAAATGCCTGAAGCGTTGTCAGCAGCAATTGTTGACAAATGACAACGATCAATAATCAGCTGATAATCTGGCCAGGTTTGTATCTGATGTTTCAATTTGGTCTATTACGGGCTCAGGTTCGGCAAACTTGCGCAAATACGGTTCGCTCCGGTTTCAAAGAACTTGTTTAAGTTTAATGTTGTTTAATGTTATCTTTTGTCGTCGTAATCAGCTCCACAATATTCTAAAATCATTCGGATGGGTTCACCCAAAGCTCTTATATCCCAGTAACCAAGAGTTATTTTTGACATGATGTTATTTCAAATTTCTGAACCACCAATCCTATAACATATGTAGAGCACGTTTTATTTTGAGTTTAATTTTTTTGAGGATGGTTGAGTTGCTTCGCTCGAGTGAAGAATCGACTCGGCTCCGATACCAAGCTATTAATTTTATAGGATTACGGTTTATAACTAACTTTTGGCAATATGCTTAGTCCATCTTCATAGTGATATAGTCAAATAATATACAGTCAGCTAATCCCTCCTGTACATACACACATGTTACTCAAATACAAATACGATAATCATGCTGCTTTAAAGAACGCAAAACTTTTAGTTGCTAGGTTCCAGGCGTAGTACAGTTCTATAATCCCTCTGTTGGGTCATTGTACAGTCACCATGAGATGAAGCAGTTCTGCATTCTAATCCAAAATTAAGTTTGATATCAAACAGTTGACTTGTATTCACGTCTGGTAGACCTGCAATAAACTGACTGTTATCTTTGTAAACTGCTCTATATTAGACTACTCCAGCAATATAACCCATCATGTAATCTTCATACACGATCACTGCACAAAATATACTGAAACTGTTTGCCGCTTGAAAGGGATACCAACGACTTTTACAATATTACGCCTTGCGTTAACTAACCCATAAGCTAACGACAGCTTGTCTGTTTGCACAATTTCTATGCTTTTTACAGATGAGGAAATGTGTCGACCGGATCAGGTTTCCGCAGTCACTCACGTAATGATGATAGTTATGTTTTCTTTCTGATCACGAAAACAAATTGACAATCTTACGACTACGGCACTTGTTTCATGTGCATCGTGTAGAAATGTTTGGAACCCATTTAGGCAGCGAAGAAAATAACAATGTTGTAGCCTACACTCCCACAGATGAAGTTACAGCTGATCGTTGCCCTCTGGAAAACCAAGCATTTTACACCGGAAAAGATTAATTGTATTTTTTTAGGTTACTTAACGTTTCAACTGAAGCAAAATCGAGTAACACATTTGATGATTCAGTTATAAATTGAGACCAGCAATAATCTCTGAAAAAAAAGCCAAGCAAAGCAGAAAAACATTGTTTTTTACCGACCGTTTCCTTAGTTCATCCATCTCGCGGCTAACTTGAACAATATATAAGGAAAATAATGAAAGCTATTTATTTCTGATCGACAATGATTCACAAACATGAAAAAGTCAAGCATTTAATTCTATAGCGTTAATTCGCGTGTTTATTGTGGTAACGATGGCAACATCTGCTTTGTCCACTGCGCAATGTTTCGTCAAAGAGAGTACGAAAATTTCTTTATGGTATTGCAATGAAAAGGTGATGATAGATAATAACACCAGGCAGGTTTGAATTACTTGCAGCCAGGAGTGAAACACCTTTATATGCTGTTTACTTTGCAACCAAGCCATTGAGATACATAGACGCATTATATAATGCAAACGCTTTCGAAGGTGATTAGTAGGGCAATTTTTGCAACTTTTGCAACTTTTTTTTACAGCTTCCGGCAGCTTCCTAAATACTCAGAATTTATGTAGTATGATGTTTTAAGCTGTTTGTAGGAATTTTATATTGCAACTTTTTGCAACTTTTTTCGATTTTTCATGCAACTTTTTACTGCAACTTTTATTAAATATTGCGCAAAATGTAAAGGAGTGATTTAAAAAACATGCTATAAAACTTTTTCTAGTATATTTCTATTCTCTTTGCTTTGCATAACAAAGAGATATGTGTTGGATTAGCTGCATCTCAATGTTGTCTATGACGCAACACTTGGCTTGCAAGCTAGAAGTTTAACAACCCCAGCCAAGCACGACAGTGCCCGAACTAAATTAGAAGTGGAAATGACTTGGCTTCTGGCCAAGTTAGTCTTTCGAGGTCAATTTTTGTTGAGATAGCTTAGTTAGTTGCAGACCTACGGGGTTTGGGGTTTGGTATTTGACTTGTTTTGGGGGGAGGAGTGGGTTAAGGCTTTGCTGTTTGGTTTTTTGCGGAAAATTATTTCCGCATTGCGTTATTTTCTTGCTGCATACCGGCAAAAAATGTTATTTTCGGCGGTCTCCATGAAATGGGAAAGTGCCAAATTTGACAGCTCTACAGGAGCTGAAACCCTGTCATGTAGGTTTCAAACCTAAAGAACATAAAAATGTATGCTAGATCGATTGTATATAGCGAAGAAAGATACGGAACAAGCAAATACCCTGCAATACTTAAACTATTGGGTTATACAACGGATCCTTTCGAGTATCTCATACCGTAATGCTTTTAAAAACTTGTGCATAAATGCAACTTTTTACTGCAACTTTTGTTAAAATTAAGTGCAACTTTCTCACGTTTTTAGTGCAACAAAAACTTGCCCTAGTGATTAAGTTACTGTTTGTGCGTACACCACAACAAAAATCGGTAAATTTCACCAAAAAACTGGTTAAAATTTAATGTTGCAATTCTTTTCCATTTGGTATGCGCAAACTACCGGTTTAACATGAAAAAAGATGGTTAAATTAAGTTTCGGCTGAAAACTTTAAACCAGAGTTATTTTTTTTAAGAAACTAAATTGTAGAAAAGCCAGATATGTGCAGTTCATGAGAATGGCCCTCGTGAAGAAATCTTTGAATTTGAACACCCGTTACCAATGGAGACATCTGACTGTGCGCGACCATAACCAAGTTAGAGATTTCATCTGGAAATATTATTCTGAGCTCAATCCTTTGCGTCGAATGTTCTGCTTGCACAAAAGCGAGAAGGTAATGGCGATTGATGACGATCGTGTCGCTACAAAGCTCAGGGAAGGAGTTTGCACTGGAGTCATTGACAAACGCTCAGGGAAGTTGGCAGCGGTGGCGTTGGATGCGATTTCCTCCGGTTCCGAAGAAGCTTTTCGGTTCAAATGCGTCAGCAAGAGCTCGCAGTATCCACCAAACTTTTACAAGATGCTGGGAATGTTTGACATTGTTCGTCGGTGCAGCCCCAGGTTTCTGAAAAATGAGAAGTTATATCAGTTGTCAATGTTTGCGATTCATCCCGATTACAACGGGCTCGGCTTAGCCACGAAGTTGACGCTCAAAGGAGAGGAAAATGCCACGGTTACGGGTTGTAAATATGTGGTTGTAACCAGCACATGAGCTTATATGGAAAAGGTCTTCAACAAACTCGAGTATACCAAGTTTGCTGAAATAAACTACGCTGATTACTTGAACAGATGTGGCGGTGACATGGAGCGTATTGTTCCGCCCCATCTTCCGATGACTTCATTCTACAAGCAGGTTGCTTAGACGCCTTCAGTGCTTTAGTGGATATCTGACATTTGTACATTGTTACTTAGATGCAAAATATAGACAGATATTTGTAACAGAAAAATGTACATTTAGCCGTAAATCGGTTATAAGTCGATTCATTTAAGGTCGCCAATTTGGCGAAGTCACTATGACATAAATCTATTTATAGGTATTTATTAACAACGAAAATTGCACATTGGTAGGCCAAAGTATCCAAGTGAAATGATAAAAAATGATACAGTACATATCCCAGCAAACATAATTGGTTCTTGATTATTCCTTAAGCACTGCTTCAAGAATAGCAAGTTATCTAAACTACAAATGTTTTGTGGTGGTGTTAATAACTACCATTTCAGGCAGTTTTACAAACAGTTTATCATTTCAATAAAGTTGTAAACGATTTCTGTGTTGCACATAAATGTTCAAATCTTTCACAAGTGTTTGCACAAAAATGCAGAAAATAGTTACACAGATTTCTTCGCTCGGTAGTTTTGCATTATTTTAAGTTCAGGAAATGTGTTAAAAGTCCTCGGTTTCCGCATTCGCAAGACTGTTCCGGTTGTTTTTACTACAAAACACGTAAACAACTTTTTTACAACGCCTGGCCTATCTTTACTGAGAAAATTTAATTTAACAGCAATTTAACAAAAACTTAACAGAGTTTCTCTAAAATCCAAACAAAGTTGAACATTGACAGAAAATAAACTTACTTGCACTCGAACAGGAGAAAATACATTTTCTGCCGGTATAGTTCATGTAACTACCAAAACGGTGTTAAATGTATTGACTTAAGTGTTTCTCAAATGCATCAATTGTCTTTGTAAATGTAAAAGCTCTTTGTTAACAATAGAATTTCCTGAAATAAGTTTGTGCTACTTTAAAAATGGGCGTATACGACGAAACTATTAAAGAGGAAAACAATCAAACCGGAGCAAGTAGTTTAAAGGTAGAATGAAACGTATTATAGTTAATATATGATCAAGTTTGGTAAACTTGAGCTCGAAACGGAATAAAATTGAGCAGTCGTTGCAAATCCGAACCAGAGTTAAAAAGGGAAATTTGAGTTTTACTAAACTTGAACTGGAGCCGAAGTTTTGTTAAAGAATGTTCCTTGCACGACTTAATGTTGGTGGTGATTCCTAGTTGCTCAAGCCACGCTTACCTGTGTCTTTGTTCAAGCTCCGATTGTCATTGTCACAAAATTTGTCATTTGTTTATTTGATTTCTTATGTTGCCCGAATTCATGAACAAGCGTTGTTCATATCTTGCTATTGAGTATTCTGACGGCAGCGACATTAGGAATTGAACAATTTTCCAAGCCAGGCGTTAGAAGGATATATACTTCATCTACTTTTACACAACGCAAAGGTCAATGAGCTAAATGTAGCCTAATTGCTAAATCGTCAAATTGATTTCTTTTTTTAATCGAAAATCACTTAATTTTTCAATCGATGGTATCGAGAATAATTTCGAGATAATTTCTTAAACGATTGCGCAGAAACACAATTTTGCAGAAACCCGACCAAGCGAACACATATCTGCACATATATCCGCTGTTAAATCACAGAAACTGTGCAAAAATGCCAGCTGTTGTTAGTTTATGTTTCAGCCAATGCAAGGCTTAAATCGTTGTTGTTGCTTTCACGACAAAGACCGTTGGAAGATAGACAATAGTTTGAGTTTTCAAATCAAAACATACTTTGACAGGTAGTTTAATGAGAACATTCACACAAATCAGTTTAAAATGTCAAGGATAAGTTCTGGTTACTCCAGAATACTAATTTGGCAATAGAGTACAAGTTATAGTCTGTCATATGTTAAAAAGTATTCGAGTACAGTTATAATTCAATCTTTAACTATAATACAATAGTACTACAACAAGTAACACTGTTACAACAAGAGATCGCAGAAAATAAGCATCAACATAAGCGCAACGTGTATTAGGTTAAAAAATATTCGAGTACAGTTATAATTCAATCTTTAACGATACTGTAGTAGTACAACCAGTAACAATGTTACAATAAAATTACGTAATCAATTACGTATCTACCCACGTTGGAGCCAGACAGGCTTAACAAAAACCGGTTCCCGGTCGTCTCGGGTTTCGTACCGGCTACCGACTGTGTGAAACAGACGGCAAATAAGCAGCAAGAATTAAACGCTTTCCCTGTTTTGCCAAGAAACATCGATATCGAACGGCGGCCTGAGGATCGTGTTGGATGATGACGTCTCTAATTTTTTCATCAACGTAGCTGAGATGATTGCATAGTTCATGTTGCAGGCTAATAAGAAATCTCTGGCGGGAGTGTCGCTGTCCTATCTGCGTAGGACTGTCATGGTTGTGGCCTACACGGCATTTACGAATTGCGCTTGAAGTGCAAGTGCTTGAAGTGCTTGAATTGCGCAAGAAGTTGTGCCATTTGTTCATTTCTCTGTTGAAGGCATTAAACCTTGGAACAGCTGTCTTTTTGTCCAAGTAGCGCTTGCTGCATACTGCTAAATGCAGATGTGAAGCTATTTTATCCATGGCTAACTTTTCCTATTTTAACAAATCCCGCTGCCGCTCTTTTTGTGTTTCAAGTGATACAGAAACTAGAAATTGATGAAAGCCAACAAAATGACCTACAAGCTATGGCAAACTGAGACACGTGTAAGATACTTCGCTCGCGTCATGCGAAAATGTCATAGTTTCCTCAAAAAGGCTCTAATTATTGCAAGTGAGACGTGTACACGTTTCTAGAAAGCGCAAATGCCCGAAGGAGAAAACACAACATACAGAAACAGACCAAGGTTATATAACACCAATCGTATCAGTATTTTGGCCAATCTGCCAACGAAGCGTGGGAAAAAATACAACACTAATCAAATGATTGCAAAAATCACAACGTCATAAATAAAAGTGACAGAAAAATGTTATAACCGAACTACCTATTGCAGACTCTGATAACTTTGCATTATCACAGCAATATAATGTGTGAAATATCGCAATCACGTTGAGTGCATATGAGGGATAGCGAACCAGAATTAATGGACTTCTGTGCAGCAAAAGTTTTGTAAAAGATTAAATAACCTACATTAAAAATATGGACTGGCGTGAACTAAGTTTATTGGTATTACAAAACAAACGTTTCAGTAAAAACACTTCAGTGATAGCGTTTAGGACACTCAATTAAGGCATAATACAGGGGTGGGCTAATAAAGCTGATCAAACTTAACGTCGTTTTCTAAGTCTAAAAATTTGTTGCTGTTAACACAGGATAGTTATCATCTTGCTCGATTTAAGCCTTCAAAGCTTTGCTACTTTTACCTCATTCATTGATTGTTTGTGATTAAGTTTTCGATTTATTATGCTGTAAAACATTTATAACCTAGTGCAGTATAATGGAAAACGTGGCAGCAGCACGCACGAGCTTTGTAAACTTTTGCGCCGAACGTTTTTATCTTTTTATAGTTTTAAGCACTTGGGTCTTGCGACTTTTTTCTTCTTTTTAATTGTTCGTGGGAATGTGCTTTATTGTGCTACAACTACAAAGGTTATAATTCTAATTTTCACTCCGCACAGTTAATGGTGAAAAATAAACAATACAGTTTGGGCCTATAATAAATAAATAGAAGCTGGTTGTTTGAACTCCAAATAGTAACAAATAAACAAAATTGAGCTTTCAGTGCACGCCAAAAATCGCGCCTTTGTCCTTTGCCAGTATGAAAATAGTACGTAATTTTCTATTCAAAGGGTAATAAATGTTTTTGCGGAAACATATTTCATTAGTTGTGTTGTTATTGTAATAGTCAAAATTTTGCCACCCTAAAATTTGGCGCCCAAAACAACTTCACAGTGTAGTCAGTTTACAATCAAGGCTGTAGTTTTATCAACAGGAGCGGTTTATCGGTTAAATATATTTGTTTGATCCACAAAATCTCTCAGATCCGCTAACCATCAAACCTTTGCAAATATCACCATAATGAGTGAGAGGAATAAACTCTTAGTCTGGTTCATCTGTGGCCGTCTCTGCCCATTGACAATGATGCTCTCTGCGAATTCTCCAGCGAATATTCTTCTATTGTGAAAGCCGACTTGAACGACGGCTCACAGAGCTTTCTCGACCGCTGTCAGAACCAAGAGCTACTCAAATCTGAGAGCACGAAAAACTCTTCTTGACTCATCGTGAGGTCGCGTGTCTTTCTCGGCAGCATATTCGCAGACATCAATCGGCCAACACGTGGAGAATAGAATTGCATTGAATTTAAGAAACAAATAAACGACTGAATGGATTTACAGAATATGAACAGAATACAAAGCAAAGCAATCAACGTTAACTAAGGAATGTAAAAAAATCGGTAAAACAAAGAAAATAGCAACAAACATGACGTGGCGGTGATATGGCGGCAACCGCCACAGATCAAACTGATCGCCAGTGATAAAAAAACAACATTAATTATAAAGAAAAACCAATGAACAAGTTTCTATGATAAGAAATCTCGAAATTATCACAACAAAATAGCACAACCATATACGGTGTTTACAAAATTAATTAAGTCGTATGTGACAAACAAATACAATTGTTACGTAACTAGGCAAGCTAATACAGATATAAGTCACTTTTAAGCACATTTTAGCAGTACTTCGCGTGGAGCATCAGGATAAACGAGAACTGCATTGTCTAAAAGTCCCGAGTTCGATTCCCGACCAGGTCGCGATTGACAAAATACAATCGCGTTCGGTCGCTCTTACTTTTGTGTAAAGGAATCGATGTTAAAAACGGTATTTATCGAAGTAAAACCAATTTCTTGCTTGAAGATGATTACGTCACACGGAGACGTCACTTTACTTTCGTGAGCAGAGTTCGACCCAATCACCATCGCACAGACCAACAACAACTTTCAACTTCTATAAATTAAAAGTTTGAGATTAAATTCCTCTGCAATGTTCAACTTCACACAAACATAACAAGACATAAATAATACCGAGTCATCCAATTGGTCAAGGACTCGTTGAATTTCAGCGATCTCTGATTGGTTCGCATCACGCACCCCATCTGTTGCGTCATCATCAGGGAAGCAATCACACATATTCAGCCAATCCTCGATTTTGTTGAAGAAGGATTTTGAAGGTATCTTCGGGATTATGTTTTCACTGATATCAAGCCCTCCGATCTAGTGTTAAAATGTTTGTAAAATTAAACAACAACATGATGTTATAACAAACACTAATATCCTAATATTTAACGCATACAAGTTAACTGGTTAGTGTTAACTAATTAATAACTAACTAACATGGTGGTAGCTTAGGCCTACAGTAGCCTACTGGACCAAAACAAATTTTTGGATTTTGAGGAAAATAGAAGGAATTTTAAGCGACCAACTTAAACCACGATTGAATATTCGTTGCAGAAATAAAACTTGATATTAAAGTCGCAAAAATATTTTTATTTTTGTAAAAGTTTGAAATTTGCTTCTGGCCAAATCTTGGTCAGATGCTGCTGATTTTAGCCTAAACTGAACCGATCAAATTTTGCCATTTTTCTCAATAAAACGAACGAATTTTAAGCGGCCAGGTTTACTGCGCATTCCAGATCTATCAGCGATTTAAACGATAAAACTTGAGCGGGGAAATTACGCCCCGTTGAAATAAATTGAAACAAAATATTCCGACCAACAACAACGCACAGAATCTCAAAAACCATGTTTGCTTAAAAGCGGGAAAAACAATTATGACGTCACATGCAAAACCAAGGCGCATTGTTACGACACATCGAGTTCGTAAACAAAGTTGAAGACGAACGAAAAAGCAGAAAGTAAAATAAATAAACAAACCTTCCCTGGCATTGCTTGAATTGCCTCAAATAATCGGCCGACATCTTCTGGTTTAGAAAAGCAGTCGGGCAGAAGAAGCCACTTGATGCGTTTCTCAACTTTAGTGAGAATAAACAGGAGCGAGTCAATTTGTGATTTTATCAACTTGATAGGGGATAAACTCAGCACTTCTGGGAAGAGTTCCGCTGCATTCGTGGTGAGCTGCTCGTCATTGATTTGATGAATTTGTTCATAAAGACGTAGCAATTCCAGTGGCTCACGTCCTAAACAAACATAACTTTCGTTTTCACTTGTTTTACATTTAAATAACTGTAGGCCTATCTGTGACTTGAACCTGGTGTAGGCTAGGCTACAAGTTGGTTACAAGAAAATGTCAAAAACACATTTTATGTCTTACTGTGGCGCCCAACACACAAAGTTAACCATAGATTGAAATTACCACCACAGGCCTATCTGTTGTTACAAGTGAACACGATTATGATCGCAGCAACGCTACAGTTCTAATAGCACAGAGCCTAGGCCTAGGGCAAAAAAATAAGGAGCTTGATAAAGTGCCCTGTTAATCATGGCTCGCAAAATCGTAAGAAAGTCAAAATTTTTTACAGAAAAAATTAAAATGAAAGACCAAATTATGCAAGTTGTTGATTGGTTGAGGTGAACAGTTCGAAATTGGACCAAGGCCAGCAAATATAAAACATGACTGTAACATGAAAATGGATAAACACAAGCTCGGCAACCAGACCTCAAGCAGTGAAAAATCATGACCATGTTTAAAACAGTAAAAAAGATTCTTATACCATATAGCTATAGACTTAAGCTGCAAACTCATTACCAGCATATTTAAAATGACATAGTTCATCACATAACATAGAAATCAAACCAAATACTGTGTATAGTTTTATCAATTAGGCTTAAGTCACACAACTAAATATGTGTGACATTTTTACACATTGGCTCATTCACACATAGAACAACAATTATCTCCACTGTACAAAACACAATCTATCACTTGGCAAATGATATGTCAGTTATGGAACTATGTATTGCAAAAACAAAATCGACACATTGAAATAAGCTACTCAGCCAAAAAATTCACATATATTTATACAAAACATGCTAAAAAACGTATTACCTCCATGATATCCGTAGTGATACTTCTCCAATATAGGAATGATTTCTCTATGCTGGAAATCTTCTGAAAATCACAAAACAAACATATTTACACCAGAGCTAATTGCACATGCTAATTTTGGTACTCAAGTACAAGTACTTAGTTTAAATATATTTGAGTACAAGTACCAGACCGCAAGTGGCATAGGCAACTGAATACTTTATTGTAATATAAAAATGATTTTTAACGATCTGATGACGGAATTGATGACTTTTAATTCCTTCAATCTTAAACACAGTAGGTGAATACAATGATCGAAAGGTAGCCACGAAAAAGGTTGCATAGATGACCGGTCATAACGGACGGTAGCTTCAGCTTATAGATTGACAAACCTCTTTAAGAAAGATGTACACAATATACGATAATATGCAATAACAAATCAAATATAAAGATTAACAAACAAGTGTCGAACCAATTAAAGTATTTTAAAAACAATCAAGTACACCTGAGTACTGGAAAATTAGTACCCGGGCACTTTCGAGTACCACACAAATGGTATTTGAGTCAACTTTACTCAAGTAAAACTGCTCTAATGTATACTAACATATACCGCAAGTGTGGCATATATCAACACAAACAAAAATTTCAATTTCCTTAAAATTTAAGCCAGAAGCTAATAACTATAAGTCGCATACCAAAGGTTTAAAAAAGACGGAATGTTACTGATCTTGCTATATTTGCCATTTTGCCGTGACCTCACCATGAATCTGCACACGGTTACTCTTTTCTGTTTCTTCCCTCTTTCTGTTTTTTCTGCTCTCGCACAATAGACATTATTTTGCCCAAAGCAGTAAGCTTTGTCATGTCCTAGGTTGATGTATAGAAGCATGATCAAAACTGATAAAAAAAATAGAATTACAAGAAATAGTGTTTTGTTTTAGAGCAGAAAGAAAAAAACTGTATGACGAGGTCAGCGTTGCAATAGCAAGCTGAGATCAGTTTATGGTGATACCTACCATGACAGGTTGCCTCTTCCCATGCAACATGGAGGATTTCGTGCATGTTTGCTAACAGCATTTGGTGCTGTTGGTAACAGTAATTTACATGTCTAAAACATAGCATCCACATAAGTAAAATAAAATATGCTGCTCATACCACCAATGTCCTACATCAAGCATCCTGCTGTACAACATGCATATTCCATACTAATATGCATACACCTAAGTTTTTAAAAAAGGACGAAATCGATCGATCGGACCATCGATCTTGTTATATATGCTATTTTGCCTCGACTCGCCATGAATATGCACACGATCACTCTTTTCTTTTTCTGCTCTCTTTCAGTCTTTTTCTGAAACCAAAAATGAAAATAGAAACCAAACTGGAAGGTACGCTTGTAAAAACGAACGATGGCAAGGAGCCTAAATATGCCGACCTCACATGGGATACCCAGTGTCAGGTTTAAGGCCTAAAACTACCACACAAAAATATTCATTCAAAGTAGCACATCTGCACAGATACATTTTAAGCAAAGAAAACTAACACTCTCGACCGTGTACTATATTCCTTTTTCTGTGTTTGCTCAAATAACCAATTGCTACTAAACTTTCACTCATTCACTATGGTAGGCTTCTAGATGGGTGTCATGTTTTAAGCTTACTAACTCTTGCGTCTCAAGATATTACCTACTTATTTGTTTGTAATCCGGCGTCTGTAACACTCGTTCGTGTAGCACGCTCAAAAAGAATGACTTTATTCACAAGGTCGCACGCAACATAGAATGCAGTGTTTCCAACATAACACTAATAATCAACACATGGTGGCGCTAATACGGACACTACATTTCCTCCCATGTCAAATGTATAATTCCCTATTACTAAGTTTTGCTAACATTAAAGAACACAGTTCACTGCGCATAAAACAGGATCATTACAGATTCAAAATTCAAAACACACATTGCACAAAATCATCATAACGCCCTGGTTTCTTAAGGTCGTTACGAGGCCGTAGATTAAAAGAGGGTTTAGTAACTTCACGACTTGTAATTTCACCACTGGATTGAGTTTCCGGTGTTTCCCCTTTTCCACAATCAATTGCATCATTATTATCAGAATTAAATTTCTTTACATGCGTCACATTACGTTTATATTGCACTCCAGCATTATCAACTACAACACTGTTTCCATGTTTCTCTACAACAACAAAAGGTTCTTTATGGAATGTAGTAGACAATTTATCACGTGGCACATTTTGTTTCAGTAACACACTGTCCCCAGGTTTAACATCACTATGCCCAGCAGATCGTCTTAAATCTGCATAGTCTTTCCCCTTTTGTTTAAATTCGGCATATAAAATTGCAGTCTGAGAACCCATCGTTCTATTCTTGCACTGGGTTTAGAACGTGGAGAAAATAAAAATTCAAGCGGTTTATGGTCCGTTACCAATTGAAAATCCGAACCGTATAGGTACGCATGGAACCTTTCACATGCCCATACCAAAGCCAAAGCTTCCTTCTCCGTCTGCGAATATTTCCGCTCTATTTGAGATAGTGTTCGACTTGCATAACTTATGATACGCTTTTGACCCCGTTGCTCTTGTATAAGCACTCCACCGAGTCCAAAAGGGCTGGCATCTGCCATTACTTGTGTTTCACAGTTTTTATCAAAATACGCCAAGACCTTTGCATTACACAGTTCATTTTTCAGCTCATTAAATGATTTGTCTTGTTCATTTCCCCATACAAATCTAGCTCCTTTTCGAGTTAGCCTGCGTATTGGTTCTGCTATAGTGGCTAAATTTCGTATAAATCGTCCGTTGTAATTTACGAGACCCAGGAAACTCCTCACCTCGCTTGCATTCTTTGGTGGTCTCGCATCAGCCACAGCTTTTACCTTGACGCTCTCCGGTCCAATTCCTCGGGTTGACAGCACATGTCCCATAAAGGTAAGTTCTGACATGTTGAACTGGCACTTCTTTCGATTCAGGGTAAGTCCACTTTCTAGTAACCGCGCCAGGACGACCTTCAGTCTTTCATCATGCTCCTCTTTACATCTTCCGTACACAATGATGTCATCCAAGATATTCTGCAGTCCTTTGCATCCTTGCAGAGTCTGTTGCATCACACGTTGATACATTTCAGGTGCACAGCTCACCCCAAACATGAGCCTTTTATAGCGAAATAAGCCTTCATGAGTGACAAATGTTGTTATTTCCCTAGACTGAGGTTCTAATTCAATTTGATGATAAGCCCATTTGATGTCGAGCTTACTAAACATTTGAGATTGGTTCATGTCTTGTAGGACTTCATCAATGGTTGGTATTGGATGTCTTTTCCGTTTTACAGCTTTATTAGCTTGCCGCATATCCAAACAAAGGCGAATGTCCTCATCTGCTTTTGGCACAACAATTACTGGTGACACCCAAGGTGTATATCCACTAACCTTTTCAATGATATCAAGGGATTCCAGTTCCTTCAGCTTCTTGGTTAACCGGTCACGAATGTGGTAAGGAACACGACGTAGAGGTTGACACACAGGAGTGACATTTTTGTCAATGGGTATCTTTAACTGGAAATCTCTCAGCTTTCCAATCCCTTCAAAGCAGGAATCATACTTCCGTAATAACTCGTCAGTCGAGATACAGTTAATATCTGCTTTAATTGAGAGAATGCCAAGATCTGTTGCAGTCTGCTTTCCGAGAAGAGCTTCTCCATCTCCTTCAATCACCAAGAATTCTACAGCTGGTAGAGTTTTCCCCGGAATGTTCACACCAGCTTGGAAAGCACCAACCACCTTCAATGGTTTATCGCTACCATAAGCGTAAATTTTCCTATCAGTAAAATAACACTTACATTTTATCGATCTCGATTTCAAATGTTCCCACAACGTATGGTTTATCACATTGCAAGATGCTCCTGAGTCAATGATCAGTTCCATTTTCACCCCGCCAACTTGAATTTTGGCTTTACTACCACGGTCATTCATTTTTAACTTGAACAGATATTCTGGTCCTTCAGCATCTGCGTCTTGGATTTGACGTAAGCTGGCACTGTTTTTTCGTCTTGGATTCCTGTCCATTTTGCAGCAAACAGCAAAGTGACCCATGTTCCCACATCTGCGACACTCCCTTTGTTTGGCTGGACATTTTGGGTCTTTTCCTATGTGACCTTCCCGTCCACACCTGTAGCATTTTCCTGGTCTTCTAGGCCTACTAGAATACGATTCTTCCCCGTAAGTTGAGCTCCTGTACGGCTTCCCAGCACTCCTTCCAAAGTCTTTAATTCTGTCTACTTCTACTGCTGGCGATGAAAATGTCGATACTTGCGTTTCGGCTGTCTCATAGGCCATAGCTATTTCCCTGAGAACCTTCAGAGAAAGACGTTTTCCCTTTTCTAGAAACTTTTGCCGTAGCCGGTTCGATAAGCATTTGTCTACAACTTGGTCCCTGATTTGGTCATCTTCATCGGCAAAGTCGCAGGTTTCCGCTCTTTGTTTCAGCCTGGTAATGAACTGCTCAACTGTTTCCGACTTTCCTTGCACTGTACCTCTAAATAGATGTCTTTCATATGGTACGTTCGTCAACGGCTGAAAATAGTTGGTTAAAGCACCCACAGCTTCATCATATTTTGAGAGGTCATCACCTTCCAAGGTAAAGAAAATACCTTGTAATGCAGCTCCTCCACAGTGTAATAAAAGACTGCGTTTCTGCTTTTGACTGGTAACATTTCTGGCTTCCGCGTACACTTCAAACGACCTTTTCCACTTAGTCCAGCGAGAACTAGCACCAGGACTCTCACAATCGAATGTAGTCAGATCGAACTTACTTAACTCCATTTCTTTGGTTAGGCTACTTTTCCTTTTAGCCTATCGTAGGATATTTTCCTCGTCGCCAGTGTAACACTCGTTCGTGTAGCACGCTCAAAAAGAATGACTAATACGGACACTACAGCGTCTACGAAGCATTATTCGTAATCCGCCTGTAAACAACACAATGAAAAATCATTGGTGGACCCGGTTCACCCCTTTGCACTCAAGCACCCCATTGGCTGTTGCGGTGTACCCAGGTTGAAGAGCACTGGTATATCAAGGGATATATCACAGAATTATTTCAAAACTTTGTATATCTATTTGAACATCCAGTTTGTATGCAGTCATCAACTGTGTTTAATATAAATAATCTCTTGACATGATGTAAATATAATTCAACTAAACTATAGCACCTGAACCAAATTGTTTGGGTGTTCGTGGTAATTTTTGAAACTTTTTTTGTTTAGATGAATCCATTTTTGAAATTGATGAAAATGGGATGTCGACTTCTTTGGGGGATGATAATTTCTGTAAAATATAATACCTAAAATGAACCAGCAAACTTGTAAGCAAAAATATAACATAAATATTAATCATAACCTTTACCATCTCAGTATAACATGCTACCTGGAATCTTCTAAATACAATGGAGTATGCCTGTTAAATCAATTTCCTTAACTTAAAACTTTCAATCGTATGCACAAAATTCCTTAGATAAGTGTCAAACTAGGAAAACCAGCTCAAAATTCAATATTAATTCATTCAAAATTCATTTAAATTTACTGGTCAGGTCAGCTTTAAAATAAAGCTTTCACTGCATTATTTATTATAATAACTAGGCTATCTTTTGCTGTTGATTTTGTGGTAAACTAATAATAAAACTTTGTTGTAATTGTAGAAATAATTGCTGTTTAAATGAAACCATTTTTGAAAGTGTGAATGGAATAATACTATACTTTTCAGAGTCTGAGGATTTCAGTACAAACAGCTAAAAATCCCTTTGGTCAGCCAAATTAAATCATTGAAATTCTAAGTAAATATTGTTATAATGCGGTACCCTAACTCAAAATTTTTGGTTACTCAAAATACCTCGGCTTTTTCCAGCAAATGGCAAAATAAGCTGCAAGGATTTATCTTTAACTTTAAGGTAACAAGCTTCTGCTGCATTATTTGTTTAACTGGGTATGTTTATTACGTCCACATTTAAGATTTCAAAAAATTCTTACCACATGAAATTTACTTACTGTTTCTTCGGTCTTTAACTCAGTGGTTTCTCGGTTAATTAACGAAATCACTAACTTGCCATGTTCTAAAACAAGAAAACAGTTATGATTGCCTTATTTTTGAGCTGCAACATGAACTAATTTTATAAATATAAACCTAGTTAAGATCAAAGCAAAATTAGCAGTGTTCTTAAAGTTTTTCTTATTTGTAAAATGGAACACAAAACCACCACAAACTTTCTCACCTTTTTCCACAACTAATTTCTTCGTTTCTGAAGCATACAAATGAGTGATAACTTTTGAATCATCTCTTAGGGTTGAAGATGAACTTAAGATGATCTAGAGCAGGAAAACTTGTATTCATTAGAACATAATGCTTTATTTTAAAAATTTCATGATTGAAATGTCATTATGAAAATAAAAACTACTTGAAGTAAAAACAACTTGCTACTTACTCATAAAGTTCTTACAACAAAAATTTCTTTCATGTGCTGCTTAGCAACAATTTCTGACATAAAATATTTTATAAAATTGCAACTAAAAGCATGTACAGTGTAAAAAAATCAAAGAATCGTAAGTGTAGAAGAATCTAAAATGAAGTTAACCTTTAGAGTGCCAACACATATATCGTTTTTTTATTTTACTATATACTGCTTCTAATTTAAAAAAAGAGCGTCGCTATCAAGATTGCTCTTAACAAAAGAAGCGCGCTTTTGCCCAACTCTGGATATAATACAGCACAAAAATATCATTTATAAAACAAAATAATATCAACGATCAACGTAAAATTAATCTGAATGGTTAAAGCTTCTGCCGATACAAATGCTACGCTTGAATGACTTTGCTTATTTATAATAAATTTGCTACTAGGTAAAAATAAACATGAATCAACTTGTCATACCTCAGTTTCATTTTGCTGAAAGTGACAATCTTTCAGAGATTCAACTTCTTTTCTGATCTCCTCAAATTCCTCTTCACTTGCACGGATAACTTTGTAGGAGGTTAGTTCAACTTCGAGATGATCTCCAGCCTTTTGCCAGTGGTTCTCTATCAAACCTTGCTTAATCTTTCCAGACGAATATGCCTGGAGTAAGTTGGCTTCTGCTTCAGATCCTTTTGTTACTACCTCTACCAATAGACTGCCCTGGCCATATTTGGTTACAAAAATGCTGGCAGCAGCACCACCAGCCGCCCCGGCAGCAAATGGAACAAATGCACTGGCCAACTTTTCACGAGCAACTGGATCACGCAAACTGGCTATCAATGCAACTGCAGTAGCTCCACCGGCTAAAGTAATAGCTGAGATGCCTTTGATAGTAAAACCAAAAGCTTTTATTTCAGTCTGTCTGATAGTTTCGTGCCAGCCACCAGTTTCCCGATCTTGGTGATGTCTTTGATGGGGAGGCTCAGGTTGGGCTGCACCTTTGTATATGTGCCGAGTTTTAAAATAAAAGAAAATAAATCTGTTTATATAAATTTACGTGAAAAGAAAGCTGCATATTAAAATTTGTTGCCATATTTTGCATTCTGTAGCTTAAACTGTTGAGCTACTATACCAAAAAGTTAAACAGTTTTTTGATGAATGGTTCTAGAACAGCAATTGTCAAACTTTTGGACCTCACAAACTAACAAATTTGTCTAAAAAATGTCGTTGACCACCTTCATAAACTATTTGAAAGAACTCAAACAAACCTGTAAAATAATCATTTGAGTACTTCATACATCATAATTAAATAGCTACAATATTCAAGTATTAATTATGTTTGACTACCACACACACACCTTGCACAGGAGCAATAATAGGACCTGGTTGTTCTGCGATAGTGTGAGGAGTTCCCTGTATAGTTGGCTCTAAGAATGAATAGACAAACACAAATATTAGCATAAAAGCACAAAATAATCACCAGATATATACAACACTAAAGGGCAAATGCAGAGCTGGGCAACAGCTGTTTAAAAAGAGCGTCACTCACGCTGTGGTGAGCACTGATTCACCGTGTGTACAACGCAATCTTAATTTCATTTTACAAACACCAAGTGGTTAACTGTAATTTGCTGTGCATTGCTGATCATTATTGTTAGATTTAGATATTGCTAGATTACATTTCAATGGATTGGGCTGATAACTGATTGAATATTGAATGAATATATAAATATTGAATATTAGCCAACCATTAGCTTAGTTTAAATCATGCAATTACCACGAAATATTCTAGAAACAATTCAGAGAAAACGGCGAATGTAATTACGTAATAACTCCTTGAGAATAAATTTAAGTAAGTTTGATGATATTAAGGCTTTTTGATGTTTGCCTTATTCCTATTCTGACATGCTATTTAGTGAGTGTCATTCATTGAAGTTCAGTAATGTCATGTGCCATTTACAAGGCATAACATGTTGCTGAATATAATATGTTACTCAGATACTATTGTTGTGATATGTTATTGGCTATTAATCATGAGGGCAATAATAACACCAAGACGTTGGTATGACATTCATTCTTTAAGTCTTATTTAATCATAAATTGCAACCTTCCGATAATGTTTTAGCAACATTTAGTCATAATGACTACGTTGCAACAACGTTTTTGTTCGTCGATGAAAAGAAAAGCATTGCTCGTGCTTTTGCTTTTCTATAAAAAACTATCGCCGGTCGTATTTCAGCTCACGCTTCCACTCTTTTTAGCAATTAAAAATATTCTCAGTTCCGCTTGTTTTTGAAAACCAGTCACATTCATATGTTGCAAATTTGCATTGTAAAACATGTGTCTAACTGTAGCCTATTAATTGCTTATCATGGTTTGTTGTAAATGTAAATTTTATGGAATTTGATATTGATGAGTTTTGTTTTAGTCACACATGCTACAAAGGATTAATAGCTGAGAATAATATTAAGAACTTTAATAATTATAGATGTCGACATCCATTAGTTTAATATTATTCACTTTCAAAGCGTACAATGGTTAAGTTATAAAAATAATGGCAAAGTGAATCAAATTATTACACATCGATGATAACTTGGTTCATCTGTGTGAGTCTCTCTATCATCTTTAGTCTCAAAGTAGTCATTTTTATTCACTACATAGAATCATTTGTTAAAGGAAGGAAAAATTTAAAATTTACTTCAATCCAACCATTTTGTGCATTCACTGCATTATTTGTACAAAAAAGAGCAACGAGCGGATAAATCTTTAAAAAGTGCGCCTGTGGTTCCATTCCAAATTTGAAAACAGCTTTGCTCTCGAGGTTGCTACTACAAAAAAGCTCTCAATCTTGAGCACGCTTGTGCCCAGCTCTGACTAATGGGTGTTACTTGCTATAGCAATTATACAGTGAAAGAATATGATATTAATTTGGATTGTGCACTTTCATAAAACTAATGGCTACATACATGAAGCCAAGTAAATGACTGACTTCTATAATTTGTTACTTTTATAACCAAAGATTTAGTAATGCCATTATCACTATGTTTGACTACCACACACACACACACCTTGCACAGGAGCTTGACTAGAACCTGGTTGTTCTGCGATATTTTCAGGAGTTCTCTGTATTGTTGGTTCTGAGAGTGAATAGACAAACACAAATATTAGCATAACATAATCATGTCAGCAGTTTCCACATAATCACCAGAAAGATATAACGCAAAAGAGAATCAGTTGTTAATGCAAATAAGCAATTAAAAAAGATAGTAATTACGATAGTGTACAGTGTAATTTTGATCGTAAAACAAACACTGAAACTTTGACCATAAAAAGTATTTTTGTTTTCATTCAACAACACAACTTGAAAATTAAGAGCTAACAATTAACTAGCAGCTAGTGACAAATACCTAATGGCTAAACAAGTTCTGTAAAACTCCCAGCTATGTCATATTACTCTAAAATAACAAGTACAGTACCATCAGATTGGCAAATCTTTATGTGGATTTTTCCACCAGGACTGTGAACGCCACCGTGAACATTCCAACAAAAACAATATTTTATAGAAACCAATTCCAAATTACTCTTAAATAACATGTAGCTCACCTCCTGGTTGGCCAACATTTCCATAGACTTCTCCACCAGGATTATGAACATCACCGCCAACATTCTCAAAGTTCATGTTGCGCCTGTTGTCTTGAAACTGAGTTTGCTGTACGAATTGTGGGGCAAAATGTATGTTGATAGGTCCTGCAGCTACTGCAATGAATAAAGACAAATTCAGACCTTAATATATATACATGCAACAGAACGTCCGATAACATATATTTTCATGCTTAAGTGGTTTGGTAAGGTCTATGGGTTCACACTTATGCAATACCCACAAGTGACTTGTCTTGTTATATCCCAGTGCCAACTGAAATTTCCATTTTTTTCTGTCAACATTGGTTATTTTTGCATTTTCATTGTGTGCGTAAGAATCAAAATACATCTATCGGTTTAATTGATGGAAAAGAACAACGTGACGTTACATCTTGACTCACCACCAGATGATGCAAGTTCTCTTACAATCTGAGCAACTCCTTCACCAGCAAGAGCAAGTTGTTGACTTCCTACATCCTCAGTTCTTGCCACAGGTTGACTTCCTTCATCTTGAAGATCCATCTCTTGCAATCTCTCTCCAACTTAATGTTTTTAAGAAAGTTAATTTTTAAAGTTAGTTATTTAATTAATTGATTAATTTTTTAAAACAATTAATAATTTAATCAGCTGCTTTCTGTAACAGTATTTGGAGGTGGTTGTTTGTGTAATTGCTTGTTGTCGGCATCTTAGCGAGCTACCGTATATACTCGAGTATAAGTCGAGATTTTTGCAACTGATTTTCACCTCAAAAAGCAGGGGTTGACCTATGCAAGGTACAAGCCAAAGTAAAACCTCCAAGAACAGCCGACAGCACGATGACTGACGCAAAAATAAATTTGAACCGAGAATTTATTGCGCTTACTGGCCATTTTGTATAAATAACTTTACAACAACTCGCATGCCTGCCGCTTGCACAAGACAAATATCACGTGACGCTTGCACGCACGAGACGAATATGACTTGCGTCACACGAGTTCTTTGTAGGTTTGTCCTAAAGAAGTGCTGCTGAGGTTTATAGTTAGCAGTCGCTACACAAGTACTGGCAAGCTAGGCTAAAAAGTTCACTTAGTGGTGAACTCTCACCTATCCTTGAAATTTTCTTACAGTGTGTCGATGCCAATACTTGGGTGAACAATCAAATCGACTTATACATGAAAGAACAAAATATCTATGATTTTCAGCAAAAAAAGTAGGCGTCGACCTATACTCGCATATATACGGTAAGCAGATTATTTCATGTGTAATGTCAAAATATAACATGCTATTACGTGCAATAACTCATATATCTTTGTATAATGAAAGAGAGGGAAGCTTGAAAAAAAAGCTTGCAAAATATCATCAGAATATGTACCTCAATTAAAATTTGTTTTGATAAATGTGTTGTGAGGCAATCAGAAATAGGGAAAAAATGAAATTTTCGAACCAAACATTAAAACACACAAAAACATTTTAGCAGCGATTTAAAAGTATTAAAACTTAAAAGCACCAAGAAAAAAACGTATCTGCAAATTAAAATTTTTCACTTTGTGATTTACTAAAATTGATGTCGTTGAGTACAGAACATTTATACAACGCAAACAAACTTGCAACAATACAACACATTATCCAGTAGCTAATTACCATGGCGATGTTGTTCTTGTTGTGCTGCATCTATTGGTTGCGATTGGTCAATATTCCCATGAGAAGGATTATGGGTAAGTTGAAAATCTCCTGGTTCTTCTTCTTGGTGCATTCTCTCTTATTCCAAGGATTTTCGTAAAATACACTTCAACCAAGATACTACACATTTGGCAAACAACTTTACATCTGTAACATGTTGGTGGTTGATCAGCTTATCATGAACGTTAAAACTTATATTATGCATGTTGTACCCAAGATCTTGCCAAAAAAAGCCCAAAATGTAGTCTGGTTTGAAAATCTTTGGCTTAATTTACGTCCATAGTGGAAAGTGTGGCAGCTGCACGCACAAGGTTTATCAATGTGCATCATCAAATTTTTATCATCACGCCGATTTATAATAAAAAAACAAAGAATCGAGGCTTCGATGCATGTCAAAATTTACGTCTTTACAAGCACGATTCCTCGATGTGGAATGTACCGTGGTTTGCAGACTACCTCATTTGCAATGCTTGGATGATACTAAGCTTTTTTTGCATTTTCTGTTTGTTTTTTCCCAGGTATAGTTAGGTCTTTATTTCATGTTTGTAAAAATGAATCTTGCACATAGGCTGTACTCACAAAAATAGTTGATAAATTTGCTTGGCGAGGTTAGTCTAGGCCTGCGGTTCTTAACTTTATTAATTTTCTTTCCAATTTATGCCAACTACCAAACCCAAATTCTCCCCGTTAGGGCAATTGGGCAGTGGCTACACTGTAAAATGAGTATTACACAGTAAATAACGTATAATGTGTTTATTTACAGCAACATTTTTTTCGAGAGTATGATTTTTGTGTAAAAAAAAATAAAAAGTTGTTAATTATTTCCCACCTGAACATGCAAAATTTCCCACCGGTCAAGAACCGCTGGCTTAAGCCTATAATCTCTTTTGAATATAAGTCTTTTTTGCAATCACAGTCACAAGCATGCAACAAGTGTACATGAAATATATCTTGGTTGGGCAGCTGCCACACAATTGAAATACAGATCGGGTTTCAAAGCTATAACATCCACAATGGTGGATTGGCAATAGTGATGGCATTAGTCGTTGGCGATTACGTCATCATTGTCCATGGTTGCTTCCTCGTGTTGATGTGACAATAGAGTCATATCCAAGAAATGAAATTAGCGTTATACCCAACTTGCCATCAGTCTCAACTGAAAAATAAGGACGCCTAGAAAATGAACGAGGAATACAACCTTAAACAGTGTACAACAAGAGAAAGCAACCAATGTTCCTAAAATAAAAAAAAATAAAAACAAGACACTATATGCATGTTCATAATTTTGGCATCTCTTTGGTACAAAATGGTATCGTAAAGGTGACAAAATGCCCAAAATAAGGAAAAAAGTGCCCACCTCCGCCGTAAAAATAAGGACGAAAGTGAAAATAAGGACATTTCTTAGAAAAAAGGACAATCATATTTTCCAAGACACAGACCTTTAAAATAAGGACAAATCTTAGAAATAAGGACGGTATGGCAACCCTGGTTATACAGGTGATTGGCTGTAAAGTTACCATGTCTTAGCGTTAAACCAACATTAATTAAACCACGATTTGTATTATGATGTCACTATGTTAACGCCTTTTGCGGCAAAAATGCTTAAATTGATGAACCAAAATTAAAACATGTCGTGAAAAAACAGCCCCGCATAAACGGAACAACATTACAGGTAGTGTTGCCGTTATTTGACTACTTGTTTCACACACAACCAACCGAAATTTCCCTAGTGCCCAAAAATAGATACATAGGTTAGCGTAGTTAAAACAGACGCAGCGGCAAGGATGTATCGTTTTTTGTGATGGATCGGTTGAATTCAGAGAACTGTTTCGTCCAAATATTCCTATTATTATTTTTGAGGCTTTCAATTTCCAAGGCTCAATTTGTATGTAAATGTATAAATAACTTGTAAATAAATAACATGTAAATATAAATAACATCTCATGCTGTGCAAGAGATCAATCAGTGAATCAGTAACAAACTTTTGTACCACGCCGCTTCTTGCTACACTTCTACTTTATTCTTCAAAAAAGTGACCGAAATATCAAACAGGATACTTCACATTTGCTCAATGTTTTGTCATTTTGGCGTCATCACCCATGGGATATGACAAGTTTTCAAATTTTAATCAACCCTTGAAATCAGGCCATTGATTTGGTTCTACACTAGGTAGTTCCCCTGTGATAATTTTTATAATTTAGGTTTTAGATTTCGATTTTATCGTCGTGGACTAATTCTATACTACACCTGTCAACACTTTTCATAAGTTGAAAACCGTTTCTGTGTTAGTCAATTTTGCAGAATTTTGTTGCTCTTATTGATTCGTCATTGAAATATAACCTATGCATGATCATAATATCAGCACACAAACCACTAGCACCAACAATTACAAGAATTATTATGAACTTTCAGAATGATTGGGTTCAGTCTTCACATTTCGTTCCCCAGTTTGCGTATGATGACGAAATGGGCCATTTCTTGAATCGATCTGACTGCCTGTACGCTGAAATCTTATCCAAGGCGTAGAATCGCTCCACGTACTTTTTGATACCTTGATGCTTGTCCAAACAATCTGACGTCATTAATTGGATGACGTCAAGGGCCTCGCAAAAGCAGAAATCGACGTAGGTCAGTTTATCTCCGATAATCCAACGAGAACAGCCAAGAAATTTTTCCAGCAAGTCCAGCAACTTTGGAATAGTTTCGCCGAAGTATTTCTTCTTTGCGTCGTCAAAACCGTCGTGAGTGTAACAAAGAGTATAGAAGGGCATTCCCAGGTCTCTCCCCACTTTCTCTAACACGTCACAACTTCGAATCTCCTCTTCAGTTTCTGGGCAAAGTATTGCGTGTTTCCGAACGAGATACTTCAAAATCGCCTAAGTCTGCGTCATTCTGACGTCACCGTCGATGATGTATATTTGGGAAATCCAGATTCATTTGAGGCTTTACGTCAAACCAAGAACTACCATCAACGTTAGGGTGCTCGCCAGACAATTCATATCTTTTATCTTCATATTCAACACCAAGGTACTCTAGCATGTAACGTATTCGCTGTCCCAGGCTTCCGATACCCCAGTAACCAAGAATCAGTTTTGTCATGTTGTCAAAAGATAAATAACCGTTCTAAGTTATAAAACTCATAAATTGATAACGAGATTCTCTTAAAAATGCGTAAAATGTAGTCAAAGGCAATTAGTGTGTGCACGTAAAGCCGCCATCCCGGAATGCCTGCAAATAGCATGTACCAGGGATGGTCAATTGAAACCAGGGAAAGTTCAAAACAGGAAGATTAAACACAGGACAGTACAACGCAAGGACTATTCAGCCCACAGGTGTTGGCTGAGTCGTCCTGGGTTTAACTGACTTGGAATCGCCTCGTTAACATGACGTAGGCCTGACGTAGGCCTTGTAGAGTACCTTCATTAACTTCAGGTCGTTCTGTTCTTACGTCACCTTTTAGTATTTTTTTTTCTTTTTATCATTTTTACTTTTTTTTCTTTCTTTTACGTCGCCTTCTCTATTCATGTAACAAATGATAGAGACTTTGAATTAACAAAGATGACCAACTTTCACTTATAGGGCATGTTTTTTGTAAGCTATACATTTGTCTTTGTCACGTTTTACGTATTTCCAAATTGGCAGCTACTAACTAGTTTGCTAATACGTGCAATTATTCAGCAACCAGCTTCCGTGAAATAGTTTACTTGGTGCTGTATGTGCAATGCTTACCCGGGCGAATTTCTAACGCAATCAGTCTGACTGTCTGACATGACTTTGCCCTATATAAAGCAGTGTGTTTAGCAATAGACAAGCATAGCACGAAGTCGTATACCGCCCAAGGCATCTCGCAAACCGCAAACATTTTTCAAAATGCATCAAGTTAATCATCTGTCATCTTAAGTTTTTCTCTGTGCGCGAGTACAAAGCTGGTTTTCAGCAACAGCGATATAAACTGTTCCCCTTCCTATCGCTTCATGGTCATTGAAGTGTAAACGACGCATTTCAGTAGTAATTTATTCGGTTAAAAACTCAGAATTCTTTCAAGGTTTTGACTGAGCGCCAGCAATGCTGGTCGACGGTGACGTCTGAAGCAGATTCCTTTCTGCCACCGAGGTAAGCGATGAACTTGTCAAGGTCCAATTTAGCTTGAAGCTTCAAGAACTTGCCCATTTAAGAACGGTTGATTGCTAACCACGTAGTGATACGTGTTGCTGTTATAGATGTCAATGCTGGAAGCAATTGAACCATTTACCAGATTCCTACTGTTCTTCAAATCAGCAGGAAGCGAACATCAAAGGTTTTATAAAAGTCTTAATGGAAATGTGACGTAATAAAATTTGGAATTAGACCATTTTCTATATTTTTGCCGGCATTAAATGTAACAATTCCTTCTTTTCCGCAAATGATATGGTATTATGCTCGGGTGTCGGTAATCTCGTTGTTCGAAATTTACATCGCTACAATGACGATAATGACAATTTACTAACTTCAATGTTTAAAACATTTTGGTCCGCCTTTAGCTTACAAGTTCGACATAAAACAAGGCTTTTTGAACTGCAAGCGTTGTTCAGATTTGATTCACTTTTTCACAGATGGTTGGACGGTTATATAAGAACTCTTTCACCGCCTGGTTGAGCTCAGGAAACGATGAAAGCGAACCGGTAAGTGATACGTTGAAAGGCAAACAATGGTTCGGCAAAAGCGTAACCACATTCTTTTATTCTTTCAAATAAAACTTGCTGACGCTCTTCGCTCGCTCGTTGTTTCTGCTGTGATGCCAGTTAAATTGTTGCGTTTGACAAAAGGTGTTGTTAGGTTGAGCGTACAGTTGGTTTAGGGCTAGGCGCTTTTAATTTATGAAACTGCAACAGATTTCAGCGTCTTTTTTATTTAAAGTTGTAAACATAACGTTTTGCTGCAGTTGAATTAAGTTCACAATCACATCGTACGACCACAGGTGGATTAGCATAAGATAGTTCAACGTAAAATGTCGAAAATAAGTGTTGGTTACTGGGATATCAGGGCTCTGGCTGAACCCATCCGATTGATTTTGGAATATTGTGGAGCAGATTACGAAGACAGAAGATATCAACTAAGGGGGGAACTACCTAATGTAGATAGAAGTGATTGGCTTGTCGTCAAGTTTAAACTCGGATTGGATTTTCCAAATTTACCTTATCTTATCGATGGTGACGTCAAGATGACACAACAATGGGCGATTATGAAATATCTTGCCAGAAAGTACGGAAATCTCATCCCAAAGACTGAGGAAGAGACGAGGAGATGCGACATGACACAAGAAGATATTCGAGACCTCGGTTCCGCGTTCATACGATTGATCTCCACTCCTGGAAGCTTTGAAGATGCGAAAAAGAATTTTCTTGAGGAAACTGTTCCTAAGCATCTCGAAGCCTTCGAGAAGTTTCTCTCAGACAAAGATTGGATGGCCGGTGCCACTCTCACCTACGTTGATTTCGAGATCTGTGAACGCCTCGACGTGTTGACTGAGATGCAATCGGATTGCCTGGATAAATATCTGAATGTGAAGAAGTACAAGGAAAGGTTCTTTGCACTCGACAAGATAGCAGCATATCGTAGCACGGAGAGATTCAAGGAATACCCAATCTTTGTCAAAATGGCCAAGTGGGGATACAAGAAGGAAAATTAATCAAATTGATGTGCGCAAACACGCTTTACAGTAACCTGTACCAATGTAATTTACTAGAATTTACTTTACGAAGATTACAGCATAAATGACAAGCTTCAAATCGCATCTTTTACAACTAATATTGATCCATGTTAATGAAACTTAAATACAATAATTAAAGCAACTGAGAGTGTTGATTTTCTGTCGGTATAAAATTTAACATAAAAGCGAGCTTCGTCAAAAATAAAAAGCGATTTTTTACCAAAGAGAGTTTTCGGTTTTGGCACTATCTTTGTTAGAAAATTTCATTCCTGGACAAAATTCTGTCTTGTAATCATCAGTACATTGTGATCATTACAAAGACAATATTTTTGACGATGAAGCCGTAATATCAGGCTACTCTTTGTGCATGTAGTACTGTATAATGTACTTTATCTCTATGTAATACTACTGTATAATATACTTTGTAATACTTTATGTAATACTAAAACAAAATATTAAAAAAATATATAGTAGTGCTACATTGTTGTGATAGTGACAGTGTGGCCCCTTTTTTCGTTACTAATTTACTTTACAAATCTTTCGCTTGAAATTATTGGGTATTCGTTGCTTTGGATCAAGTTTGCTTATCTGTAATATATACATGCAGTTACAGCATTTAAAAAACTTTTGAATAAATACTTCGGCGAAATTTTTTAAACTTTGGAAATTCATCGAGAGTTCTCATTGGATGATCGGAGATGAAATGACCTACGTCGAATTCTACTTCTGCGAGGTGTTTGACGTCATCAAAGTATTGACGTCAGATTGCTCAGAAAAGCATTAAACTTAAAAAGTAGGCCAACGTGGAGAGATTCTTCAACCTAAAAGAGATCATAGCAAAGAGCCTGAAACAAGTTGTTTTAAGAAATATGACCAGTCCTTTCATCACGCGCAAAACGAGAAATAATGTAAAGAGCAAGTAAACGATGCTTCTTTCGCTTAACTTGGTACTTTATTAAACAGCTGTCTTGTAATTACTCCCTTTTCGTCGATGATGTGTCTAAAACAATGCAGCGGTTTGTTTCCACACTAATTGTTAATTATTTATTTGTCATATAAACAATTTGTACTTTATTGGCTAAGTTGAAAAATCAATTTCCATATTTTGTGAGGTATCTGATTTGTGCGTAGGGTTATCTGCAGACTAAACGTGACAGGCAATTTAGTCAACAGGATGCGTAGCAATCAGCTGTTTAACGACAGATAAAGTATAACGTGGTATAAAGGAATGTATAACGTACATATAAGTATAACGTGGTATAAGTATAACGTGGTAAAAGTATAACGTGGTATAAGTATAACATGGAACTTATATCAAGAACTACGTTGTGGAGTTATTTTAACGGAGTGAATTTAAACCAAAACCGTTGGTAGCAAATCTCGCCGATCATTTGCTAAGTTAATGTTAAACCAACGGTCAGTCACCAACTTACACCTCCTCTAATTTTACAGCTGTAGTTCAGTATCAACAGACAAGTTTAATATAATTAGAGAAAAAAAGCAAATCAAATGTGTAGCAAATGTAGGCTACTTTTGTCCGGTGAAAAGTAACTGGTAAGTCAGTAAAAATTAATTGATATGTATTATAGTTTAGCGTGTGAGATTGTGAGTGCAAGGCGATACAATATTCATTGTCTAATTTTCCTTCTTGTACCCCCACTTGGCAACTTGAGCAAATATCGGGTATTCCTTGAATCTCTCAGAGCTACGATATGCTGCTATCTTGTCGAGTGCAAAGAAACTTTCCTTGTACTTCTTCATATTTGGATATTTATCCAGGCAATCCGGCTTCATCTCAGTCAACACGTCGAGACGTTCGCAGATTTCGAAATCAACGTAGGTGAGAGTGGCACCGGCCATCCAATCTTTGTCTGAGAGAAACTTCTCGAAGGCTTCGAGATGCTTAGGAACAGTTTCCTCAAGAAAATTCTTTTTCGCATCTTCAAAGCTTCCAGGAGTGGAGATCAATCGTATGAACGCGGAACCGAGGTCTCGAATATCTTCTTGTGTCATGTCGCATCTCCTCCTCTCTTCTTCGGTCTTTGGAATGAGGTTTCCGTATTTTCTGGCAAGATATTTCATAATCGCCCATTGTTGCGTCATTTTGACGTCACCATCGATAAGATAAGGTAAATTTGGAAAATCCAATCCGAGCTTAAATTTGACGTCAAGCCAATCACTTCTATCTATATTAGGTAGTTCCCCCCTTAGTTGATATCTTTTGTCTTCGTAATCTGCTCCACAATACTCCAACATTAAACGAATGGGTTCAGCAAGAGCCCTGATATCCCAGTAACCAACAGTTATTTTCGACATCTTGCCTTAAAGTTTGTCGCCAGCTGTGAAAGTAAATTTTGTGATTTATACATTGAAACTATTGCCATAAACATTTATTCAACATGTCAATTACATGTGAAGTAGAAAGCTGAACAAATTGCGGTAAAACGCTCTTCTCAAACCAAAGGCATATAGGTTGAGATTTAACGCTAAATGCCATACTTCACACGATAATAGTTACGATACTTGCCGAACTTAGAAATTGTTTATCTAGTGGGTTTCATGGTGATAAAATCCCATATTTCTTAGATTGCGTAACCGTAATGCACATTTTTGCCCTCGAGGCCTTGCCTAAATTTCCTGTCTTATAGTTGTGATACTGTAATTATACCGGAGTTGCTAACACGTCCGCGACCACCTGCGTCAGCAAACTTTTACGTGTCAGACAGATGAAACGAATTAATCAAAAAGCTTGACTTGCGCTGCAGCTAAAAGAGACAAAAGAGCTAAAGAAAGAGAAAAAACTAAAAGAGCTAAAACCGGCATCATGCTTCAAACACATTATTTTTCTGCCGAGTCATTGTTTGCTTTTCCACAAATCGCGCATCAGGTCGTTTTCATCACCGATTAAAGGTAAACACTCGCAGTGAATGAGTCCTTTACAACCCAAGTCCCTGACAATCAACTAGTAAGAAGACAATTAAGTTTGCACGATATGAAATGTTTTTGCCGTAGAGCACATCTAACGTTTTTTTTACAATGCTCTTAGTATTGTATTGTCTCCAACGGTTTGCATTGCAGAAAGGCAAGCAGAGTATTCTATAACACCACAGTGGTGAAAGCATATATTCTTTTAGAAATCGCATCCCTAAATGCAAACGCCATAAACGCAAAAGAAAATTCTTTATCCTACTAACTTGGTATAATAAATCTCCCATATAAATGCTTCAGAACAAGCCGCGGAAGTCGCTTTGTTCATAAAATTAAAGAACCCGATTAATTGTTAATTCGGGAAGCGATGTAAAGGAAATGTAATTTCGATGTAAACGAAAATTCTTCATCATATGGACTTGGTATAATACATTTCCCATATTAATGATTCAGTACTTGCTGCGGAAGTCGCTTTGTTCATGAAATCAAATGAAAGATTAAGTAGTTATTACTTCGGGAAGCGATGTAGCTACTTGTTGTCCGTAAATTTGTCGCAGTAAAGGCAACTGTCGTTTGACAATATACATTTCAAAATGATTGTGATTCCTGCACTTCACTCCAAAGCTGACAAATGCCATAAAAGCAACTAAATCGACGTTGACAAAGTTTTGCCTGTTGCCAATAATGGAATTCGTCTACTTTCGTCACACTCAAACCAAAAAGCTGTCTTGCCACAACGGAAACACTAAATAACATACGGCACTTTAATTGAACAACATCTGACAAATATTTCCTTAAACCGCTTACGCTTCATTGGCATAAAAAGCAATCTAACCTGTTTGGCTGGTGCTGCATTAAGCTCATCACTATTTCACCTAAAAAACCCGCACGTTCGAAGCTTGTTTTCAATAAGTTTCTTGTTAACTTATGTTAAAGTAGTAATCTACTTCAAAACTTAGCTAAGTCTACCTTTTAATGTAAATCTAACTTGAAAACCCTAAACAGGTAAAATGAACTGTTTGTATAACCTACCTATTCTCCTAACCTAACCACCTGTCTATAACGACGAACTGCGTGACTTACTTGCGGTGAAATAGTCACACTCTGACCCGAATGGATCGGACACGCTTAAATAACCAGTTACGCAATCACACCGGAAAAAGGAAAAAAATGCCGGCAAGACTGCGACACGTTTCATCTCACCTGATAGGTGCCTGTGGACTAAATAGATTGCGTCGCTGCGCGATGTGATGGTGGGCGCGCGGAATATGTCAAGAACCTAGCTCAGTCAAACACTAAGTCAGCCAAGTTTCAATTTTTCGTTATAAAGGTTACGCGGCCAGATCAAAAATACTCTTGTACGGATATGCAGTCACTCAATAAACGGCTGTAAGTATTTCAATAGTATTATTCAATAGTAGTATTTTAATTGAAAGAAACAAATGTGCTGGTTCAGGCCAGATTACTTGCCAACGCGTTGACGTGTTCAGTTGTATTCATTGCACTGACAAAATGCCAGATCATGTCTTGGCAACGCAAGCTGTGACAGGACAAAGCACAAACGAAACTACAAGGAAATCCTTCTTCTTTTTCCAATCTATATATTATAATTATGTGTCATTATTAGGGCAACCAAAAGTCAATATGGTCAATTTTTTTTTACCTGCTCAGAATGCTATGAAACAAGCACAAAACAAATTTCAGCTTTGTACGACGTGTGGTATAGAAGTTATTAGGTCAGATAAAGTCAAAATGTTACGTTAGGTCAAAATACGGTCAAATTGTTTCGTTAGGTCTTTTTTTTAGGTCAAAATCTATTAAACTTGTAATTTTGTAACCATTTTGTAATATTATTCTTCCGTTTTTCTCTTTTCTTGTACCGCAAACAATTCCAGTCCCGCAAATTTTACTTAGAACCCAAGCCACAAAGAGAGGGAAGGCTTTTCAGCGCGTTTGGTGACGTCACGATGTGACGTCATTGCATTTGAAACTGCAAGTTGTCAATCTTAATACGCAGAAACGAAAAAAAAGTCAACACTAGAAAAGCATTTTGTCATTTTTAAATGCAGCTTTAGATTAGAAAGTTGCTGTAGACAGTGTAGAGACTATCAGTATAACGTTTTTCAAAATGAGGTCAAAATTTAAACTTTTTAGGTCAAAATGAGGTCAAAATTTGCAAATTTTAAGGTCAAAATTTAAAATTTTTAGGTCAAAAAACTGGTTGCCCTAGTCATTATGTTAACGGTTGGCCCAACCATGATTTACTTTTCTTGTTTCGACTGATGAATGTTTTAAGTCGTTGTTGCTTTAGGTAACCTTTTTCTCCTTGTTCTTTATTTGCAGTGTTTTTTCTTTTATTTTACTATAATAGTAATATTTTTGCCCCTTCATAACGATTAACATAAAAAATAACACTACATACAACATTAACGACGAGATGTCAAACTCCTATACCAGATTGATTGTAACCGGAAATAATAGGTTGGGCTAGTTGGATAGATGTGATACGCTTGAATGATCATCTGCTTAAGTGTAAACAAAAACTGCAACTAAGTTTTGATCAATACCGGCCTAATCTTGTCTGAGGTTGTGTAAGCTTTTAAGCGTGACGTAGCTAATTACCAGCAAGTACAACTCAGCGTCAGCAAACCCAGAAATACAGAAAAGATGTCAAAGTTTATTCTCGGTTATTGGGACGTCCGAGGCTTCGGCGAAGCGATACGATACATGCTTGAGTACCTCGAAGTGGACTACGAAGACAGGAGGTATGTAGCCCAAGGGCCACCACCTAAATGGGAAGGAAGTACCTTCCATCCGGTCAGAGACTCGCTCGGACTGGACTTCCCAAACGTTCCTTACGTCATAGACGGTGAAGTCAGAATGACGCAAATGTCAGCGATTATGAAGTACATTTCGCGAAGGTTCAACGCGTTAGCGCCGCGGTCAGAAGAACAGACGCGAAAATGCGATATGTTGGACGAAGTGATACGAGATTTTTCGATCGGGTTCTACCTTGTCTGTTACGAATACGAAGACTTTGACGTCAAGAAAGACAAGTATTTCAAGGAGACGCTGCCTGCGATTGCTACCCAGCTGGAGAGATTTTTAGCAGACTCAACATGGCTGGTTGGTGACGAGCTGACTTATGTCGACTTCAAGGCTTGTTCATTTCTAGACCAGATTTTGGTGATGGAACCCGATTGTTTGAATCAATACAAGACAATAAAAGCTTACTTGAAAAGGTTCTTTGCTCTTAAAGCGATTGCAGCCTACCGAAATTCAAACAAATTCAAAAAATTGCCTATTGCATCTCCGTTTGCAAAATGGGGCGGTCAAAAGGAAGCTTAGCCCCATCTTTTGTTATGTCTATGCCAAGCTTTTAAGATAATGTGTGAGCATGATGACTAATTATATCGATTCTTTATCACACGCTATGGTTACTACGTTTAATTGTTTATAAAATCTGTAATGCTCTGCTATGGAGTAGTTGAAAACTTGAAGTCTGAGTTCGTTAGACAACAAAGAAAACAAAGTTAGAAACGCATGGAGCGGAACGAGGTTGAAAGTAGGCGGGAAATTAAATTGTATACGTCATACTCATAAATCATCGTTACCGATATATCTCTCCTGCTATTACATTTTACTCATACTGAATCCACACTTATATAAATAGACAAGCCTTATTAATGCATTTTTCATAGTTTGCGATACTTGGGATTTTAAACAGTCCGCAAACGTTTTTCACACTTAGAAAGTCTTATAATTATTGCTTAATTACAAGTGCGGTCCAGCACTCAACGCAATCAACAGTGTTTATTTACTTGTTTATTAAATACAAGCACGAGGCATGATTGATTAATTATTATTTGTGTATGATGCTCGATTACTAGTTATTGCCTGGTTCGATTCTCATCAGTGATCATAAACAATTGATTTTGAATCATTACAAATGTATGGATTCTTAATTGACGCGGGTTGTGTGAAATGTAGGAATGTAGTATGTCATTAGAGCGGTCTTAAACATATCTGGCTCTACTGTTTTTTACATACTGTATAGCGTGACTTGGCAAATAAAAAACCACCATAGCCACTAACATTGCCCCAAATGTTTACTTACAGTAATAACTTTATTCGCTCATCAATTTGTCCATGCTCAACTCAACAAAGAGTTGGTTCACAACTAATCAAACCAGTGAATTGTATCCGGTCGCATCTAAACAACATTGCAGGACCATGCGTTGAACTATTCGCATTTGCTCAATACACAGTCGCTGAGCGTTTCGATGTTGTGTTGGCCAGCAGAGTGGAGAGGCACCGGATAGACATCATAAGGGGTGGGTTATTAATTGGAAAAGAAACTTTCATTCGAGCAATTAACACAAATTAATCTGCTGTTTTTACACGTGGAATACGCTAACAGCAGCTATAAGGTTGAAAATATTTCGGTCTGAGTGTGGTGTTTTTCATGCTTTTGATTTGCAGTGTACGGTTGTGAAGAATACACACTGGTTTTCAAATTTTTACCAATCTCCCATTGTTAAAGCTGTGTAGATCACAATTGTCTTACAATATAATATTGCAATCTGACTCTTAAGAACAATTAGAAGGTTGCAAATTCTGTCTAGTATTTGCTAAACTTCAGTTGAATAGTTTACAATACTAAATACAGAGAATCTGATTAATTTCACTTTTAATGCTTTTCATTATTACTTCATTCAAACATTTATTTAGCGGTTTTATGACCAAAATATGACCGACAACCTCATCGCAATACAATAATACATCACTGCTAGATTTCATGCAATTTCACATGTGATACGCTTGAATGATCAGCTGCTTAACGGCAATTGGAAACAACTAAGTTTTGGTCAATACCGGCCTAATCTTGCCTGAGGTTGTGTAAGCAAAGCGTGACATAGCTACTTTGCTTGTTCCTGTATTAAGTGCCTAATTGCTGCGTTTAGTTTTCTAAGCACGAATTTTGGACCGGGTGTGGTATACTGCATGTTATTGTGAGAAAAGCTGTTGGTTAGAGTAAGAGTTCTTGTAGAACTCTGTCTGACTATAGTAGCCTAGTTTCCAAATTACCAGTTATATAGTGGCCTTGCAGTACAATAAGACCCTATCAGTGATTTATGTTCAATTGCATTATGCTTACTTTGTACTTTGTTGTTGATTCGTTATTTTATCCGCCGAAAGGAAGTATAGGTGTAGAGAAAATGGCAAAATTGGTTATTGGTTACTGGGATTTTAGAGGCCGCGTAGAACCAATACGTTGTTTACTCGAATACCTCGGTGTTGAATACGAAGACAAAAGATATAAATTGTCTGGCGAGCCCCCTAACATTGATGGTAGTTCTTGGTTTGACGTGAAAGCCCAAATGAATCTGGATTTGCCAAACTTACCTTACATCATTGACGGTGACGTTAGAATGACGCAGACTTGGGCGATTTTGAAGTATCTCGCTCGGAAACATGCAATACTTTTCCCAGAAACTGAAGAGGAGATTCGAAATTGTGACATGTTAGAGGAAGTGGCGAGGGATCTGGCAGTGCCTTTCTATACTCTTTGTTACACTCACGACGGTTTTGACGAGGCAAAGAAGAGATTCTTCGGCGAAACTCTTCCAAAGTTGCTGGACTTGCTGGAAAAATTTCTTGGTGGTTCTCATTGGATGATCGGAGATAAAATGACCTACGTCGATTTCTACTTTTGCGAGGTGTTTGACTGCATCCAATTAATGACGTCAGATTGCTTGGACAAGCACCAAGGCATCAAGAAGTACGTGGAGAGATTCTACGCCCTGGACAAGATTGCAGCTTACAGACGGTCAAGTCGATTCAAGAAATGGCCTTTTATGACACCTCTGGCGAAATGGGGAGGAAAATGCGAAGAGTGAATCTAATCATTCTGGAAAGTTTAAATAAATAACGAACGTTTTACAACTTGTGCTCGTATACTCCCTGGTATTAGTGATACGTGACTGTTATCGTGATCATTAGCATGTTGTATCGCAATGACAGTTTAATAAAACTAATGACGTAAGTTGGAATAATTTTGAAACAGAAAACTGCAAAGTCGTTTGAGAGTAAATCTACACCCTGGAAACTTTCTGAAACAAATGCACAGACCACAAACATAAGGGCAGCGGTCGATTAAACGATTTACAGTAACTTATATGCGTGGAATGTAAATACTGAAGTTATCCTCACACCTGATATCGGTTATGTCGTTTTGGAATGCCGATAAATTTTTGAGTTGCTTGTAATAGAACGGAGCTTACGAGCTGTAAAAACCTTTAACACTTATCCGTAAGAAAAGTTGAGAAAGTACAAGACAATAAACGGAAATAACAGTTGGACAGCATCGATGCTTCACGTAACGCATCAACCATGCACACTGTGTAGCAGTAATGTGAGATCATGCTGACTTTTGTGTCTGACTTTAATAAAACCAGCACTCCGTCTGACTGAATTTGTACATTCGACATACCGCCTAATTTTCAAACTGTAATCATAATTTTGAATTAGTCCATCAAGAGTTGGTCCACTCAAAGACCACATTTATTTAGCTGTTTTATTACCGATAACCCCACCACACTACATCCCTGCTAAATTTCATTGTATAGGGTACGCCAGTGACGCCATACGTAGGCTTACCATACGTCCCGTTTTAGCCGGGACAGTCCCCCTTTTTAACGTCTTGTCCCGGCGTCCCGATCGGTCGGCCAAACGTCCCGGTTTGGCATTCAGTCAGCCAGCATAGGCATACCGCATAGAAGCCATACACGAACATTAGCATATTCTTATTATTGTTTTTGCTGTGTAGCGTACCGGTACTTCTTGAAGAAGAATTCGTGATTTTGTTTGTTATTTATTTCATTGTATTCGATAAAAATGTTATTGTGACGTCATATGTCGAAAGCGTCCCGCTTTGAAGCCACAAAATTATGGTAAGCCTAGCCATACGCAATGACGTATTTAAGATTGCATTGAGGAGGATGTGAGAGCAAAAGCTTTGCTGGTTTTAAAATTTATGATACAGAAACGAAAAATTGTGAAGTCCTTCAAACTCAAATACAGTTGACAGAGAAAAGGTGACATTTGCCAGCATCTCGTGAGGACCACAGCGACAACTTATCACAAAGAACGTACGCATAGTTCAGCGTGATACAAAAAACGTTAAACTCAAAATTAAATATGTTCTGCTTTTGTAACTAGGGAGAAATAAACAGGAATACTTTTCTTCGAAGACCGGCAAAAATAAAGCGGACCGGCGGTTCAAAATTCCCGTTTCACGACGCTGGTCAAAGAAAACGATTGCATTGTGACGACTTGAAGTTTGCGAGCACTTAGACAAAAGGCCGGCACACTGAAATTCAGGCTCTGTCGCGCTTTATGTCGTAGACGTTTTTATTGTCTCACAAAATATGATTCATCTAAAATTCTAAATGTTTCACGTTACATAACACCATTATATAACCACACATACGTATAAGACATCGGTGATTAGGCTGCTTAATCTAGACAACACAACTCATAGGAGTTTTCTTACTTCTTCTTCTTATTATTAAATATCTTCCGTGACCTATATATACAAATACATGCGTTTAGGTTTAAGTAAACATATATCTTCACCGGTGACATAGGCGTGTCGTGACTCAACCGGATTTGTTATGATGTTATTCATCTTTGACAAACTATTACTACTGAGTTTGCAACTAAGTCAATAATGCATATAATTGGTGTATTGTTTCACTGGGTTATGTAAAGGGCATTCTTTGTTATTTCAAAATTAAGTTACAAGATGTTTATTTCAACAGCACGGCGCTTAACCAAATATTTCGTCTGAGACTTATTAGAACCGATGAGATATTAAGACATACGAATGTACGTAAGAGTTCATAACAAGACAAAGAGTTGTCAAACAGACTGTGGTTTCAGAAGATAGGTCGATTTCGTTATCGAAAAAGAAAGGTTTAAAGATGAAATGTCCATAAAAGACAGTTGAAAACAATGACATATGAATGAAAGCACAAGATTACTATGTTATTTCTTTACATGCAGCAAATTCTCAAACTAAGTATAGCACCTTCAAAGGGCAGTATGAAACTTCTCATTTTAATCTTGCTTTCTACGTTCGCTTGTGGCCAGGTCTCGTTATCTTATTTACGTAAGTAAAAGCTGCTCCGACTAAGAGCAATCTTAATGAAGCCGAGTAGTAAATTTGGTATCAGATATAAAGTTACAAGTCAACATCTAAGTTAATTAACCATAGCTGTCTTGAAGTTCATATTCGGATCACTTTAACACGTTTTTATGGTACAGTATGGCAAGGAGTCACAATCTTTATCTTGAGATTGAGATTGAGGAAATTCTCTGCACGACTTAAACATGACGATAATTTCTCGTCGCTGAGGCTCACAACGACAGCCAGGGCTCGAGCGTTGAGGAATCATCGCTGGGTTGAAGCCGTGCAAAGACTTTACTCAGCCCGAGGATATAAAGATTATCATATCATACCTCACCATACTGCTGGAGCCCTAGTTACCGAGCTCGTCTTAGTGCAAACTCCGATTGACACAAATTTCTATTTTCTTGGTTTGATTTGTTGTAAATGCCCAAATTGCCCAAATTTTAACTGTTTATTAAGGACCACTTTACAGGAGCAAGTGTTGTTAATATCTTGCTCAAGGGTATTACAAGGATAATGCAAATGGGAATTAAACCAAGGTTCCAACAAAAGCCCCAGGCCCTAACCAAAGTCCTGTTGACGAACACACGCTTTATCGGCTTAGCCATCGAGCCCAGGCAATTCAAATCAAGCATTTAAACTCAATTTTCTTTATAATTACTTTGCAAATATGCTAATGTTTTGCTGTTGTACATGTGTGCAGGGGATTGCCATTATTACCAACAGAATTGCCCACCGGGTCAATTCGACTGTAGATGTGAGGGTGGCGAAGAGCCGGTTCAAACAGATGAATGTATTCCATGGTCGTCAGTTTGCGATGCTTCCAGGGATTGCTCAAACGGAGCCGATGAGGTCGACTGCTTGTGTCCTGCAGGAATGTTTCAATGCAGCACTTGCGAGCAAGGCGGCCTGGAAGATTGCCGCTCCGTGTTCCAGTGCATTGATGAAAATCTGAGATGCGATTTCCTGACGGACTGTGTGACAGGTAAGGACGAATTTGATGGACACTGCATTGATGATCGGGGATTCGACTGCGGCGATGGAATTTTCGTATCGCGAGATTATTTATGTGATGGATTGAACGATTGTCCTAACGGAACTGACGAACTTAGCTGCCCAGATTGTCTGCTGCCTCATAAACCATACGCTTGTGAGTGTTATGCCTCCAACCAATGCGAAGGCAAAGGAACGTGCTTCGGCGATATGGGTAAGTCCCTTAACCAACACCTTAATTCTGCTGGGAGTTGCGTTATGCAAAATTTTCTAAACGATTTATCAGATATTTGCGATGGAAAAGCCGACTGCATAGACGGAAGTGACGAACATGATTGTGATTCTTGTTCCTCACCAAATTCACTTCCCTGTGCCTGCAATCAAACCGGCAGCTGTGAAGGAAGGCGATGTTATGAAGAACATTGTGAGTGCTAGTGTACCACACCTGAGTGGAAAAATGAGAAAAGCGTTTGTTTTATCTGTTTTCTGCCTGACAGCAAAACAAGGTTATTTGTTTGTGTAGTGCAATGCAACGGCTATGCTGATTGCGTAGACGGAAGTGACGAATGGGATTGCGAATGTCCCCCGTGGTCGCCACTTCGCTGTGCGTGTAATCAGATCGGAAACTACACATGTCACGGATACGGAGCCAAGTGTTACGAGGAAGTTGGTATGCATCAAGATTTTTCTTTGACACGGTTTTCATTGTCTAAGTTATTGAACTATGTCCTACGACCTCTAAATGCGAAACTTGGTGAATTATTTTTACTTAAATCTCACTTCTTTGTAAAATGCAGAAGCGTGTGATGACGCTGTAGAATGTGAAGACGACAGTGATGAAACAAATTGTAACATTTGTCCCGAAGCAAATCCGAACCCCTGCGCTTGCAATCAACGCGGCAATCAAACTTGCACAGAGCTGCAATGTTATCCGGATCGTTGTAAGACGTAACTCACTGCTAACATAGAACTGCAATATCTGTGTCAACAGTCGTGGTATTATCTTCAAAACCTTGCATATAAGAAAGCACCTCAGTAGTAGAATCTAGAAAATGAAATTGCAATACGCAGAAAAAATCACAACAACATCTTGCTACAATAAAACGGTTTATTTCGAACAAAGAAGAATTTCTTACCTAATACATTGCAAGCATCATCCTTTCTTCATCATACCTTGCTTTCATCTTTTGACAAATATTTTCTAACATTAGGGAAATGTGACGGGTACGTAAATTGTGAAGATGGAAGTGACGAATGGAATTGTGAGTGCCCAGCATCTAGACCCCTGCCGTGTGCTTGCAACCAGGGTGGTAAAAAAGTTTGCAGTCCCTATTGGTGGCAATGCTATACAGAGGAAGGTAAGTGCAGCATGAAAATCAACTTTTCACCGGCTTTCTTTTCGTTTTGGAAATAACATAATAAAGTACTTTATTTTTTTTGAATTTTTGTTTAGAGATATACTTTATAGCATACTGTAAGTTGAAATTAGGCTGCTGTGTGATATATTCTCACTGTGTGCTTTATTTATAGTTTTATCAAAATGGGATTAGGCTACTGAGAGTCACGCAAAATCATCTTGTTTAATAGAACTGTGCGATGGCATCGAATCTTGCTCTGATGAAAGTGACGAATGGAATTGTGACCCGTGTCCACAATCGCGACCACTTAATTGTGCCTGCAACCAACATATTAACAATTGTCATGAAGCGCCTTGTATTCTGGAAACTTGTATGTGGATTTAAGTTTAAAAAAATCCAATATAGAGATTTTGGTTTCATTCACTCCTCTATTAATTCACACAGATAGATGTGATGGATATGCTGATTGCGAGGACAATTCAGATGAACTAGATTGTGATCTCTGTACTTCTGAGCGACCTAACCCTTGTGCTTGTAATCAGATGGGCAATAACACTTGTTTGGGTGGCGGCTGGCAGTGTTATAAGGAAAATGGTTAGGAAAGACACTTGTAAATAACAAAATTTTAATAATAATTAAAAATGGAAATGAAATAAATTGGAATATAATCACAAAATATGAGAAAAGTTTAAAAACACTTCGCATAAAACGCAAGATATTCCTGTTATGCATTGAATTTGTTTAACAGGAAACTATTTAGCGCTTCACCAACAACCTTACGAACAATAAATAGTAATTAAGGACTCAAAAATATTGTTGTTTGCATGTTGCAGATAAATGTAATAGCTTCTATGATTGCGACGATGACTCAGACGAGGTAAATTGCACCTGTCCAGCCGACAGCTTTCGATGTCCCTGTTTTCACCAAGACTTTCCTGCTTGCCCGTTGAACGAGGGGTGCTTTCCCATGCATTACGTCAATGACGGTGAATGTGACTGTGACGATTGCAGTGATGAGCAACAGATTATAACAACACACAAAAGGAAATGTGGTTCTTGTGACGTAAACATCTTCTGGATCAATGACACGTCGGCTTGCATCTCACCTTGGTGTGACGTCACAACTTGTTACAGGGTTCTATCTATGGAATGTTTGGATTATGACTGCAAACACTATCAATACCTTTGCACGTCATCGTGTTCCAATGACACCTTAACGGGAGACTGCACGGTGCTGCAATGTGCTGATAGGTCCCCGATCTTAGGCGCGCAAGAATTCTGTAATATAAGGCCAGACTGTGCAGACGGAAGTGACGAAATCATTCAGGATGTCGGGTTCAAGTGTTCGCCAACCTTCTCTCCAAACCAGTGCGTACTTCCTCAATGGAATCTTTATGACGACGTCGCGCAATGCTACGACAACTCTGACTTATGTTTTGACAAAGACGGTTCTTTTCATTGCTTCAGATGCCTGGACAATAAGTTGATAATCGCGTCACGGCAAGCATGTGACGGTACAATAGACTGCTACGACGCATCCGATGAATGTCTTTGTGAGAATGCAAACATCACTACAATGTGCCCACAAATTTCCCTTGATTCCAATATGCTGCAGTGTTTAGTCAATTTAGGAACTGAAACATCTCGTAGAACCCAAGTTTTATCCGAAACTAAAAGTACGTGTGCTGGCGTAGACTGCGAACTGCCGGTTGAAAGTCCAGTTCTAACTTCTTGTTTCAACAAAAACGTCCAAATCCAGGCGACTCGATGCGACGGTCGGCCGGAATGTAAAGATTTCTCGGACGAGTGTGAGTTGTGTCCAAATTCTCCTGATTTCTGCTCTGACGAATGCGCGTCTTTCTACCAGTTAGGAGATCGCTATTGCGATGGAGAGATCGACGAAGCGTGGATCTACCTCAATCGCTCCGACTGTCCGAAAGGATTCGACGAACGCAACTGCCCTAAGAGATTCAAATGTCCTGCTGGTAGCAAAATCAGTGTCGATGTTTTACAAGTGTGCGATGGCAGAGCTGATTGCGACGACAGAAGCGATGAAAGCAACTGTCCTAGTCGATATGAATGCGAGGCGAGAGGCGGGTTTGTTTCAATTCCCAGGACACTGGTGTTGGACGGTCAGCGAGACTGCTTAGACGGCTCTGACGAATTCGTGCCTAGTATTTTTTCATCTCCATATAACCTGATTGGGAATACGAATCTCGAAAGATGGTATTGGGTAATTGCAGTAGTCATTATTGTGGGCAACGCTCACGTGTTCATTTTGTCAGTAAAACAACTGAAGAAAAAAGGAATTAGCCGTGAAGCGAAGTCTAACCATATTCTCATCCTTAACTTATCTGTTTCTGACTGTCTCATGGGAGTTTATTTGTTCATAATTCTGGGAAAATCAGTGGAATACGCTGGACGTTATTCTGAGATCGACTATGAATGGAGAACGAGCACAATTTGTTCAATTGCGGGAATGATATCTTTGATTTCCAGTGAAACATCTTGCTTCGTTATTCTTATTCTGACAACATTCAGAATTTATTGCGTTTTTTGGCCTTTTAAAGCTCAGACGAGTTCAGCAAAAATCTGGATAGTTACAGTCATTTTGGCGTGGGTAATATCAATCTTGCTTGCTATTTTACCAAGCAACACACTGTCTTATTTCAGTCGAGGATTCATCTTCATCAGTCAATTTTCTTCATCGGATACCGTAACTAAAGATTTTATTACGTCGTTTGCATGTCGCTTGACTCTCATCACCAATACGACGATGGATGGAGATATATCGGACCCTCAAGAAAGAGTGAAATCATTTCTGGACACACGATTTCCTCAGTTTGCTCCGCTTGGTGAGATCGGATATTATGGGACAACGAGCGTATGTTTGCCAACGTTCTTTGCTAAACCCAGTGACAATTTCCGGATCTACTCTCTCGTTATTATCACTTGCAACCTTGTCTCGTTTTTATCAGTGTGTGTTGGTTACATCATGATCTGGAGAAAATCTTCAAATCGTCCAGCAAGGAGTGAGCTGGCTAAAAAGCAAAGTAGTAACCTGCAAAGACGAATCACAATGCTCATTGTCACAGATATGGTGTGCTGGATCCCCATCTGCATAATGACTTACCTCAGCATCGGTGGTGTGAATCTTCCACCTGGGATTGAAATTTTTACAGCCGGCGTGCTTCTGCCAATAAACAGCGCCTTGAACCCGTTGATTTATTCTCCTTTCGTGGAAAGATACATCAAATTGCTTGGAGAGAAACTACGCTCGCTTCCCAAAGTAGGAAGGAACAACTCAGGAACAGAACTTTCCGAAATTTCAAGAAGAGGCATTTCGACTTAAAGTCATAACCAATGGGTTGTATAAATTAATCCACTTAGTTTTATGGTTAATTATTTTTGTAAACTCGGTTTCCTGAAAGTATTGGTCATTTCTTTATATCCAACCTTTGAAATAGGTAATATAGTCAGTGTCTTTTAGTATTTTTTGTTTTACACGCGTTTGTAAGTTCATTTTATTATATCCAAGTTTTAGTTTGCGTTTAGTGCTTTTTCTTGGCTTTTTATTATAGCCACGAACTAACTATTAAATTAAAATATCTCGCCCATCCAAGTTTAGACACTATAGTTATTAAAGGGTTATGTTTTGCGCAAATCTACTGTAAATTACCGTACCTTTATTCTTTCTTAAATTTAACCGCAATCTGTTCATAAAATATTAAACTGAGATTGCGTTATCTCTGGCTGCGTTGTTATTCATCATTTTACAGGGATTAGGCCTACTCTCATTTTTACTCGGCAGTCTGTAACCATTTTGGTAAAAACGGCCATAATAGATGACGTCCAAGATTGTCAAATGCCGTCATGTGAACCAGTTGTTATTCAGCCATCCAGATAAGATGTCGATGCGGGAGCGAGAAACCACTTGGTTGTGCTCTTATTCAATGCTCGCAGGCCACAGCTGACGTTGTTCGTCAAGGAAACGGCAAATATCCTTTGTTGCGTAATAAACAACGTTAGCAGAAAAAGTAAAGCAGACATTTCTACTTCCAGTGCGAACCTCATTCCATTCTTTGGACAATTTCAAAACACTCGCTTCATTCTATAGAAAACAGTATATATAGATTTGGACCATATTTGATTCTTTAGCTTATATTTTTTTCCCCACGCAATTTTTCAAACACTGAATTACTTCAAAAACATATACTTACAAATTGTTTTAAGTTTGTTTAATTTCAAGGGAATGGTTTTAGCAAAACAGTACAAGCCGTTACAACCGTCATAAAATTTGACGTCATTATCATCATTGTTTGTAAAAGATTCTATAATGTAAATTGAGCTCGTGAACAGTAACAAACAAACCTACCTCGGGGATAACGAGGTACTTGCAGATGATAGACGTGAACCTATTTTCGCTTTTTCTGGGTTAAGTAAGCACAACCGTAAACTACCAGCCGTTGGTTGCAATTGTCAAAGATGAGCAGATCAATCTGACACCTGCAGAGAGCAACAGATCTCTCCATCTGATTGATGTTTCTAGGAATAAAGCACAAAACACAGCTCTGAAAAAATCTTAAGCGTTTTGCAGGACGGCGTTTTGCCGCTCGACGGCTTCGAGGGCGTTCTTGGGGATACGATACAGCCATAGATATCTTATATATAATAACTGTTATTATATATAAGATATCTATGGATACAGCACATTCAGTTGATAATAAACAACTTCCGTATTTCCGGTTACATGTATGGCTTAGACTAGCCTTAGAGTTAATGCCGAAAGAGCTTAGAAAAGACAACACTCTGGCACAACAGATACAACGCATTGAATCACTCGCTACGTACACAGCTGATAGCACAAGCAGATCGAAACAGCATGGATATGAACATTGTATAAGTAAATGTAACCAACAAAAGATTTGGATTTTTGGTCGGCTGTTGGGATTGTTCCTCGCCATCATTCCTCGCGAATCCTCGCCATCCTGCTCGCGAATTCTGCGCTGCGTTCAGTGCCGCTGATCTGCAAGAAATTTGAAATTTGTATGCGCTTTTACCTCAAGACGATGACAGGTTGTGTTTCTGGCAGAACTAAAACATCTCACGAACTAGCTTTCATTACCACACCAACCGCAGAGACGGCTGTTTTGCGCTGCCGGGCATTTTGCTGCTCGTCGATTTCGACAGTGCTCCCGGGGTCATGCAAGGTATTCTGTTGGTAATGAACAGATTCTGTATTTCGCGTTATATAAATGGCTTTATCTAGTGTTAGTTCTACGCTCATTTGCAATCTACCATTGAGTCCAACAACTGAAAAGTCTTGGTTCATTGCTTCTCGCACCGTACCGCAGTTACGTTTGTCTGCAAGACAGAAGAAATTGGTGATATATTCATCTACTAGTTTGTGCTGTAGCGGAAGACGCCTGTTAAAGACTTCATACATTGGTTTTGGACAAAGTTTAATATATTTATGGAAAAGTTCTTTTCCCAAGTAAAAATTCCGTCGAATTTTCCGTTGTTAGTCTTAAAGCAGGTCGTCGCCTTTATTGCCATGAAGATATAAAAGCAAATTTACCAGTTTTTCTTCAATTAGTTTGAAAGCTTGTCGGTATCGTTCAAATCTGCGTATCCACTTTTATCAATCGTCTAGATGACTAAGATTTGAAGACTCTGTCGTTGATATTCAGAGCGAAATAGATGGTGGCTATTGAACAGCACTTACAATTCTCACAACAAGTCGTGGTTCTTTATTTCCTCCAACCGCCTGATGAGCAACCAAGTGTCGAATGACCCAGAAGGTCACACTGCAGGACTGATGGTGGGTGGACATCGACATCACATAAAATACAATTACGCGACAGAAATATTCAGTGTAAAATGCATAACAGAAACTGCAGCCCCACATAGCATACCGGCTACGTACGCATACATGCCGGCTCATGTAAGAGCAAGCGCTTGTATCAGAGGTCATCGGGTCTAAATCTAACAATGATTCAATCTAAGAACAAACTAATCAAGCTTAGGAACAATCTTGTCTATCCTTAGACATGCCTCATCTGGTCGTGGAAAGGCATTCGCGACCAGAGAAATAAAACTCGTTGGGTTGGCTTTATCATCATCAAGTCACGCCAATCGACTTGTGGCGGCTCGATCAACAAAACAATCATGTTTTTGCCTGGCCAAACCATCACAATGTTGTGCCCCGCTTCACACCTGGCTGCCTTCCCGACTGTCGCCAATGACGCTTAAAAAGCTTTCAAGTAGGCTAACGATCATGGCGATACCTATGCAGTGCAATCGTGAAGCCTGTTTACGAACGATTTAACATTAACACTCGGCCCATTACCACTGTTTCCAACGTGTTTCAACTTTCATCTCACTTTTGCTAACAATGTACTTGAGAGGCCCATTAATTTAAATGACCAAACTTGTACTGATAATCTTTTTTTAGTCACATATTACAAGTAAGTTCAATTAAAAACAATTTTATTTAAAAAATTCATTTATAAGTTTACCCTCAGGTTCAAAATTACGCCACGCCACACAACGCCGTTGATGTATTGTGACTTTCGTAGCGTAGTTGGAATGAATTACAATTAAAATGAAATGATCACTAATACAGAAGAGTGTGAATCAAAGAGTAGTATACTGGTTGTACATTCATTTGTCTTCTACTGCACAGTTACCAGTGCCCTACACACGGCTGAAGAAGCGTCAGGAGTTATTTTCCAGAAACGTCTTCATCAATTTATGAACCTTCTCTGGTTCGTCTTGAGCCACCCAGTGACTGGCTCCGTCAATAATATGAGTTGTTATTCCCGGAACATCTTTCTAAAATAACATTGTGCACTATGAAGCATGACGTGTTGATGCAGCTAATTGGCACAAAAAGCTTAAAGGCCTACTATCTGCCAAAATTATTCATCTATAAACTTAATACAACTTACAGCACAGTAGGGTACCATTCTTGCATCCAGGGCCATATCTTTATTTCCCCAGATAAACAGGGTGGGTTGGACGATTTGTTTCGTTTTTTTGCGCAGATTCATTCCGTCATAGATTGGATTGACTGAAGTAAATAATCAAAGTGAAAACTTCGCCACATTTTAACCAACAAGCAAAATGTCCTGCACATTATTTACATTAGTTCATACAAAAAGTTTCAAAAATTGACCCGTCCAAGCTGTGGTACCACAGAGTAAGGACAGACGTGTTCTGCGGAACTAGAGGTTGAAGATATTGTACAAGAGTCAAACTGTAGCCTATACACTAAGCGTAATAATGTGTAAGTTGCTTTACTAGCTCTGTAGTAGTTGATGGCAGTTCCAATAGAGCGTCCAACAGCATGCTTGTAGAGCTCTATCTCGTCTGGATTTAAACGGTTGGCCTTGTTTTGAATGCCTCCTTCGTCTTTATTCAACATCTCAAAGCTTTCATAATCATTAAGACCAATCAACCATTCAGCAAAGCATGGGAGCTGGAAAAAGAAGATATACCAACTCTTCAATAGCTGGGAAGGATGAGAAGCAAGGAATTCACTGGTAAAAAAATGTGACATTTTTTCAATATGAAATGGAACAATGCACTAGTAAATATAAGACCGATACATCGATGTTTTTCAACCATGTTTTGGTAACTTAACATTCGATGTATTAAATTGGCATATCCATCACAATTTTATCAGGATGATTATGAAGTTGTTTTAATAAGAAGTTAGATTTCATGTCACCATGAAACGTATCAACATATGCTTAAAAACACACATGACGCTTATTCTTAAGTTCAACTTCCATCACCAGGAAAGTGATTCGTTGTGCCTTGTAGAAAGGTATTCAAAGCATTAAAGCACTGGCACTTACCGAAATACTCGACCATTTGGACAGTTCATCACAATGAGCTTATCAACCACTTCCGGAAAGTAAAGCGGAAGTTCCCATGCGATTGCCGCTCCCCAGTCGTGAGCAACGATAACCGCTTTTTCGTAACCTAGAGCCTCCACAATTTCTCGGACATCGTTCACCAAGTAGTGCATGTGATATTTGCCAATTGCTGCAAACGGAAAACATAATCAGTGACATATTACTGGTGCCAACTATAGCTTGACTGTCACGCAGGCATTTTAAAGCGTCCCATTTTCTCACAACTTGGTTTGTCAGAGTCGCCATAACCTCTCATGTCAAACGCTACCACGTGGTAATTTGAGCCAAACGTCTCTAGAACACCTCTCCAGCTGTACCTATAAGTAATTTTAATTGGTTGAGAGTTAGATCAAGCACAATCGAACTTTAAATGAAGAATTAGAGCAACTTACCAACACTCAGGGAACCCATGCAGACACAGCATAAGTGGGCTGTCTTCTGAACCAGTGTGAACATAATGAAACCTGGTCCCAGATTTTGTTCTTACAAAATCATGTTTGAATTTTTTCTGTGCAACTACATACAATAGAGAAAGTGAACATCATGACAACTATAACGTAAAGAAACGAACTTACAACCAAATATAAGAGTCCTACATTCAACCAATTATCAAACTGATATCAAAGCCAATTTAATGATGAGCAGTTGTTTGAAAGTTACTCACATTCTGGAAGCAAGTCGTGTGCTTTTCGTCGAAATAGTTTCCTTATACCACTCGGCCCGCCAAACAGAGATTTAATCAAAGTTGATGAGATCACAATTGAAGCCCAGAAACATCCAATTGCATAATAAATCAAAGCAATGAAACACCTCTTTACATAGGATGCCATAGCCTACTTCACTCTGCACTTTGATACTATACAGCGCTCTACAACCTTACTTATGATTGATCAGTTAGCATGACAAAGTAGTTCTCTACTGTGTTGATTTTGCTGACGTCAGAGTTTAGGCCTCTTTTGACCGTGGAGAATCTGAGAATGTGACAATGGCGTCACGCATCATTACCTCCTTTATTCATTACTTCCTTTATCCAATACAGTTCTAGCGGTAGCCGGCATAGACCGAAGCGTATTGACATAATCTTAAAGCGGACCACGCTCTATTAATTATTACCATGACGCGACGAATCCAACGACAGCGTTCGCACACTTTCACAAGCGAATAAAAGCCAAGATAGTAATATGGGCCTATTTGAAATAAGTTTTACTGCAGTGGCATAACTACACTATGGCCATCTTAGGCAGATGCCTAAGGGTCAATGACAAATACCACATAAGACCTTTTTGTTGCGTTAAGCTTACAAAAGAACGACGAAATCGTTTTTCAACTTTCAACGGGAAAAAAAAACAGTTTTGATTAGAAAGCGTCAGTAGTGACACGTTACAGAATGACATAATTACAACATAATACATCATATACTGACAGAATTTGGCAAATCAAATAAAACTTGGAGAGTGCTATAGTGTCTCAAAGAAAAAGATAGCGGACCCTATACTAGGTATGCCAGCTACTGCTAGCTGGTGTTCTAATTGCTAGGTTAGTTGGTTTCATGCTATATTGTCAGTTAGTGCATGTTTTTGCCGTTTAACTTACTTATGTTTGAATAAAGAAATTCATGTAGTCTATGCTAGGTCTTGGTTACTTCGCTTTAAAAACCAACATCTGGTCTGGCATTATGATGCGAGGGGATTACCCTGAACTTATACACTGGTACTATAGAATTACAGACTTTTCTTATTCATAATAGTCTATGATGGAAAACATTAAATCATTGCAGAGACCAGAAATATGTGTAGACTTGGGTCATACAAGTGTGTAGACTTGTCTGAAACTAACACGTTTTTGTATTTGGTTGGCAAAAAGTTAACTTTGACTGGTTTGGTTTATCGCAGCTGGTATGTTAATTCTTAAGCTTGATCCAATATACAACATCTCAATTGACATGTTGTTGATATTTTTCAAGTATCGACGAGAAGTGATAAAAGATCGCTGAGTAAAAGCCTTGCAAAGACTTCCCTCGGTCCGTCAATAAAGATTTTGACATCCATACCATAAATCATACCGAATGCCTAATTGCCTATTATATAAGCCCTCAACCTTTGAGCGCATGCATTTGCTTAAGCTTCTTTGTGCAGTTGAGCACCTTAAGTTCCTTTCCAACTTTCCTCAACTCCTTGCTATGAACTTTTAACTGTTGTTCATTAACTGTTATGAATTTTATTTATAACTTAATCATTTTAACCTTCTACTTGGCACTAACTTGCATAACAAAATCAATGGATCAAGTGAAAGTCGCAGTTTATTAAAACCATGTGGCTTAATGTTATAAAATAAATTCATGTGAAATTAATTACACAGAGATAGAGACGTTAATTTAGTTTAGGGAATACAGTATACACCATCAACCGAATAATAATATATATACAGGTATACTAAATTATATAAAGCAAAGCGGAGCCAAAGAAATTTGTGGACGCTGTTCATACAAATACTGTAGTGATTTCATATCGTCAAAAAATGTTTAGCATAAAATCAAGTATAATATAGACAAATCTGTGAAAATCGAGCACGAAAAATCACGGAAATATTTCTGAATACATTCATGAAATGTTCTTTTTATAGCAGTGGAGGAGGAGTTTTATTCACGATATTCGGTACCACTTTCACAACCAACTTTCTCTGTTTGCCTTGCTGGCGATATGTAGTCGACAAAGAAGGTTTGTAAAATTGAAAAAAAAGTTTTGCTTCTAAAGTGTAGACAGTTGGTATCACGAGCTTTGTTAGGATAAAAATTGCAAGCTTAAATGGTTATACACGATCCATTAATTGAATTGCTTTTACTTTTACCATGTTTCTATAATTTATGCATAGAATGTCGGGGTGAGAAATATTTGCAAATCAGTATTTGGGAACACATGTCATACTCGATCTTCATTAAAGACGTGATAAAGACTCCTTAAATATTACCGTAAGCTTGTGGAAGACTTTGACAAGTTGTTGTAACAAGTCCGGTCACTCATCCAAAATAAACATTTTTAGCAACTGGCGAATCCTTTGCAATGTAATACAGAGTAAGTGATCAATGTAAAACTGATTGGAAAAATTGTACCAGAAACTTGTGAAGCTATTTGGAATACTCTCTGCCTACAAGTGCTGAAATCTACAACTACACCGAACGAGTGGCGTGAAATTGAAAACAACTTTAAACAACTTTAGGACTCAGAATGAATGCATTTCTTAGTTTTCATACCATTATTTATACAACATTCGTCAAGCGATAACTTATTGAAATCATTATATTGCGGCTCACTATCACAAATTATGACATCGAAATGATCTTCGCCAAGAATGTTGTCAAAATTGCTGTCAGTTCTACTAAGACGCAATAAAAGCAACCACCATAAATTTAGTCAACTTTTAGTTATTCTGGAAAATGTATAATCTTAACTCTTGAGTAGACAGGATTTGAGTTGACGGACCACGAAACAATATACCAGGTATGGCAGCTGGGATATCAGATCTTAGCTTACGTGCCAGCTATTACTTTGCTGGAACTGGCATATTGAGTTACAACTTCGATTCGTTGGCATCGCGAAGTCGGTGACTGTGGTTGGTGCTTGGTGGTCGCTGGTTTGATGCCAAGTAGGTTGGGAAAATTGCAGGAAAAAAATAGCGATTATAGACTTGGTCATTTACCGTGACTTGTTTTATAAAAGTTGACTTAATGTTGTGCGGAACTCTTTATAAAATTGAGTACAAAGTTTAACCTATAGGTAGGTAGGCTATCCGTTTCTTAATCTGTAATCTAAATTCAAAATACGCAACATACTGATATAATAGGTTAGCCTGTATGATTAGGAATAGTAATAGAATATATAGATAAGCTTACTTTAGTTAATGCTTGTATCGGTAGTCTTTGAAGTTGTAGGCTACGGTACCGGTTTACCAACTGTCCAACTGCATGAAAAGACGACTGGACTGGCAGATTGCTAGGCCTATAGCCTCCGTATTTCTTTTCAACAATTAAGCCTATTGGCTGATTGGCGTCTGCAAAACCTGAAAAAAGACTTTCAGACTTCATGGTCAACATCATGGCTGAGGAAGTGAGTTTACATTTGTATGGTTGCCATTTTGATCTGCATAAAGGATCGTTTGATAACACTTGTGAAATCACTTGGTATGATATCCCCATACCCAGACTGCAGAGTATGGTTGCAGCACACCCGATATATTTTAGCCGAAATGGTATTGCACATCTGACACAAGCGATCTCTCTAAAATAAAGGTGACACTAATTTTTTTCTATTGTAAAAGGCCGTATCATACATACCACAAATGCCGGACAACCTTAGTCGCAGTGCATGCCGGGAATTTGTTTACACATCCCCGAGATCTCTATAAAAAGTGCCATACTTTGCACTCCGCCCCCATACTGTAGTTGCGCTAAATTTTGTTAAGTGCATATATAGTTAATGTCTGAAGTGATAATAGTGTCCCAATTTTGTCCATAAAGTTGAGATGACACAGCATTTATCTGGTTACCATTCGAATAAACACCAGATGCCACCGAATGACTAAGCAAACGAAATCGATGACGCATGAAAAAATAACCCAAAACCGTTTTGTACAAATTTCAGCGTGCGTTAAAACTTTTCAAGCTTAACTGCTAAAAATTTACACCAAAAGAAATGGGAATTTGGAAAATAAGCTTATACCATATGGTTATATTGTTCCATTTGCGTGTATTTTGTTATTTTTCAACTAACTGCTATGGAGGTTATCAGGTTTTGATTTGTTTTGCAGGATGATGATTTACAGGCTTTGCGATTAGCTGCGCTAGCATCAATTGGTAAAAAGAAAACTGCTTCTAAGGATACAGAAGACTTAAATGCTTTGAGACAAAAAGCATTAACTAGTCGCAAGGTTTGAATTTTATTGGCTTATGCAGTGGTAGTACTGCTATTAGAGATCGACCAATGCTGATATTTCACATTTTCACACATGTCGGCGTTGTCCTTCTGCAATTCGGCAATGATGTGATCCGATATCAGATCCTTTAAAACCAAGTGATTTGGCTTTGTCTAAAAATGGTGTTTCCATGTCTCCAGCATTATCCTGATTATATACAGAGCCAAGGCAGGAATAGACAGCCAATCAGCAATGAAAGTATTGGATGAACAACTGTTTATCTTCAAAATTATTTTACTTTTTGTGTTGCTGAGTGTAAGATTTTCCTTGCACCACATGCTTTTGAAACAGAAGATGTTTGATAAGTATATAAAAGTATTCATAAGTAAGTATTACTGTTAGAGTTTGTATTGTGCAAAATTTTGTCGTCAATGTTTTTTGTTTTACTAAAAATTAATATTGGCTTCAAATACCGTTTATCGTCTTTTTTAAAACTATATTGGTCGATCTCTATCTGCTGTTGTATCAGTTCAAATTTGATAGCCACTTAAATTCTTCTAGATTCCTCTGTTAGAGTTCAAGTTAGTTTAAGCAGAAAAAGTGACGCTTTTTATTTTATGTAAAACTCTTTAGAAGCAGGAGCCTGATCTTTTTGAGAAGTTACAACCAGCTAAAAGCAGTAATCTCATAAACTTGACACCAGGCCCTTGCGAAGGTGAGATTGAGATGAAAGTTCCATCTCTAATAACTCGTGCCACAGATATCTTAAATTTTTGAGCTAAATATTTGCAGAGCATCAATCAACCGGCAACAGTACGGGAAGTAAACAATCTTCCAATGATGGAAAATCTTCCAGTGAAAATGAACTTTCCAGTGATGAAAGCGCAAGGTATATTCATAGATGCATCAAGTATATCAAGATTATTTTGTGCTGGATTTTAGTACTATATTTTTTTGTGCGAAATATTTGAAAAGCATTTTTGCTGGTAAGTGCAAAAAATAGCAACAATTATATAACAGTTGTAGGGCGTTAGCAGAAATTGTGCAACAATTTAATCATATTGCTATTAGCCTATGCAGTGGAATCCTGGTTAATAATACTCTAATAAGACTTGTTTTGGTTGTCAGGCCTCAAATACGTGTTTTTCGTTCCCAGCTGTCGGAGTAACTTGTTAATCATAATGCCAGTGCACACGGGGTGGTGGAATATACTGAAGTTGCAAAATACTGAAATATAAACGTTCAGTGGCTTGTATAAAAAGATTTTTACACTCAAAGGCTAATTGACTTGCCCTTCTTAAAACCAAATAACAGTAATGTAACTATCTTGATAATAGAAATTTGAGGGTAGTCACAACACCAATGCTAGACTGTTTAAACTCATTTTAATTTTAAACGCTGTATTGTTATATTGATAAAAATTTTGTGTGGCTCTGAAAACATTGTTGCCATTGGCAACACTCACAATTAAAATTAAAATTTTTTTCACTCACAGTTTAGACGAAGAGAGCAACTTTTCTTCCGACGAGGGCAGTGACTCATCTTCTGATGATGAGAGCTCTGATGAATCTGATCAAGGGAAAAAGGAAAGGTTTGTTGTCATCACTTTCTACAAACCCGTTGTGAGTTTCTTTGAACTTCTAAGTTCCGTTTCTTCTGATTCTTTCAGCAAACCGGTTGAGTCGAAGCCTGAAGTTAAACCAACAGATGAAGACGACATTTTAAACGCAATTGACCAATTTTTGGACGAAGGAGTCATGATTTTGGATGAATCATTACCTGCTATTGAACCTTCCAAGCCTAAAGAAACGAAAATTGAAGCTGCTGCACTGTTGAAAGAAAAACCTGATAAAAAGAAAAAAGATAAAATGAAAAAGCAAAAAAAAGAAAAAGCTGCTTCTGGGAAAGTGACTGAAAAAAATGTAAAAGTATCAAAACGGACAAAAAGTAAAAACAAGAGAAAAGATACCGACAAGGTGACTTGAAACTTCACCAATAACTTGCAAATTTATATTTCTGTGAACTCACTCGCAAATGAGTAAATTATTTTCTTGTTTATTTTCTTTGTTTTCTTTAGAAAAACAGTGAAGTGCAAAAGCCTGCCATAACAGTCAAGGCCCAGACAGAAGTGGAGCATTCAGAAACCGAGCAAACCCAGAAATCGAAAAGCACAGAAAAGCAATCCAGGAGACCTGAAACTAATTTGGATAGGTGAAACAGTTTTATATTTTAAATGTGATTTGAAGTGTCTTCCTGCACAGCGTTGTACACTACACCTAACTTTTAATGGTTTAAAAGAAAAGCAATATTGTGTTTTTAAAACAGGCATAATCGAACATCCATTGCCGCAACTAGAAAACCTAAAGATGAAGAAAGACCAAGTAAGTGGTAGCCTGTACTTGCATGTGAATTGCAGCTATGGTACCGTTGTCTTCTTTGTAATGGTTGTAGTGAAAGTTGATTCCCAGTTTTAATTGTTGTCTAGAGAAGCGTTTCGTAAACTTTTTTCTCCCATATACCCCCCACGTAAGGCCATCTCCAGATCCACAAACACCCAAATTCTATCAAGACTTATTTATTGGGAAGGGATAAATTGATTGAAACAATCCAATGTGTTAAGTGAATAAAAATGATTTTGTTATTATGTTCACAACATGACTAATAACAAAACACAACTCCTTTAAATTATTGTTTCCATTGGAAAGTTTAAAATTAGCGCATTTACCACGGTTAAAATCCCTTGGTTAGGAGCCAAGTGAGTAAGCTGATTCTAATACGCCATAAACTCTGTAAAAATTCAGAATTGAAATGTGATATGTAAATAAGTGTTTTTGCAAGGCAAGCGGCAAAAGTATGAAGGACAAGAGTCTGACAGTGTCCATTCATCTGACCTAAGCTTTCTGAGCGACTCCAGCGAGGAAGAAAGTAGAACGGTTGGTAAATATGAAGATATTCACGCCCTACCCACGCAATGCAATATCATACTGCTGTGCAATGCAAGCCGTACTGTTCGTACGTTAAAGTTTTTTCTCTTTAGAAGGACAAAAGATCTGAAGAAGAAGTTCCAGACAAACCAAAGAGTTCCACAATTACTGACCTGTCTAAAGGTAAAAAGAGAGATTTAAAAGCAAGGTGAGTTGCAATCGATATTTTTGAAAGCAAGCTTTCTAATGAATTCCTGTGAGTGCTTTCCGAGCAATCTTAAAAGATCATTCGCTTATCATTTGTTGATTACAGCGTTTTCTGGGTGTTCTTACCCTCTGTGGCTCAAACAAAAATCTGTTGTTGTACAAACGTTTGTTTCAGTTTCCTTGGAATTGCTCCCACAGAAAACTTATATACCTACTTACTCGATAAACTTTTCATTCTGATAACAAAATATAACCAGCTTCACACATTTACAATTAAACCAGTTAAAAAGAGAGAAGGTATGCCACACAGCATGTTATGCCCATTGTTGCAATAAAGTCATTACCCTCACTTCCGTACAGTATTTGTTGTGGTTTCCCTGTTAAGATACTCATAGCAATAGGATACTCCGGAATTTCTTGCTTCAAATTCACTTAAATATAACGTAACCCATTTTAATTTAAAGGCTGTCCGTGAAGGAACGTATCAACTTAAGTGGGAAGAAGCCACAATCAAAGAATCTAGCGTTGGAAAAGACAGACTCCGATGAACAATCATATTCCGATTTAAGAGAAAAACTAAAAGGGAGAGGTTTGCCACGGCGCGAACGAAATTCACAGACAAATGCTACGACTGATGTGAGAGAGATAAAGGAAGTCAATCCCATCGCTGCTAAGGTGGCCGTGATGAAGACAAAGAAGATCTATGTCAAGCCAGATGTGCTGCTAAGCAAGAACAAGTTTGCATCAAATGTGTCCCAGGAAAGTGGCCTCAGTGAACGACATTTCAATGATGATCAGATTTCAAGGAGGTAAAGTTCATCAAAATTACTCACCAACTTTTGCAGAATTTCTGAATTAAAATTTAGGCAAAGTTGAAGTTGATTTAAATCACGGAGTAGTTTCAGATAAACTACCCAGACCAGATAAGCCCAAGCTTCAATATTGTTTATGCTAAATAAATGATATTTTTCATAGTACCATCGCCATTTATCATTCATCACCAATTTTGCTAAATTAGATTCGCGCACTGGTAACTGGCATAGTTCTCTCATAAAACAGACATCTCATATTTTCACAGCAATATTTCAAGAAAAGCACTCCTACCGATCGCAGTGAGAGTGGACAACTCTAAACCTGTGCCCTCCAGACGTTTCCGGATCGACGAAAAAGACTCTTCTGCTGCATTTAGTTTCAGGTGAGTGTTGAAATAAACCAAGTATGCAAGTTTTCAAACTCTCTATTCTATACATTTTCATTCCAATATTAAGACCACGTTTCACAAAGTATGACTGCTAAGAGGATTTCAGAACTGTTTGCATAGTTTTGCAAAATGTATTAGAATCCAGATTGATGTAGTTGCACTTAGGGCATAATTTCTGTTGTGTGGTAAATATTTTAACTGGTTTAGCTGTAATTCTCACCTTACAAAGTCGATTATAATTTGCTATCAAAATATATTTATTTCCAATCGAACATGTTTGAAAATTTCAAATAGATGGTTTTGCGCGTGGGTACAATTTCATATGAACCAGATGTAACAGAATAGAAATTAACATTGCAGCACTGTAGTAACTAGTGATGCCTCGGCCCTCGAGTAATAGGTACTGGGATTAAAAGGTCAGACAATAGATTGCATTCGACTGCTGATTAAAGCTGATGTTCTGCATTCAGGAGGAAAAGAAGCGTCATTCAATTTGCTCCCGAAACGTCTGCTTTGGAAAAACGTCAGAAGCTGGAAGCACTGCAAGCTCAAGCTCAAGAAGAACGATCTTTCTCGGACCTCAGTGACCAAGATTTTGATGATTACGAGATAGAAGAGCCCAATGAAATGTTCAGCATTGACACAGGTACAGCATGCTTGGCTTGACACCCTCTTTCTGTCATCAGTCCTAGGTATAAGTAAATACGTAAGATCATGCTCATCATGACAGATGATGAAAGGCTGATAATCTAATCCAGTTTAAGTCAAATTCTGAAGTTGAAACATTAACACTCAAATCTTTTTAACACATACGCTTGTTTGTAAAAATGCAAGAACTGAAAGCCATGCTATTTGAAATATATTTTCCTGAAAAAGCATGCACTGATTCTGTATGAGTTCTACAACTTAGTATTCTTCTTTTGTTTGATCTCTTATCGGCATTGCGAAATTGTTGCTGTATTATGACGCCAGGCAATGAGAAAAGAGCAAAAAAGCACCATTTTAAAGCTAATCGATAGCTCTCGTGTAACTTCCACTGCTAATCGCAGTAAATTATCTGCTGAAGAAATAAACTTTAATTTTTTACAGCAGATTTCTTATCACTTCAATTTAAATTACGAGTCTGTATTTATTTGTGACTTATCTGAGAAATTTATTTTATTTATTTGTAACTGAGAAAATATCATGCAGAGAATCCTGCAGAGGACAAGATGGTTGACATCACCTCAACCAGACGACCCTCAGTCAAGTATTCTCGTGTTGCGACCGCCCTGAAGTCAGAGAAAACGGAAAGTGAAGAAGAGTGTAAGAAAGAAGAAACTGAAACATCGAGTGATGAAGAGAACGTGGTGATCAAGTACTCCGATCCTAAACTTACCAGCAAGAGGATACCAAAAGATGCTCGAGATAAACAGGTCAAAGCGAGTGCCAAAAGGACCAAGAATGAATCCAAACGTGACTTGCTACAGTCCCGGAGGATTGGGATTACATCGCAAATCTTCACGAGCCGAAGAAATGATTTTAATGAAGAAAACGAGGGAAGAACTTCAGTGAGAAAAATTGGAGGCAAAGCGAAACGACTAATTTCGACCAAGAAGCGTGCTGATGCAGAGGAACCGGACTGGAATCGAACCTCTGCTAAATCCGTTAAAAATCGACTGAATAGGAATCAAGATCCTGAGGATTCATCATTCGGAGTGGAGGAAAAAAGGCGGAGCAGTTCCCGGAGGAAGGTGGATCGTGAAAAGATGTTGGACGATCGCATCCGTAAGATGAAGGAACAGAACGCAAAGATCCTGCAACGAAGACAAATGATTGAGATGGAGGAGAAAAAGTTCCGGATGAAAGCGACTCCATCCTGATGATGAAGCTTTCTGCAAAACTGCGCAGCAGCGGAAAATCGACAAATGCGTGATTGGACGCGATAGCATTCTATCTCCTGGTGGTTCTCAACCTAGCGTCTTACATCGCGATTCTTGGTACCCGGACGTACTTGCAACTATTGTAGCCGACCGTTGGCGATCTACTCGCAATTAATTATGCACTGCTTTTAGGCCTACTTGCAAAACGCCAAATAAAAATGTCCAGACAAACTGCAAGGAAGCCTTGAATCGGTTGTAAACTTAGTACTAGAGCAGTTGTTTACCGTTTCGTGCCTGCAGAATTGCACAAGCTTGGAAAATTAAATTTAAATGCTTTTTGAACCTCTAGCGTAAAAATGTATGTTTATTTACATTACATTATCAAGGGAGCAGGCGTCGTTAATGCCATGCCGAAGGACATTACTGCTATCGCATGTAGCGTTGCCAAGGCGATTCCAGTTCGCAGAATTGCTAACTAGCTCAGCCGGCATTTTTGACCAACACACTTCCAAGACCAGCCAGCCGTCTAGTCTTTTTTACAGAGGAATAAAAACTTTCGTTTCAATGAACTGAAGTAGATTAGTCAATTGCTGTTGAAATTCTTCAGATTGTGTTAAAAACCAAACACGCTCGGGTTAGTTACGCTGGAATGCTGTAGAAACTCGGGCTAACCAACAACGCCCTTTAGTGCCATGACCACCAGAAACCGGGTTCTTGCCTGAGATGGGGATTCTTTTCCCATCCACTGATGTACAGCATTGAAGCAATATTTAATCATCAGTTGCTTGAACACGCCACCTGCTCGTCTGCTTAATTTATCGCTTTTTCAACTTATGTTTTATGAATTTAAAAAGTATAGGTTTAGTGGCCGTGCTAGTTGTTACCAGCGATTATTAACGTTATTTTTCTTGAGCACGTTTTAAGCCTTTTCGGCTTTTTCCTGTTCATTGGTGCGTGTTAGTAAAAACTGGCTTGATTTTTCGTCCCCACCGCACTTATGACGAAAAATAAATGAACGAATTAAATTGCTATGCAGTAGAAATTCGCCATTTCGAGTTCCTCACGTAGGCCTCCTCTCCAGAGGATTATCAAAACGAATTACCTCTAAATCAGGCGAATTGCCGAAATATGCAAGCAGGTAATAACATATGTACACGCACAAAACACACATTCACGCACTTAAAATGACTTCGTGTATTCCGTACTTACCCGCTTATTCCTACCATTAAAATGGCCAAATGAGTTAATTCAAAACATGAATTGTGGTAGGGCAGGTAGGTTATATAAGCCTGCAATACTTATGCTCACGTTTACGCGTAGTTCATGACAAAATGTCTAACACTCTAACTAATACAAAGAAAATGTTTCCCGGGGATGAAAAAAAATAATTGAACTGTCGAATTACGCAAGTCGTGAGACCGAATTGAACCAACTTCCACCAGAGAACATCGAAATGTACAGAATTCTGCCGGGACCGATAAAAATGTGACGAATTAGACAAATTGACAAATTAAACCAAGTCGAATTGATGGTCTACCTACAATCTACAGTACTGTATTACCCTGTGCTGTGCGTTAGGCATCACGGCATCTATTCAATGTCATTGCCGATTTTTTTTTATTCTATTGCACGTAGAGAAATGTGGCAAACTCACACCTCATGTCATTGCCGAATTTTGAGAGACGACAATGAAAAAGCATTTCCGCCGCGACACTCGGCCGCTCTTTTTTGCATTTTACAGCGAGTTTGGTTGGACCAAACGTCTGTGCATTTGTCTCTTATGGGATTAGCAGTAAAAGCTTTGCAGTCAAAGGCTGCTGCCTGTTAGGTTACAATTGCTTGGAACCAAGGCGATGTTTTCAGTGAGTTGGTGCAACATCGGTTCCTTATTCTGTTCTCCGCGAGTTGAATTGAAACATACAGAAGAATGGTAAGAAGTGATTTAATTTCAAACGTCAAGTTACAAAGCTGTACAGTCTCCCGGCTTGCGGGTCAAGATGTACTTTTTCATTCATTTTAGACTTCATGAAATTTTTTTATGATTAAGCAAGTTCATCAACAAAGTAAACTGTTCATTGGATGAAATTGTACATCCAAGTACTATGTCTTGTGTGCCTTTTAGGTAGTCGGTTCCATCTATCATGCCAGCCTTATTATCATATTGTTTGCGCCAGTTGAACCCTATATAGGGGTAGACAATAGACATCCTGAAATTACAAATCTCAGATATTGATTGGTTATAAGGATTTATACTAATCGAAAAGTTAATTTGTGGTAGTTGAAGTTAAGTTCAGGTCTAGTATACAAGTGCGCAACCAGATGACGTCACAATCTGAGTAGCTGGGGTCTACTATATTTATCAAAAGGCATCCTGTGGTTGTGCACTTATATACTATGCCCTTAAGTTTTTACTTTGGTATTTTTTACATTTCTATGTACATATGAATGGAGCTTTTGGGCAATTGTATAAATGCTGTTGTTCTGGGCATATGTATCCGGCTTTACAAAGGTTATGTACGAGCTTAGTTTTCCAGAACTTGAATGCTGATGCATTTCAACTGATGTGTCCTAGGAGTGGCCACTTTTATGATTTAAGCAGAATTATTCTGCCTATAATTGAAAATTCCATAAATTTTAAAATCTGCCTTGTCTATGTATGTTACAAATGATCAGTCTTTTGGAGTGAAGTTTATTTTAATTGCAGTGGTATTCATCTAGAGCTAGTAAAGCTTTTTCTTCGAGCAGCAATATCAAAGATTGATTGATAAATTTAATGGTAGCCGTAGTTTAAAATCACAACCTGATATATTGCAATTGCAGTGTTGGACTTGTTCAATCTACTAAGCCTACTTCTGCATTGAATATCCTGCAACATCGGTCACCTTCATTGTCAACAACATTTGATAATTGCTTAGGTATTTGGGGCAAACGCAAAACATCACAGAAGCCTGTAAAATCACATAAACATGGTCTGTGCAAAAGAGTTCTGGTTGTCAGGCCTGGCCTGGTGGTGGTGCAAAATGGTGAGTTTGGTTGTTAATTTAATACCAACGTGATTGACAACGTTTGTATTTCTACAAAATTGTTGGAAATGTTAATTTTGTTTTGATGATTGATACATATTTGTGACAAATGTAATGTGTGTCATGATCATGATATATACTAACAGTCTGGCACATATCATTGAACTTTTTCTTTTGTCAACTAACACAATCTACATTTATTGAAATACAAACCTGGTTAAGCGCTTACATTAGTATATGCTTAACTTTTAGTGCTACTTAAAAGACGCTCAATTATACTGTGCTAAGTGCATTCACTTAAAAATATGCTTAACACCTTAAACAAGTGTTTGTTTATGTTATTTCTAGGGGTCACCAATATTAGTAAAATGCACCGTTGACAAATCCTTCCCTTGCATGCTACATCATCAGTGTTGTAATATTGTTGTGTATGCTGTGTTTCGTGCTGTGAGAAGTTCTTGCGGAATTGAAAGTTAAGGCTTGGTGTTTGCATGGGTATGTATGACCGCTTTTAGCTTGTTTCATAGCATTTTGTGTCTTTTGTCTTCAAAGGATATTTCTTCCGCATTATGTTACATCTGTTGATTGCGTCTTTTACATCCTATTATATTCCATAAATGATTTAAGAGACTTTTTCTAGCTCCTGATGTCACAATCCGTGCCGTCGAATGTTTCAACGATCACACGCTTGCATTTTTACCAAACCGCCCTCTTTTTTCTCTAAGAGATGAAAGAGAAATTAAATTTTCATCTTCATCAGAATGTCCTTACTCACCCCTTGCAAGGTACGATTTTCACTATTTTTTTGTAAAACATATAAAATTTGTAAATAATTTATTTGATTGGGTGTAAGTAATAACTAGGGCAACCAGTTTTTTGACCTAAAAATTTTAAATTTTGACCTTAAAATTTGCAAATTTTGACCTCATTTTGACCTAAAAAGTTTACATTTTGACCTTATTTTGACCTAAAAAGTTTTCATTTTGACCTAAAAAGTTTGCATTTTGACCTTATTTTGGCCTAAAACGTTTAAATTTTGACCTCATTTTGAAAAACGCTATACTGATAGTCTCTACACTGTCTACAGCAACTTTCTAATCTAAAGCTGCATTTAAAAATGACAAAATGCTTTTCTAGTGTTGACTTTTTTTTCGTTTCTGCGTATTAAGATTGACAACTTGCACTTTCAAATGCAATGCCGTCACATCGTGACGTCACCAAACGCGCTGAAAAGCCTTCCCTCTCTTTGTGTCTTTGGTTCTAAGTAAAATTTGCGGGACTGGAATTGTTTGCGGTACAAGAAAAGAGAAAAACGGAAGAATAATATTACAAAATGGTTACAAAATTACAAGTTTAATAGATTTTGACCTAAAAAAAAGACCTAACGAAACAATTTGACCGTATTTTGACCTAACGTAACATTTTGACTTTATCTGACCTAATAACTTGTATACCACACGTCGTACAAAGCTAAAATTTGTTTTGTGCTTGTTTCATAGCATTCTGAGCAGGTAAAAAAAAATTGACCATATTGACTTTTGGTTGCCCTAGTAATAACTCTTTGAATAAAATTTCCTTCAAAATACATTTCTTGAGCACATCATTTGAAAATTAATATTAATAAAGTTAAAATATTAAGACACAAGTAGCAAGATGCAATGGCAATCACAAATTATATTTCGTTGCTTTTTTGAAGGCGGTTATTGAAAATACAAGGCGTCCACTCCATAATGCTTTCTTCATATCACATTCGGGTGGAAGTAAGTGTGAATTGTAATAAGTAAGTGTGCAAAAGTAATTTTGATCTAATTTTTCAAGTCTAAATTTCAAATTTAATATTTTATAAGGTGTTGAGATATAACTGTCTTAAAATATTCCATTTGTTATATCAATTATGCATAAGAAAGAGGCATTGATGTCATATTTTGGTACAGTATAATGATTTTGTGGAGGAAGAATTTGGTTCATTACCATTACATTGTCGTTTCAAAAAAACTGTTTTAAAAAGTTGCCTTAAAATGCTGTACACTGTCATTAAAGCAGCAGCGATACTGTTGTACAAATGTCCAATTTGTACAAATTTATACATGCTTGTAATTGCCACAGCAATGCCAAATTTTTTGATAACTTCCAAAGTGAATTGATTGTGCTATTAAGTCAGCAATTGTTTTCTAAAAACTTTCATGTTTTGCTCAAATAAGTCAAAAATTTCTAGAAAGAACACAGCAGCAATGAAGCGAAATGGAAGGAAATAAAACCATTGGTTCTGACAATCTTGCTCGATTTTTTTGCCTCGAACTTACCGGCAATAACAGACCAATTTTTAGAAAATCCGCACAACCATACAGAACAAGGTGAGCTTAGACGTATTTTTTCAAGTTAATTTTTAAGTTAAAGTTGATCTTGGCTCATTATTGGTGCAATAGTAATTGCAAGATATAAACGTTTCCCTCTAATGCTTTGAACTTGACTTCCTCCAGTCTGAGGATAAAGAATATCATGTCATGCCAACTAATTTATCCTACACTGAGCTTTCTTTAACCAAAGTAATTTTACCTGTTTGTATGTATGACATATGTACTGTTTGGAATGTCAACAAGGAAACGTATAAATTAAGGGGAAATTAAACAACTGATACAAACTTGTTGGCGATATTGTTTTCATGATAAATATGATGTATGTTTAAAACAATGAAACCGCCTTTTTTGTTTTTGTTCATGTTTATTTAAGAAAGAGGCAATTTAACAACTTTTCTGCTCCAACTGTGTCCTGTAAGTAACATAGCTTTACTAGATCTCTATCGATAAAAAGAACGCAGTAACCAATTTCGACGTTGATTGAATTGGTCCATTTGAAGTGCGAGCTGCATAAATTATATATGCACTTGTCTGCATTATTTATGTCAATCTTTAACCCTGCGTTTGGTTACGGTATTCAAGTTTCTTCAAGATTAGGATCCAAACCGAGCAACTGAATGCAAAGTTTAAAACTTTTGAAATGATAAGTTCATCACAAAAAAATAGAAAACAAAACAATTTATCTCTGTTTTTCGTCCCTATGCTATATTAGTAATTATAAGTTAAGCCAAATTTTTTATTAGCTGCTACGTCACGAAAAATGAGCACTTGAAAAAAAACATAATTTATAAGTTTTATAGCAAGTTTCCATTTAAAAATCAATTAATAAGTTTGTATACATTTGTCCAACTTTTTACTGTATGTGTGATCGGATTGTGAACGCGCAGGCGAATGTATTACTCCCGTGCATTATGACGAAACAAGCGCCATCATTGATGACCTCATTAATACAAGTATACGACCAACGGTACAGGACGAAGGCGGTGACGTCATTTTTAAGGTAATTTTTACAGTAACTATTGTACATTTATATTTTCACTATGATTATTGGCGATTTGCTGATCTTAATTCGTGAACAGATATCCAAATTATCACAAATTGAAGCCTTGGGTACTTTTAGTCTTGAGTAGAATTTTGAATGACAATCATTAAGCCTTTTTTGTTGATAAACATTGTGTTTACCGTATTTTCTTGAATAGAAACCCCCCTTGGATAGAAGCCGCCCTCGAATAGAAACCGCACAATTTGATTAAAAATAAACCATAGAAACCGCACAAAATGCAAAAACCGCAAGTGCATAATGCAATGTAAATAACATGTTTACAAAATACTGTAGGATGACAAGTATGGGGTTATCTTAGTACAATACGTTCAAAAGTGCAAGGTAGATAGCATGTTTACGAAACTGATTGTCAATCAATTAATTATTCTTCGATAAGTCTGCAATTATACCGTGAACCGAGATTGAACTTATGGCAAGTATGACGTTATGTAATAGCGCGATGAATACCGTAGCAGAAATATAATTATAACGACACAACTTGGAAGACAATGGAAACAGCGTCTTCCAATAGAGTGTTGAGTGGTGTAATATAAATGCTGTCATTGAGAGCTTGCACATGCGAAAAACAGCAGTTGTCACATTACAGTAGTGATCGGATAGTAATAGAATAAAACCTTTCTGTCAAAAGAGAGCGCAGAATTTTATTGTCATGTAATCAACACTACCGGTACTTCATGTAATAAAAATAGAAGCCGCCCTCGAATAGAAGCCGCACAAAACGTTCAAAAATAAAAAATAGTAGCCGCGGTTTCTATTCAAGAAAATACGGTATTTAAAATGCAGTGTTAGTATTTTGCTAACATGAGCTTACTCAACAAAGTTCAATCCGCAACTTAATAATTGCGCATTTCCTTGCAGACCTTTCAAGCAAAGCGGGGTACAGTGAATGTGGTACTGCTAGGTACATGTCTGTCAAGCCCGCCAGCTTCAAAGGCGATTTGCCGCCTGGTGTTGAGTTTCTTGCAGTTTCATGTTCCTCAAGTTGTACGCGTTTTACCAGTAAGTAAACGGTATGTTTGAGCAACAGAATAACCATACGTTTATATTTTAGCAACATAGCATTGCCAAGATCTGTGCTGATCCGCGTGTTTAGATTAAAAGTATTAATATTCTGTTTCAGGTTGAAAATTCATCATTGTCAAAATCGTGGAGTTCGGTTTTTTAACGAAGGAGCTTTATCGACAGAATGCGAAATATACTCCGCCCCCGATATAGGCCGATTACGCTCCGCGAAAATCCGTTCGATATTCGATGAATAGATTCCAATGAAAGAATTCCCTCTCCGACCATTCTAGACAACAACGAAACCATTCGCTTGATTAGCCCTTGCTCACGTGACTACTGAAATGGAAGCTTAAGTAATCATCTAATTTCACGGTCATTACTTTATGACGTAACACTACACACTGCATCTTTCAGCCGTATCGACCCGAAGAGAACTGCTTGTAGCTTGTTTTCAAAGCCGTATGCTACGAAAATTCAAGAATAATTTTTGCTGTATGACTTGAATGGAATCTCTCTCAAGGAAACCTTCCGTTCTTTCTCTTTCCCCAAAACAACTAATGGCTGAAAATAAAATTTAACACCGCTTTTGTGTAGACCTTGAAAAGTTTTTGAAATCAGTCAGAAACACTAAGCCGAGTTTGATTGATTCATTTCAATCAACAAAATCACTTAAACGCATGGTGTGGTGGTTAATTTTTGTAAGGACTACATGTTGTTTTGATAACAGCAAACACCAGCATGTGTTAAGAACAGGAATAGGTTATATTAGCGCAACTATGTCAAACCGACGGTGCGGCCTATCAAGGTTTATCGTTGCTATGTGTGATAACGAATTAATTTAATAAACAAGCAAACAGTTGTTGAGAACACGTGAAATTTTACTGATACATGCCAGTAGCACCTGGAACGTGATATTTTGCGCTTAAATAATGCACAATGGAAAAATTACTTTAATTTAGAGCTATCTTTTTTCATATGCTGCTTTGTGTTGAACTGAACGTGGTATAAATAAGTTGTTTTACGTTCAGCTTGGATTAAAAAAATTATGTCCTTTTTGGCCCAGTAAAGTATTCCCGTTGGGCAAAGCTGTATTAGTAAACTGTTTGAAAATTATGTGCAGAGCTGTATTTTAAAACCAAATTTGGATCCGCTGTAATCTTGGTTATGTGTTGGTGGTGTCATTTGACCACCACGTCAAGTGCGACCAAAGGATGTTCGTATGGCCCAACAGTGTTTTGACTTCTGACGACAGCGATTTTTGAAGACTAAATGCTAATTTTCTGCTGTATAATTGCAGATGTATAAATTTTGACTGATCGTTGGAGAGGTGTAAGAGACCGTTTCGATGACGGGCACAATCGCACTTTCAGTGAAGTTAAAATTCCCTTGCGAAGGCATTTATTTCATTTCTTAGTTGTAGTTTCATATGCGCTGTTTGTAGAGATTCTATACAGTATACACCGTTGATGGACCCAGTAACCACTTCTATGCCTTCACTCACAGAAACAGTTATTTTTTTTGCTGCCCCGCGCGTTGTGTTGTTTCCCGCATATTTTTGCCAATCTTCAAAATGAACATACATTTATTTGTATTGTTAGATTTTTATGTTAACACTTAACCTGTATTACAAGATCACAAAAGATGTATCAATTTACTTTTACTGTTGACTACTTCGTTATATCAAATTGTTTTGAAACGCCTAGCCGGTTTTGTTGTAGATTCGTCACACAATCCCGGCCCAATTAAAATCAGGACTACAGATAAATTTCGATTGCGCAATCGAGTCTGTTGTTTGAACGCGCTTTCCAAAAAGTCACGTGACTCTTTGTTGCGTAACAAAAAACGGTGTGACTGTGCGAACTTCGGTGCTCACAACGGTGGGAATTCCCCTTGTTCGAATAATACTTTTTGTTGAAATAGAACACTTGATGAATAGGATTTCGACAATCAAAAGAAATAAATATAATATTTAGTGATTGATAAAATTGATTTAGTTTTTGACTTTATGTGAAGTGAGTTGTGGTTTATTATACCGATTCATTGTCCACTACCACATGGTACTATTACCACCTTTTCTTTATGCTTTTCCTGCGATGGGTGTGTACTGTAGGCTATATATCGTAGGTCTATACAGTTCGTTTTTTGTATTTTTATTTATCGCCATTAACCGAGCGTAGCGAAAGCTGGGATTATAATCGCGCTTATAATGCAAGCGAAAAACAAAATCCGAACTTGGAAAAAAGGGTAATCCCCATAAAGCAGAAAAACTTACAAAACGATGACAAAGCTGTGAGACTAAAGCTTATGCTGATGTTTTCTGGGGCTGTTGCTCCGAAGAGATGCAATGAAATAGTAACCGACAATACTAACAAATAAGGCACCGGAATGGTAGATATTTAGACGGATATTTGGATGCATATTACGGCCAATGCAGGTGGTAAAATCAAATGTATTGATTCTATACCATAGCAAATATCGACATATGCTTTAAAATGGTTTTGTGTTTTAACAGAATTTTGATACTTACACACATCGGAGTGTTAACAACGGTCTCAAGTAAATGTCTCTTAACTCATCCAGGCCTTACTCGTACCGTCAAAACATACGTTATTATGACGTAAGGACTTCCAAATATCACTCTTCCTTTGTGACGTCATATCAATCAAGCACAAAACTTAGCCAGCCAGTAATTCACTGCACGACATACAAGAACGTACATACCACGCGGGGAACGTATTACAGATGTGACCTTCATTACTGAGGTGTAGCGTATATTGTAACGTAACTTAAATATGATAAATAAGACACGGTATTACAACGTATGCAGCGCTGTTGAAATTGATAGAAACAAGTTAAATAAGTTAAAACATTATCAGAATTCAAAGATCCGCTGAAGAAACAAACCGTGCACAGTGAGACCAGTAAGAGTAGCCAGCGGAAATACCTTCAAGTTTTTTACAAATACTCAACGTAGCTTTGGCCAATGTCGACACACGAAACATTTCTAACACGGCATAACATTCTTACCTCAAGCTCTGTTAGCGCGATTTTTAAACATGATTATTGAAGAAGTGTGACATTTGTTAACATAGAACGGGGTTATGCTGTGTTATCACATGATAACGTAATACCAATATTATTAAAACGTTTTGCCGTGCAAAAGTTGATGATGAAAAGTGCTATATGTGAATTAGACAGAAGGAACGACCTGAACAGAGAAAGTTACGAGCCGTCTGGTTTAACCGCAAGATTTTGATTCATCAGGATAGGCCTATAACAACAATATATGCACATTCGTTGATAGGCCTAATACTTCCTTGGCTTTCTGTTCGATCTGGCACAATTCGTTGAAAGTAATTGTGTGTCGCAATCCAATGTGTTTTGTTACGCCATCTGGGGAGAAAACGGGGAATCCCCGACAAAAATTATCGGGATAGTAATATCATAAAGATGGCCTTCAGGAGCTTTCATGTCTCATTCCGTATATTGTTTAGCTTTCTGCATACGATTATTATTTGTGAGTATCTTGTTATCTGAAGAGCAAAGTGTTGCTAGTTACCAGTTTCTGAGTTTCAGTTTTCTTTGAAACAAGATGTATCGACCTTTTTCTTCCTACCGACCCCAAAGTATACCCAGCCGGTCGACTAAACGACTTAATACGGTAAGATTATTTAAAATAGCGTTTCTCAAAGTTTACTGTGTGAAAGGCAACTGACCTGACAGTAAAATATTTAATATATTTAGATTTATACGGTAACTTTTAATAGCAGTATACGCAAATCTTATTACACTTTCGCGTAGGTTAATTAGAGAGAAAAATTAGGTAACAATTAAATTTAGCCTAATTGGTTTCCATTTTTTGATTGATTTATACTCTTGTTGCTCCGCAAAAGGCATTTCCCGCAAAAATAATGTTCAAGGTTTTCGTATTTTCACTTTTTTCATTTCATTTTTCAGTTCCTTTTTTTCATATTTTATTATTTTCATATTTTCACCTTATTCTTTGAGAAACGCCCAAACTTTCTATAAGAAAAGTAATTGACCGAATTGCATTGTGTTATTTGGACTAAAGTGGATCCTCAACTAAAAACGTTTTTTTATGCATCCCAGTTTTTTATTGTAATTATAAGTAGCCAAATAACTGTGGCCAATTGCCGATATTGCCAAGTTGTCTTTATTTACATCAACTTTGTTTTTTGTGCAGGCCTATATATTAGCGGAGCATAGATGATACACAGTATTTCGGTAGCCCTAAGCAAATTTTTCCAGTGAATTACCCTGTATTTCAGGATAATAATTATAGTTTATCAGAATTAGATCATTACATATTCTTGTGATAATAAAAACACATTTTTCACGCATCGTTGATCTGTCAACTCCTTATATGGCCTATTACCTAGCTGTTTTGCATGCTTTTGTGCTTGAAAACGTTGAAGAAGTTAAACAGGATTCGACATATTAATTTGCTAGGGAAATTAATTTAAAATAAAACTTTTTCTTATTTTAACCATTTTTTCGTTACTAAAAATAAATGTTTTGTGTTATTCATTTATTTATTTGTTTTATTTCCTCGAATCGTTGTAAGGGAACTTTTGACGATCTTCTTTGGCACTTGGAAGTTGTTTTCTCCTTTCACTTTCAGCTTGTGCGTTCGTGGAAGTCTTTTGTCCTTTTCAGTTTGCCTGTCTGCGGTTTTCTTAGTTCGGGAAGGGCGGTTAATGATTGTTAGTTCAGATATTACGCTAATAGTTGGATATAAGCTAGAAATTCATAATTTTATAGCGCAACTTTTGCCATTAATGTCATCGTGTTGCCTGCATTATGTCACTGATTTACATTTTCTACAGCACAGCAGCCACAAGCAGACAAGTTCACATTGCCATAAGGCTGTTAGGCTAATTAGGCAGTTTTCCAATTTGTATCAGACTGTCTGACTATCAGACAGACAAAGCCTTCGGGTCGGTCGCCATTGGGCTGTAGGGGAAAGTGTGGCGGGTTCTTGGAGTAGTAAATGTGGTTGCTGATTTATAATAAATAAACAAAAACACTGGTTGCTTGAACACCAGTTTATAATAAATAAGTATTTGAGGCTTCATTGCACACCATCACACCAACAATTGCATAATAAACTGCCGTACTTTCCAGTTGGTCGTTTTCAGTAAGATCTTGGGTGCGCCAAATAACGAAAAATGATAAATGCGGTGAGCAAAAATGTCCAGATACAATAAAAGTGTGCACTTGCATACATTAATGTCAATCTTTAAATTAATCGAAAATTGTGTGAACAGATGTTCTGTCCAAGTCATTAAGTGCAAAATAACGCACCTTAAATGTGGCACTGCAGCTCATGAAGGCAGTAATAAGAGTGCCCTTACCATACTCAGCAGTCTGGCCAGTTGGCGGGACAGGGAATGCATGGCACGTGGGAGCAGTAGCTTTCTAAACTTTAACTATTAATCTGTGGTCGTGATTCATGCTAGGTTTGATAATAGTTTTATTTAGGCTACTTAACAAGTTTCGGGTCTTGTACGGAAGTGCACAACCTGATGACATCACAAGTTGAGTAGCTGAGCTCTAGTATGCAAAGGCATCCTGCGGTTATGCCCTTCTGCACTAGACCCCAAATTACAATAGTTTAATAATGCCAGACTGACTATAGAATTAGATCGTGAACTTTTAACCCACAATTATAAGTCTTAGTGAAAAGTGTGGCAATTGTACACACGAGATGCACACCAAACTTTTTTGTGTTCACGCTGATTTATAATAAACTAACAAAAAAAGCTGGTTGTATGAATGCTAGTTTAATAAATAAACAAAGAATTGAGGCTTTGGTGCACACTATAATGCCAAAATTTACATCTTTCATGCTTGATTTCTCGTCAAAAACTGCCATACTTTTTAGTTGGACCTATAAGGTTGCCTATCTATTGATAAAACTGATAGCCTATACCTATAAGAACTATATTTAGCCTATATACGATAGGCTACTAAAATTCAGAGACATCAGACATCTCTGTCGTAGACTTGTAAGTAAATTATAACTCTTATTCAGACAGCTGCGAATATTATATATTAGCATTCACAGTCACTGCATGTCACAGCAGGTGGAAACCAGGCATGTGGTATTACTTATAACAAACTACTTCATCAAGCATCAAATATAAGGCAATACTGGTGAATACAGAACGTTATCGTCTGCTGACGTTTCATACTAAACTTAATTTTGTTTGTTTGTTACGAAATCAAGGTTTGACACTCTTAAACATTTTACAGAAGGGCGCAGTTTTTTTTTTAAAAAAAAAGAATAATTTAACAGAAAAATGTGCATGCTCATGCGAAGATTAACCTCTTAAACGTTCATAGGCACTTATTGTCATGAATGGATGTTTATGTTAACAGTTTTTACTTCCTTTTATTGCTGTCCGTATACATGTACAGTAAGTAATTCTTACTGTATATAAATATTTTACACATTGATTGTTTTCTTCAGCACCGTGCTAAGTTAAGACGATTTTCTTATTGATTTGATAAAGTCTGGGAAAGCATACTCTAGGATCATCAATATGGCATTGAAGAGAATCACAAGAGTAAGAAATGGCCGGTACCACTATAAGCTTAGAATGACTGAATAGACTGGTGTTTTCAGAAAAGTTTAATCTGTTTCAAATTTTCTGAGATTAAATCCAAGTTCACGACTGATATGTAATATGTTTGAATAGATGTATGATAGTTAAAATATGGGAAACCAAACTGTTTCAGTCATTAAAAGTTTTCAGTGGCATCCAAAAACGATTCATATCAAGTTGTATTATTTCATTTCGTACATCATGTAATGTCATTTTGTATCAGAAGTGTTATCGAAATTAACAATTAGATGCAATTGTTATTGGTTCTGTTTTTACAGTATGATCATTTATTTTACATGACTACTTTTTCATAACAAAAACACGTAAACATAAACAGCTAATTACGAATTGAGTATTGGGAAAAGGACTCTAATGGATTAGTGATAATTAGTTGAAGGAAGCAACGGCAGTTTAAATTTTTACCAATATCTTGCGAAATATTATGTCGTGGCTCATATATTGCTTCACAGTTTAGTCAAACTGTGGTGCATTGTGTTCACACATACGTACCTTTTTATGCTGGCCTAGAGAAGGCGAAACGTTGATCAGTAAATGTTATAACAGCTACTTTGGTTTGTAATGTGACAACATGCAAAAACGTTTTATAAGACCAAACTAAGATATGCCGAATGAAAACAGCAAAAAGCAACCTAAGAATAACACTTCATTGTCTATGAAGGACCGATTAGAAAGCAGCCATCCCTTCAGTGCCATGATACTTGTAGCGAGCTTGACAACTGGACATAGATGCGGAACTGTGCATTATTAAACTCAATAGCATAATGCACTGAAACACTATCCAAACCCACTTGCATAATGCAAGTGGGCAAAACTGAATATCAAACTATCCCTAATGCAGCCCATGTGAAAGTGTTATAGTGTACAGCCCTTGACAATAGAAGACTGAAAATAGCAGAAAAATGCCACTATTCTATGGCATTGTATAAAAAAAACTTTAAGTATCATTGTTGTTTGAAGAAACTTGTAAGAGCCTTTACAATGTATGTATGTTGACTGTTATGTAAACAGACAACATTAATTTACGTATGGTTTTGGTTATGTTACAGGAGCTACAGGACTTAAACAAAGACCCCCCTGCTCAGTGTTCTGCTGGACCTGCAGGAGATGACAGTGAGTGTATTGGTCCATGTTTAAATGCAAATTTTTGACATATATAATATGCAAATACTTTATTATCCGCAAGTTCTTATTGAAATTTTCCATTTTGCGATGATAGGTTTTGCATTTTGATTATATTAGGTTTATAATGTTATGTATATTTTTTCAGTGTTTCGTTGGGAAGCTACTATTATGGGACCGGTGAGTCAAATTTCATATTTTGATTATTACACTGGTCTACACAAAATTTCAGGTTTGGGTTTTGACAACTCATTTTAGCTAATTTTGGGGCGCTGAATCCGAAAATGAACTCAGATTTTTTCTATCACATCACGTTTTTGAGATATGAAATATCCCTAATTTTTGAAAAAAATCAATTTTTGCCCCCCCTCTGTTGTCAAAACAAGGAATTCTGATGCAATAAACACTGTTTTACCTGCAATAATCTAGCTTTAATTAGCAAACAAGCATTCTATATTATATTCACACAAATTTGCGTTGTCTTTATTAAAATTTCATGTTTTGGAATAAAAAATAGGCATACAAAAGAGCAACCATAATAACATCAAACGCTACATTATGCTGACGAACCTGTCGATAGGACAGTGACAAGGTATTATCTGAATTATAGCCTACAGTTCACACAATATGCACATAGACAACGGAGTGCAGAAATTCTGAAGACACACACAGAAATAGCAAAGTGCCAAAATAAAGATTGACTCAAAGGGACTTGGGCAGGGCGAGTTCAGAAACAGTCAACAAAAGAGCTTTCATAAAATATGAACTCTTCACTTATAAGCTTAAAAATGCTCTTTTGAGGGACTTTCTTTTATGAGCAGCATCTGGAATTTCTCTTTTCAAACTCCAGCAATAGTCGGCCATCATATGACAATCCCACCGACCTTGATAACGTTCCTCCATAATTTTAATATCCTGGTGGAAACGTTCACCCTGTTCTTCACTAACTTTCCCAAGGTTTTCTGGAAACTCATCCGCATGGCTCTTCAAGTAGTGAACTTTGATGCTCATCCTGCATCCCAAATCTTCAAAACTAAGCAGTAGCTCCCTTAAGAGATCTTTATAATTTTCTGCTTTTCTGTTTCCCAAAAAATGGAAGGATATAAGTATAGTTATAGTTCTGGAAGTGGTATAAATACTGGCAGTGGCTTTTCATCACTGTGAGGAACTGGCCGCAATGTCGAATCCAAATTTGGATATTTCAAACGATGTTTACTCTTTTTGTTATACCCTTTCACACTAACAAGACAAAAATAACAATCGTCAACTTGATTTCGTTGCTCTCGCCAAATCATGGGTATTCCAAATTTCATTTGTGAACCTTTTCCTTGCGACCAACTTCTCAGACATTCAACGCAGGTCTTGCACGCTTTATGAGGAGCCCAGCTTTTGTCCTGGTCCCCTAACTTGACTTTAAAGTAAGCAAGATATGCCCTTTTTACAAACGTGGTAATATTGCATTGTTGAGACTTCAACATGAAGCATCCACAAATGTAACAAAATATATCCGGATCATTACAACATTTTCTTCTTTTGCTGGAAGCAGACATAGCTTGAGATCAAATATAACCTTTCTTTGTTAGTAGTTTTCTAAGAGCAAGTTTTTCCACAGAAACACCACTATACCAAAAACTCTAACCGACTTGAACTCAAACTTATATAGTATGAAAATACCTTTTCCTTCTACAAACCACTTTTCAGCTTGAACTCTGATGTTGGTCTGTACAATGTACATGTGCTTTATGAAACTTCTAAATAAATCTTCCTTACTAAGCAAGAATTTATTACTAAGTCAAATCTACTCCCACCAGCTGTCTTCCTACGATATTCCAGCTGCACAGAGATAGCAGCTGACCCACAGATAATGCCTGAGAAGCCAAGACAGGGAGTTCAAGCCAGCATGGAAAAACTCTACGCGAGCAATTTCAACTATGTCCTATTATGATATCATAACAGGATTTTTTTTATTTTAGAGGAAATCTGAACCAATTTATGAATTTAGTGCAAAAATATCTCTATGTTTGAAAGTTTATAGCTGTCAGAAAATAATTATATTTGACATTATACTGTAAAAAGGGTAAAATTGGTCAATTTCATAAAATAATGACACCGATAGAAAGAAAACTTGATGTGATAGAGAAAATCTGAGTTCATTTTCGGATTCAGCGCCCCAAAATTAGCTACAATCAGTTGTCAAAACCCAAACCTGAAAAAAAAAGTTGAAATTTGTAGACCAGTGTTATCAATTAGACGCTTTTTACTGTTAAACATCTACTGTAATATGTATATACCAGTCAATAGTCATAATCATAGAATTATAGTTTGCAAGAATGCCTTCCATTACAAATGTGAAGTGCACGGGTTTGGTTGCAAAGTACAGCACGTATTATTATTGTTTGACAAACTAATTTACAAGCCATTGTGTTTATAACAAAACATATTTTTTCAGGGCACAAGTCCATATGAAGGTGGTGTTTTTTTTCTTGAAATAAACTTTCCTACGGACTATCCATTTAAGCCACCACGGGTATGTAGTATTATTTACCTTGTGTCACACTTGTAGCATGCTTCTTGAATTGCCAAGTTACTAGGTTTTAACTTATTTGTAAAACGTTGAATATACAGTCAAGCCTCCAAGTCCAAAATTTTTGGTTTCATAAGAAAATGTCTGTTTAATAAGGTATATATAGCATATATAAGGTGTATGTAATCAAAATTGGAAGGATATAAGAGTGGAATTTTTTACAAGGCATTAAAAAAACTTTGTTGAATATCTAACTATGTTTGAAATGAATGATTTAAGTGAAGGAGCTTGGGAAATTGGTCAAAGATTTCACCTAGAACAAACTTTGAAGTGGGACATATGTTAAAGCTTGACGGATAAATATGTCCAACTTGTCATAATCTGGATTTGCTGATGTTTTTTTTATTGATTTGGCATATCCATTTGTAATTAATCCATTCCTAACAGTTTCATGTCGAATGGCGGGCTTTGGATAAACGTGGCCTGATTGCAGATTTTGGAAAAATAATTTGCAGGACCAGGCCGGGCCATTTGAGGTGGGCGACCACTTATGCTTACCTTAATCGTTTAATGAGAACAATTAATTGCTCTCTTTAAGCAGACATAGTCCCTCGTCTTAAAGTGACAAGGTGGCATATATGCTCATAATAATAATTAATAACGGATACACATTTGACAAAATTGCCTGCCTGACGCTGAGGAGGGGGGTGGGTTCACTCACTGGTGCCAAAATTTTCATGGCCAGGCCTGCAAGATGTTATAATTACAAAAAGACAGCTTTTTCTCAATCTTTTTCTAAGTGACACTGACTTTACACCAGGACTTTGAAATTTTTTCGATTCAAAACTTACGTGCAATCCTTATTCGTTTCAGGTTGCATTTAGAACTAGAATATACCATCCCAACATAAACAGTAACGGTAGCATCTGTCTCGATATTCTACGTTCACAGTGGTCACCAGCATTAACAATTTCAAAAGGTTTGTAACGAATGAATCACTTATTTCTAGCCTGATAGATTCATTGCTATAAAGTTTTTTTAAGCGGCGACAGCAGCAAATATGATTCTATGCGTTAAAGTTTAGTTATGTGAAAACATTCTATATGTCAAGTTAGTTTAATCAAGTATAGCTGCATGTTTCCAAACAAGTATTTTTCGATTATAAACTAATCACTGTAGAATATAGCAACAGGTCGTTCATTCGTTTGTTATTTGTACTCAGATTAAAGTACACCCCAATGCTATGTTTGGATAACACTTATAGCTGTTTAGATAAAACATGTGGCATGCATGGTGCAGATGTTATTCTCAAGTGTGTTGCATTCATTTTTTCCTGTTATCACAGGCCTAATTTCTTCCATCTTGAAGCTTTTTAGTTGATTTAATTGCAACTATTTCTTTTAAAGTTAATTTATCAAAAATCGTTTTCGAAATGGTGCAACGACACAAAATTAACAAAGCTTAACTGCTAGGGAATATAGTAATTAATGCTAACTTTTTTTGTTTGTTGTTGCAGTTCTTTTATCGATTTGTTCACTGCTAACTGATCCCAACCCAGATGACCCCCTTGTACCCGAAATCGCGCGCGTTTTCAAATCAAATAGAACAAAGTACAACGATACAGCCAGGGAATGGACGCGAAAATATGCGTGTGAGAAGTAAATTTGTTTTCTCGGATTCTCATTTCTCAAATTATTTCACAGAAGAGATCTGCAACCATAAAATCTTTACGCGTCAATTGTAAGCTTTTTGTTGTCAAGTTTCTGTTTGTTGATACTGTATATCTTAATAAATGTAATCTTCATAGACCTTTCAAAAACTTGTAAATCATTGGGATAACATGCATCATCTCTTATCTTACAGTTCAGTAATTGTTAAAAAGGTGATTTTCCATGGAATCTTTCCATATGTGTCGTTCTTACTAGATATTGGTCACTTAGCATAATTTTTCTTAGTAGCTTAATAGCATGTTTTTTTATTTGCCTTTTCTTCTCTGTAAATTGTGCTTATCTAATCAACAAAAATCTTGTAGCCATTTGTCAGTTTCAGCGATTTACGGCAACGCTGTTGAAATTTAATACTCAATAAAGGAACAGTGAATGTACGGAGATACCAATGTTTGGTTGTATTGACTGGAGTAAATTTTTAACAAGTTAAAATAAAACATTTCAAAACATGTTGTTTATGCGAGTTTGGCAAACTATTGATCAAAAACACAAAATTTCAAATTCAATCTACCACTTAAAACAGCGAAAGAGTAAAAAACCAGTGTGTTCAATAAATGGAAAGCCTTTGCCTGGTAATATCAGAGAATTTCGTTAATGGGCAACCAAACCACATAATAAACTGCGTTTAGCAGAACCCAATACAGTTGTTAATGTAAATATGGACGTCACCAGACGACACGACTTGATGTATCATCTTCTATGTTAACAGAAAGAAGAAAGTTGACAGTATAATAGAGAATATAGATGACGGTTTTCTGTAATGAGTGATAATGCTTTTATACCGTCATATCCGTCTAGATGTAATAAACGTCACTTCCGCTGTCGTGACACACAAAATGAAACTTTGGGTTTTTCAGGAAGTATGGAAATCTTCACACACCCATTTTGAAGAATAAGCAAAGCAAATAGTAAATAACTGATGAACTATTGCTCATCGTTGTGTCACCAACGACAAATTGGGTAGAACAAAATGCAATGGTTACCTTTCGTTTGATGACTCATTTCATTTAAATGACAAACTGGTCATACAGTCTCCGTTTTAGCTGGAAGACGCGTTCTCTGTCTTCCACGTAATGAGAGGTGAACGAATGTGAAAAAAGCGTCCAGTTGTATAACAATTAACCAAAACTACCCAAGTCAGCAAAATTATTTGCATCATTGACGGAACGAAGAGAAATTTTACAAATCAGCGAAAAAACGTTCCGCTACGAGATAAAAATGTTCACTTTTGTGCCGGTTCACGACTTTGGCTGGTGATTGCAAATGGTGAATCTTTAAAAAGCAGATTTAGTGGCAAAGATTAGAACAACAAAACGTCTTCGTAATAAATTGTGGTTTTCTTAATTACAACTGACAGTTAGATTTCAGCACAAAATATTTGATTAGGCTACTTTTTGGTTAGACTTAAAACCAATATACACACTGTAGGTTTAGCCATTTTATATGAGTTTAGTCTTAATTAAAGAGACAGGGTAAAGAAATATTAATCATTTGGACTTAAAAAAGTCTTTTGACGACTGAAAACAAGCGATGAGTTCTCACAGCACAACGTCCCAACCAGCGACCGTATCTGTGCGCAATATAAAATGAACATAAAAGAAATTATTACTGCAATATTGTGAGTTATAACAAGCTAAGAGTCACTTTATATGTTCGCCGTTGCAATAAAACCATCTTAAGAACGGAAACAAATCGGTTCAAAGTTTAGTGAAACTGATGAAAAATTTCATATCCATGGGATATTTTGCCACGAACAGTGTTGAGCGAAAAGTTCGTAACTAACCATTTTTAACGCTAATGGAACATTTAGGCTTCCTTGCGCACAATTAATGAATGGGAAAAAGTGACCCAAATGCTTCTATTATTAAAAACAATCGAGTTGATTACATTTATAATGCAAATCTGATATAAGACGACAAATTACTCACCATATTCTTTCGCCTTATGCATAAAACGGAGTTGTGGTCTTGCTTGACGTCACGCATCAGTTTTGTGCAGTTGCACAGGTTCCCTTGCTAGCTTGATATGTTTAAAAATGAAGCATATAAAAATATTTGTAGACTTACAGTAACAATTGCATGCACTTATGTTATTAATAATAAGCGTTATTGTCCATGCATAGGTGGGCAGTACCGAGGTACTATAGTACGGAATTCCGGTACTGGGTACTTTCAAGTGATTATTTCAAAATTTTAGCAAGTATGTTTTCAAAAATACATGGTAATTAACCCTTAATACTAACTTTAGCATCTGTTGATCTTTTTTAATGTAGAAATGTCAAGTAAAATTGCAAGCGTCTAATTTCACATGTGTTTTGACCTGGAGTAACCTTTACCGGGGGCATAATTACGGCAAACATTGCTTTTGCCGCAGCAGCATTTACACTTAAAGTACCGGTTCCGAGGACCGACAAAGTGACGAACTACTTTTTAAAAATAGTACCGAGTACCAGAACCGTCGTTACATTTTTTGCCAAGTACCGGTACCATTACCGACGGTACTTTCAAAGTACCGACTGCTCACCTCTGGGTCCATGCAATACATAAATATTGAATCAAAGTACAAGTATGATATACACATACAAGTTCGAATGCAGCATTAAACATTGGTCGGATTGCTAAGGTTGTAGCCTATTGCACATTGTTACGATATTCCGCGTATACATCTCCATCACAAAAAATAATAAAAACTTACGCGCCACATTCCCACAAACTCACGCGCCAGTATTTGTATCTTGTGTTGTATTGTTTATTTTTCGCCATTAACTGTGCGGAGCGAAAATAACGATGCTAACCATTGTAGTTATAGCACAATGAAACCACACGCTCATAAACAGTTAGTAGAGCAGTATCATAAACTTACATGACCACTGGCTCATTAACCTACTTGTCACTTTCGCGTAAAATCCAACGCGACATTGACGTGCACAAAGGATTTAACTATAGCGCGATATCGTTAATTTGTCGAGCGTCCACAGTGAAGCATTGGTGTACAGTGTAGTATAAGCACAATGAGCAATTGGGCATGCATTATACTTTTTACAATGCTTTTAGGCGTCTAGTTTATCGTACGCCACCTTATTTGCTGTTGCTTTCTAAAATTTGAGCCACTCAGTGCTTCGTGCGAACATGGGATTGAATTTCAAGGAGTTCAGGCAACACAACAACATTTTTATTTGAATTTTTTGTTTTAACTTTTTAATAGGGCTATAGTGCAGTAGGAGCAATCAATCGTTGCAGGTGGTGTGTTCAAGCAACAGATGATTGAAAGTCGCTTCAACGTTGTACATGAGTAGGTAGGAAAAGTAAACCGCACCCTAGAAACCCCATCCCAGTTAGGAGTCCGGTTTCTGGTAGCCATAACACTAATGTAGGATGTTGTGGATGAGCTCGAGTTTGTACAACGAAAATGCACATCTTGGTATCAAGCATCGTAAATGCCACCTTTGCTCTAGGGGTCAAGGACATACAGTATATTCACAGCACCACTGGCCCTTGCCCATAGTCGAAAGTGTGGAACCTGCACGGAGGAGATTCATCAATGTGCACACCGAACTTTTCTATCTTCACGCCGATTAATAATAATAAATTGAGGCTCCAGTGCACAGCACCATGCCAATCTGCCACTTTGCACTCACGAATTTTTGTTGAAAACTGCTAAATACTTTCCACTAGTAGACTGGGTATTGAACACGGCTCGTTATGCTGCGTTATAGTGCCATAAGGTTTAGGTCGCCGGTGAGTTTGCTTCAAGTCAAGGTTTAAACCTAAACTAGACTTGTGTTCAAGTTTATTTCAATTTGATTGGTCTGTATGGTTTTCAAATTAACGCTTGAAAGCTGTTGTTTGAAAGTTGGTATGTTATTTAAGGCTATCATAATTTTTATCCTCTGACTGAGGTCTTTACAAGACTTTAACCCAGGTGCTGGGGTTGTTCATCGCTTGAGTGGTTGAGCCTCCGTTACATTCCCCTTTCGAACTGTGTAATCGCTTTTCTTTAAATACATCAATAAGTGAAGAAATCGAACATTTACAAGCTTACCTCCTGCCATCAAATCAAAAATAGGTAGCAGACGTTATTACACCAACCATTATTCAATTCAAACAAAGTATTTGTTACGTCATACACACCACACCAGTCTGACTGAACATTCGCTATTCAGAAATCACTCTGTAAAGCAACGTTGCCAAACAAGAATTACCACATTATCTGTTCCAGAGCTTCTACAGCCTTCATCTTTCTGCTTCGTATTGCCCAGCGCTCCTTTCATGGTGGCAAACGTTTCTAAGGGTGATCACTTTGGATGCAACTGGCTTTGACTAATGACTAGCCTAGTACTTGAAGAACACTGCTAACTCTTTGTATGTCGAGTCCAACTTTTATAGTATAGGCCTCATTAAGTCAATTACAAGTGACATTTGCAACAAAGTTGAATGTGCACCTTTTTTATTTTATGGTTTAATTTTTCGTTATAACAGCTTTGTTTTGTGTGTACAGTAGCGTTAGTTCAGTTGCTTTAGTAAGTAGACAAGTATTTAGTATTGTTTAGTTCTTCCTTAAAAATGGAACTATTATCCTATGTTGTCCGAGATGCTGTTCCTTCATACTTGAAAAATGTTCCGATTCCAAGATCTTTTGGAGGATTCTTCAACTTATCATGTTAGTCGTATAGAATATATATATTATGTAGATATTTAACTTATTTTACCGAGTTCAAGTGGATACCATATTGTAAAAATGTGCTTCTATTTTGTTAATATAGTTTATGTTTTGATGAATTTAGTTTTATATTTGTTGATGAAATTTTGACGTAAGTTTATAAATCAGTAAAATAGAGATGTTTAAGACTATTTTAAACTTCGAAAACTGTTTTATCCATTTACTTCAAATGCATACTTGTTATCATTTTGATGTTACATGGCAAGTGTAGTGAAAACTGTACACAATTCTTCACTATATTTATCCTTTATTTTTATATTTAACAATGCAATTTGTATCAACATTATATATAGCAAAGCTAACAGCAACCATCTGCCAACTTTTACATTCAATTTTACCTCAGCACACATGCACATGAAGACTCCATCTTTTTTGCATTCCTATGGGTTTGCCTGATGGTGCTATTTTTGTTGCATAGTGTTGTACTAGTAGTCCTTGAGTTGTTCGTGGGTCTAATTTCCCATTCGGATGAACCCCATTTTACTTTGAACATGATTTTAGACCACCTTGGAGGTTTTATGTACAGCTTAATATTAAATATGCCTTTAACTGTGCATGTGAACCTTTCTGTTTCTTCTCAGTTAAAGAGTGGATCCATCTGGTAACTTTTTCTGCCGCTGTCGGAGGAGCTGGGTATCTCGCCGTAAAACCCTATTACGATAAATATGCTGATCCCAAAAAAGAAGTGTGCTTTAACCATGACATCCGCAAAGATGTGGAGAAGGTTTATGACATCATAGACGTGGAAGATCTAGGAGAGAAAACCAACTTCTGTAGATGCTGGAGATCGAAGAAGGTTATTACTGATTATAATTGTAGTTCTTGTTTATAAAGGAAGTGACAAAGTCTTGTACGATTTGGTTCGCATTTCTCACTAGCGATTCTTTTATCATGACACCCTGTGCAAAGTGAAAGTTTTCCAGCGGTCTAATAAACAATTACTCTAAATTTGACCTTTTTCATTTCCTTTTTGCAGTGGCCGTTTTGTGACGGTTCACACAACGCTCACAATAAAGCCTGTGGAGATAATGTGGCTTCCCTAATCATCCAAAAGAAGCGAACTTCTGGTTAATGGTTTATTCGATTAGGTTTGTTTATTGCGTGCTGATTGGTCATGCGTGTGCAGCTTTCATGTTTTCAGTAGGTGATTTATGCTTTTTCTGTATAGGAATAGAAATATATCTTAAAACAGTCCACCTGGTAATTTTCTTGTTGTTCCAAGTATTGCTATAGTGGACATTTTTTTGCACCAGTGCCATAAAATGTTTTGTTTAATTTGTAAAGCGTGTATGAATTACTATGGTACTGGCACCCTAGTAAAACAATTTTTATTAATATGATACTAATTTACTTCTATATTTGCTATGACGTGCCTTAACATGTGCTTACTACATAATCTGTCAATTACCTAGGTTGTAATATATCGATATGTTTTTCTCGATCTTAAAAGCCATCTGTATAGTATGTGTAATGTATATCTGTATGATGAAAACCCCATTTCATATTGCACAAAATCTCTGTAGGAGAGAAAAAGAGTATTTCTGGTTCTTCAAGTGATTCAGTAACTTAAATTTTGGTAATATTTGTCTGAATTAGTATTTTAGTTGGCAGTTAAGCTAAGCCACATGTTAGAAGTGCTAGTAAAAACTAATTTGTTTGTAAAGTTTGTTGGCATTTGCTTGTTTCAAGTGAATACATGAACGTTTCTTTTCTTCTTATACATTTTTAAGCACAAATTATCCTCTCAATATTTGAAGTTGAGGAATCGAAGATGGTTAAGTTTTCGAGTTGTGCTGATTGAAATTCCACTGACGACATTGACCATCATAAGCAAGCGATTCATTTTCCTATGTCTTGTTAATGGTAACGGATGTGTTCAGAAATTATTGTTAATTAAATAAGAAGCAAAGATTTTTTGTTTTATTTTACGCTGCGACTCAGTCAAGCCGTGGGCAAACTTGAGCACACTTCCAGTTCTCCACGAGCTTCACATCACGTTCGTGTAGTAGGCAGTGGTGGAAAATATTTGTCCGCTAGGGGACGATATCGGCATAGAAAGTTACAAAGCTTTTTGTTATATACATGTTCTCAGCGCTTTGTGACAAAATGTTAGTTGAACATTGTCCTTATCGACACAACCACGCGCGAAACATCGTAAGGTTTTCTATCTGCATTGCAAAAGCACACGTTTGAGTTCCTGCTTATTTAGTCAATGTAAAGCTGTTGTGAAACAGCAGGTCGTCATGTTACATTGGAAACGCTTCTTGTTTGGCACGGGCGCCAGACAAGCTAATAGCAAACTCGTGTAATAAGCCCAGACTACTTGTTGCGTGAGAACTTGTACTTCAACTATATATCTTAGCATTATGACGTAAGAATACACGCGAGAAACAGCACCGAAAACCATTTTAGGCAATAAACTTACTTAAGTTCAAATATCCGGTACCACTTACGCATAAACCGTCTTTAAGTCGGTCCAAAAGCTTTCAGCATAAAATGGAGCGTTTAAATGAACGCCAAGTAGCCTACGTGCGACAATGACTTGATTCGTTATCTTAAACTGACAACTTTTCCAAGTGTCCAGACTCCTAGAGTCTCAGTCTAAACCCAGATAGTAATTGGTCCGATAGTTTTTGTCTTAGTATTAGGCGAGCGTGGACCCAAATTACTTGGGTTGAACGTAGGCTACGAAAACCCTGCTTTCCCAGAAAAATTGTTTTCCTTCTGTTTCGACTTGAGATACATCGCTAAACCTTTCTTAGTACCTACGTCCAAGTCGTCTATGGAACGTCTCCTGTTCTTGAGGATCGATTTTAATGGAATCGCGTCCAGGTTTGGTTCCCTGACATCCAGATTACCGAGTTGGTCTCTAATCTCGCTCAAAGTTTCCGAAAAATCATCCGGTGAAGGCTCCCGAAACGAGATGCGATGATAAAATTTCGGAGACGGAGTGGCCAGCGGCGACTTTTTGTAGGTGACTCTTCTTCCGGAAGCGGAAGAAACACGAGTCTTCGTCCTGGAATTCTTTGACGACTTCTTCGGTTTAATTTCTTGAAGCTTAATCCCGTTCTTCTTGGTGTCTTTCGTGTCTTCATCTTCGTCTGGCTTAAAACCTTTCATCGCTCTTTGAAAGGTCGGAGAGCCGCATGGTAGACTGGTATTGAGCAGGACATGCGTACGTAGGCTACCGGGAGGTGACATCTTTAACAACACATGAAGACCAATTTTATATCAAGATAGATTCAGTCTCAGCCTGATTAGAACATTAAAATATCGTAAATCATGTTATTGCTTACAGCAGAGTTTCTCAACCATTGACCCTCTGGGCCACCAATTTTGAAGGTGACTGTAGGGGCCACGGAGCACGAAAGGTTGAGAACCACTGGCTTATCGTATACAGTTGAAACAACTTGTTATAGTACACAATAAAGTTATGATACTTCCATGGAAGAAACTTAAACGATTTGCACGTAGCTGTATTATTTTCTAACTTTTTATTTGCGCGATACCTTGGGCGAGCTGGTGCCTTTGTCTGCAGTTTGAACTCCGCTTTTGCTCATGTTGTTCAACGATCGCTTATCACTTTGCTGAAGGCTTTCAAGGCTCGTGAATGTGTCCGCTCTTCGGCGGTGTTTGGATAGAAATAAACTGGGAAGAGATGACGAAAGGTACTCGATGTCTTTTGGCGGTTTCTTGATCGGTGCTTTGTCCTTGTTGTGAATGTCAGGCAGTGACCCCTTACTTGTGAATTCGACCCCTTTTTGAAAGTGTGAAAAGTGGTCTACCTCTGCAAAGGTAAAGTTGTCGTTGATGAAACCTAACACCACATCGATAAGTCGACATTCTAGGGAAATAATATGTATAAAACTTGCTGACTTAATTGAAATACCTACTTTATCATGGGTTAACAAGTCTTTCTTAATAGGTTATAGCGTACAAAAGAAAGATTACGCTTCATTGCTAAGTTACTAAACTGTTCGTCATAAAAATGCGGTGTAAAGCTGTTAAATTAGTGCAAGTATAGGATAGATGTCGCTCGGTATACTTTTGCATTAGCAATGCTATTTATAAGTTTTGAATATTTGCTTAAGATTAAAGCTTTAAACGCAGCCATTCTAAGAGAGCATATCTGTATCCTGAGGAAAACGAAACTTGAAGTGCACTTGAAGCAATGGTTTGGAAAAACTATATAGGTTTATGAAAGGCGACTTGTCTTTAAAACGGCTAAAAGCAACTATACGCCCGAAAGAGACCTAGGCCTATACCCAAATAAGTGAAAAATATAAACAAACTATAAAGATAAAATATAAAGAAGTCCATCATGCAAAAGAAACAAACCTTTGCCGTCTGAGTTGAGAATCGTTGTAAAGGTCGTCTTTTGGTAACGATTGACGATCGGTGACGAAGGTCCTTGTGAGGTTGGCGGCGAGTCTTCCGGCGACGGAGCCTGAGAGTATGAGCCCCGTTTAAGAAGATGCTGTTTGATTACTGATGACAAGAGGGACCTTGGTGGACTTGCGGACGAGCTCCGTCTCCGAAATCCTCTTTTGCTGTTTAAATACTTGTAGATATCCTGCCCGTTGAACTCCGTTAAATAAGCTCTCTCACTACTATCGCTTCTAATCTTGTCCTGGTAAAAGTTGTTTGTCGAATTCCCACTCAAGGGCGAGTGCTTACGCGCGCTCTTCGGCCGTTCTATAGTTCCCTGAACAAACTTAGACCGGGGTCGGCCGCCCGCAAATTTGTCCGCGCACCCTTCGTACGGATTACTGACGAAACGGGAAAGCCTTGATCCGATTTCAATGTCAACCTCGCTCACTTTGCGCCTTCTCGCACGTCTGCTCTTCTCTATGTACGTGGGATCGCTGTAATCGAACAGCCGTCGACCCTGCTTCGGTTTTTTCGCTGTTGCCGAAGATCCGGTGGTGATGTCACGTCCGCTTTTGTTGTGGTCTTGCTCGTCTTTGTGCGGAGGTTCGGCGATCACCTAGTTATGACAACTTTATTAAAACAGCAACTCTCTCGATCCACTGCAAGTTGTGTAGCCTACTGTACATATTATAGCTTAAGGTTATAGCTTATACCTGGAACTGTGAGTTGTTTGGCAAAAGATGGTCCAACTTGCTGCTAAGATCAAATTCCTTTTCTTTGTTTTTGTTTTCTCCGTCACGATCGGTCGGCCTTGAAAATTACAAACAGAGTATATCGTAGTTTATGTAGTATATCGTACCTTACCGGCTTCACTCACACACTGCGTGTTTACGATAAATACATCAGCGGGGAACAAGCCATTGGCTGATAAGACTTGTTTACCACTAGAAATGTTGAAACTTATTTACTGGCCAGTCCCTTTACCTCTGATTTCCAGTCGCGTTCAGGTGTTTATGGTGGACTTCAAAAATGCTCTTGCGGGATGGTTCTTCTGCTTCTTGTTGATCTTCTGGGTCGATATGATGAAACTCAAAAGTATTTCCACCGACTCTGAGGAGGTGTTCAGAGTCGTTCCTATGCGACTGTCAGAATACAGAAGAACACTAAAACCCATTTACAACTTTCTATACGAGAGTAATGATGCTATCACTTGGCTAAGAAAACTTTAATGAAGGCCATATTATATTCATTCATAGAAAATAAAAAATATAAATAAACTCTGCCCACATCGACAGGACAACCAGTGTTTATATTTCAATTTTTGTGGCTGCAGAACAATCCCAGTCAACTATATACGCCCTGTACACTCTAAAAATATCAAACTTTACTACACAACCTGGTCGGACACAAAAGTAGAGCAACTCGCTTAACTCGTCCTTGTAATAATAGACGACTTTTTGTTACAATAGAACTTTGCCATTATCGCCTTATCATCCAAAGCAAGAAATGTCTTTTGTCAAATAAATCGAACAACACTTAATGGTAATTCTAGCAAGCTACAGCTATTTAAACACGGGGAAAATGGTTAATAACGATATTCGTCAAATGTTGCCGTTGAACGGTTAATTTAACTTTTCTGCAAAAATAATTTTCAAGCCTGTGAATTGAAACAGAAGCAATACAGTATAATAGGTTTCTGAGTCATTTAAGTTGTAGGCTATAGACCTCACCGTAACCATAATACTAACTTATTGCAGAGCCCACTACTGGTTTGGTTAACTTAGCTTTGTAAATACTAACAGTAACAGATTATGGCTATATCGAAAAACATTACCAGCTGAATAGCGTATGCTGTCTTCAACATCATTAAAATCCTATGCGTGGCAAAATGCAAACGTCATTTACCCAATTACATCTAACAAATTCAGAAAACGCCGCGATTCGAACTCGACTTATTTGAAAGTTTTTACTTTTGTTTGCATATATAACGACGTCGCCGTCCACTTCATATTGAGGTGTTATTATAGTAAGCAAGTTTGTTTTTCCGCACACAACGACGAACACGAGCTCTTCAAAAACGTTTTTGTAAACTCCGCGTACACAAAACACAGCGAAGACAATAGAAGTGGTCGTAGACCGCGTGTCGGTTCATTAAATTGAAATTGCTTCATTATGATAATTACTCAAAGTATGGTTGGTATAGAAATGCAATTTATCTGAAATCATGAAGCCGACAATTTCACTTCAGGAAATACGCACTCCTACTGCATAGCTTACACATGGCACTCGGAAACACAGGCTAATACCAACTCAAAATCGAGAGACACATTTATAGAATTAACTGTGATGTCGCTGTTTTACAACTGACCTGTGGTTGAGAAATTCCCTTGGTTGCTTGGTTGAGATCTCCACTGTCCCTTTCTGAAAGATTTTCTTTGATCCGGGACAAGGCGTCATCGCTTTCATCTTCTTGTGTCAGCTTAGCGACATAAACATCATGTAATGCTTGATTCGGATCGAATTTCTCTTCGCTTTGTGCATTCATTTTCGATTGGCTCAAGGGTTTCAATCGACTACGTTCGCCAAAGCACAACCGTTATCTTGGCTTGATGTATGTCCGTTGGATCGTGATGTATCAAAAATCGCGCTAAATCATTCCTTTGTCCGGCTTATCGCAATTGACGTAAATAGGAACACGATATCTTCGAATATTGTCCCAACGTATGTTCACACAAGATGTTCGTTCATAAATTTTATCAAGAAACAAGATAGGGTAAACATACAAACTGCCACAACATAAACATAGACCCAATTCCTTTTAAACTGTAGGTTATATCCTGAAATAAACACAAAACAGTTCTATGATCTTTGCTCATGTTTTTATAAAACACAAAATATGACATTGATTTTGTAAACTGCGGTGATGGGAAATTGAGGAAAGCGATGTCTTCGAAACTAATAGGCAACACATCACTTACGTTAACTGACAATACGTTTTTAATGACTCACCTCGACTATTAACTCTCTTTATCAATGGTAATACGTTTAGTGCGAGTTGAAATGATCTTACAACTGTTTTGAATTCTGACTTCACAAATATCGTTATTTCTATGCGCGGTAGACCCTATGTAGCCTACGATCTACGTCTTGAAATGCCTAAATTTGTAACTTCGCTTCTATCATAAAAAAACATTGATGTTAAATAAAAATCATCTTGTTTGTTGCAAAAGATTTTACTTAGAGCAGGGTTGCCATGTTTGATAATGCGCAATCCCTGACAAATTTACCTCAGTTGCATTGACCAACTTTAGAATATTACCAAAGTACATTTCCGCCATTGCTTTTTGTGAAAGAAGGATAAATACGAAACTATACACAAACAGCAAAGAAATGTTGCATTGCAATACAGAAAAAAGTTAGAAAGAGTTGGAAAAAAAGTGGCAACCTGGATGAACTTGGACTAAAGCACAATTTAAAAAAATTCCGGACTTTTGAGCACATTTTAACATTTCTCCCTGGCGCAGGTTTGAACACTAAATTCCCTGACATGTCAGGGAAAATCCTGACGTATGGCAACCCTAGCTTAGAGGTTTGACGAGACTCGTTCCCACATTTGCTACTATTAAGTTTTCGACTACACTTCTAACGTCCAGGTCCAGATGATCCATGAGTTTTGTACCGTTGCTGCTGTATCGTATCGTTTAGGAACAAGTCTACAGGCCAACAAACAACGCTTTCAATTTTTAAAAGGCTTTGTTGAATACAGACCAATTTTGAGTGCACTCCAAGGACGGGCCTACACGATTTTGAGCTCGACGTAAATTGCACTTGAAAACAAAGGGAGTTTTTTCTTGTGAGTTGCAAGCTGTGCTATAAGAGACGACGACTTTCCCTGGGTGTGACGCAACCTGCGTCACGTTATTCACCTCCATTTTCTCCCGCACTGTCGTAAAAATGTTTTTTACCCTTTGTTAGGTTGCGAGGTTCGGGTATTGTCTTTTCTGGAATTACTCAGAAATATGGCAATGTGTCGTCAAAACAAATTTAATTATCTTGACGTTCGACGGTGAATCATTAACGTGGCGGGTTCCGCGCACAAATATCTCGCAAGAATATTTGTTAATTTGCCATAAATCTAACAATAAATGCAAAGAATTTATTGCGCTTTCTTCTATAATAATACATCGTTATGCTTTTCGTATATTGGATAAATACGTAGTAAACCCTGAAAACAAATTCCATTCGAACATGTAACATTTGTTTAAGTATATAGCTATGTATACGATGACGTCTTCGCGACATAAGTTGATAAAAAAATACGTTTCCTCATTAAATGCCATCATGTCTACAGCAACTTGTCTATTCAAACTGATGGTTTGCTTGTCGTGCTTAAAAACAGGCGTTGAACCACACATTCCACCTGTGAACCGCGGTTAAATTGTGCTTTTCTGATAAAGAGGCTGGACGTCAGTAATTAATAATGTGAACGTCGTTTCGTTATTGGAATCCATCGAACCGAGAAAATGTGATCACCTCACATGCTTGTTTTCACACCAAAGCAGAATTATAGGGTCAGTATCTGCTTCTTATACAATCGGACCAGTAGAAGACAAATCAACGAAACCAGTGCTCTTAAAATGTTGCTATTGTAAAATTTTGACTGACAGCGTGAGACAAAGATGATCGATCACTCGTCTTGTCAGAGGTCGCCGGACTTTTGTTGTTATATAAGTAAGCTAGGTGAGAAGTAAAATGTGTTTGGATATCCCACCTACTGTGACTGGTCGCAAACAGAACTTTTCTTATCTATGTGCGTCGTCGTCGTCACCAAGTGGTCAAACTTGAGTCGCAAATCAAATCTTTACCTTTAAACAATCAAATCCATTCTAGTCATTTGGTAAATAACACTCGAGCCAATTAATATGAAATCAAGCCACAAACAGAATGCAAAAATGCCATTTCGGTCAACAAGAAGCGTTAAGAAAATTTATTACAAAAATTGCTTCATTTGGCGTCACCGTACGCACTCTTTGACAAATAATTCATTTTAATTTGTATTTTAATGTGTAATTCGGACTAAAAATAGATATTTGTTTTGCCTTAATGCTGAAAAGTAATCAAAAGGAGCCGAATCGATTCCAGTCGAGTGCTTTCAAATATTGCCTTGAGTCAAGTAAAGTTATTTATGTAGGCTTCAGAAAAAGAGTCGAGTCAACTCTTTGAATTAAGTGTCTCGAGTCATTACGACTAAACTAGTTTTTGTATTTGGCCTAATACTTTATCGACAGCTTCGGTGATGGGCCTATGTTATTTATAACATGTTGCTCTTTTGTTTTTGGTAAGCGTTAGGCTGTCTAACTCGCGGTAATAATAATTAATCTCTTTAGTTTTTGTATAACTTAAAGTTTTGAATAACTCAAAGTATAACTTAACCGGTGTTATGAACGTTCCGCTTCGTTTAACTTGATCATTTTGTAATTCATTTGTTCATTAAGATTTCATCTTTTTGTATTGTTGAAATGTCATGCCTTTGTAATTGTTTTCCAAGCCGGCTTGATCGTGACGCAGGATTTATTTGAACACGTTGAAAATTTACTTACGATCATTACCGCTACCTAGTGACTTGTACAGAAAAATATTCACCACACATATGTGATTTGACTTCGCCACTATAGGCTTGTCAGCATTTCTAATAATATAGTGCTGGTTTTTGGAATGGTTTGATAAGGCCGATTCTAATTACACAATACCACCACCAGACGCTGAACACCGTCTTGCTCCGTAACCATTCTGTTTTAGCTAGGCAACATAAATGTTAAACGTTGCATCGCAGCGCTAGCTACGGCAAAGAACTAGGTTTCTGGTTGATGATGATATTCAAAGCACTAAGCCTACACGCACCCGTGTTATTTCATTCATTTATTTTTTTCGTCTTCAATGTGGTGGACGAAAAAATGGTGCTGACGCAGGTGGTCACAAACATATTAGCATTTAATGACAATAATTTTCACAAATTGGATGGGCAAATATGACAAGGTCTCGAGGGCAAAAATGTGCATTACAGACCAATAAGAGGATGCATAAAAGTTATTAACGTCAGCACGGACACCAAATTCAAAAATTAAAACCAACACGCTTTAAAGGTTTTCTTGAACACAGAAAAAAGTAGGTATATTACAGTAAAAAGTTTTTGAAGTCCGAAAAAGCGTCAAAACGAATAGGCCTAAGGGTTACCACAAAAGTTATTTTTGAATTAGCTCAAAATTAAAACAAGAGAATCAGGTCGACCCCAATAACTTGGGCACAAACGCAATTAGAATAACTATTAAAAGTTTGGCAAATGACTCCAAACATAATTTGACATCCCAATTGAAACAAAAAACATAACAAAGATCCCTAATCGATGCATTGTCTTACTTACCCAACCAAGAAAATTACGATGTATGGTTAGGTACTCTGTATCGGTAAAATGTTCATTGATTTTTACTTTTGGCGAAAACAGACAATCGGAGAATTTGTTAAAATGCTAAATGATACTACGCCGTGAAGTCAACAGGCAACATTTCACAAAAATACGCGGGCTACAAGTTGTTAATAAGTTACAATATTTTTTGGCTTTTTATTTTCCTAATCAACACGAAAATGTGTTTAGAAATTACTTGTATAAACGCAATGCTAGTTGTATACGTTTTGACATCAGTAGCTTGTGCGTTTATATTTCCGGACGGATTTCACGGAATTCGTGAGCTGTTCTACACCGGACTATATGCACTAATTGCCATCATACAGAAAGGTAAACATTAAGGTTTAATATAAGCAGACGGCAAACTATGCTCATTTAACAGTTTTCGGCATTTAGCATAGCAGTAGGCTACATATCTACTGAACGAGTTAGGCTGAATGCTGTTGGTACGTTTACACAGCTACGGGCTTCCTGTTGGTAACTAGTGTAATCAATTAGAAACATTACATTAGTTCTAATTGGTAGGAACCGCCACTCAGCAGACAAACGTAAAAATATGTTAGTGTTTGCAGTACTGTTAGAGTACAATTAATAGACTCTTTTAGCCGATGTTTTCGGTTATTTGTGAGGAAGACAGCCAGTTAGTTAAAATTGCAAACGACTTATTGACGCCCTTTTGCAAGTCATTAAATTTACAAACAACTATTCTTGGACCCTCTATCATATTCTAGGTACCGGATTAATCCAAATCAGATAGGCTTTAAAAAAACCTAAGCGCGTAGTACACGCTAATTGCGTCTCCGTATCCCGTACCGTAATTTCCAAGTAGCAGCACAGCCCTATTAAATACCGATACGGACACTGCTGCTCAAAATTTTAAAAGATTGGAATTATTGGCAAATAATATTTTTGCGCTACTATCTTCTTTAGTGCTGTATTGCAGTGGGACCGTGTGTCCGTGATGAGTCAATATATTCCGTTTTTCCATCTGGGCAAGCAGGCAGTTGACACATATAGGAGAAACGATATATTTTATTCCCAGATTCCAGCACTTGCTGATTGCCTTGACTTACACCAAATGTCATCATTGTCTAGTCTCCAAGCAGTCATAGCGATAGGAAGCGTTATTATTTTCTACTTGACTATTAATCATGATATTTGCAAATATGTGTTTTCATTGCTTTCAATATATCTATTTTAATATTGTAGCGTCTTTATACTAACAGAAAACTATATCGTTTATTTATTATTACATTATTATATTATTAATGTGCTGGATCTTACCCCTGTATTAGGTAAAGCGGATCCCAACAATGTCACCTTTTGTGCTGCGGGCAACAGTGAACCAAGCGTAAACCATGCTGATAGATTTACTGAGGCATTGTGCAATAATTTTGGTAGCCTATATACCGGTGTATGGGCGTGATTTGTCTGGAGTCATCGTCGACTAGTTCAGTTTGTCATGCGATATCAAAGAAAGTGAGGCATTGTAGTGGACATTGCTACAGTGGTAAGACGTTGATGTAAGCTTTGAATTATTGTTGGGCGTCCTACAGAATGCATATCAAACCTACCAGTTTTTACGTTACGTGGTATCTTAATTAATTTTTCACCGAAATTCTGTAATTGTTGTAGACTAGTAGGGAAATTGTATTTTCGCAGGTGGCCACAAACGGTAGCCTATATTCACAAAAATGGTAAAATACCACAGCATGTTGCCGATTTTGTGTCGCATCTTAAAGCCTATGCTTTCAGTTAACCATAGATCATCTCTAAGTTTAGATACTGCAAAGACTTCCCTCACTACGAAGATAAAAGATTATGATACCATATCACGGTACTCTAACGCAAGACTGGGAAGGTTTAAAAATTGTGACACTTCAGTTGTAAAACGATAAAAAAGTTAAATGATTAGCTCGTAATTACTCATCACAAATTTGTTGGCTTGGCTTGGAAATTTAAATTTCATTTGCACGGTTGTAAGTTGTTTGCAATCCAGGACTTGAATTCACTCCGTAGAGTTAACTGGCAGGAGAAAGAACCACATAAACTACAAAATGTATTGTAATTTTATACTGTAAAGTGTTGCAAAATGTGGCCCTGCTTCAGGGGTAGCTGATAACATTTTAGTGTTTGTTTGTTAGCACACGTAACGCATAGCTTATGGGAATAAATTCCAAGTCAAATAAAACTTGATCTTTTTAGGTTTTACCTGACTTTATACTGTCAGTAAATATCTGGTGTTGTACTATATTTTGTCTTAGTTTACATTTATTTAATAAAATGGTTATCCCACCAACATACTCTGATCTTGGAAAAGCTGCAAGAGACCTTTTCGACAAGGGCTACAGTGAGTCCAATTTGTTTTAAGTTGTTTGTAAATAATTGTTCCGTTGCAACTGGTTTACTTAATGGTTCCTTTAGTTTGTTGTACAATATATCTATAATTCTGTTTCTCTCAACATGTCAAGTATTATATGTTTGTAGTTTTCTAGTATGTATATTGGTTAGTCTGATAGATCGTTCTTTCTGCAAATGTATTTATATTCGCACTTGTGCAGGTAACAACATTTTGGTGAAGTTCTCTACTTAAACTCTATAAATTTTGTAATTTAAACATGCGCTGTCTAATTTTCATACTTGCTGCATACCATTTCACATACATCTACAAAAAATTGACCAATTGTTGTCTTTAGGTTATGGAGCAGTCAAAGTTGACTTAAAAACAAAGACAGGAACTGGAATAGTGAGTTATATATATATATATATATTTACATGCATTAACTATATAGTAAAACAAACAAGTTTTTTATGTATGTTATACATGATTGATGGGGATAGTATTGCCACTTAATGGTACTTATTGTTGCATTAATAATTCAATTGTAACTCTGTTGTGTCTTACGTTTTCAAGGAATTTACCACTAAAGGTAGCTCATCAAATGACACTGGCAAAATCGGCGGATCACTCGAAACAAAATATAAGCAACCTAAACACGGTTTGACATTCACCGAAAAATGGACAACTGACAATAATTTAAGCACAGAAGTAGCCATTGAGGACCAGATTGCAACCGGCTTAAAACTATCAGTGTGTACCTCATTTTCACCAAACTCCGGGTATGGCTAAGTGTACAAGTCTGAGGTAACTTTGTTTTTTGTAATACTTACACTCCACTTTCCTTTTAGGAAGAAGACTGGTGCTCTGAAGACAGCGTACAAGCGCGATTACATTAACACAAGTCTTGATACAGACTTTGATTTCTCCGGCCCCACCTTGCAAGGCTCTGCAGTTGTTGGGTGAGTGTAAAACAAATTTCATACCTTGCCTGCATTAATGTTATTTTGATCATGCTAATTACTTTTTTTTTATTATTCAATATTTAATGAAATGCCATATGATTCGTAGGTACGAAGGCTGGCTTGCTGGATATCAGTTTGCGTTCGACACGTCTAAGTCAGCCTTAACCAAGAACAACGTCGCACTGGGTTATAATGGTGCTGATTTCCAACTTCTTACAACCTTGTAAGCTCCTCCTAATTAAACGTAGAAGTATGCACGAATGTAGCCCCTTGTCTTTAAAATTCTTATGCCCACGTTAAGTTTTGAGACTGACGGCACATTTTATCAACAGAAATGATGCCTCTGAGTTTGGAGGTTCAATCTATCAGAGTATTAACAAAGACTTAGCGACAGGCATACAGCTTGCATGGACCGCAGGTCAGAGCAACACTAGATTTGGTGTTGCTGCCAAATATAACGTTGACTCTGAAGCAACACTAAATGTAAGTCTACTTTTAAAGCTGATTTTCTAACTTACATGCTGTGCAGTACTTTGTATTTATGTATGTAATAATTTACCATTGCTTAATTTGTTTTTCACATATTTCTGAAAGTGTTGTTGTTGTTGTTGTTGGGCTTGAGTAAATACATAAGCCTTAATACCCAGATAGCAAAGGGGTAATTTCATGCATTCACTTTCAGGCAAAATTGAACAATGCTGGCCAACTTGGTCTTGGCTATACTCACAGCCTTCGCAAAGGTATTTCCTACATTCTATAAACGTAAATCACCACAAATATTTATAATTAAACTTTTCCTGCACTCCATCCAAAAAGTGCGTGTTTTAAAGCCTGGTTAGTGATTACATCACCTTAGTTTTACATTAAATGCGTTTTTGTGCAGGTGTTAAACTTACCCTGTCCAGTTTGATCGATGCAAAGAATTTCAATGCCGGAGGCCACAAGTTAGGTTTGGGTCTTGAATTTGAAGTTTAGAAGCTTTGCTTGAAAAAACTGTTTTCAAATGGGTTCAAAATCTATTAACCAAATTATTTCGTAATAACTATTATTCTGTGTTGAAAGAACTTAATGTTAATAATAGGAAGGCCGTGTGAACTATAAAGCCTGCCATTTGGTGGTGTCTTGTATTTTCTCTGACAGGTACTGATGTTGTACAACATGTTACGTATTACTGGCAGTTGTGTTTTTACACGGTCTTTGTGTTAATAAGCTTAAAACAGAACCATCATACCTAGCCCCTTATTGTGTTCCGGCTATCAGTAGCTGTAAACCGCTGTTTGTTGTGAAAATGTTTATTCGTGCATCTCGTAATAAAGCTACCATTCATCACTGGTGCAAGTATCTTTGGGAGAATATTGTCTCATACTGTACAACAATACATGGTATGACCGTTTAGTATCAAAAACAATATAACCTTGTTTTTTTTTCGGCTGGAGACGTCGATTTTAACACACCTTAAGACTCTAAGGCTTGGACGCCTTAGAGCTGTGGTTCTCAAACTGGGGTCCGCGAGACAATTTTCTGGGACCGCGAAGCACCTTCCAAAAAACGGCACTTCTTGCCATCAAGCCAAAAGCTCGAAACCGGTTGAATGTGATTCACGATATTAGGGTTGCGTTGTCGAAAACGGAACCAAACTTTGCTGAACTGGTTGCAAAGAAGCAGGTACAGTGGTACACCCGTCAGATTGATACCATAAAAACCAACGTGTTGTTTTGTGTTGATTTTTAATTGACCGTGAGGCATTTACAAAATTACTACTGAAAGGGACCGTTGCGTACTTACTTTAAAAAAAGTTTGAGAACCACTGCCTTAGAGCAAGAAATAGCTTCTGTCATTTATTAACCTTTGAGTTGGTATCCCCAAAGCACAGCTGATACTACGCCGTATAACAAAAAAATTTCTCAATTTTACATCGTGCAGAAAGATTGTGATCGTTACAAAAAATTCCTTGCATAGACTACATATTGCTGCACAAGCTCAAGGGCCTGTAGTACCATTTTGAGCAGTTTTGAAATGGCGATCGTGACAAAGGTCTAATGTAAAACGTCACTATAGAAAAAGTATAAATGGTTCCGGTCCAGTGCGCATGTGACGTTAATTTGTGATGGTTTGTTAGCGTTTGCTGAGTGTAGGTTCAGGCAAGAGTTGGCATTTTGTGTTGGTTCAAAATTAAGGCTTTTTGAAAAAATTTAAGTTGAAGCACTTGGTGTGAGAATTCCAGATACGAGAATTTGCTCAAAATACTCTATTAAGTCCTTTTGTCCTACATCTCGGCGGATACAAAAACTCAGCGAGGTGACCGGGCTTGTTTAGAAGCAAATTCAAATTGAAAAATGGTACTTTGCATCGTTTAAGATAGGCGTTCGGATGGGCCTACAGCCCCTTTAAGTTCCGTTGCAAAAGAGACTCCTATATAACCTATCACCGGCAACCACCTGCTACCAGCAGAGATGAACCCCCACTAACTTACTATGTGCATACATTTAAAATCAAAAGTTGAAACTAATTCATTAAACACAACTTTTCAAAGCTAAACCCACGCATTAATTCCGTGAAGTTTTCACGCGGTTCCCTAGTACTAATTGCTAGTATGCAAACCTTTCACAGTTTGATTTTCAAACCACTTCAAAATGTAATCTTTTAAGACGTAGGCCTACATATAACCTATGCCATGTGCTATGCGTGGAACACTTCCAGTATAGTAACTTATATCGTCATTTCATACGGTTTCTGTAATATAACCAAGGGCGTCTTTTCATTCGAGTAAATACGACATGCTATACTCTTTCTATTAATTGCAACTGAGCATTTGATTTAGCTGTGCTAGAGATAGAGCAGTGGTTTTCAACCTTTTTTTATACCGCGACCCATTTTAACAACCCTATGTAACTAACGACCCCCTTCCAAAAATTTTGATTCAGGCATATGTAATAGAATAGCCTACATTTGTGTGTGTGCAATAGCACAAAAATATCATTAAAAATAACATAAATTGTGATACCACTCCGTTGAAAAAAATACTCATTTATTGAATTGGCATTTATTAATTGGCGTAATAGTGATTGGTAATCATTAGTAATAATGGTATTAGTAATTAATAGTGATTGGTAATAATTGTCGTCTAATTATTTATAATAATTAATTGTCGTCTTCGCCACCCCCAGAGAAAAGGCAAACGACCCAACCGGGGGTCGCGACCCCCAGGTTGAAAACCACGGAGCTAGAGCAACGGTTAGCACCACATTTGCGCCTTCAAAAGTAGGCCTAATGGTGAAAAATATCTAGACTAAAAACGGCAAACTGTAATATTCCAAAAAAAATTTTTCCAATATGTAGCCTATATGGTACTTACAAACATGAAATTTGAAAAATACAACGTGCCTGAAAATGAAATGACAACTAACATGGGTAGCATATTTTAAACAGGAAAAAACCTGCAATTGACAGTGGAAAAGAGATTTTGCATTCTTGGACATTGCGCAAGATGGGACAATGTGCTAATTTTCTTAATCACAAATCTTACTAACCTTTTCGCCATAATTCTGACTTATTAACAAAAGGCTACAGGTTGCTTTAACGGTTTTAAGCTATGTCAATGGGAAAAGATTGGAACCCAAATTTTGAATTCTGTCGTGGTTTTGCTGTTCCATGAATAAATTTTAATTTGAAGTTGCATTTGCTTTTTCTTGTGTAATGATAACAGTCATTGAAAAATTGCTGTTTCTTAGTTTCATGATATGAAGTTTTCAGTTTGGCATTTTCTGGTTTGAAAATTCCTAGTTTGGTAAATTCTGTAGTGGAATTTTGTAGGATGCCATAATAAGCAAATAATAAAAACCTATTTACGCAAATTCTAAGATTAGGTAAAATTGATTTCTTTTTGTCACAGACTTAGAAATGAGTTAGAAAACATTCAAACAAACTTTTACCCAACCAATGTTTTATATCTTTTTTGTTTTCCTGCAAACCATCCCCAGTGACGTAATGAATGAAGCGAGTCATCACATTCGCCATTTTCGTTCAGACTCAGTAGTTGGTTTAGAAGCGTTGTAAGAGAACGAAAAGCACATTTAGTGACGGATACGTTGGAATAAATCTTCAGTTTTGATCGTTATTGGCTGCAATTAGGAATACTTTATTGTTCTGCTCTGTCAAAGAAGTTTTAATGCAGGTAAGTGTGTTGGTTTGTGCATCAGGTTTTAAGTTTGGACTGACTAAAATGCTGACGTCTCGACTGGAAAGTTAGTATGACGCGCCAAATATTTCCGGCACAGTAAGTTGCCTTATGTGAAAAGTGTCCAGCGCAAAATTGCCGTTATGGAACATATTATTGGCGTAGCCTAATTATATTTTTAAGGTGCTTTGAAAGCAAATCTTTCGATGGTGTGCATGCTAATCTAGTTGACCTGTTGTAATTCTCAAGGTTATTTTGTTAAAATTTACAAAGAAAAGCATTATTTTGGCGGGTCTAGTGCAAAATTAAGATCTAGTGTGCAAGTGCACAACCAGGTGACGTCACAATTTGAGTAGCTTGGATCTAGTATACAAAGACATCCTGTGGTTGAGCACTTGTATACTAGACCCTAAAATTGCCAAACCACGTTATTTATTTGTATATATACTTGTCCACCTGCTACCAAAATTATGATATCATTTGTGTTTTCTGCACGGGATTCATTTTGGCTTAGCTGGAAAGTGTTACAGCCAAGACTGTGAGTCTCTAAAGAACAGTTTGTAAAATTGCCCTCCAAGTTTAGTTGTTTGGTCCCCACCATGGAATTTTGCTTGAGAAAAAAATTGTATTCTAGGCCTACATTGTACACTATTTACAATAAGTAGTACACACCAAACAGGTGGGAGTGTGCTTTTTAAACAAGGATTGAATTTGACTCGTTAAGCTGTGTGGTGTAAAGTCCGGAAGCTGAATGTAATGGCCATGTAATCTTCTTTCTGCTTGCGTTTCTTTACTTATTAAGTATGATGTTAAGTTTCCTATTGCTCATACTCATGTGATCATGTGATTCCTTTGCTCTAATAGGGATGTACGCTGGTTTTAGAAGTTCCTACAGGTCAGCTATGCGCTGAGTTGGACTCCGTATGCAGAACAAGAAATCTAAAATATATCCCATGCTGCTTATATGGAAACCAGCCCAGTGCTGCTTATAACACAAGCTTGAAGCAAAATTAGAATCCATGTATTTTTACATCTCATCTGATTCTTTCTTGAATATGACCAGCATCATTTCCAAGAGTCAAGCATCAAGTAGACTTCGTACGTTTCTCTCTTTTTGACTAGATCCAACTGTCTTTTTTCAGGAAAGTTGAGGGGGCAGCAGCTTTAGAAGCTCGGTAAACAATTTGCTCACTGAAACTTGTGAAATTTGCCAGTTCGGCTTCGGGAAGTCCAGTTGTAACCACACCATGTCAACAATGTAATATTAAGCTTTTGTTCATCTCTGGTTATCGCAAACAGTTGCGAGAGGATCTAGTGCATGAACGTACTTCTTCCAACCATGATGCACTCTTCAAGAAGACTGTACCTGTCCATCCAGTACAAGTAAACTATGAAGAGAAAAGATGAAAGACTAGCAGCTCACATCTCTGCAAGAGTATAAGATCCACACTTAACATTGTTCAAATTGACACAAACCTCATAGAAACTTTACTGTGGGTTAATGGCTACAAGCAAGCTGCCGTTGATATCATTTATTTTTCACAAGTAGGTTCTTGTTCTGCAAATGTTAAATCTAAATATTGTGGACACGGTCATATTGAAAAAACTCACCAGACTACATGCCTGCATTCATCATGAAATGGTTATTTCTGCCATCAACCAAGCATGCAGAATTTTATTCGAGATTATATTTTCTAGCATTCCATTGCATAATAACAAATTAAATTTGTCAAGTAATGCCCCTATGACAGCGACATCAAAGAGAGCATGTTTTGTTTGAAGGTGAAGAAGAGTCGTTACACATGTCACCTTTCTCTTTTTAATCTTTACTCTGTTTGAAAAGTTAGAAACTGGTTGATGATGTTTTGCAATATTGACCAAAATGTTAGATTAATTTTTGTGTTAAATTTGTTTGTTTTACTGTTCTAGTCCTTTATTAATATGTGTAAGTTGTAATGACCAACAATTTTCTCCTGATCTTCATGTTTACGTATGGTAGTATTAATAAATATGTCATTCTTGATAAAGATATTGCTGAAGTGAAATTGTCCACATATATAAAGCATTTTTACCTGTGTTGCCAGAGATTAAACAGCATAAACATCGAAAAATTAGTTGACCTTCATTCAGTGGAAAAAAAGTCTTGCAGGCATCCTTGTAACATTCCGCTTACATGATGTTTCACTCCTATGTGATTCGTCCGAAATGTGAAAGCAGATGGAAATAATTGAGGCTTGTGACTTGTGAGAATTGAGAAGCAATCATTATTACACAAATTATTACATTAAAGTTGGACCAAAGTTTGGTGTATACAAGATATGAATGTAACTTTTTCTTTATATATAACGTTTTTTGTTCCACTTTTAGTAGCCTTTGAAATAAAGACATCGGTTGCCTTTTTATTGTTTTTTAAAATGTGTTTTAAATAATACTACACTGCATACTACTCAGCTGTATACTATATTGTTAAACGCGAAATTTGTATATTTAGCTCTGTCTTGCTTCCCTTGTCTTTGTTTCTGGGATATGATACGTTGAACGGAAACATTGTATGGTTCATGTTTGCCATTTGTCATTCATGTGGTGCGCAATTAAAAAGGCTTGGAGCTCTCTGGCCTGAGCTCTGAGCATAATATATGAGTTTATTTAAAACTCGGTCTGCAGAATGCTGACTTTGCAATGCCCACATTAGACATTTAACAATGAGGGATTAGAATAGAAAGTTATGATAGACTACCCATTGTCTTTTTCAGTCTTGTACTCCAAAGTTTAATAGTGTTCGTGATGTTTTGATGATGTTACCTCCATGCTTATATATTTTGTACTTAAGAAGCTATTTTCACAGTACCTTGAATATTATAACATAGTAACTCAATCTTTTTTATCTAAATTTAACTTTAGTTAAACCGTAATAAGCTTTCAGTGAAACAGTCACTTTTATTATGTCATGCCCAAGCCAAATTCAAGTGTTTTCACACTGAGTAAGGAATTGAGTTTTTTTTCAAAATATGGCCATTTTTTCATCTGGATTGTAGAACACTTTATTACACAGTGACTTACTTTACGCTGACATACTTAAATGTCAATATTATAATGCAAACAAAGAACTAACCCACTGTCAGTTCAGCACACTACTTTACAAATGAAATTAAACTGCAAGTTTTGTGACAAATTATTTTAGCATAGTGCATTACTGTACTTACATTTTATTTACTTCTGATATCCGGACAGCATTACTGTTTGATGCAAACACGAAATTCTTAAAGTCTAAGTAGGCTAAACAGAAAGCTGCAATTCTGCACAAATAAAGTGTTATTTCACGATGAAAAAGTGCGATTTGGCTATAAAAAATTTTGAAATATAATGTAGATAGCCCAAAAATATTGGATTATTTACCATGCAGCTTTTCCTATTTAATGTTTTACTTTAATATATTTCACCTTTTAAAGTTGAAACCAATGCCGAAAGATGAAACAAAACATCGCCATGGGCGCCGAAAGACGCACATTATGTCGCAGGAGGAGGCAAAATCAGGGAAGGAATCACATTGGGAAGAGCTGGAAATAACAGGTTCACTTATAAGCCTTATCATTGTAAAATATTGTTTCAGCAAACTTTTAAATCGTTTAACATCACAATCCCCCCCGACTGTGCTAACAATGCTACTCTGTAACCTGTTGCTATGTGCAGGTGTGATTTTATGTTTGACATAACAATTGCATTATGGTGTTGCTGTTTACACCGGCTCTCCTGCACCAATTAAATGATTTTAAGGGTAGAATGGTTTATTAAATGATCCCCCAGTTTGAGAGCACTACTTTGGTCAACCTTTCGATCTAATCCTTGCTGCTTTTTGATACCTTTGCCTTAAGAACTCTTTCCGAATAAATTCACAAACGTTGTCTTTCTTTTTGCAGGGACCATTCGTAATTTGTCTCCAGCTCTCTGGCAACTCACGCACCTCACTGTCTTGTTTCTTAATGACAACCAATTGACCAGGATACCACCAGATGTAAGCCGTTTGCAGAATCTTCATTGCCTTGACTTGTCTTCCAATAAGCTGCGTAGTTTGCCTGCCGAGTTGGGTGACCTCATTGAGCTCAGGTGAGGATTCATTATTCTGCTTAAATTGCTGTGTATTTCAGAAAGTGGATATTTGCCTAAAAGTAATGAGTTTGACTCTGGATGGGCTTAAGTTGGTGTTTTGTCTCAAGTGTAATGCAAAAGTACATATTAGTCTTGTCTCATCTACATAAATAAATAACTTATGTGATTAATACTGCTATTCTTGGTGGTATCGCGGTCATCAGAGTAGCTGTAAATGTACAACTCTGTAAAAACCCCTGTTCATAAACATAGTTTTGTGCCTTCCATACATTGCCCTATATTAGACCATATTATACGAGCCTGTTTTGGACACTGATTTACCATGTGTAGTTAATTTAACTAAAGAGACAAGTGCGCTCACATGCTAGTAAAGTTTTGTGAAGGTTTCATAGAATTTGAAGAATTTCCATTATAATGGTTCAGGCAACATGATTGCTAACAGTATTGAAAAGACAATACAAAGCTCTTCTTGGAAGCAGCATGTTTTGGAAATATTTACAAACCACTACCAGTCAGGAATATAGTTTAATGTTTTAACAGAAATAAATAATTAATAAAACCAGACTCTTTTTATTTTGTTGTCTCATCTTAATAGAAATATCCCCATTCTGACTTAAATCGATAACATCTTACTGGTAAATAAGAAATCAATAAATTTTATTCTAGTACAAACCACATTGGTTAAATTTAAAAATGAAAGTGTATGTACTGTTCATAATATCAATGAAGGAAAATCCCTATAAAAAAATGCAACATAAACATGAAATTTTTATTGGCAAAGCTACTCAATAATAGTGCATTCCATACCTAGTTAAATGTATTGGCTGAGAGGAAAGTATTTGCAGTTTTATAGAAATGAATTCTCTTAACTTTCACTCTTCTGGTAACAAAGACGCCTGGAAATATTTTGCGGCAACTCTATGGCTAAGCTATTGTTATTCATATGATATGCGTGTCGACCTGCGTGGCGTTTACCAGGAACGAACTATATTTAGTGGGTGGCGTGATAGCTCGTGGTTTTCAATTGCCGCACTGTGCTCAAAACATCCTGCTTCATGTAGCTGTTATTTCATGAAGCTTATCGTCACTTTGTTTGTACTGGAAACTCAGAATGAGACTTATGATATATCTTATGATATATATCCAACTTTACTTATTGGCTCTAAATCACACATTTCATGCGTTTCTTACCATATCTGAAAATGAACAGAAATAACTATTTGTTATTCCTGTTATTCTGGTAGTTTTTCTGTTATTGCTGTTCTGGTTTTTAATGATTTTGACTTTCAAAAGTCTGTGGTGTAGGGCAAATTTCTAGCTATACATGGGGCTCAGTATTAGTGTAGTAAATCTTCTTTCCAAACTGTCAGAGATCATAAACAAAGTGATGATGTCCTGAAACACAATCAGTGGATAAATTAAAATAACACTAAAGCATGCGATGTTGGCATGATAAGAAGTTAAGCAACAGTGGGTAATACTGCAGATATCACAGGTAGGAATGCCGCCTCGGTATCCTCTTTCCACAACTTCTTCTTTGTTGTCACATAAAAACGCTGAGATTGTTGTTTATAATCACTAACAAATAAGTAAGTTCTTTGTACAATCATAGGAGTTCCATATTGCAGTTTGTTCCAAACCTGTTAGTTTTCGTTTCTCTTCAGAAGGTTAAACCCACCAGATCTTATACGCACTATTTAGAATGTAATCCGAGCCACTGTGTTTGCAATTAGCATGTCATTCTCTGTGTTACAATCGTGCTATTTTATCTTGTAACGTCGTTGTCTAATGGTTTGTTTGATAGTAAACTATGTGCTATATGCGTCTGCCATATGTCGTTTTGAAAGCTCGGTGCGTAGTTATAGCGCAACATATCAGACTATGACCTTCACTCGTGTTCCATTGTAATCCACGTCACGAACATGTTTGTAGTAAATTGCCTGCAAAAAGTCCATAAAGTTGGCCCGAAAACGGAGCTTGTGTTTGCTTAATTCACGCTGCCAGCGCTGCCCGACAATAGTCCAGCCACCGACCACATGGTATTGTTAGCTCATTGTGTCGTGTAGGCTGGCTTTGGGATGATAAACATTTGTTTTTTCCACGTGAATTGTAAACCGATTATTCAGCTTTACGCGCTCGTTTTGTGTATGTTGTGTTTCACAGAGTTTTCAGCAACTTTTTTTTGTTTATTTTAACAGTCCACGACTTCTTAATGACACTAAGTTCAAAATTCGCACAAACCTATGTGTTAAAATATCGCTGGTGATGCTATCGTGGTCCCTTACACTTGCCAGCATTAGCGTAGCCATCTCTCGCTTTCCAGACGTCTTCTCAAACTGTTTCTTTGCTGGACAACGTGTTTTTGTTCGTGTGTGCACGCTATTCATCGCGTTTCTTAGCATAATTGAAAGGAAATGGCTCGGATGACGCATGTCAACAGTCTGTGCCTGCTCAAGCATGGCGTAAGGATACACAGCGACCGAACACAAGAGCGTACTTAGGCGGTGGAAGCTTGTTGTTTTGCTCCCCACACTCCGTTCTCTTTTCTCTCTTTTGTCTCTTTTATCTGACTCGTTTTTAGGTTTGTTATCAACGATAAGAACGAATCTTTCTTAAAACTACGATTCAGCGATGTGTTTTAGCCGGTGGTGCTTGTTACCCACCAAGATTTAAGTACAGTATAGCATGCTGTCAGATTTTCAAAACATCTTTCACTGCCCCTAGGCGACATGGAAGCCAACTTAGCCTACATAACAATTTAAAGGCACCTGTGTTTATCTTCTGTGCCCTAAGTTACCCTGATCAGCTACCCTGTTATTTGGTTTATTTACCTACAGTCCAAAACAAATGTCCCAAACGTTGTTCTTATATGATGTTCCATTAACGTTTTTCGTTAAATGTAGCAAGTGCCTTTAAGTCAGTTTATATTTTTAAGATTTTTGTCTTTGTTCATTAATTATATCATTGAATATTTTCTGCACGTGCTTATTGTATTTGGTGACTTATTCATGCCATTTTGAGGTCATTAAATTGAATTTTTACTTTTAGCATTAAATGATACTTAAAAATATCAGTTAATTGGTGGCTCATTAATGGTGGTTAACCAAGGTTAACTTTTTTTGATTGGTCACATTTCTTGTAATAGGGAGTTGATGCTGAATCACAACAGTCTTCGAGTCCTCCCCTACGAGCTCGGCAAACTCTTTCAATTGCAGTTGCTGGGACTTAATGGGAATCCTTTGCAGCCTGACATACAGAATTTGTATAAGACTGGACCTTGTCGACTTTTAACTTATCTCCTTGATAATCTTGCTGGTACGCATTTGTTATTCTCATTTGCATTACCATTGTAGAATTTGTTGAATTTGGCGATGTTTTTCAAGGTTTTGATTATTTTTTTCGCTTTGTACTTTTAGCCAATATAATTTCATGTCGCCTAACTTTGTATATAATCAGTTATATAATAATGACCAGGCAGCCTTTTATTTTTGTCGTTAAACAATAAATTTCTGCATCATTACAAACGTTGTTGACATGCTACTCATCAGCCCATATAGTCACATTCTAGCAGATTTTGCATATTAAATTTAAAGTCAATTTCTTTGTTTTTGTCTTTTGTACAGTGACCACTCCAGAACCCCCAGAAAGGGAATGGGTGCATGCCTCCGACCCCGAAAGGACGCAACCTATGGCAATTTTTTCCGTAATGTCCTACAATGTCCTTTGTGACAAATATGCCACTCGACAGGTTTGTAACACTGCATGATGAATTGCATACGTTATCTGCTGCAATGTTGCAGATGTTGTTAATTATCATCATATTTCAATGCTGGATTACTGATATTGTTATATCACACATACACACGCACAAACCAAGTGCATCATAAATTTCAAGCTTGAAAAACTGATAACTAGACTAGACAAAGGAAAAGAAAATTGCTTTGCTGTGCATGTAATCGCAGCTTTCAAATCACAAGCTTTATGCAGTTAAAATCTTCAGCATATGACCTTGACTCTTGCTCCAGGGCACACTTGCAACCAGATCCGGTTAACTATTAATTATTATCTGTGAACATAATGGTGGCTTGCAGAATGCTGTGCTTAAATGCGGCAGGTGTCATTCCTTTATGAATATTTTACCCGGACAGCATATTTATTCTCAATTTATTCACCTGTGTAATCCGAGATGATATTTTGCTAATATTTTGTCTGTTTTCAGCTTTACGGATATTGTCCACCTTGGGCGCTGAACTGGGAGTATCGGAGAAAGACCATTATGAGGGAGATTTTGTACTACTCTGCCGACATTGTAGCACTACAGGTTAGAGTGATCTTTTTTCTGCACTATTTAAGTTGTTTTTTATCAACGACAATGCAGTTTTGGATTAACTTTTTAATTTTTTGTGCAAAACTGCCTTCTTTTAGAAATTAATATGAAACTTAATAGACACTAATCACTAGAAAACCCGAAACAAAATTTGGCAATAAGGCAACTATGCACAAAAGTTTAAAGAAGCTTTTTTTAGTTTTCAACGCTTACTTTCTTGCTATAGCATGATGCAATGTGTGACAAGTAATTCAATATGTTTGGACACTTATACCCTGTATAATAATGTTGTTGCGATTCCTATATTGTGTACAATGCATGATACGCTTTATGACAAACAAATCAGTGCGAGACAAATGTATGTGTAGGTTTACACACAGTCGCGTCTTCAAACAACAATTGCTGTGACATATTGATGTTACGTTATCATAGCCCTTGCATGATTTTAAGGCCTTAGTACCATCATTGCAGTTTTGTGAAATTTCGAATGATACCAACATACTTCTAACATCGTGAATGATGTGCTTGTGATCCATGAACTAACTAATTCAAACCATGTGAAAAACAACCACACTTCCCATTGTTGGGAAAAACATAGCTCAGTGTCCAATTACACATTTCATGGGGTTTAATGTGCAAAGGCCGGCAACTGACAGAGCACTTCCCATCTGAAAATAATTACAATCTGTCATATTTTCAAGAAGGCAGGCACGTAGGATTCTGTTTGACTGCCTTCGATGCTAGACTACAACATTTCAACAGTTTTGAGAAAAGAGCAAAATATGGAAGTAACAACGTAGCAAATTCATGGCGATCATTTGTATACCATGCTTAACAAGTAGGACTGCTTGGATGTGCCGACCGTACTTACAATGTGTAAAAACAGTTTTGCTGATCTTGCTTTAAGTTTTACTCAGTAAAGCAATAAAACTGCAGTTATCTGCTTGTTCCACATAATTATGTGTTAAGATTGGCATAAAACATAGCAAAATTTTCCTTAAGCTCAAATACGCGATTCAATAAGCTAATAAACGTATTGTCATGCCTCAACTCAAGTTTATTGTGACACTGTTGCAGATAGAAACTAGTTCACAAACATAAAATCTATTGTAAAAAGAACATTGTGAGATTAGCTATATAATAACTTCAGCTATATTTATGACAAAATTGAATCATCTCTATTCTAAAGTTTTTCTTGTCTTAAAACACATGCAGCTATTTGCATGATGTTGTGTATGAACAGTAGCATAAAACTCCAACAACTTTCATGCCAGAATGCTTTCGTTTTTTAGGAGGTTGAAACATGCGAGTATCATAGTCTGTTTGTCCCGGAGATGAAACTAAATGGGTACGAGGGAATATTTAACCCCAAGTCACGGGCCAAGCATATGGGTGAAGACGACAAGCAGCACGTAGATGGCTGTGCAATCTTCTGGAAAGTATCCAAGTATGTTGTTGATGTTAATTTGAATTTCTTCATTTAGGTCGTTCATACTCTGTTAGTGTCTCTGGCCACTTGTGAGAGTTTACAATGTACACTCCAGGACTAGGCATTAGCACTTGTAAACGTTTGCTGAAGAATTTTTTACTTTCTACGTAATTTATCCGGACACCCATAAAAGTTTTATGAAATAAAATCAACTTACTAACAAACCATACTTTGGGTTAAGGGCAACAACATATTGTGTTAATATTAGAAACAGTAGAGAAATACAATTTTTCAGGCCATACTTAACGTGGTTCTGCTGTTGATGCAAAGTAATGAAATCCAAACAGTATGTTTCAATGCGGTGATTAAAGCAGTATTCAGTCAGCAAGAAAGTTAAATTTCTGCCACATTTCATAAACTCATTGTAACTATCAATGTTTTTAATGCGGTTTGGCGATAACGAGCGGTATAGAGCTTCATTGAGTACCACTAGCCTGCCGAAGAGCCTTCTTGAACTTTGTAAAATTGGTTGCGTGTTATTTCAAGCTTTTAAAATTAGTCAGGACTGAGTCTGAAAATACTTTCAGGATGTAAATGTGGGTTTATGCATATTTACAACTTGAATAAAAAACACTGTAGTTTTCTGACACACTTTTATGGACTTTAGAAAAAAGGTTTCAAAAAATTCATTGAAATAAAATGCTATGCTGTAACACCCTCTTATAAATAGATCCTTATTTCTTCACAGATTCACTCTCGTAAAGGAATATCTGGTGGAGTTTAATCAGGTCGCAATGCAGAATAACGAAGGGTCTGAGGACATGTTAAATAGGGTCATGACTAAGGATAACATCGGAATTGCAGCTCTGTTAGAAACTAACGATGGTCTTTATGAAAATGCAGGTATTTGTTTCACGATCTTGCCACATAGGCCCTAAATTTGTCAGGTGACAATTGTGCATCTGAATCGACAGTTACCAGATGAACATAACAGTATTTTTTTATTATTGAAAGGTTTTTTAAAGGTCTGGTATTTTTCAACCTATCTAGGACAGAAGTGATTAATCTATTGATACAGTCCTCTAGTTCCGAGCACACAACATTTTGGTGTTTACACACAAAAATAGCAACAAGTGATTTCATTGCAGTGAGTAACATCAGCCCACTTTTATCGTGGCAGGTTTTCGAAGTGCCGGCGACCATTCCAAACAGCTCGTGCTTGCTGCAAATGCCCACATGCATTGGGATCCCGAGTTCAGGTGAGTGGACAACTGTACATACTATACAGTGGGAAGTAATAGCTACTGATACAAGTATGAAGCATTTTCGGAAATAACTGAAAGCACTTTCCGTGGATTTTGCAACTCATACAGCAAATTAACAGCTAATACCACTCTTAGCTGTGCCATGTATATAACCACAACCTTTTGTAAAATACAGTTGTTTTGACCAAATTTAGTCGCCGTCCAAAACAACCGGTTTCTCCATTTCAAAGCGTCTTTCACATTTAGGAACGACGAGTTTGAACAATAAGTTTTTTGTCACTGGCTCCTTGCTTCAACGTTCCCAGTCAAAAGAGTTTGCTGTTGTTTCTTGTACCTTGTCCTTCCACCATCTAATGAGTGATAATGAAAATAATAGTGAGCTACCAGCCATAGGCTATGCTTTAATCCGATCGGTGAAGTCTGCTGTTACGTAACGATTTTGTCATAATCTTTGCTCGATTTCACGCCCTAAAGTCTTTGCGTTCTTATCTGAAGTTTAATTTAATTTTGTAAGGAGTGGAAGTAGTTGTTAACTTTTAACAAGTGCTTTTAAACACCTACTTTAACGTCATTAAATAGTTCAAGCTATCGGAAGCCGTCACTGCCATGATTGCTTGAAATTGTAACTCATAGCAAACGGCGCCCTTTGTTCAACATTTGGCATTCGTTGTAATCAAAAACCGATCTACTTGTTTGGTGTGAACCTCTGCACGAATGTAGATAACGTAATTGGACGTAACATGTGTACGTCATAATCGCTTGCGTCACTTCAAAACGCCTGCAGGTCTGTTATGATGGTGAAAAGCACATTGACTTGATTTTCAAAACATAGAGTCGCATAAAGCGAGCCGTTGTGGTTAAATCTTTCGTGTTATTATGTCCGTTTTAAGCCTCTGGTCGTCAATCGATGCCAGTTATCATTGCAAAATGCAAACGTTTGTCCAACTCCCTGGGGTTAAAGTATTCAGGCCAGCTTGCACCTGCCAATTATTAATGTTCGTCCGCATCGTGCCCGTAATAACAGAGATGACGTTTTATTACTTTATTACTGTTATTACTTGTTGTTATCGTAATATTGTTACCGTATTAATACCAGAGAACGACCCTTACACCAAGTGCACATAAAACACGTGTTTCATGATAATGCAATGGACTAGCTCAGTGTAATTATAAGTTAAAATCAGTTTGTTCTAAACAATACATGACTCACCTGACAAAGACACGTCCAGTAAAAGGGTTAGGGTTAGGGGTAAAGCAAAGGGCATCAAACACAGAAATCCATGTACATCAATAACGCCGAGATGAATGGACATGGAACTGCCAGGATTTGATTCAAACCTGTTCTTGCCTCTTCTCCCCAGCGACGTGAAACTCATCCAGACCGTAATGTTGTGTCATGAGTTAAAGAGAATCTGCGATGAGGCGAGCCAGAGCTTCCGGCCTGGAGGGAGGACTTCCGCCGGACCCTCGGAGTGCCACAAGATGCCGCTCGTCCTCTGCGGAGATTTTAACTCGCTTCCCGACTCCGGTCAGATATCGTTGTGACGTCATAGTGTTTTTATTGCCGCGCGTTAAAAGTGTAAAACAACTCGTTTTATCGTTCAGGGGTAACCGAGTTCCTACAGAGGGGTAAGGTGTCGTCGACTCATCAGGATTTTAAGGAAATCAAGTACAGCAAATGCCTGAGTGCGTTTGGCAATGGGCTACGGACGAATGGAACCATACAGGTGTCTATCTGAGCTTGTCGGGTTTTATAAGTAACTTACTGCTGTAAAAGCCGCTGCATTTTTGTTGTTGATGAAAAGCAACCTTATAACAGTTGGTGATTTTTATTCCTTCCTTTCCCAACAACTATATGTTGTGACATCGTGTATATTCAACTGGCTTCACTAACTGTTTTAATTGATTCTAGCTTTGATAATAATTAATGAACAAATGTTGCTCGAAACATATTAAAGTTTAATTAAACGATTATATTTGCTTTTGTGACATCTATTGCAACCACGTGGTTTGCAAAATGCAGCTGAACCTTACCTAAGCTAGTAAAAGATACTGTGCGCAATACGTATGCATTGGTCCTTTATTAACCCGTTAATTTGAACGTTGGTGTGGTCAAGTATTCATGCTTGTGATCATGACTGCCTTACGACGTCCATCGTAAGCTTTCATGATATGATTGGTAAAGGTTAAACTGGATTTGCAATTGCATCTTAAGACCAGTAAATTATTCACAACTAGCTTTCATAATGTTATCACCGGCATATGGTTCCCATAGCATTTAAAACGTGCATTGCTGTCATAGCCTTGAATTAAGATCGTCCTTTTTCTTTCAGTTTGACCCCAAGTCGATCACTCACCCTTTCCGGTTGAATTCATGCTACAACGAAAGCAACTACCACTTACTACAATACTCCAATCACACCTACGACTTTAAGGTTCGCTGTTTTTTGCCATCTCAATATTTCCTTGTATGTTGTGGTCGGACATTAAAGCCGTTTGAGAGGGGTCGTTGCTAATGGAATGTTTCATGGAAGCTTATGGTTAAAAAAATACAACGTTATTTTAAGGTTGGATAAACACTGCATTTGGGAAAGTTTTTGTCTCGTAAACGTCGTGTTTTGTGAAACAATAGAGAATTGTTCCGTAACTTTTGAGTATTTTCTTGTTTTCCCATTGTTAAAGATTTTCTTCTTTGATAGGGCATCATCGACTACATTTTTTATTCTCGAACCCAGCTCAAATGTCTCGGGGTTTTGGGGGGAATAGACCGCCATTGGTTCAAGATCAACAACATCGTCGGCTGTCCCCACCCTCACGTGCCCTCCGACCACATTCCTGTGGTGACGGAGTTCCAACTCCTGCCCCAGGGGTTCCAGCAGACCCCTAATAATCATCCACTCCTCTCCCAGAACGGAAACTTGTACAATAACCACCCGCACCCGTACAGCCTCTTCACCCAGCCTTCCAGTTTCCCTCCATCGACGAGTTCTTCGCTTTCATCGAACGGCTTCCAACCGCCGCAACAGCAGAACCGATTTCCCGCCGTCGGCCGTCCCGGGTCGGCTAATTCCCTGAATAACAGCCCCATCAACATCCCCAACGGTACCGGCGGTTCCATGCCCCACATGGGCGGCATGGGAATGTTAGGAGGCATGGGGTTAAACGGAAGAAGGTAGTCGCCCACGGACGATGGAGATGACAGAGGAAACACACTCGAGTGTTGAGTGAATTCTCACCGTTATCCTATAGCTGAGTGCAGAAGCTCAGAAATGGATAATTTTTGCCCCACGCCATTCGAAATTTCATCTAAATTTTGTGAAGTGCTTTATGACATTCAACTAAACCCTGAGAAACCGACTTTTTATAATACTTTTGCTTACAAGGGTTCACCTTTTCATGAAGGTTTTTAATTGTGTCGTAGGATTTTCCCCGACTAACCCCGATTCAAATCGTGCATTTGGACCTATTTTCGGGTTGTAGTGTCCTCTGAAAAGTTGGAGAAACGCATTCAGGTTTTAGCCTTTCCAATCTCTGTTCTTTGCACTTGACTATGTTTTGCGTGAAAACTTTTCATTCCAAAAACTTTGTCTATAACGTCATAGACTGCGTCATAATTCTATAAATAGTGGTTGCCAGATATATAATTTTCGAAAAATCTAGATGTTTATACTTCCACTTTATCAGGTCGGCTTTTCGTTGAAATTTCTATTCATTGACGTATGTAACCGTTTTTCAAAGTCTGCTTCAGAATTTATAATTTGGTTAAATATTTTCTCTCTTTCGTTTAATTTCGTCAATAATAGAGCTCTTTCGTTTTCGGGGAGTTTATTGATTTTTTGCCGAAAATTTCGAAACATTTTTTCCGAATCAAACTTCACGTGGCCTTTTACTGGTATACAAGTTCCCTATATCAGCGTGCTCTGACGTGATCAATTCATTACGTCATCAGTTGCGTCATCGCTATTTTGCGACGCAAAAGCGCCCGACGGCCTAAGTCTTTTTGATCGCTTTCTGTTTTTGTCGTTTTGAACCCCCTGTTGGAACGAATATCAAACAAGAATCATATTTCAGATTTGTCAGCAGTCCGCTTTCATAGTATTGCAATTCGTTTTGTGCTATAAACCCTTTTTAACAGATTGCGGACCGTTCTCACGCAACCGCATGTTTCGCTTGTGTGTGTCTTTTCTATTGCGTTTATGCATCGGTCATCGCTAGGGCAGGTTTGGCTTGTCTACGCTCCCGGACTTATTGCACTTTTGCCTTAAAATTTGGGTTTGCATTTTGCCTCGCCTTTCTCGGTGATTGGTTTTAACTTGTGTTGGGTGTCAATGCGACCACTTTTGCTTTCTGTTGTCGATTTATACTGGGTTAGTGATATTAACAAAACACGATGAATTCGGGGTATGGTTTGTCATTTTAAAATTGGGTCAGAAATCTTATCTTTTTTGTTGTTGGTTCACGCACCGTCTCCGACGCTCTATCATCATCTAGCGGCACGTCGTTTAAGAAAAGAAATCGTTTGTTCAAATTGAGGAACGGCCAACTAGCTGCGTCCGTGAACGTGCTTATACGGCCGATACGTGCAATGATGATATTTCATGTAATCATATCTTATTTCACTTTAAACCTTGAAATATTTCATAAACACTATTTGCACTTTTTCGAACGTAAATAAACCAGCGCTCTGTTTACCAGAATGATTTTTCCTCTTCGCTAATTGAAGGTGTAATACGTTAGCTGTGCCAAATTATGGTTAAACTTTCTAAAGGATTCAAATAACTTGCTTAATATGATGTTAACTTGTCGAATCATCTAATTTTGCTAAATGTTTGCGTCATCGTTTGAAATCTGGTTAACTGCGATTTCTAAATCCACAATGAATGACCTCAGTACGTTCCAAGTTTTCGTTAAAACCGGCCCAAAACCGCGTGGGTGGATTTTAACGAGTTTTCTCCGGGCCCGTGTCCATTGCACTGTGAATTTTTATGAGTCCGCTGGTTCGAGCGCATTGAGGGCGGTTTCTACGATTCTTTTTAATCTTTGTCCGCCTTTTACAACTAACTTTTATGGTTTTTATCAGTTAGCCTTGTCTTTTTATAAATAAAAAATGGAGAAAAAAGTTATCATTGCTATGTGTTTTGTGTCATGAGTGTACTTACTTGTTCATCTCGAGTTTACTTGAATATTTTGGAAAATTTCCAGTTTCCGGTGCTGCTAGTCTGTTACTTCGACCAAACACCAAAAACATCAGTGTTAAATTTACGTTTCCAAACGATATATGGATATCATAATTCTCCGCATCTTACTGGCTTTGATCTTGTGTTCATTTCTGTCTTTAAATCCTGCAGCAAAACATTCAGGTTTCGATCTGCACTGATTTTGAGCGAGTTACTCGTGTCTTGTCGTGAAGCCACTCAAGACCTTAAACGCTCGAGCAGTGGTCGTATGTACTCTTTTTGAACGTCGCTTTCTTTTCTACTCAACACTTGCCTATTGTATGTCGGTCACGGCTGTGTCAGTTCAACATTTTGTTCACTTGCAATTATTTTGTGTCCTTTTGATGATCTCATAAACTACGTCGTTGATTACGTCACAATGTATTTTTTGCTTGTCTGTGGTCGCTGGAGCGATGGTAGTTTTACGAAGCACTCGACCCGCGTGTTTTAGATACGATTTTGTGAGCGAAAATAAAACAAAGTTTCGCTGAACTTGTGTGCTACTGTCCATTTAACCACAGCTTCATGACTAATCGCGGAAAGCGGTCACGCAAATTCGATCCATTCCGTCATGTTAACCCTATCCTAACCAGGCTCGCGAGTTTACTAAAAAACTAGGTGTGGCCGACCCCGCACACACATTTTCAATCGTTAATTACTAGAAAACTATACGTCGTAGACTGATCGGATTTTGACAGGTTAGTAGAAAAATCATCTGGCTTCCTGTATACATCATAATTGTAAAACTAAAGAAAGTGAATTTAGTGTAAATTAAGTATTTCTAAAAGTGACACATTTCTAGAAATTCTTCTTGTTACGCCGCGCCCCCGCTGTGCGGAAAACCAGCTGACTGCGAGAAGAGAACGCAAGAGAATAGTTAGTCGAGTTATTGGTGCGTAAATGAGTAATACGCTTCAATGCGGAGAGCAGAGCAAAGCAGAGGAAAATTATGAAAATATCGCAATATCTTAAAAATTACAAAATCCAACTTTATCAAACAAACATGGACAGATAGCTGAACATTTTTTAGGAAAAGTCACCAAATTTCAAGTTTCTACAGCAAACAATGCAACTGTACGCCACGTTTTGCTATGACAGTGTGCGGGAGAAGCCAAGCCTAGTTAGAATAGGGTTAAAACTTTCGTAAATTTAAAACCAGAAATGTGTTTCTTCATTGCGTAGTAGGGGATGATATATATGCTATTCAACTGTGGAGAACCCCTACCCCCGATGCCTGCTAAGACCGGGATGCCTCCAAAATATACAGGTTTGCTTCGACGAGTTGGATACATTTAAGTGAAAGTTCATTATGACTCAAAGCGTTACTCTCATTGTTACATATATCGGCGACCGAAAAAAATTTACCCCCTCAAAAAGAATTACGTTTTTTAGAAAGGTTCTATTAAACGTGGCAAACCTAAACAGAGTAATGAAGATTCGTGGTGCTGTGATTATTGCAAATTCAAAGCGCAAACACTTCGATATGAGCGAGTCGGCAACTCTGAAAAGAGAACAACACCTATCGAAGAAGTTTGTCAAAACAATATGAACTGTTTATAGAACATCGCTAAATACAATTCCGCCAACACATCATTCAAAATAACTTCGGGGTTTGATTTTGCTTCCTTCATGCAGCCGACTATAGTAACTTTGTTTTACACTGGAGAACATTTTAATGGTGCCAACAACCATAAGAGACTTAGGTTGGTTGGAATAGGGCGTGACGTAATACATAAGAGTAAACCGAGTAAAATTTATGACTTTACTGAAATGAAGATTTGCCTGATTTGTTTCAAGTAATATGCTATGCTACTAACCCAGGACAGCCAACGCAAAAGAGACTACTCGTACGTTTGAGCTTATTTAGGCTAACGGTAACGTGCGTATAGGTTAATCGTAGTTTTTCTTTTATAACGTAATGTATTTCTTGCACTTTAACTTGATTTATGGATTATTCATAAAATCAGTTTCAGCGCGTTTTAACCTATTAGGCCTACCTATGAAAGTTAAACAAGGTTTTACGAAACCGAATACGAATTACGAATACGCTACGAAAAGGTAGCAGTGTTTCGCAATGTCCATCGCAGCATTCGTGATTCTTGTCCTGTGTTATACATCTGCTACCACTGGGATGCGGGAAGGTAAGTTGGATTTGTGTGAATTGTGTAAAGTTGGTTTTAAGCATTTATGGTTTATTAATAATAATTTAGTACTTTTATTGCGTATTTTTAAGTGCCAAGTATCATCGACGTCACTGCACTTACCCCGACCGCTTTGAAAGTAAGCTTTGATCCAATCGAAAACGCCACCAACTACCGACTGAAGATAGTGCAACGTCATAATTCAAGCAATCTTGAACTCGTCACCACCAACCAGACATCACTCACGGTGGCTATGATATGTTTGTTTTCAAGTAAAGTGAAAAAAAATGGGAAAACGCAAATGCGTGTACGAAATAAACCCCTTGTAGTAATAAATTGTTGTAAACAAGTAAATTTTTGACAAAAAACTAGAAACACAAGTGTCTGCAAAACCTATAAAAACAAAGTGTATTTTGGTTAATATTTTCAGAAGTAACTTTTCAAGGCAAATCTCAAAGTGAGTGTAAAATTGGTAAAAAATAAATCAAACAATCATCAATCGTTACAGTTCACTTGATTTAGGTTAAACCAATCGAATATTAATCTTATAATGGTGTCCTTCTGCAGATTCAAGAACTGAAGAGCAATGTTGTTTACAGTTTGCAAGTCCAGGCTTACGTCCCGGATAAGTGGGGAAACTACAGCGAAGAAATGAGCGCAAGAACAGGTAAGAATTCATAGAAATAACAGAACCTTAAATATTTTTATACAAACCTTATAGCTACTTGATTTCAAGAAAGTAGCTTTAGTGATACACATCGAAAGCCTGATATAATAGGTTAATGGTTTTCATAAATCACTTGAAGTCGTTAAAATATCTGAATTGGTTAATTTTCCAAATGGTCTTGGTATAAAGAAGCGTAGGGGTGCGCCAAAAGTAGCGAATAGTGACGTCAAAACATCTGAAATAAATTAGTTTACGCTTAGGACCATCCGGGACCGCCGTAATGAACAGCATTTCCACGCCTACATTTGTCACATTGTTCTTGGATCCAGTGCCTGGCGCCACGAAATGGGAAATCGAATATACTTATACCACCGTGTATGGATATAACATCACCAGCGTGTTGCCTTCAGATGAAGGACCAACGAAAAGCATCTATCTGACTGTGTAAGTAGTCAAGTACTTTTTTACACTTTTGCATGGTCTTGGTTCGCTTTAATAAAATGTAAAGTTGTTATAGAACATTGCGGGGTTTTTTATTTATAAGATTTCTCTGTTTTCAGTTTGATTGATTTGTTGCCGAATACAATGTACTGGGTCAGGGCAAGAGTCCAGCAAATGCTTAACGCGATAAATTACACTGAATCGCAGAGTCCTTTTGGTCACTACTACGCAATCAAAACTGGCGAGTGAAATTCTATGAGTTTATTACGTCTCCTTGCTAACCTCTATGTTTTAACAACTGTAAACCATGACTGAATATTCAAAAAATAGAAGTAGCCTATAGCAAAGCAACTAGAATGGACCACAATACAAAGCTTTTTCAGATGAGCTTTCCACTTTCGGAAGAATGGTCCTACTTAAGAGAAAGTACAAAGCGTCAGAAGCTGAGCTAGCCGTTATAGAAAGCGAACTAGCGCAAAGATACGCGGTGACTTGGCCGAGTACCGTCGACAGAATTCGTGTCCTTGAAACCGACGAGGATGCTGCCTCTGGTGGCACTTTATGTCATATTGAATTTTTTCTTAGAGGGCGAACGTTAACTCCATCCGACACAAATTTGGCAATTGATCCTAGGAATTTGTACGGCCTGCAAAGTTTCAGTTTCAACAGTAAGAAAAACTTTTTTGTTCGAAGATAAAACAAAGATTGTTGCATACTCGAATTATTGCAATTAAGTTCTGCAACGTAATGTGGCTTATATGTGTTGTTTCTCTTTATTTTATTACATTCCGTTTTATTGCAGAAAGGATCTTTTTCTGCTGGTAGTCCAATGATAAACGCCTTTGTGTAACCAAAATCATTTATTTTTAGTTTCAAAAGGCGGACTCTATGACCTTGATAAATTGTCTCCCGGTGAGTATTCCTTAGCTTCCCACTTCAGATCGCCGCCGGGGTGTGAAAGCGTGGACAGACGAATTTGGATCTTTTACAATGATGAAGGAAAATCAATCGAACATGTTGTACCCTCGGGATTAGATGATCTTCCGGAATCATTGCAATCACTTCAATTCCGATCCAATGGTATCTATTTTTGTAACGCTTCTTCCACCGAGTTTGGTAAAAAGAATTACAAGATGTCGATAGTGTTTTCATGTAAGATTTAGGGCGGGAAGCTCGACAACAAAAAAATGATAATTTTGCTTCAAGGTTCCTACGATATGTACCAAACCATTTTTCTTGTTTTGTTGTGACTATAGGAATAGCCAGTGGGGGTGAAGCTCCGTTCTTCTTTTACAAACATAACACCATTTATGGAATCAAGCAAGATTACTTGTTAAGAACGTGTCTTAAAAATTCAACTTTACCAATATACGACCGCACGTTCATTGCAAACGGCGATTTGACGCCGGATTCATTAAAGTATACCATTGTAACCACATCAGGTGAATATAAACGGGATCTAGTATACAAGTGCACAACCAGATGACGTCACAATTTAAGTAGGCGGGATCTAGTGTAAAAAGACATCCTGTGGTTGTGCACTTGTATACTAGACCCTAAAAGCGTAAAAAGAGATGACTTGGAAGGATGTAAAAATAATGTTTTTCCTCCATGATCATTCAATTGAATAATTTGGCTAATTAAGTAGTAGTTATTAGCATTAGTGATTAAAAGTTAAACACGGTATTACGATGGTTTGTTAAGTTAGTTTATTAGTTAATAGTTAGATCAGAAAAAAGTTATCTTTTACTCTTTTCACACAGCTCCAGGAAAAATGCCAAACGACCCAGGATCAGTGATTGTGTGCCCGATCAAGGCGAGCGGAAACTCTACTCTAGTCAAGTTTGACGTACTTCCGGTAAAGAGGGCCATCAAATACAAGTTTTCAATTCAAGATGACGTCATGGAAATTTCCATAATTGTCGTAAACGAGCGGGAAATTGACAGTTCTGACAAAATCCAGGTAAAAAATTTTTCCAGCCCATATGTAGTCTTGAATGTATAGTAAATGACGTCTAGTTTAACTTTAGTTCGTTGCTCAATCGTTCAGTTACTCTTCAGTTGCCAACAAGTTGACTAGCAACTACAAACAAGATTATGACTTACCACTTTGTTATATTCCTCTGTTTTCGTGCTGTAGATTATGACGCCGGTACCTCTTGCTAGCAACAGAACTCACTACTTGGTGATGGAAGTAACAACGAGGTTGACAAATTTCACCAATGCAACCAGCCCTTTATCTGTTTTTGAGTTTTTTACGGGTATTTTTTTGTATTGTTCTAACCTGTTGTTAGCAGAATGCTGATTTTGATAATAAAACGTTTGGATAATAAAGCCTATATAAAAATTGAATACTGCATCTTTTTTTTTGATATTTTTTTCATTCTCTTCACTTAGGCGCTCCAAATTCCACTTCTGTGCGAATAATCAAAGTGATAGATACAAAATTTTCCGCGACCATAGCATCAACTAAATACGCAACTGGGTACCTCGTGACTACCACCAGCAACTCTACCACAAGAAATTACACAATTCCACTGCTGAGTGAATATGTTATAACAAAGGAAAGCGATGACGAAGTTTATGACGTAATTGTGTATGCTTTTAACTGTTTTGGAACGAGTTTGCCTTCTGAAGTTAGAGCTACAAGTAAGAATGGTTGCATTAGATTTTCATCAGTGTGAAAACCATGTCATTTTTTTATAAACAAGACAGGCCTTGTCTTGTCTTTTATGTCAACCTTCACCTTCTCTGTGCCCCTTTGCAGTAACAATGCGCCTCATTTCTTAGTCGGCCTGAGCTTCTTATCCAAACGAGAATTATTCGTCAGCTGTGGTGTATAGTTAAATACATGCTTAAAATAAACATGACATTTTGTAATAAGGAAACTTTTAACGGTCACCACGGATATAGTAGCTAAAGCTTTCAGATATATTTCTGTAAAATCAAATGTAATCAAATTAACATGAAAATCAGACAATTTTACCCTAACAGAATTTTGGACTTTTTCGGGTGTCACCAATTCCTCATTCATTTTGACTTGGGTTGGAAACCCGGAAGATAAGTTGTACGTGGTTAGTTCCAGCCCGGACACTAGTGGTCCTCGCTCAACCAATGGTACAAGCGTGACCTTGAATAACTTGACACCTGGCATCACGTACCAAGTCAACGTCAGTTTCGTCGGCATTTCCACCAAGTCGACTTTGCTCTTTTCTTCCAATCAGATTACAGGTAAGATAGTGATGTGTTGCGAGCTTCAAGATCTCTTACATGCCGCGCACGAATGTATATTGGCTTGATGTCGATTACACATGGGCAATAGCATTACAATAACACCTAGACGTATTTCTTTAAGGCCAGTAAGCTATACGTGTAACCAAATCTTCTATATGAGTACCGCCCGAACTGACGTAAAATTTATTTCTATTTTGCTTCGGTTCCGGTTCCAGTTCCTGCCCCGCCTACAGCTTTGAGACAAACTCATTCCAATTTGACTTCTGTTCGTGTCACATGGGACCACGTCACTGGAGCGAAATATTATGAGGTCACAATAAACCTCTTCAGCGCAAAGGCGAGCGATCCCGTTACTGTTGTTAACCAATCGGATGTGGAATTTTTCGACCTAGAGGTCGGCCGTTACTATCAGTTTAAAGTGAGAGCGGTGAATTCAGCGGGAAAAAGTGGTTTTGCTGCATTGAGAGTTGAAACAGGTACTGAAGATTGAAAATCAACGTCTATTTCTATGCGATTTTGTTTAAGTTGTAAGGTTTAAACTAAAAGTGACTTTCATGGAAGTCAACTACTTCTTAAAACGAAATTTTCGATTGAAAACTGTTTAGTGTAGCTACCAAGTACAAAATCGAAGATTTCTACCGTAGAGTCGTAGCGACGACTGTTTTATTAAAACGTCCTTATATATATTTCTTGCTGCAACCAAGCCAAAGACACACCGAAGATCAAAGACATCTTATATCACCGAGAAAACTCCACCATTCGACTAGCATGGGATGCAGCCAAGCAAGCGGTAGAATATTTCGTCACTACTATAAACCTTAACACGTCGGCTGAAGTTTCCTATGACGTAGCAACGACGTCAGTTGTCCTGAGACCTCTATTGCACGGAGCGAGTTACGAGATTTATGTGCGAGGATTTTATGAAACCGGGTTATCCTCTGCCTCAAATATAGTGAAGCAAACTATAGGTTAGCTGCTTTCAATTTTCTGGTTTGTTCGTTTTTGAATGTAGTCCATAGAGAAGACTACTTAAAATTTAAAATTGCATTTTTCCACTTCTACTTGTTTAGGGGTCACCACTTTCAACTTGATAAACTGGACCTAAATTTATTTCCTTTATTCTTCCAGTACCCGGGTTAGCCAACAACGTGACTTGGGATTCTTCTTTAAACGGATATGAGGTCACAGTAGAATGGGACCCAGTATATGGGGCTAACTCTTATGACGTCAATGTCTTTGTAAACGGAAGCGCTGAAAATCGATCGCTCATCGATAACAATTACGTCGTCACCGATATTTGTGGTGATGCAGAATATGAAGTCATTATCAGATCAAGAAACGTCGCCGGGCTTGGACCTCGTAAAAAAATTCAGTTTAAAGCAGGTGCGGATCGGCATCGACATCAGATAAATTATGGGCGTTATTCTGATCTAAATTTTATCAATTTCATGTTGTTTTGAAAAATAGATCTGACATCCGACACTAGTCAGTCGGACGTTTATAATTGCAACTACATACGTGATCCAAATAGAACCGAAGAAAAACATTTGTAAATTTAAACAGTAATCGATAATAACAACACTGAAAATAAATTTCAAATAATCCACCCTCAGGGCTCCTGTCGCCTGAGAGTCTCGAAGTAACCAACGTTACATCAACATCTATTGAGGCGAAATGGAACGGAGCAAAATGCGCATCGCGATTCGAGGTGAAGTATAAATGTTTTCCATATCTTGCAACGAAATAAAACATGTTTTTGTCTTACGTTTTGGCTATGTATTATAGTTGAGAGCCACATCAGATGACGTGGCGCCTATAGACGTCTCCACAACAGTGCGAAAGGTTGTTGCAGAAGAACTGATGCCAGGAAGAAATTATTCTCTGGAAGTAAAAGCCTTGTACACATCCGGATGGAGTAATTTTTCGCAATCATTTTTACAAATCACAGGTAGACTATATCAGCTGTATCAAATGGAAAAGTAAAGGCTTAAAATAAGGGCGCTACAATTACATAACGACATTAACATTTAATTGCTTTTTACTAGAGCTTCGAAATGACATTACTATTACCCCAACAACTTATCTTGCACATTGAGCTCAAGATTAACTTATTACAAATTAAGGTCACATCTCAAGAACAGCTTAAATATAAAACTAAGTTATTTGTACTATAGGTGCCAGCAATCCACCTTTTCTTCAAGCTGACAACGTCACTAATTCATCTTTTGTCTTATCTTGGGAGAGGCAAGCAACCGTTTCAATGTACAGGTGTGATATGAACGATTAATCTCCAGTCAATTCGTTGTTAAAAACTCTAAAATATACACCAGTAACAAAAATTTCAAATTAAAAGCGTTACTTTTTTGGCGACGAGTACAAACATATCGATCTTGTGTAGGATGCTTTTCGTGTCGGAAAACGAAAGCAAAACTGAAAATTTCAGCAGCAGTCAAAGGATTGCTACTTTGGACATGTTGCACCCAGTAAGATGGTACAATATCACCCTTTATTCCGTGTCGAACGTCGGTTCCCAGTTTCAATTGTTTGTTAATAAGGAAAATGCCCCCGAAGTAGAAGTACTGACAGGTAAAGAGACTCTTCAGATAACGGTAACACAATAGTGTTTGATAAATTTCGCAGAGAGAAAATATACATTTGCTAATAAACTAGTTCGATTAAGGTTAACGTGTCAGTAGAGATTCTTTTCTGTGATAAGTTTATATGGTTTTCAAATTATATTGTTTACGGCTCAATATTCTGTTTAATCAAAGTTTAGTTATTAGTTATTACTTTGTTTCTTCAGCCACTGACCCTCCAGTGGAAGTTTTGACACGTGACTTTCAAGTAACCAACGTCACAATTACGTGGAAGAAGGACGAAGATGCAGTGAAATATTATGTTGAAGTTACTTCGCACTTCGATGACGATCAACCTGTGAAAAAAATTTATGAAAGTAAAGGTATGATTTCAAATTTTTTCATCTTATGCTGCATCCTATTATAATTAAAAACTCCAAAAACCTAATTTTTTTGAAACAGAGAACGAACTCTTTGTGAGCGACCTAGATGCATCCGCTAGAGGTCACACCATCACGGTCCAAACAGTGAACAAACAGGGCAGGGTCAGCGCAAAGTCGGACGAAGTTTCTCTTCATAGCCGTGGGTGACGTGCCATGCTTATGCTACCTATTAGACTTAACTGGCTTTATAATAGCATTTAACTTACGTCTTTAGCTCCCGCTTCAGTGGAACAGATTCCTTGGTGGCTGATGTTGATAGCGATTGCTGTTGGAGCATTTTTGCTTCTTCTTCTAATAATTGTCATCGTTGTACGCTGTCGCAGGCAAAAGAAGGTATCATCAGACTCCACTTTATTATATTCTTTAAGAAACGTCACTGTATTGAATCGCACTCTTAACTCACGTCCAGTTAGTTTCGTGTTAATAAATAAAATAAGTTACACAGTTAATTAGTTAGGTAGCATAATTAGCTTTTCATTGGTTAGTTACTTAAGGAATTAGTTAACTTGAAACTTTAGAAATGAATTCCATGTTATTTGTGGGCGTTTAGATTTCGCAAGAATATGACGTTGAAGAAAGAGGAAGAAGGAGACGGGATGGACTTGCTTTGAGTGCGGTACCAAGAGAGCCTTCAATTACTAGTTCTAGTAGCGACACGCAACCAACTGAGGAGAACAAAGCTGAGGTAACATTACCACCAGACGGATGATAACAGGCACAAATCATTCTATTTTTAATTACATGGACATCATATCATACATTTGCATCTTCTGTTTAATTTCTCGTGTAAATTTAGAGGAGCAAAACAGAAGAGGAAAAAATGAAAGAAGAAGAAAGTGAGGAAAAGAAGAAAATGGAAGAAGTTGGCGATGAAGTGGAAGATGAAGGAAACCCAGCGGTGAAAGATGTGAAGCGAAACAGGAACCTGGAAGACACGGGACGTTCTTTAGCTAAAACGAATCTCAGCTCTGGACTGGTCGCAAAGAAGCCAGTCATGAAAGACCGGCCAGCAATATTGAAAGTTGTAGCAGGAGATGATATAAACGTTGAGCTTGAAGTTGACGCAGTTAGAGCAAGGAATGAAAGGAAATCGTCTCTCGATCCTGTAGAGAAATCAGAAACGAAGCCATCAGGAAAGGAAGAGAATTGTGGTTCACAACCTGTTGAAGGAACTAGTAATTCCGGGGTTGGTTCTTCCGAAAATACTGGAACAGAAATAGAGAAGAAACACCAAGGCCAAAACGACGCTGATCAAATCATGTCCGATTTAGATATGGCGTTTAGAATGTTAGATGAGACGACGGACAGTCCAACTTCCACATTCTAGCAAGATAACTTGCAACCGCTTAAAGATTTTTGTGTTTGTAGATTATGAACTTTAACATTGTTAACTTCTTCAAGAAAATTTAGGCTTACACAATAAACGACATTTTGGTCGGTTTCCTATCCTGAACTATTATGCATTCAATCCTTTGAATTCTTTGATTTTAAAGCCCTATTATTGAAAATGTTATTATAGCTTATATTGTAGAGTTGTTGGCTATTATTTAAGCCGGTTTCAACAGCAATAAAAAGTCAGTTAGCCAGTTAGCCAATCTAACGAATTGATTTTACTACTGACGAGTAACAAAATTACATCTAATGATCCATTGTGTCAAATATTATCTCAAAGGGCTAATATTTACACGACGTGAAAACTTAAAATATTAGAATGAGATCATTTCAGGATAGTTTAAGTCTGAGACCATGTTTAGTTAAGTACGGAGAATAAAAAAGACACTTATTGTCTCAAGAAATTTTGGATTGATTCCGTTTATGATATTATTAATTATCGACTGTGGTTTTAAACAACTTAGTCTGGTTGAAAATGTAACTAATCTTTTTGGAAATGTTCATGAGTATTGGGTTTGGGTATTCCCTTTATATGAAACTTCTGCAACAGCAAACTTGTGTAGGTGAAACTTCATTAATTTTCGTAGTCAGGAATTCCTAGGTTGCAGACGGTTGTTGTAGCTACCGAATGGATGAGTGCTGTAGTTAGGCGCACAAAAAATACCGTACTGCATGTACAGGTATGGTGTGTTTACTTATTTTTTTATGAACTGCTAGGCCTATTGCCCAGGTTAATTGAAGGTAGACTCATATGCAAAATGAACTCACAAGGCTTGCTACACCAGTATCTATTTAGGGATCACGTCAATTAACCGTGAACAAATTAACCGGCGACAATTGGTCTTGATCAACTGACCGGCAACAAATTGGCCGGCGACACAAATCAACCGCTACGCATTTTAACCGTACAATTGTATGAAATAAGTAGTCCAAATTAGCATTGTTCTTTATTCAAATTATTTGAATAAATTTTGTTAAAAAAAGGAAATAATTACAAACAAATATTTACTTTACATATAATATACAGTACTACCATCAACTTAAACACAATAATTCAGCACTTGCACGGTCAATTTACCTCCCGGTCAATTTTGATTCCGGTCAGTTGGTTCTAGGTCTAGGTCGATTTACGTCACGGTTAGTTTGTTCGCGGTCAATTTCACACGGTTAATTGTCGTAGAACCATCTATTTAGGCTACCGAAGTTGAAAAATGGCAATACGGCAACCGGATCTAGCTTTTTAGACTTTAAAGTAACAAGAATATAAGGTAGAACAGTAGTTGCCTTTTCCAAACTTAGTAAGCGGTAGTCGGTGAAGTAGCTGCTACTTCAGCTAAAATAGTTTGTCAAGTGGCGTCACTATTTTGAGTAGCTGAGTCTCGTATACAAAGGCATCCTGTGGTTGTGCACTTATATACTAGACCCAATTTTGGTTTAGGCCCGGCTTGGTAAACTAGAATCCAGACAAATTTATGAATTTCATTTATGGCGAAGGTAGGGCTGGTAGGTTGTTGCGTTGCTGTCACGATGCTGCGTTGTTGACTCCTTGTCACAGAAGGTTGCTATCGCTGTTCTCTGTCTACTTCGCTCATATATTAAAAGAAAAGCACACGGCATTCTTAATTTAAGACTTTACTCAAACTGATGTCCTGCGCGCATGCAGTGCAAAAACGAATGGACAGGTAAAGTGAACGAGCAATGCGAAAATACACACGTGCTGGGAACATCACGAGGGCGACAACCAGCGACAGACCAATAAGTATCCAACGGCCGCTACACATTTACTTCTGCAATCTTTTGCTGAACGCAATTTGGTGTACTCTATCAATTTATGGTGATGACATAATTATCAGTGTAGTGGTAATATCATTATGAGCGCTAGCCTTGCAATAATTGCGGCTCATGTTCCATGTCCATGTTCGATACCCAGTGGCACCATATTGATGAGGGAGCTGACATTGACACTATTGTAACTAATGAGGTTTCAGCCTACCTAAAAGATAACTCCAATAAAACAGACGTGTTGGAGTATTGGAACTTAAAAAAAAAAGAATTCCCTATGTTGTACAATATTTGCCAGAAATACTTTTCGCTGCCAGCATCATCTGCAGCATCAGAAAGGTGCTTCTCCAGCGCAGGGCTAACTGCAACCGTCCTGAGATCTCGACTTACCGAAAGTCAGTTAGAAGCACTGAATATCCTACATTGCAACAAGCATCTTCTTGATTAATTCTATGTGTAAATGTGTTACCTCCGAAAAGTATGGTATTAAGACTGTTGGTAGTGCAGGTGGCAAGACCTACACGGCTCTATGCTTTAATATGAATCGTATGATGCTTGATTTAGCATATGTTATACTGTTTGTCATGTGATACTAATACAATTCAAAATAATGTACAAATATTTTGCTTTTTGTTCGTTATTATTTGGAAAAAATTGCCTAGAAAAAATTGTCGCGTAATTTCAGAATAGATTCGAAAGTCTGGATTCGAAATTAAGTATTCTAGAATAGCCAGGTATTCTGTATTGTGCATCCCTAACCATATCGTTGTCCCACATAACGACACTTGCTCCTACTCAGTGGACCTGGTTGATGGTTCTAAATTTGGGCAATATTATATGAAAAAGAATACAAAATAAAAAGGTGTTTTTTCACCGGAAACCGTTTTTTCACTATTTCACCGGAAAAGATTTTGCGTTTAATGCTCTTTTTCATATTTTATTCTTAAACGTTATAACATAGTAACCTTAACCTAAATCTTCCTATTTTTCTAACTTTAACTTTAATTAAAACCTTAACAACTAAACTAAAATTTTTGCATACCAATTCTCCTAGCCTAACCACCCATCTTGTGTGACATATTTTCAGTGAAATAGTCACTCTCAATAAAAACTTTATGACAATCGGAACTTGCACGAAGGCGGCTAAAGTCAGGCTTTCCTCATTCCGAGGATAAAAATTTTGATACCAGGACATGACTCTCGGAAGCTTTTCTGATTTTAGTGGCTGTGTTAAACCTGTTACTGCTGCAGCACCACTGTGATTTAATTCTTGCCGCTTTTTCCTGTCCGTTGATTTTTTGCAAACGTATACCTTGTTTCACCATCTTACAATTATTTTAGCACCATACTTTTCAGTTTTCACTCCCCTCAGTCAATAGCGAGAAACAAACAATACAACGTGGATCTTGGCCTGTTTTACAGTTTGATGTAAGACTTCAAAAGTATAAAAGACTCAAATTTTTATGTTAGTATTGTTTTGAGTAATCCTTACACTTCGAAATTTTCAATGTAGGAAACTAGACTTTAAAGCCATTAAGACCTATTTAGTTTATAAGTTGTGATAACATAATTGTGAATGATGGCTTGTCTAAGTGGAAAAGTTTGTGTTGTTACTGGAGCGTCACGCGGTATTGGTCGAGGAATCGCACTGGAGCTTGTCGGCAATGGTGCAGTTTGTTACATCACAGGACGAAATGCTGCATCCCTGCAACTTGTTGATGATGAGGTAAGAGCTATGTATGTATTGTCATTTAAAATTTAAATTTAGAATTAAAGTAAATACTTTGCTGATTGCTCCGAGTGATGTGATAAAGCCAATTTGTGCTGGTTCATAAGAAGAAGGTCTTGAAATGTAATGATTATAAAGAATCGTAAGTGTTGAAGAATTTTGTAAAATATTTCCCAGCGTTACTTGCCTACATTTCTAGCTAAATGTCATACATTTTGTTTTCTCAGATCACTTATCACACTTTTCAGTGTTTACGATTATAAAGTTATAAAATGCTCACAACCGATAAACTTTAAGAGTTTGTTTGTCAACTCATGTTCTTTCTATGGCCGTTTGTTGCAATAGTTGGAGAAACAATGAGAAAAAACTAGCTTAGTTAGTTAAATACTTAATTAGAGCGTAGAGTTTAATATTTGATTTATAATGATAAATGTAACTAGTTAATAAATAGTTAATGTATAATCTGTTCACTGCTCACAGTAATTTTCACTCAGGTGAAGGAAAGAGGATACCCTGGACGCATTATTCCCGTCCAATGTGATCATTCAAAAGATGAAGATGTCATTGACTTGTTTGAGCGTGTCAAAAGTGAACAAACTGGCCAGCTAGACTTGCTGGTTAATAATGCTTATGCTGCAGTTGAGGTGTGTAGCTGGGATACCTTTTGCGTTTTGTGTTGCTGTTTTAGTTTAAAAACAATACTTTGGCTAATTTATAGGTGTTGCTGCGAATATTAATGTGTGTTTGTGTTTGTTTCTACATTTTTATTATTATTGTGCAAGATTATTATGGCTATTTTTTAAAGATTGCAAGAAATTTGATGCAGGAAAATTTTTTTAATCTACAAAAAAATTAATTGCAAGAAAATTAAAACTTTTCATCATAGACCATTGTCATGATTCATTCTTGGTCTCGGTTACAAACAAAATAGTTGGATTGACAAAAATGATTATTAACCAAATACGACCAATTGACACCCTTAATGCAAACTTCATGCATGATAATCCGAGAACATCCGAGCGCACTGTCAGCCCATAACAAGCACATAATCATTGCAAACAGGTTGCAAGTATATTTACTAACTTTTACAGCTGTTGACAAACAATCAGAAAACATCATTTTGGGACTTAGACCCAGTAGAAACATGGGACACAGTCAATGGTGTTGGATTGAGGTTTGTGTTTCGTATGGTGCCGTTTTTAAGAAATATCTGTTTAGCAAAATTTTATATTTTATTTGGCATTTCTTGTACATTCTTGCTCATTTCTTGTTTGTTCGGAAAAACTGAAATTGAAAAAAATTCTCCAATTTTTCATAGAAATCATTACATATGTTCTGTCTATGCCACAAGAATGATGGTTCCACGACGAAGTGGTTTAATCATCAACATCGGATCTCTTGGTGGACTGACTTACATGACGACCCCGACATATGGCATTGGGAAGGCCGCGGTGAGTCAAAAGCAAGTTTATGAAAATAAAATTGTAGATGTCTTTATCCTTTATCATATGAGATAATCGTAAATGGTAATAACTTAGATTGTAACATTGTAATTGTAAAATTTCACAATATTCTAAGTCGTAGATTATTAAAACATTTTATAATTATTATGGTATGGCCGCAAGTATCTATTTTAAACATAGAAAGACAGGATGGCCAAAGACTGTGCTATAGAACTGAAGAAGTTCAACATCGCTTTTGTAGCGCTATGGCCTGGTGCTGTGAAAACGGAAATGATGGTGGCTGAAATGGATAAATTAGTGAAGAACAAGGTAGAAAGATATAAGGTACCAGTATCGCATACAAGTGTATTCCATTTTTTGAATGCTCTAGTCGTAGTAATTGCTCATGCGTGAAAAAAGTTGACTATAACTTTCACTTTTTGTACTACTTTTGAGTTGCACTGTATCTGCTTGATTCAATAAACTTTTTACATCTAGTCAGTTTGCATTGAATGGATATAACGAATGTCTTCTTGAATTTTCAAGCTCGCTATTTTATTTTGTTACTAATTCAAACCATGCAGACCTATGAGTGGATTTTGAAGAATGCAGAAAGCTCAGAGTACGCTGGAAGGTGCGTGGTCGGTCTCATGAAAGGTGGGTGGTATGTTTGAAAACATTAGTCGCCGTTGATTGCAATTTTATTTGCTCAAAATTTGAGAATAATTATTAAGTATCACCTTCTTGTTTGTTTAAATTATTATCTATTAATTATTTATCCATTTTTCATGGCTCAGCCTTAGGCTGACAGATCTCTGTACAGTGACTTTTCATATCTTTGATCTTGTCAACAAAATAACAAAAATCAAGTCTGATTGCTACCAATTGCTGCGTGACATTCAGACCGTCCTAAACCTAATAGACCTAGACCTAATAATGATTATAAAAACCTTTTCAGAGAATCGCAAAAGTTGCTCATTTTGCACATATTCTAAAACAATGAGATGTGTTTCTATGTAAGTTAGTTAGTTGGTATATGTGTGCACAAAAGTGTGATTGTCAAACACACTTACTGCTTCATATAACATTAGTGCAATTTGCGAAAACACCATGCTCAGTTTTTACAGTTTGCATTGTTCTCATTTCAATGGACTTTGTTTGACCGACGACTCCCTTTATTTACTTCTGTATTCGATAAAGTGAAAATAAACTTGGGACAATATTCGAACAATGATGCTTGTTTTATTGTTGAGTTTGATTATTTAAATCCACCGAAGGCATTCACTTGATTGTCTCAATTTATGAAGTTTCGCAATTAACATATTTTAATGCGAAGTTATTGTTACTTTGAAGCCCCAGATATCTGACAGTTGTATTTTTCAGATCCAAACATAATGAAGAAGAGCGGCCAAATCGCTCTCACCACTGATCTGGCTGATGAATACAACATCAAAGACGTGGACGGTGAGCATGAACCAAATACAGTATAACCTAATTCATTCTACCTGTTACGAAGAGCCTGGTGAGACTTAACCGGTTTGTTTCGGCGACTCATTGTTCACTCAGCTCAGTGGTTTGTTAGAATTGATCAAATTTCTTCAGAGAATTTATTTTGGAGTTTGGATTGTTTGTATTTTGATATGTTTTACATGATTTATATGTAATTGATGCATCTATACAAATTAATCTTTCTAACTTTGGCCAGTTGGATTGAAACAAGTTGTCAAACCTGATTTACTGTACGACCATACCGGTGTGTTTGCATGATTTTGTACGGACCAAGACTCAACAAGTTCTTTTTCAGGCAAATGCCCAAACAGTATGCGCAGCATCAGGACTATGTGCGCTGGTGGGGGCGCCATAGGGCTGGCAAACTTCCTTCCTGGGTGGTTAAAACTGCCGACATGGCTCTACAAGTATCTTCTTTCAAGCTTTACAGCTGAGCAGAAGAAGGATCCTGGAAAGTTTGCCTGATGGTGAGCAGTTTGCTGAATCTTGAAGAGTATTGATTGATTATGTCTGAATTAAACTGAGCAGTATAGAATAGTTACCAAGCATGTTACAAACTATTTTCTTAACTTTTACGGGTCCAGTTCAATGATTTTGAAACCTGGATAATTTGTATCCCGTTGTTTGGAAACATCATTTTGTTACTTCTGCAGTGAGTAAGTTCATTCTTAGTTTATATTTGCGCTACCGTACATACTCTTTTGGAGGATTTTTCTACTTTCGTGAAAACTGAGCTAGCCTCTGACAAAGCGGTAAAATTGCTAAGTGCCCTTTATTTGGATGTAGCATTTTCACGCTGCTGTTTTTTTAAAAAATGGCAGCTTTAGTGTTTAACCAGGGGCTGTTTATTATCCAATCCCGATTGCTATGCAGCATACTTGAAAATTGTTTAACGTGCTATGCACTATGGTTACCATAGGCAAACTCTTGTGTGATTAATGAACTGATAAAATGAACTTTAAAAATTTTTTATTCAGTTTACATAGCACTTAATCTACAATGATTCAGTTCCCCTCAGTACTGTGTAATATATGGTGCAGTATTTATTTTGTTCAGTGTGATCCTGTTAGTGAAATTACCTTGATCATTAACCTATTTTTCAAAATTACAAACTTTTGTTTATCATTTTTTGTGGCTTAGCTTAGTTTGCAAAGATTATCACCGCAACACCTTTAAAATAAATAAATCTTTACATAATTCTAGTTTGCTACACGTGTACCAGTAACTTATAAATTTGTTACCAAGACTGAAATTACTTTTTTAATGTCGATGTCTCAAAAAATCCATATTCCTAAAACGTGGTTAGCATGCACTAGCTGGCAGTTCAGAGCCCACTGTACCACCGACAGGTGAAGAAGCTGCTTGTGGTCATTATGACTCAACAATTACTTCTGCTTCACTTGGCGCCAATAAATTATACTAATGTTGAAATATCCCTGTTCAAAGTCCACCCACAGTGGTTTCATAAGAGTGACAATTATCAACACCGCAGTGGCTTAGTTCATCATAGAATCGATTAAAAAGTTACATAATCAAAAACTTGGGAGGTCAGCCAGGTTCAACCTATGATTGGACACACCTACGATCAATGTCTGCTGCATAATCTAAGATACCGAGGCTGTTCACCAGACAAAAACTTTTCATAACAAAAATATCAGTAACAATGTTGATTTTGCTGCCAAACATCTGAACTTTAAAAGACGATTTGATAGAACGACAAAACATACGTGTAGTCATGCTGACCATCCAATGGTCTTAGCTGACCCTAAGGGCATATAAAGATGCGCCTCAGCGGTTACCAAGGTCCAAGTGCGTCAGTATGGTATGCTACAAGTGTGTCCTGTTGAATGGGAAAAAATGTGCACTAAGTCACTCAACTTGCACACGGTATGTAAACTTTTTGAAGTCATTCGAATCAAATAAATTTAAACTCACAATCATTGAAAAATATTAATTAAAGACATTAAAAAATCAACACTTGGCAAAAAATCTGAGAAAGTGATGTGATTGAGAGAATAACGGCAAAATAAATTACTACAATGAGAATAGATCAAGTTCAATTGTTCAAATAAGCAAAATGAACTTCAAGTAACTCGGCAGATCATTTGACAAAATTTAAAAGCGTTAATTCGAAACATGTACCTTGATAATCACAACCAAGTTAAATAAGGTTAATGTAACAGCATCATTAATCCATTTCGGCAACCGCAAAATAAGAAGAAATTCTAACACCATCAGTCATGATCACTGGACCAATACCTTTCCACAATAATCCACAAGCTTATTAATAAGAATGCTGTAAAATAGCACAAATGTGGTAAAAGGGTTAGATAAAAGAAATTGATATCTGATATAGACATCTAAAATTCTGCAAACAATAAGGTTTTAAACAGAATAACAAATTTCGCAAGATTGCTGCACTTGTTAAGAATGAGCTCATTTTCAGCCTTAAGTTTCAGTTATAAGGTTTTGGACTTTGGTAAAACCAATCCCATATCAAGTATCGAACATGACAAAAATCACGTAGGCATCTCTAGGATTTCAATTTTCTGAGAAATAACAAAGATAAAAGGGAAATCATATCGCGTCAAACGTATTTCACGAAAACTGACAGTATAAAATATCTCGAGCAAAGCAATAAAGCTGCTTAATGTAATGTATGATTTTGGTCCTCTGCATAACCACGACGGGAGCGCTGTCTGGAAAATCATTGGTAAATAATTAAACAAATATAACAAAGAATTTATGAGGTATTGCTACATTGTGCGTGCGCATTATTTTCAGTTTTTAACGCTTCGCTATTCTCCTTGTTCCAACCGCACTCCTTGTTCTCCTTCCATTCTTTTGTTCCGTCGGTGTAAACTTCCTGCTTCCAAATCGGAACTACAGCTTTGAGGGTGTCCATGCATTGCTGAGTGGCGCTCATGCTGTCGATACGGTGGGGTGACGAGACGGCGATTATTACACTCGCCTCCTTCACTGGCACAGACCTTTAAAAGCATTGAAAGTGAATTTTAACAGCTATTCGAATTGATGAAAAATGCAACGTTTTGCTGTATCTAGGTGGAATACATCTTGCCATATTGGCGTGTTTTATGCCACAGAATGCAATCATTTAAAGTAAATTATTAATTTGACCTGTTTTTGCTTTTTAATAACGTTGCAAATTTTTACCTAATGAGATACTACTACCAAGCGAAACAAATCTATGTAAACAAACTGCATACCATGGTTAGCCTTAAGCTGTTTAGCAAGGCTAAAGCAATGTAGCTATTATAAATATGTCACGATATGGTCATCCGGTTATTATTAATTAAATTATCGTACTGTTATTGGTCACTTTTCATTTCATGATGACTTTTACAACCACAACTTCTCATTCTGAGTACAGCTACTACCTCACTCATCCTTCTTTTTAAGCTTTCTTTCAGTTATTACTTGCTAGTGTATGCAAATTTTAGTCAGCTGGATTTCACCAAAAGCAGTTCTCGTACCCATTTTTGCCAGAGATAATTACCAGGCCTGGGCTGGCACATATATACTTAAAATGTTATAAATAGAGTATGTTAAAGTTTAAACTTACCCGAGTCGGTGCCACATCACAATGTGTTTAATTTCTGGCCAACTTTTTCTCATTTTGTCACAAATTTTGAGCATTTCTTTTTTCGCCATCAGTTCGTAACCTTCATATTCCAATTTTAGAATGTGCCGCCCATTCTGTATGTCCCTTGTGGTTCCTGTGACAAATTTGATATGTATAGATACAGTGTAAAGCTGTGTAATAGAGTAGAAATCATGGCCAGTTTGCTCCAAGCACTCGATCGAGTGAGTTTATACTCTGCCATAAAGTTACGTGTAGTTTGTATATGAACCATGTGCAACTGGCCCTATTTTACAAAAGATAACAAAGGTGGCGGCTTTGTTGTCATATCTACCTATAAAAATAGAGTTGGCCCCACAGTACTCTGATGATACTTTATCAATTGCAGCCTGAGCATCTAGCTTCTCCTTAGTGATGAGGATATCTGTGATGTTTTCGGTTTCGTTTCGTTCCTCCATCATAACCAGTGTTTATCCACCACTAAGAGGAGGAATTACGGCAATTTCGTCGTTGTTCGAAAGCTTTATTGTTGTGTTATCGGTTGCACTGACGTACTCTTCGTTTACAGAGAGCGCAAAGCAGCCTTGCAGCTCAGTCAGTCTGAAAAACATATTATATATGATTGCTCTTCATGTATAGCCTCAAGTAACATGCAGTGTTGGTAAGCTTTTGACATTATAATCCATCAATTATTCCATGTCTAATCATATTTCTTCAACACAAAGCATTACAATTTGTCAATAACTTGAAATACACATTAACTCAAAAAAACAAGGTAAATATCTCATTGACCAGTAAGCTAGAGAGTGAAGGTTCTAAAAACTATGAAAAAAAGACTGAGCTGACTTAAAATTTCACTCTGAGTGCCGGTGTTGACATTAAAATAAACAGCTGGTGAAACGGCACAATTAGGTCACCGTACAACTTTAAAGTCAGGTGAAATGCCGACTTACCGGAGGTAATAAATTATATGCTTAAATGTCAGTAATACATCAACTTGGTATTTGGGAAGGATAGTTTTCTGAGAAACGCATTCAATTACGATCTTCGTATTACAACGGTTTTAACTCTAGACACCAGAGTTGTAATTACCAATACATGCCAGTAATGTTGAGTGTAATTTTAAGCACGGTTGGCTGCCACTGGAAGATATTACACATCGGCTTTAAGTTGTCTGTCAATTTTACCTTATTGCTAAGCAGACACTTCCACTAGTGACAGCAGTGACAGACCATCATCTTATATATTCACAATGTCATCAAGAAATCTTCTCTCACGTAATGTTTATTGTAACTGTTACCTGTTACCAGCTCTGTGCCCACAACGAACTGACACTTTTCCTTTCATGAGGATTATTATAAAGTGCTCTAAACTTTTTTCTACACTACATATACATTTGCCGTTGTATGGCTCGTAACACTGCCCAGACGGTGATAGGGAAAAAAGAAAAAAAAATTAAAACAGCTAAAAATCACCTGTGGCAATGAATTTTTTTAAGTTGACCAATGCAACAAAGTTTATCAATTCTTGTTCATTTTATTGGCTGTTCAGTGCCGATGTATTTAACTACATACCTGGGAAATGCTGAATGGATAATGGTAAACAAAGAAGACGACGTAGTCTCTTGCGGCACTGATATTGTTCCTTTGCTTTGGCCTAATAGGTCACGACTTTTGGCAAAAAAATATATTGTCACCTGTACAACAAAAGAAAATAAGACGTTTTGAGTGTTAAAAGATATCATTTCGAGACATTTAAGTCTGTAAATAACTCAAGCTTTGTAGGGAAAACATAGGTCTAATGAATAATAATTTGGAAATAATAATCATAATTTGAAATAATAACAGTTAAAAGAAACTCCACCTAAAATCAAGCACAATCTAATAATGCTTCAAGAATATGACAAACACAACAATGTAAAGTGATACAACTGCAATTGTGAATGAGTCTATTTCGCTCAAAGTTCATGCAACATTTCTCTAAAAAAGTTTCGTCTTGTGGTACTTACATTTACTGCGCTTCCCATTCTACGGTGAAGATCATTGAACTTTTACTGAAGTCATTAAAAACAGAAAAAAGTTAATCTAGTAAAGATGGAAATAACCTGGGAACATAACCAAAACAAAGAGGTGTTTAAAAAAATAGCAGCAATGTAAGTATATGGCAAAATTCGATATGCAGCATGTTTTTAACTGTACCTATTTATCAATTGCAAAGCATACAGAAACATTTAGTTACCACAATTGATTGAAGCAATAATTAAACGTTAAACATACACGGGGAAGACAGAATGAATATTAAATCTGAACGAAATGATAAGGTTCATGGTACTTTTGTTTAGTTTTCGTTTTCAATTAACTATGAACTTTTAGGCGTGATTGGAAAACGATCTCCTAATTTGCATTTCTTAGCCAAGTGGTAGAAATCTGTGCCATATTTTGACTTTGATATGCTAATGTGTTCAATGTTTCCAGCAGGTGTGCAGAAATGGCACTGTGCACAGTTTTTCAAGTTTGGGTTTTTAACAACACGTGGCCATACGTCGGTTTGGGTTTTTGACGCTGTGCCATCTTTTTCAAGAATAAGATAAGTGAATTTTTCATTGGCATGGTTTTGTTTCATAAAAGTTTTCGAGTATTCGGGAACAACATACTTCTGCGAAAATACACATGACGATTTTGTGCCCCACATGGGGCAAATCTTCTCGTGAGGACACGGAGCAAGAACTGAAGCAGGTACAGAAAACTTTGAGTATTTCTTTTGAGATTTTGGGTTGGCACCTTCGATGCCGTGTAAGAGCAAATTCCTGGCTTCCATCATGATATAGTAGCCATAAAAATTACCCTGTTCGATCAGTATCAAGTAACGTTCAGTTTTCTCCCATAAGAGCTTTAATAGCATCAGTCGTTCCTTCTCTGAAGGCAATTCACTTAGTGAATAAGCGGAGGTGACGATGTCATACGAGTTTTGAAATGAAATTGGTAAATTCTGACGAATGAATAAACCTGGCAGTGTGATGTCATAATTGCCACCAGCAAAGATAAAGAAAGCCAGTTTGTTCATCTCTTTTGATGAATCAACACAAATATATTGTTTCAGTGAATCCTGCCACAAAGTATTGGCTGCCCATACCGAGGTGCCGGTGCCTGAACCAAAGTCCAGAATAGAAAGAGGCGCAAAATCAGGCACATCTTTCTTAATTTCATTCATGACGCGCAAGGAGGCGCTATACGCTGCAGCGCTTCTTCCAAGCAAAAATGCAGCACAATTATATTCATCATACACGAGTTGTTTCCATTGGTACACATCAATCTCTTTCGCTTCTTTCTCGAATGCATTTAAACTGTGAAGAACGCTGTCAGATACATTTGGGCTATCGGGATGTTTTTTATTTAAAATATCTTTGGGATTGTTGAAGCGAAAAGGCATTTTCACGTCTATGTTCTTGTGCTTACAAGTTCTTCGAGAAAAAAGAAAATCTCTAAGCTTACTAGCGACCTCAGAAATGACCTTTATATCGCTTTCTTGGAGATATAGCTTTGCTGCCTCAATAAACCGATGCGGCAAATTAATCGCTTCCATATTAATTTTCCCAGGATGTTTACCAATGCTTCCGGTCCACCACTTCTTCCATGGCATGTCTTCCATTACTTCAGTATGCTCCAAGCTTCTTGCATTTTCCTGTTCAACTTTCGGAGTGTTCTCAACAAATTGAGCATTTCTTCGGCTTGTACTCGACAGTGCTACATTACGTTGCCAACCCCCACTCAATAACGTCAACTTGCGTAAATGTTTCATCGAAAAATATAACATCACTGAGCAAGTAAAAACAGTTCATGGATGATATGATTATGTTATGGTTGCTTGATTGTGGTTTGCTTGTTTGTGCAGTCACTACATACTACACTGGGCCCATGGAAAATGCAAGCTTGCTCATTTTGCAAAATGTTCCCTCAATTATACCTTATGTTTGTGGAAAAATAAAAACAGAATAATGGTAAAATCTGAAGTAAGTATTAACCAAAAAACAGCACAACTAAGCTACCTGTTTTATGGCTACATTACTTTAAATAAAAAACAAATCACATAAGTATATCTCAAACAGGCAAATAAAACATAGTTCCAGCGCAAGAAACACCTTGAAATAAATTTATGAAAAGTCAATACATGCAGCATATAACGGTAATAATAAAAATATCTGAATAAATAAGATTTATCTTTCAAGCTTTCAAATTTAAATTTAGTGATGCTATGAGCAGCAATCTGCAGACATTGCGGTCATATACTGAAAAGGTGAAAGCCAGGTTTTCTCTGATTTGTACCATTCAGAGTACAACCTCTTTCTTAAATCTAAGTTTATAAAATCGTGAACAGGCATGGTTCTCATACCAGGTTTCAATTTCGACTAACAGCAATGTTCACAGAATTGCACCTAGAGTTAAAACTGTGACTATAAAAAATCAGCATGCTATTGTGATCAATGCATAACACACCAAAATTTTTACAGTTTACAACCAAAATCAAATTCACTTCTTGCAGAGAACGCAAGTAAGCAGCTATGCAAGAAGGCACATTTTTATTTGTAAACTTGAATAACATCCAAACTGCAGAGGCTCTATGTCAAGGGGGTGCTGCACTAAGTGGAGAAAATACAAAAGCCAGTCCTTGTACAATGTACCTTGCTTTCTTCACAAACTATAATTGCCTTTAATGTCGATTAATAGCAAACTGAGGAGCCACTATCAAATTTAAGGTAGATAACGTAATAAATTTTCAATTAAAACATTTACCTGCTTTTAGTCAGGTATTTACGATACAATTAAACGATGCAAGAAACACTGACAATAGCAATTACAAAACAAAATATTTCACGGAAAAAATAACGTAAGTTGTCACAAAGCTGATTTATTTCGCCATCATCTAACTTATGCTACCTTTTCATAAAAAAGCAGATATGCTGGATTTGCCAAAACGTCTCTCACGCCGACCTCTTGAACGCAATCATCCGAAGTGTAGAACCATTTACACACTTTAGTTCCATCAGTATCTTCATAGACCATCCGACGATATGCTACGAAGTGTCCATTGAAACTCCAGTCCCCCAAATGGACAACAACACTTGTGAGCTGATATAAAACTCTGCGTGGCTGTTGCAATTTGCAGGTAGCATTTGAGCCTCCTTTTAAACCAGATGGAAACTGAGATGAAGATCTGGCACAGTTTGAAAGCAAAGGTGATTTTCGAGTCTCAAAACTACTTAAAATAGAGTGAAAAACTGGGTTATGCTGAGACAATGGCGGCCCTTGCTTGTCATAACCATGTGCGAATGGTCCCAAATCTAATAACTCCGGAAAGTCAACAAAATGTCCAAGTTTTATTGGCGTACCGTGCTTCCATACTAAACGCTGTAAATGAATGCATAAGCATTTGGGTAACTTTGAGAACTTGCACATTTTATAAAATGAGGATTTAACCTTTAATGGCTGCTCATCATTAGCTTGTTCAATTTCAATTTGTTTACATGGTGACAATGATATCTTTGCTATCATGGATTCTGCTGTTAAAGGGTGGTTTGTGGATCTTGTCGTTGGGGTGTCTTCTGCCATCACAGATTTATTAATGTTCTGATTTTGATCAGAAGTCTGATATTTTTGAGATACGTTATTCATTCTCTGGGTGCAATTTTCACACTGGACGTCATGTAGCAATTCACAAGCAAGGTAGGAATGCAGACAATCCAACAAATTCATTTTTCTGATTGGAAACCCTGGTCCAATTGGCAAGCTTAAACTATCAAAACTTTCATAAGTTATGGGATTCTTAGAGTCACAAGCTGAACATTTCAAATACACTGAAAATGTTCCACGATACAGATGGTCCTTTAGTAGTAAATTGCTAATGCTGCCATCTAGAGGGTGTTTATCATCGCAGCTGTCTATTGTGACATCGCAGCTTTGTTCGCACCTCGACAATGCTTTTTGGTTTTTAGTCTCTACAACAGCAGAAAGCGAATTAAGAGAAACATCAGGCGCTTTGCTATGCTTTAGTTCATCTTCTAAAGTTGAGATAACGACATGAAAAAACTCATGTGCGTCGTGCTCATCATACGGGATTGTCCACCCTCGAGCCGATAAATCCGTTAATAAAAAAGAAGGGTCGTAACAAGAGTGTTCGGCGTCATCGAAAACCGCATCCATTACAGAACTTAAAGACTGAGCAAGCAAATGCTTTTCTTTGCACTGATGGTTTCTGCTAACTTCCTTCAGCCATTTCACAAAAGATGCTTGCCCTGCAAATGACTGGAGTATTACATTCATAAAGCAAGTGTTTCCAACATTATATAGTCCTGGGATTTTTCGCCTTTTGCGTTTCCTTCTCCCAGTGCTGTTTTGCTGCGCATTATTGCTATACCAAGCCCAGTACAAATACGCAACTGACGCAATGGCTCCAGACGACCAAAGAATTGCCTTTCCATATTTATGCATAATAAATCCGTTTTGGCAGCAACTACTGTTATCAAAAACTGAAACAGGTAATACTGGTAATTGTGATGAGTTACTGCTTGACTACCGGGAACTGCTCTTATGCTTAGACTGTTCTGCTGATAGAGGAACCGTAGCCTAGCACAGCATTGTCTGAGTATTGCATATATAGTTTAAAGTTTTAGCTCAATGCAGCAAATCGGGTTAATAAGTGAAATGACACACTACAAAGCTGAACAGCCGAAATACCGTCCTCTCGTGCAAAGTTTAATGAAACGCACAAACAGGCAACTTGTTTACCTATTTGACGGAACAACCGCACCAGTTGGGTTGGAAATGTGGCGGAAACCCCGGAAGGTCAACTTGCCCCCAGGTTAGAAATAAATAGCGCCAACAGTGATAATTATGCGCATCACAGTCTTAACAGATACTATGATTAATTTTTTTGGTTTGCGGCGACCGTAACAAACTTCTCAAAATGGAAAATGTTTGTTGAAATATATTTTCGTCAGAAGCTGAAAGAGACAAGAGCATCATTTTTTTTGGAAAAATGACTCAGTTTTTCCTCCAAGCGATTTGCGCAACGGATTTCTCATCAAAAAAAACAGTACTTTACCTTCCAACCATAGATATCCTATAAAACACGTGTTTTATAGGATATTTATGCTTTCAACCGACTCATAAATTCTGTTAAGTTTTCGTCAATATTGATATCATATAAATTCAAGCTTCTTAACGTAACAGCTATTCAGAAAATACAATTTGCCGTGAACAGGTTTGTAGGCTACGTTTATTTACTTTGTGGCGGCCACGGTGCGGTGTTGAGTTGCACCAGTTGAGTTTCAGTTTTGGAATTGTTAGAAGTAGGCTCGGTACAGTTCGTGCTCACTGGGAAGACACGCAACCTTTCTTACTCCTTATCACTTTCCAAGCGCCGCATTGGTGACCCCGTAAAGTCCAGTGAACAACGGTTTGTGCAACAAACTTTCTGTCGAAAGTGCCGAGCGACCTAAGTTCTACAAACGTATCTGTTTGTCAGAAGAGTTAGTTAGATCCGCTTTCAGAAATGTTTTATGGAATGCGGGTCTAACTTTTGAAGTCGAGGAATGGAGAAATTATAAAATGGCGTAACTTCTCGATTTCGTTTTCATTTAAGTGTTGTAAAGTATATAGAATACTTTGTTCAAATAAACTTGTTGGTACTGCTACCCCGTAGATTTTTCCAGATGTGTGCGTTAGTATGCCGTATCATCATATTGAACATCATCCAGCCAACGAGTTTCTTAACTACTGGAAATTAGCGACTGAAATTGCTGCACTTTAACTTTATCACGCTTGAAACTATCGAAACATGTATATTTATAATTCAATCCATTTTATTTTTTGACGGAAGTGCGGTGGACACGAAAAATCAAGCCAGTTGCAACTAGCAACCGCTCGTGAACGGGAAAAACGAATAATTAAACATGAATTACATTTTACATTACATTTAAAAAATTACAGTTTTGAAAAGTCTTTTGATAAGAATTCTTCTACCAGTGCATTGAAGCGGTCTGCAAACTTTAGGTGTAGGTTGTGCTTGCCGTCATCCCAACTTACAAGCCTGTTAAAAAATTGACATCATAAAACGTCATGTGAATGATGACCCTTATATCGGCATCAAACCTTGATCCTTGAATATTTTTATGCAAATACTCGGCTTGAAACTTGGGCACCATTGCATCTTTGTCACCATGTACGATGAGTGTTTGGGCTTTTATCTTTTTTAGTTCCTTGAAAATATAAACTGTCTTTTACCTTGTACGATGGCATTCAACAAAATTTGACAACTTTGCACTTACATTCATGTATAGATCAACATTGCCACTTTTTCCTTTAAACATTTTGACAAAAATGTCAACCCAATCATGCCAGAGCTTGATGAAAGTTTCTTCGCCATAAACATCTACCATCGGTTGCTTCATTGCAGGGCTCCAGTTTGCAACATCTCTTACTTCTAGAAATCCAAATAATTAAGAAAATGAATAAAAATGAAGTTTTAGTGAAAAGAGCAGCGAAGAATGAACAAAACGGCAAACAACATTAAAAATTGATTTTAGTAATGACTGTAACGATGCAATAATTATTTATTATCCTTTAGTTTAATGTCAATAATGTACATAATTTAATCAAATTTCATTGTCATTCATGATATATTACGGCGCTTATATCACCATCATTCATAGGTAGGCAGTACTATGGTACTATAGAACCAAATTACTGTACTGTTGGTACTTTTTAGTACCAAATCTGTGTACCGAATAATTTTTTGCAAGAAATTTCAGTCGGTCCCGGTACTCTGGACTTTTCCCGTGATAATTTCTAAATTATAATTTGAAATTTTAGTAGCGGGGGCATAATAGTGACAAACGTTGCCTTTACAGCAGTGTCCTTTACACAAAAAGTACCGGTACCGACAAAGTACCAGTACTTTTTGAAATAATACCGAGTACCAGAATCGTCAGTAGATTTTTTATCAAGTATCGGTACCGTTACAGACGGTAGTTTCAAGTTCCCGACTGCCCACCCCTGCTGTCATTACAAACATGGTATTCAAGCATGTTATTACAAAGTAAGATGATCGGAATCGAACCCTTGTGCTGCATGTGATCTGTCTTTGGACTACACTGGCCTTGATCGTCTTACCAAAAGAAAATTATTTTGAAATGTACTTTTATAAATTTCCAATTCTTCTGGAGTAATAAAACTATTTCCTCCCCAGACCACCAACTTACGAACCCTCTCAGGATATTTCGCTGAAAGAATTGCAGCAACGTTGGCGCCGTCACTCCAACCAAGCAGTGAATACTTCTCATAACCCAATTCCTTTAAAATTCGACCAAACCTTAATTGTTGTGAATAAAAATCTTCATAAAAACATAATATAACTTTTACCTTCATGAGGAGAGCTGCATCTTCTGCATCATTTTGCAGGAAGTCAGTTGTGAAGACTTTGTTAGGAGGTCTGGATTGCCCATAGCCTCTTGGGTCCCACCCAATTATAGTAAACGCTTTTCTATTTAATTTTTTCAGCTGAGGCCCAAAATCTGTTTTTGTTGAACCTGGAAACATTTTACTTGAGTTGATTGTAGGACACATACCAATAATATTTCACAATTATTGGCGCCAATTCATGTTGACGGGACTTTTTGTGATTGTGTTTGTTTTCATTCAACTCACCAAGTGCTCCAGGTAAAAGTAAAAGACCGTGTTCCCCGATACCCACTTTCTCAAAGTACATGTTCACTCCATTTATAAATACTTTGTCTCCACCGTGCAAATTCCTGAAAAGAAGCAAGTTTGGAAAATGAGTGAGATTCCAGGCCTACTGAGAACATTTCAACTCAGCTTTCTATCGCCTTAACTTTTGCATGAATTTTACTTTCAATGGAATTCCTAGTAATCTTTAGAAACTTTTGATCCGTTATTGTGTGTAGTATCATATACATACTACTAGTATGTATATAAATATATGTAGCTATCGACTTAACCATGGTTGTGTAATGACAAAATTTCCAACCTCTTCATTACACCAGAAATCCTGTTGCTACACAAAGGACAGATGGTGAAGCAAATTTTGCTTAAAGTCGAAGCAAGCATAGTATGAACAAACCATATATGACACGACTGCAAAGGACAGTATTACAGTAGATTACTAACTATGTTAAGCAGCTGAACTGTCACATAAGACCTGCAAGTTAAGCTTTCACATATTTAATGTATAACAGAAATACATTATTTCTCTTTGGAAAGAGTGGGTAATTTTTACAAAGGTTAAAAAAGTAGAATTTACGGCTGACATGTTTCACATCGTTGTTAACCTGACTATAGTCACAACTGCAATGTTAGACAGTTTTCGACGGGAAATCGTGCGTGCAAAAACTCCTGTAAATAAAGCTTGCATTTTAGCTCAGAAAAATTTATCGCAAAGAAACATAGTGAAAAGTATAGCAACTGCACCTTAGTGTTATTGTTAGGCTCAACTATGCTTGGTGCACCTTAATGTTATTTTATTTCGGTATTTACACCTTAATCATCCCTTCATTCTTTTTATTATTCGTCTTCAATGTGGGGATGTGGTAAAACTTGTGCTGATGCATGCAAAAACGTGCATTACGGACCAATAAAAAAATGTAAAAAGTTATTAGCGTCAGCACGGCCGCCAAACCCAAGCTATTTTAGAGATTGCACATTTACCTATGATAGAGAACAACTGTTCTGTGTCGACTGCAGAATGTACCATTTTGTGCCCAGTGCAACCCGATTTTAGCCACCCTGCGCCTGGTCACGGCGATTTTGGTTGTTTTGCACCGCCGACATCTCGTGGAAAAGCGCCTAGCTTTCCAGTCTGGAAAACAATTAGGCTCAATGTTTTAGGCCTACACCACACCAACTCTACCTAATTGTTTTCCACCACAACTAGGCCTAGCCTATAACTTAGTTTAATTAATGGAACCGATTGCACCAGTAGGTAAGCCGTTGGCTTGAACTTGCAATTTTTGTATGCTTGTTTGTTGTTACAAAATTTTGTGACGCCAAGGTAGAAAGATTGAAACTGCTATTTACGCCAGTCGCGTAACGTTATTTGCTTCTTTGCCAATCTGGCTTTAAATACAAATTTTTCGTGCTGGCAAAGGCCAATGGCACGAATTTTGGCGAGATGGCGGGCTCTGAAACTTCTATTTTTGTTTATTTATTACTATTTGGCGTTCAATCAACAAGCTTTTATTTATTTACTTATTATAGGTCTAAATTGTATAGTTTATTTTTCGCCATTAACTGTGCAGAGTGAAAGTTAGGATGCTAGACGTTGTAGTTATGGCACAATAAAACACATGCTCATGAACAACTAAAAAGCAGAAAAAAGTGGCAAGACCCAGGAAATTAAAACATGTAAAATAGCAATCATAAAATTGTGTTATAAAATAGTTGGTTAGCATGGCCACCAAACGTACAAAATAGTTTGCAAGTTTATAAACAAATTTAAAACCACAATATCACAAACAACTACAGTACTACACCATAGAAAAATATGGAGGACGTGTTCCCTAACATTAAAAGCACTGATATCAGTAGCAAATATAATTATATGAAGTGACATGGTTTGATTAAAGTGACAATGAGTAGGCTATCATAAGTGCACAAGAAATAGATGGTTAAAGGGGGTGAAGATAAAAATGTTCGGCGCAAAAGTTTACAAATCTTGTGCGTGCTGCTGCCACGTTTTCCACTACTGCACTAGGTTATAAATGTTTTATAGCATAATAAATCGAAAACTTAATCACAAACAATCAATGAATGAGGTAAAAGTAGTAAAGTTTTGAAGGCTTAATCGAGCAAGATGATAACTATGCTGTTAACTATGTTGTTAACAGCAACAAATTTTTAGACTTAGAAAGCGACTCTAAATTCTTAAGAAAGCATAAGGGTAAAAAATAAGATTTCTCAGACTTCGTTGGACGTCTTAAGTCGGCTTTTAAATCCTGTTTGTTTATAAAACCAATTTGAGTGCAGCATGGTTGTTGTTGTTTTCTAGTCCGGGTATTCCCTGAGCAGTTAGAGCGTTTCAAAGTTTCAGGTTGCAACTAAAATCTTGATGGTGGTAGTGTCAGGTAAGCCTAATGCCTAGTTAACGTGCAAAATTTCAAGGATCCCCATGGAGTGATTTTCGAGCACTTGCATTTTTAATAATTTTACTATAAAAAGAAATCTATTCCTTTTTGAAACCCATACGCCTTCTACAAGAGTCAGAATATTTCTTCGGTCTAGTTTTTATATAGCTGTTAGGCGGAGTTTCAGGCTATGTGCATAAGTGGATTCAGTTTTGTTATTAATTATTACACATAAAAACATTTTGATTGTTTTTTTCAGTAGTTTAAACACTGTCAATGGCCATAAATGACTATCTGATTACTTACACTTGACTTGAATACAATTTATTTCTGGATTTGCACTTAAATTGGGTTGATATGACTGCTTGATGCAAGAATTTATCATCAAAAGATTAGCTAATATGATTTTAATTAATACTGGTTGCAGAAAATTGGCCGTAATCAATTCTGAAATTATTACTTAGTCATGTTTTTACCTGCCAGCAAACTGTCTCGGAGCAAATTTTTTGATAGAAACTCATGTTAGTTGTGCTCAAAAGTTTATTTATTAATTATTTGTGCAGAACAAGATTTTTGTGGGCCAAGAGCTGATCCTGAACAAGATATATCAAGTAATTGTCTCACCTGATCCAGTTATTGACGGGCAAGTTTGACTTAGTTTTTATGGTTTTCAGTTGTTGACAATGTTTTTCTGCTGTAAAATTCTGGTTTGATATTGCTATAAATGCTTGTGATTACAGTGTTTGACTTATTTCTATTGATCAGTGATTTATTTTCAAAGTCATAAACATTTTTACATGAATGTGGTGTGGCATGAGATTATGTCATTGCGAATCACGATTTGTGAATGGGAAATTGATTGTAAATTTGTAAATTAAAGTTGTGAGTCAAAAAGAACCTATACCTGTCTGCAACAGGAGGACTGCAGACTGCATTATATTGATAGTGAGAAATTTAGTTAGAGGACTCATGGAACTTCTTTGTGCATTAAATATATCGGTTACAATTGTGTGTTTGACCACTTGGTTAGGTTAAGTAAAAAAATATCATCCAACGGATTCTTTACAATTGTGAGTAAACATTTTTTCTTTTTTGTGTATTTTCCATCACCCAAAACAGTTTTCGTTAAACAGAACTTCGACGTACACATAAAGCCTGCTGCAAATGGCACCATTTTTAACAAATCTCTATTGAGTGACTCAATAAAACGCTTGTCATACCAGAAAGCTAAACATGTTAATCATGCCATTGGCCAAACAATGTTTTCACTTATTGCCACACCAGAGATCACTAACTACGGTTTGTCATTCAAGCATTTTATACCGGGCCGCAACTCGGGTGGAACTTCTGTTTTTGTATAACAACATTTTTGCATCACAACTGAACGATCAATCAATCATTTTATTTTTCGTCATAGGCGCGGTGGGGACGAAAAGAAGTACTAGTTCCACCCAAGAACAAGGAAAGGGACAAGGAACAAGGAAATCACGACAAACTTTAGAAAGCTTAAAACATGTGCAAGTATAATGATAGCATCACTTGATGATGACAACTAGCACAGCCACTAAACCAGAAAAACAGAAGTAGGTGGTGTGTTCAAGCAAGAGACTGTTTATGTTGACTGCAGATCCAATGCTGTACATCAGTGGATGGGAAAAGAAAACCCACCATAAAAGAAACCCCATCCCAGGCAGTAGCCCGGTTTCTGGTGGCCATGGTAACAATGCTTAGCGTTGATGTTGAGCCCAGTAGTGTGCAGCACAATTGCACAACGATGTTAGCCTCTGGATAGATGTGATGAAATTGCTGCTCGCTGCTTGATGGAATCTTCTTTGTTAGGTTCCTTAACAGTCATGTACAGAACATGATGTCATTGCAGTCCAATAGATGGTGGTGCACTAAGAAATACTCTTTTACCTGGGTTCAATAAATCGAAAGATGTTGATGAGTCGTTTTTTAATGGAATAACTGGATCCAGAAATGGTGCAAAGACATTGATCTGGAAAATATGGTAAAAGCCGCCAGTAGTAACAGCATTAAAATTATTTTATAAAATTAAGTTGTAATTTCAGTTTTGTAAGGTTGTCATCACAACAATGTGATCAGAGCAATCAATCTCCAAGTGCTTGTCGGGCAAAGCAATTATGCACATGCTGGATGCTTAGGCTATTGCTTTACTTAATGTATTATTATGATTTAGCAGTACATGGAGAAATGGCAGAAATACAGACAAACTGTTTACATGAAATCGTTTAAAAACACAGCTACTATTAATTACGTTATCACTACTAACTTGCATACATTTGATTTGTTGTCAAAAGATGGACAAACAGTTGGTTCCTGATGGTGCTCCAGCATCAGAAGATTGGAATGCTGTCTCCGATTCCACTGCAACCACAATCTGCTGACTTCAACCATCCGACAGAATTCAGCCTATTCAGGTCTGTGCAGACTGGTCATTTTCACTTGCTGTCCACCTCTCGTGCGAAGTTTTGGAAACTTTTCTGAGAATTCAACTGAAGCCAATTTAGTAAGAGTCGATACATGGTTTAGGTTTAGGGGTGTACAATTTTGAAGAACGAATGCTCAAAAACCAAGTTTCATTTCGATAGAATTCACTTTTGTTGTCGATTCATAAAAATCAGCTTTCATTAAATATTTCTTGGCATGCGCAGATTCCATTAGACTTTGTGGAACTTGACTTGACGTTGTAAAACGTGTAGCGCTGCAGTTAGCGTCGCTTTAAATTAAACCGCAATGAAACTTATCTGAAAAGTGCCATAAAACTTTAACTGATAATTACATTATAGTCTTATTGTAAAGGCGAAAAAAGCACTGCATGGGCTTCAATTTGGTGAAATCGACATTATTGCAGAACAAGATTCGAATATTTCGGTTCGGAATAAACTATTCTAGATTTTTCTAGAATAGTAAAGCATTCTGTATTGTACACCCCTAAAATAATAATTAGTATGTAACTATGCTTTCCAAGTAGCAATAAAATAACTATGATTGATAGCTATAGTTAAAGCATATGCCGCTTGATTGACGCCTAATTTTAATTTTATAGAAGAACGGTTAGAGCACCAGACTCGCAATGATGCGACACCCAGCGGCTCTAGCGTTGTAATGACCTTCGACAAGGCTTTAACGACACTTGCTTGTATTCACTGGACCTCGTGAACAATTTCAAGTCGTGTAAAATCAAATGAAAAGGAAATTGTTGCAACAAAACGATAACTCGACAACCGACAACGAGGAACCATCGCCGATTGTAGGTCGTGCAAAGAATTTCCTTAATCTATGGATGTACAGTTGGAAACGATACCATACCATACTATACCATTGCAATAAGATATTTCTTCGCTTAAAAATAGTAAACTACACAGTCTACTGTAAAAGGCATTGTGACTCAGCAAACACTTCCAAGTCAGCCTTATGGAGAAACACGTTTTTTGATAATTTGCATTTCTATGTCCTCCTGCGTGTTTCTCTTGCGGTTGGTTCTTTCCCGCGTTGGGGCCCGACAAATCGGATTGGTCAGTTTTTCTTTTTTCTGTTTCTTCGCTGTTGCGCCACGATTAACGTAAGACCGGGGCCTCACTTTATCAAGAAATAAAAATGATCAAAAATGTGTTCAAAGCGATCAATAAATCATAGTTTTGCCAATAACCTGATGGTGGCAAAGGAGGAATCCAATCGCGAAGATCGTGTATCGGATTGTTTATCACTGAGAAGTAAGCGATCAAGACCACTTTCAAAGATTCGAGAATTATGACCGTTTCAATGAAAGCGCTCACGAAAGAAACCAACCTGAAATATTATCGAGTTTTAACGCATGTGACGAAATCTTAACTGTTTATTATTTGGTAACAATTGCTCACCAATCCCTGCAGGTTTCTAGCCCATACGTCATTCCGTACATGACGCAAATCACCGTCGACGTGACCATAACTGCAAAAATATAAAACCAGGCCACGTAGATAGAAAAATGAACAATAGCAAGTGGATCCAGAGTGTTGGGATCAATTTCCGCGATTGTCAATTCTTGCTGTGCTTCCGTAGCAGACAATGGTGGCCTGTATGTGAAAAATTTTACTTCACAAACAAACTTACTTCAACAACCATATTCATTACCTTGCTGATGGTCTAATTTCTGATGATGTCATCTTTGTTGCTGGCGATGACGTTTTAGCCACATCACGTTTAACCTGCAATGGTTTGTGCTTTTTCACTTTTGACATCACTGGTTTTATTGGCGATGCCGTAGTGGTCACTTTTTGTTCAACGCGCGACGGGATGTGTTTTTTCACTTTTGATGACGTCACAGGTTTTACTCGTGATGAGTTAGTGGTCACTTTCCGTTCGACGCGTGACGGCATGTGCTTTTTTATTTTTGATGACGTCACATGTATTGCTGTCGATGATTTACTGGCCCCATCTCGATCAACGCGAGACGGGATGTGTTTCTTTATTTTTGAGGACGTCATAGGTTTTACCGGGTATGACGTTGTGGCCACTTCTCGTTCCCCGCGTGACGTGGTGAACTTTTTGTTCATCGTCGAATCTCTCAAGTTTCGATGATTGTTTTGTTGTTTTGTTTCGTTTTCAATTTTAACTTTTGCTGGGAAAGTTTGCCGTTGCCTATGGACGAGACTTGAGATGTCTTTTGAGGTCGATGGACGATCTTTATCGTCAGAAATATGTTGACCATTCTTTTTTCTGTTTTGGTCAACTTTTATGCTTTTCTTTTCTGGACTTTTTCTCGTGTTTGTGACGTCATGGCTACGTGCAAGTGATGTGGTTGGTTCTTGCTGCCCTCTGGTGGTTTGTGTGGATTGCGGATTATTGTCAGGATTTGAATTTTTGTTCATTTTCCGTCGTTTGGCGTGACGAAACATTAGGCTAATGAAGTAGGGTCCAGGAAAGCACATTAAAGCGCTTTCAATACCTTTTTTACAGAAGTAGAAAGTTAGTAAGAGTTTACCAACCTAATTATCACTACAATATTTTGGCTTTTTCTCACTATTGACTGAACTTACCGACAACAATGTGGGACCACTTGAAGTAGTAGTGACCAACTGTTAACACATTCCCGTCTAGTGCGAAACTGTTACCATGAAACATCATAGATGTTAACATCACCATAAATATAAAGAGAGAACAAGTTGAAACTCTCTCCACTCGAGTCATGACCTCATGCTGCCATGGCCTCATGCCAAAAACGGAATACCAGACGTGTCTGAAAATGATAAATTATGAGATAATTAACTGGCACAGCGTGGTGGAATCTTTTATCAACAAACCTGTCTTTAAAATGGTTTTCGAGTTTTAACAGGAACAAGTTTGTGGAAATTTGAAGCTGGTCGATCGTTGCGACCGGGAATGTATATTCCACATCGACCTCGCTAAACCATTTGCCGCACATAAAAAACCAACAAGCGCTGGTTTCCAAATCCCTTACCACCATCCGCTCAAGGTACCTGATGTATAGCTTGCAATAAATCAATAATTCATACAACTCCTGATAACTTGTCACTAATTCATACCACATAGGGCTGCTTCCTCCGTCATTGCGCCACATTTTTACGGCTCTGACATCACCCAAACTTTGTGGTGTCGTAATGAGGAAGGATTGGACGCTTCCCGTGGTTAAAATGCTTCCGTTTTCGCGCTAAACAAATATTCAAAGATTACATGACGTCAAAACAAACAACATGGACACACGATGGCAGACGTCATCATTTACTTGTATGACGTGAGCGTTACTAGTTTTCCTTTTGCCCAACAGTCTCATGCAGACAGCCGCGGTAGTGCCGGCGTGTAGACGACTACCCGTGTAAATTGTGACGTAATACCGGTGCTGGTCGTTCGGTGAGTTGTCCTCAACTTCAATGAAGAGTCCCTTCATAAATTGTTATGATTAAATTTTTTACAGTAGAAGAATTTTGCTACTTTTTACCTTTTTCTCTGCATCTTTGTCTTTATATCTCGCCCATACAAGGAGAAGAGCGTAGATGGAGTACAGGACAAATAAAAAACTGATGATCACTGGATTATCTTGAAAATGCTCCCAAAGATTCCAGGAAAGCTAAACACGATTCGACAATTTATTAAAAGTGATAACTTCAGATGCGTCGTAAACTTTCTTACTTGGCTCTGATCGATCTTGTTGGGAAGAACAACAAGAGTGGAGGCGTAGAGAGTGGGAGCAATTTTTTTCTCTCTTTTCCTTCTCTTGTTGTCGTTTGTGTCTTGAGTTAAGTCACATTCGCAATCCACCAGCCCAGTTTCAATGTTTTGATGGACCTGATCATTATAAGATCACTTTCTTTAGTTTGTTGGGAAATAACAGACGTTATAAGTAAACTTGATTTGACATTTGCTGAAAAAACCCTATTTTGAGCAACATTGACATCAAATATCTCACCTTGCAAGAGCTCTCGCTCCAGTCTTTGGCATCGACGTCCCAATGCAAGCACTCGAGCATAAAGGACGAATACGTCAAGTCAATCAAACTTCCCTTTCGGTAATAACCTTCTCCGAGGTCAACTTGGATGGTCAAGTTAAATTCGTTTTCCGCAACCGGAAGTGACCTCACAGGAACCAACCAGGAGTATGATGATTCTGGAAATAGTTTTTTTCAAAAGGAACTTGATGAAAAGTAAAAAATGTAGTAATTTTACGAAAACACTGACTTCTACAGACATAAAAATTGCCTCAATGCAATATTTCACTCAAACAAACCTTTCTCGTGAAACGTTTTATTTAATTTGAAAGGGCTGTTGTTGGTGGTTTCCAAGCTTAATTTGCAATTTTGTATTTTCAGGTCCATGTTTTCAACATGAATTCTGATGATAGAACGACTCATGCGTCGCCTTTGCAGTGCAAAATCCAACAAAGCTGAACCTGTCGCTTTGCTGTGACAATGTGTGACGTCACAATTGCTTTGGACCCTCGTTACGATATTTTCTTTGCTAGGCTGTGCTGGTATATCGAAGCCGACTGTTTGGTTTTCAGCTTTTTCGTAACTGATAGGAATCTGGTTTTCCCACCCCGTTGCCAAGGTAACAGAGGTCACGAGATCGACTTTGTGTTTGTTCGTGCTAAAGTCGACGGACGAAGTGTTGTAGGTGAAGATCTAGAAATCATGAAATCATTTTGTTATCGCGGTATATCGCGCAAAATAAAGCAAATTAGAATGCATACCTCGACATTGATCACTTCATCGCTTAGTGCCTGTATGTTTGGAAGCCGAACTAGGGAAGAGTTACCACCGAGAGGATCTGAGAGAAAAAAGTTTTTGAATGAACTCGTGGAAGTAGAAACACGTCGCAGCACTCGAGCTTAAAACGTGTACGAGTTGAACATGGATTTGGTCACTTACTGATGACATCATTGTTTAGTTTGAGGAATCTTCCTTTGATAAACTTTGTTTCAAACGTAACCGCTTCTTCCCCAGGTACCAATGACGTCATAAGCGCCCTTCCAAGCCTAGTCATTCTTGATGTTTCTTTAATCTTTTATAATAATTATTTATTGTTTAGATTACTGATTTGTGATGTCAGCAAAATTAATTCGCTTTGTTACCTTAAAACTAGTTTCTTTAGAAGCTTCAATCAAATTTGACGTCACAGTCAAGCTTGAAGCCGCAATTGACCTTATGATGTCATCATCCCCCTCGCGTTTCAATTTCAAAACAAAGCCTTCTGTTCGATCCATTATTCTCACCACTTTTTGCTAAAAAATATAAAAAACAAACAAACGCATCGATCATCTATTGTTATGTTTTAAGTAATTTTTTTATTTCTCTGATAAATTTTTAAATCGTAGAATTCACCAATTTCAAGGACGTGACATCAAAATCTTTGGTCAGGTGACTTAAGACGTCAGCGACTTGTTTCACTGAGTCAAGGGTGACAAGCGGGTATTTCCCGACTTCTTCAAATATTTTACGTTTCTGTTAAATGAAAAAAGTGAAGGAGTATTCCGATAAGACCGCCGGTTGATTAATAGCCTACATATTATTACGTTATAAACCGACCTCTGATTCGGTGAGAATTTTTGTTGGCGATATTGGCACTGGCAGCGTACATTTCGCGATCTTCTGCAAATCATTGCTATAAAATGCGTTGAAAAATCCCGCTTTTAACTTATTACCGGCCTGATGGTTTTCCGTTAAAAAAACAGAAAAATTCCTCTCATAGCAAGATAGTCGAGAGCCGCATATTTGCACCACAATCGTGACGAAACCAGGCAACTGCTCAGATGTCAGAATGATGTCATTAACACTTGAGTCGTAGCCATGTTGTAAAAGAAATTTTTGATCTAAAAATATTTTTTATTTTAGACTTAAACACAACCAAATCGCTCCTGCAAATACAACATAATTGCAATCAATGTAAAATGTTACAGAGAAGTGACCAGGGCTAGGACGATGAGGAATCATCGTCGGGTTTAAGTTGAGCTAAAACCTTCCTCAGTTTGAGGATAAAATTTGTGACACCACGCTCTGGAAATCATCTAAGAACATTTCTTTACATGCCACAGCATGCGACTCTACCTCTTTCTTTCACAAAGAAGCTGTATTTGAGTGACGTTTGATCTTTTCCGAAACTAGTACACGTCATATTAAACTTTGTGACTTCGGCAGTTCCAATTTCGGGTGTCGCCCGGCAACCAACGCCACTAGGTGATGATGGTGGGGTAAGGAACAGGGTTACTGAAGCTTTTTCCCCGTCGATATTGTAACCTGAATGTCAAGTTCAAAATTTTATATGATGTTGGTCAAAGCAGTACATATCTATAATTTCGGACAAATTATATTTACCTGTTCCTGTGACGTTTGATGACGTATCTATTACGTTGAGAAGTGATCTACCGAGTTTACAAAATCGCCGGTTCTGGCACAAACTCAATTGTCGTCCGGATTTCAGCAACAATACCCAACTATGACGTGAGCAATTGTCACATACTATTTGCAGAATGATTGGCAGGTGAAGAGAAAATAACTTCCCACAGTTTGACCAACATCTAAATTTAAAAGACAAAATATTGAGTTAAAGCCCAACTTAGAGTTAAATGAACTAAATAAATGTTTTAAGTTTCTTAAAACTTGCCTCAAACTAACGACCGGGGCCGGTTTTGATATAAATATAATTTTTTGATCAGCAAATGCTGCGTCATAATGCTCGCCGGATACAATCAACCTAACGTAATAATTTTCGCTTCGTATCAGTTTGCTCATGGAAATTTCCATTACGTCATCGTCAGTAACCCAGAGGGTGTGCCAATCAAAGCAGGAACCTTGAACGTGAAAAGTAAAAGTTTATTTTTCGATCAGAAAAGTCGAAATTGAGGAATTATTTTTAAACCTTTTCTTTGTATTTTTCCTATTTTCGCTTTCAACGGGAGATCTTTCTCTGTGACGGCACAAAACCAATCGCGGTTGATATTTTTGTCATATTTGTTGAAATCAATGGAAGCCTCAAATCTCAAAACGGTTGTGTTCGTTCCTGTGTAAAAGGTTGAACATTTCAAGATTATATTTCTTGTAACGGGAAACCGCAAACTTTAATCATAGAAATCTAATATTATCGACTCACCAGCCTGAACCACATTTCCTCCCTTGATAATAAAATTCAATTTTCTTGTAGGAATTTCTACCAACGCATAACCATTGACTTTTGTTATTACGCTGAATGTATGGTAACTAGTGAGGTTGACAGCGATATTTATCACGTATAAACCCGGCAACAATGCATCGGGTTTTACCACAAGTTCTGGTTGAACTGAGTTCGTCTGAAGTTGAACTTCATCGCCAGTTTTTGGGATGTCTATCTTTGACGTCACCCGATACACTCTCCACTTGTAATCGAGGAAGAACGCGTTCCTAACGCAGTTGAATATAAGGTCTGCATTTAAGACGAACTCTTCAACGAATTTTAAAGGTTCGTCGAGTCCACCGCCAACTTTCCCGTCGCGAATTCTCACGCTATGCAAGCATGAATACATGAAAGACATTGGAACGGATCCTACGAAACGAAATGATTGTTTCGTATTTGCGATAACCACGGTGACTGGCTTACTCCCAGCGTCGAAGAAAAGACTTCTCTGTTTGACGAGCTTGTAAGGTTTGACGTCGAATGGTAAATTCGGCAAATCTTTGTGCTCGTATTCCGACTTTGAAATCTTTAAATTGACGATCTGTGAGCTTTCCTCGATCGTTAGATTCATTACGAAGTCCCCCAAGTCACCTCTGACGAATACGTAGACGTCTCTGTAGTAATCGCTAAAGTTACATCTTCGCGACGTAATGTACACGTCATAGATCTGAGGTAGAGCTTCAAAAGATCTGGATGACGTCAATGAAGAGTTGTTGTTTTTGGCCGTTGCCACAACTTCATAAATTCCCGGTTGAGATACGGTTGCCTCTATCGCCATCAAGAGGCAATCGCGTTGGCAGAATTTTGAAGTTTTCCAAACTGGCAGGTTGGTTCGGGTCGATTTGATCTCGACTGAAAGATCGTTCGGCGCACCTTGACTAACCGTCGCGCTTATGACGAAATAATTGGGTCGAAGACCTACGTATTGCTTCGTCATTATATTAAAACTTTTGATTTCTTCTTCGAAAGTGATTGGTGTGACATACGTCACAGAAGAAACGTTGTTTTGCAACAATAATGTGACGTTGTGTATCCCGGGTCCAACCAATTTTTGCGTCTTTGAGTTGAGTTCAAATTTTACTTCTTCGGTTCCATTCGATAGAAACTCTGTTTTGTTAAAAGTTGCCTGGGTCTGGTTTTGCGAAATGATGACGTCATCCACCATAAATGTGTATGAGACGGGGAAGTAGTATTTGTGATAAAATACAAACTCATCAGGACTTGGATATGTGCTGCTCCATTGCTTATGGAACATTTCTAATTTTCCAGCTGATAGAGCAGATTCCACGTAAAGATCGAGAAATTCAGCATGGAAATCTTCGTTGGTTCCGATAATGACACACGTGGCACCAACCATGTATTTTCCAGGATATTCAAATGAACGTTCAACAGTCAAAGTTGTTGTTGAAAGATTTGTTTCACCACTGGAACCGTACAACATCCTGCAATTAAGGTTCAAGCTGTTTGCGCCGGTTAACTTTGCCACAAATTTGACTTTTTCTTTTGTGGGGACGTGCGTAGCTGCAGTTTCTAAGCTGAATCCTGTAATAATTGTCAAGTAAAATATCAAGTTGTAAGTAAAATAAACTTTGTGTGTTTTTTTGTTTTTAACTCGTCGTTGTTAATTTACCAATGCGAGAATAAACGAAGGAAATTCTTGCCCCGTTGCACTTTTTCGTCAATGTTTGCAGAGAAATTATGCCATTTTCTTTGAATATAATAGTTCCAGGTTTATTAGGACCACAATATTCATCAAAAAATCTTCCTCTGGATATTACCAGGTTTTCTTCTGAACAGCTGTGTTACAAAAATAATGATTTTTAGACGACTAACACGTCATCACTCATGATCCATGATGTATAGCTTATTTTCTTCTCATAAAATCAAACAATCTTTTTGAAAAGAAAATACCAAAACAAAGAAAAATTCATAAGCTACATTAATAATTTTTAGTTTTAAAATTTTAGTTTTACAATTGTAAATGTTAAATCTACTTTCACATTTTGTCCAGTTTAGAGACTGTTCGTGGCAAGAATTCTTGTCACAAATGTTTTGGTAAACAGTTTTGATTTCATTGCTGTTACTTTGGTTTGATTTTTTAGTAATGATCGACACACTCAGGCTTTCATAAGTAATTAGGATCATAAACTGAGCAGAATCGCTCCAAATGTCGGGCCGTTATCATTGAAAAAGGATCTTGCAATCTAGGCAGCAGGAAAATTCCAACCACAGTTTTAATGAATAATTAATGAATGAATGAATACCTAATACGTAGCCTATATATGTTTTGTACATTCACATTTAGCATAAGTAGATTTCACAATTGCTTTATCTTTTTCCTCACAACTTGTAAAGATAATGATAACTCGCAACAATGATAATGTTTGACGGTAGAAATGCTTGTGTGGTTTGTATGGAACGTTTTTCTATTCCACAAAAATCTAATTCTACCCAAGCACTTTGCTTGCGCTGATCGCTATTAATTGATAAGCACGGTTGTATGTTTGTGCCAGGAAGAGAACACGCAGGCATAGATAACATAACAGTATGAAAGTCGGTCAAGTTCTGAGCTTAACTGTTTTGCACCTTAGTCTTACATCTTCATTAAAATTAGTTAACAGCAAGAACCAGCCAACCCAATTCTGTATAAATAAGTTATTCTATATTCTAAATATTCTATTCTTAAAACCATTCTTTATAAATATGTTATTCTATATGTCATGGTAGGCCTATGGGCGTGGCGTTCATAGATTCTTTGCTGAAAATGGTATGTTGCAAGCAAATCACAATATCACAAAAAGTTCTGTGTCCCGGCTAAGGAAATATAAATAAATATTAAAAAATTCTGGCTGTATAAACGACATCTCTTTTCTGGCTATATAGCAAAAAATGAACACTTCACCTTACAACAACTTCATGAAATTGGACAGATGCCTGTTCCATGTTGTTAAGTGGAATTTCCCACGACATAGAACCAGCTGCGTTGGCACATTGCCCTGCGGTTGAAAAATCAACTCTGCCAGTCGCGTTTCGCAAGATTATCTTGCATTCTGAAATAGCAAGATAGCGTTAGAATTTAACGGATATAATCAAGCTACCATATGTTAAAAACTATAGTGGTAGTAGCAGCAATATTCAAGTTGAAAACGATAAATTATGTTTTCCCAAAAAAGACACTGGCAGCAAAACAACTTTCTTTGTTGTTGTTTGCTATTGTTGACATTTCAATGGTGGCATTGTCAAGCAGTGACAGATCAAGTCAGCAGCCTTTTACAAAGAGTTAAGAAACTGAGCAAAAGTTTAGAAAAACAAAGTGCAACCAACATGAACTTTCATAATCTTCAAAAGTGCAAATTTAAGCAACAGAGTTATAAAACTTTCGTCGATTCATCAGAAAACGTGAAACAATTTCATTCTTTCATCGATTATCACAAAGGTAAAAATGTTTATAAGACCAAAGCGATTGTAAAGTATAGCTCAGGTAAAATATAGTGGGTTCAACCGCTCTAGCATCTTGACATATTTTGTCTTCAGAATGCACGAGCATCTACTCAAGTGGTTCAACATCAAGTGGTATCTACCCGATATGGCTCAAGGAAGGATTCCAGTTCATCTACGTCTACTGTGATATGGACCTCGTTTCAACTAAGAAGAGCTGGACAACAATACAAAGAAGAATAAACGGGGAGGTCAACTTTAACAGGGGTTGGAAGGATTACGTCATAGGATTTGGGAATTCCCGGAGTGAATATTGGCTGGGATTGGAAAATATTTATCGTTTGTCGAGACAGACCACAACAGTAAATGCAGTAGAACGAAGGATTTTTATAAAATATCCCGAATTCGGAGTTGACCTTGAAGACTGGGATGGTATTAAGCAGTTTGTTCAATTTCCAACATTTTGGTACTCACCAAAATCATTCAAATACAGGCTAATTGTGAAGGATTTCCCGAGATTCAGCATTTTTAACTATTGGACGCCTGTAAAAGGTAGCCGGTTCAGCACACCAGATGTTGATAATGACGAAAGCGAAAGCCTCCATTGTGCCAGGGACTACAAGTCGGGTTGGTGGTTTGATGACTTTTATTGTGGAGAATCGAATCTAAACGGTCCTTATCCCAAGTACAGGCAACCAATGACTTGGAGCAACATTTATTGGGGAAATTGGCGAAAAGTGAATAAGAATGAAACCGCATTGCGTTTTGTGTCTATGAATTTGTATCACAGCAAGCCGTAGTCAAATAAAATTGTCATACCAATACATTGTCAGTCAGTGTCATTCTTTTCAGCATTTGTTAGCTTTCAAAACATACTTTTACCATTGTGGTCTGGCATGTGGCCGGTCCGCATCACTACATTAAAGTTATGCCACAGAAATATGTTCTATTATTTGTATAAGAAAATAAAACCACAACAACTCTATACTCAAAGCGATTTTACCGTTAAAATTTCAAGCTGTTTTGGAAATTACAATAGACATAATGGCTGCCAAAAATGTGTTTATGAAGGGGCATAGCCTAATGCATAAGTGCGAGCAGCATTACACAGCCTGACGGTCTTTGCTGACCAACTGCGACAGATGTGAACCGAAACAACAGAATGGGAGTTTAGACGTAAACAATAACACAATTTGATGTTTGCAACCATAACTGTAAACCATAACACAACGTTTTTTACTCTCCATTGTTAAAGATACGCGAAGACCAGTTTCCTGTTATAGTGTTGTTTCCTGTGACCTGTTACAGTGCAGTAGGTTGCGGTATATGAAACAAGGTTTATTGAAATGTAGAAAAGTCTTTTCCGTAACAGGCGCATTGATCTTCAGCACTTGTGGTGGTTAAACACATATCATGTCCACTTCTTCAGTGGCAGACATCAGACGACTAAACGTTAAGGGCTAAGACCTAGGAGCTTTTTACCTGCCTTTTATAAGGCGACCCTCTATTAGTTTCTAAATGATAGATTACAGGCTACAGGATTTGCCAACTTTAACTTACTACCGGTGATGCTAAAAATAATGGTTCCAACTGTGCATAATAACTTTTATAACAAGCAGTTGAACCATAACAAACAATAGCTCGTTTAGAAATTAAACACTTTTGAGTGTTAGCAAAAACGATATAGTCGGATTAGGAGAATTTTTTCTAGAAAAAGTGATTTAAAGCTCATTTTCTAGAGACTAAAGCAATTAGAAAATGGCCAATATGACAACTTTGTTTGGCATTTGTTGTCTTATTATATCAATTGTCGTCAGACGACAATATGGGGAACTACCTTCGTTTATGTGCAAACAAATACTCACAAATTACAGTTAAAGGCTACTCCACTGCTTAAAACGAAACTACCTAATCCAAAGCTACGGTATAATTATCCAACAATACCTGCGCACACCAGCACAAAAGTGATGACCAAAGCAACTTTGAAAATCATCATGATTCAGATATTCTCTTCTTAGTGAAAGATACTTTTTATAGCTTGCTTATATAAAACAACTGTCAAACTGCGTGCACAGCAAAGCTTACCACTTTTGGTATGACCAATTATTACACATTTAAAACCTAACTAACGGGCTTTCACAAGTACATTGTTACGTCACAACGAACGTTGTTAAAAAAACATCAAAACGTTGGGTATGGTTAGTCCATGGTATACTAGTTTGGAACAAAATTTTTGTTCCCAAAATTGTTTCATGAAACAAATTTTTGTTCCGAAAATGAAAAAATTGTTTCTGAAACAATATTTGTTCCGAAAATTGTTTCGATATTCTCTTCATGAATGGTAATTAAAAACAAATTTTGTTCCAACAAAAATTCCCAGGAAATTTGTTTCACAAATGTAACAAATTCTTGTTTCGAAATTTGTTAGGAAATTATAAAGATTTGTTACGAAACTCTCGCAGTCACAAGATGGCGTTAACGAACACTTGTACACTGAATATTAAATTTTTTTAATGGAACTTGAGCAAACTTGGCTAGTGGTATAAATTTTATTCCAGATTTTTTCTGAAAAAAAACAACATGTTTGTTAAATTTGTTTCCTGGAACAAAATTTTGCAGCATGTAACAAATTTAGGCACAAATTTTGTTCCGAAAAATGTTTCAGAAACAAAATTTCTGACAAAAAATTTTCCCAAACTTTCTGGAAACAAATTACCAACTCTAGTATGTAACAAAATTTGACTCAAAAAATAGAACTTCAACACATTTGGCTACTGTCATAAATCTTAATTATTCCAATTTTTTCTGAGAAAACAAATCATGTCTCTATAATTAGTTTTCTGGAACAAATTATGGCAGTATGAAACAAATTCAGACGCAAAATTTGTTCCCAAGAATGTTTCAGAAACAATCTTTGTAACAAAAATTGTTCCAGAAACAAGTTTTATAGCAAAAAATGTTCCAAATATTTCATGGAACACACTGACATAGACATTTCATGAAGACCGCTTTCCGTTTCCAGAATAAAGTAGGCCTACATTAAAGGTAAAAAAAAGAAAAGCTGTTCAAACGACTAAAATAACTTAATCGTTATTAAAGAGGCACAAATTTACATCCTGTGAGGTTTTCGAGTTATGAATCTGTTAAAAAAGCAATGTCGTATTTCAATCTATTTAAAAATTAAATGTCATTTCAACTATTTTGGTAAACTTGTACAATGAAGAGTTTCGCTTTGTTCAAATGAAGCATTAAGAGAAATGTCAAAACTGCACTCGGATAAACATATTTGCAATAACCTGTAATCATTTCAGCAAATTTAAATCTCCAAATAACTTTTTTATGTACGGTATCAATCCATTTAAAAATTAAACTTGCATATATTTCTGTCACTTTCAACAATTTTTGCAATGCAATTCATATTAGTAAACATTCATGTCAAGTTAAAATGTTGTTTTTACACAAGATAATACAATGCAATTTACTGAAAACAAATCAAACATAAAAACATAACTTTCTTTAAAATGATCAAAAAGGGTTGTATTAGACTATGGTCAAGGTAAAATGTTAATGATAAAAGCAGGGTTACTTTAAATGATGCCTGCAAATATTTACCAACATCTTTATGAAATTGCCCGTTTTAAACAAACAACTATGAATTGTCTAGATTTTTTCTTTAAAACAAGTTTGCAGCACGTTACATTACAAACATATAAAGTTTCATCGTGATACATTTAATATAAAGAGTTTAAAGCTCGGTCAACCTATTGTTGGTGAGTTAAATATGAGTATTTCCAACGGCGCCTTAGAAGCACGCTACGTTCTGTACATAAGTGCTTGTATTAACTAAACGAATTTGAATTTTATAAATCGGTTTGTTGTAACAAGTTTATATGACATTAAATTACCAACATACAAAGTTTCATCGTGATACATTTTATATAAAAAGTTTAAAGCTCGGTCAACCTATTGTTGGTGAGTTAAATATGAGTATTTCCAACGTCGCCTTAGAAGCACGCTATTTTCTGTACATAATTGCTTGTATTAACTAAACGAATTTGACTTTTATAAATCGGTCTGTTGCAACAAGTTTATATGACATTAAATTACCAACATACAAAGTTTCATCGTGATACATTTAATATAAAAAGTTTAAATCTCGGTCAACCTATTTGTTGGTGAGTTAAATATGAGTATTTCCAACGGCGCCTTAGAAGCACGCTACGTTCTGTACATAAGTGCTTGTATTAACTAAACTAATTCGAATTTTATAAATCGGTCTGTTGCAACAAGTTTGTACGGCAATACATTACCAACATATAAAATTTCATCGAAATACATTTAATATAAAGAGTTTAAAAGTCGGTCATCCTAAAGTTGATGATGTAAATATGTCTATTTCTAATCGGCGCCTCAGAAGCACGCTACGTTCTGTACGTAATTGCTTGTAATTACTAAACTAATTTAAATTTTTATAAATCGGTTTGTTGCAACAAGTTTATATGACATAAAATTACCAACATACAAAGTTTCATCGTGATAAATTTTACATAAAAAGTTTAAAGCTCGGTCAACCTATTGTTGGTGAGTTAAATATGAGTATTTCCAACGTCGCCTTAGAAGCGCGCTACGTTCTGTACATAATTGCTTGTATTAACTAAACGAATTTGACTTTTATAAATCGGTCTGTTGCAACAAGTTTATATGACATTAAATTACCAACATACAAAGTTTCATCGTGATACATTTTATATAAAAAGTTTAAAGCTCGGTCAACCTATTGTTGGTGAGTTAAATATGAGTATTTCCAACGGCGCCTTAGAAGCGCGCTACGTTCTGTACATAAGTGCTTGTATTAACTAAACTAATTTGAATTTTATAAATCGGTCTGTTGCAACAAGTTTGTACGGCAATACATTACCAACAGATAAAATTTCATCGAAATACATTTAATATAAAGAGTTTAAAAGTCGGTCATCCTAAAGTTGATGATGTAAATATGTCTATTTCTAATCGGCGCCTCAGAAGTGCGCTACGTTCTGTACGTAATTGCTTGTAATTACTAAACTAATTTAAGTTTTATAAATCGGTTTGTTGCAACAAGTTTATATGACATTAAATTACCAACATACAAAGTTTCATCGTGATACATTTTATATAAAAAGTTTAAAGCCCGGTCAACCTATTTGTTGGTGAGTTAAATATGAGTATTTCCAACGGCGCCTTAGAAGCAGGCTACGTTCTGTACATAAGTGCTTGTATTAACTAAACTAATTTGAATTTTATAAATCGGTTTGTTGCAACAAGTTTATATGACATTAAATTACCAACATACAAAGTTTCATCGTGATACATTTAATATAAAAAGTTTAAAGCTCGGTCAACCTATTGTTGGTGAGTTAAACATATGATTCTTTGCAATGGCGCCTCAGAAGTGCGCTACTTACTGTACATAATTGCTTGTATTAACTAAACGAATTTGAATTTTATAAATCGGTCTGTTGCAACAAGTTTATATGACATTAAATTACCAACATACAAAGTTTCATCGTGATACATTTAATATAAAAAGTTTAAAGCTCGGTCAACCTATTTGTTGGTGAGTTAAATATGAGTATTTCCAACGGCGCCTTAGAAGCACGCTACGTTCTGTACATAAGTGCTTGTATTAACTAAACGAATTTGAATTTTATAAATCGGTCTGTTGCAACAAGTTTGTACGGCAATACATTACCAACATATAAAATTTCATCGAAATACATTTTATATAAAGAGTTTAAAAGTCGGTCATCCTAAAGTTGATGATGTAAATATGTCTATTTCTAATCGGCGCCTCAGAAGCACGCTACGTTCTGTACGTAATTGCTTGTAATTACTAAACTAATTTAAGTTTTATAAATCGGTTTGTTGCAACAAGTTTATATGACATAAAATTACCAACATACAAAGTTTCATCGTGATAAATTTTATATAAAAAGTTTAAAGCTCGGTCAACCTATTGTTGGTGAGTTAAATATGAGTATTTCCAACGGCGCCTTAGAAGCACGCTACGTTCTGTACATAAGTGCTTGTATTAACTAAACGAATTTGAATTTTATAAATCGGTCTGTTGCAACAAGTTTGTACGGCAATACATTTACAACATATAAAATTTCATCGAAATACATTTAATATAAAGAGTTTAAAAGTCGGTCATCCTAAAGTTGATGATGTAAATATGTCTATTTCTAATCGGCGCCTCAGAAGCACGCTACGTTCTGTACGTAATTGCTTGTATTAAGTAAACTAATTTGAGAATAGGTAAATTAATTTTTGCAACTAATTTATATTACATTAGCCTATTTTATGAATATACTAGATTTCATGTGCATACGTGTAATGGAAAATGTTTAAATCCGGTTATTTTAGTTCAAAATCTATTAATAGAAATATTTTATTTATTTTGACAATTTGTGAAAGCGAAACAATTTTTTGCAATGTTTTTACTTTCTTTGTTCATAATTGCATAGCTGCCTTGGTTAGTTTGCTGTAATGATTATGTCATTGCCTTTTAAGCGTTAAATTCCCCTGCTACTGTTCTTTTTTTCATCGGAGTTTCACAGATTAAGTTTTCTCTATTATTAATAGAGTAACAGGCGACATAAATGTTTTCTATATTGTGTTGAGCGATTGAAGGACTAGTGAAAATGCTATGACTGGGTTTATATTTCGAAATTTATAATCAAATACGTTAGTGCTTCCTGTTTTAAACCCCTTTACCTTAATTTAAGTATTAACAAGGAAGTCTAGGCTAGAGGGCGTTTTTTGACGCGCGTTTTCGTGTAGGTAGGAAGTAGTTTTGGTTGTTTTGTATTACAAAACGTTTTGTTTTCTTTAGGCAAGTTGAGCAGGAATCTTTGAAAAGCGCAAACATGTACATAATGGATTTGTTTACGCTCCATTTAAGTCATTGTTTAAAAATATATTTATCATGATTTTTAGTTGAAGATCAATAGGCTAGTCGTAATGAGAACGATGGTTTGATGTTGCTTTTTACTGTCTGAGGTCATAGGCAGCTTTTGTTTCGTTATGGGAATTGGACATTTCGATTAAATTTAATTCAACCAATTCAAATAGCCGCTCCTCTCTGTTGGAAGCTCACAACTAAAAAGCTCACAATGTGTCAAAGTTCATTAGTTTATAAGCAATTTTTGACACTGATGGATTTACATTTAGGTCAGTTACATATAGGCCTACTCTTACTTGAAGTAAATGCATCCTGTAGAAATGACCATTAGTTAATTATGTAAGACAGTGAGGTAGTTTAAAACGCTATTTAGGATACTTATAAGTATATATAGTTACTAGAAAATGTTATGTTGTAACTTGTAAGAGCAGTTCAATGAAATTATACAGTAATGTTAACTACTATATATATCCTTTAACAATTTTTTGTGGCATTCAAATGGATATATTTATTGATTATATATATATATATACTTCATAAATGTATTAAACTATTTATTTTGTATTTATATACCTTTATTGCTATTGTATATATTATTTATTTTATTAATAAGTTGCATGTATAACTGGTATAATAATATATTATGAATACATAAAGGAAAAATTTTAAGTCTACATCTTTTCTTTTTGATATTTTGACAATGGAAGAAAAACAATGTTCGTCAAAAAATTTCAGGTTTTGCAGCTTAACTTTTATAGCTAACTTTTCTGCATGTAGGTTAATGGCTGTTTTGTTAAACTTTGGTATAATATGTTTGTTGTATAATGTTTTTCACATGAATCAATGAAGTTAAAACAATTAAAGTGAAATAATCCATTCTTAGAATGTGAAAAATAAGCATGTCAATTTTCAGAAAACAGGTTTTTAGGCCATAAAATGTTGGGTAAATGTTGTCGTTTCTTTACCACATAGTCATAATAGGTACCCCAATTTATTTTACAGCTTAATATACAGTGTCAAGAATAGACTTAAATTAAGTAATATATTATGAATCATAGGCACGCTTTGATTTTCAATGATAGCATGCTCGTCAAGAGCCTATATTGTACATATTTTGTGGTTAATTTTGCACGATTTTTAAGAATGATTTGACTTATGGAAAGGAACTTTTTTAATTATAGAAGTTGTTTGAGATTAAGGGACTACCAGTTATGTTACACAACATGCCAATATTTTATTTATTGTCAGTAGATGTAATATTTATAATGATACCTTATACTTATGTATGTTTAATTAACTCTATTTTAGTCAGACAACATCAAGACATCATTATCAAGATCTTTCGAGTGACACAGATTCAGATATACCTTCTACAAGTAAATTTTAAGTTAACAAAAACGAGTTTCAAGCTTAATTTATAAGAAATGATAGTAGTTTGGCCAACTAAATTTGAGTTATAGCCTACTTAGGAATTTGACAAGTTGGAAAACACGTATTTGTTTAGTAAATGTTTGCAACAGATTAAACACAATGCAATGTTTGCCAACATTCCTTAGCAAGTGTTTAGCTCGATTTGGCATTGATGTAAAAGGTATAAAATTGAAAAATTTGCTGGAAAGTGCAAAAGTTGGTGCAAAGTGCAAAATTAATGCCAAATCGAGTTGGACACTTGCGGATTGGTGGCCAAATTCAGTTTATTTTGTGCATCGGTTCAATTAATTTCAAAAATTATACCTCATGTATTATTTCATGTTTAGTCAGAGAAAGTCAAGACGTCATCGTCGGCATTTCAGTGACTCTGATTCAGATTTGTCTTCTGTATCGTGAGTTATTTTAATTAGTTAACAGCAATCATGTCTACTAGTTTTCCAAGTTTTTATTCCAGATGTTACCATAATCGTCCACTTCAGACACTGTGCTTGTTTGGGGGTAGAAAGGAAAATTATAAGTTATATCATAACTATTTCATTTTCGTAATATAGTACAGAAAGCCTAAGTATGATAAATGCTTGTATAGATTTTTAAAAATCTTTTATAGCTTGGGGAGAATTACCTTTTATGCTTTTAAAAATTGCGTTTTAGGTAAAATTGGGTCAAACCATATCATCCTCGTTTTTTAAGTCTAAAAATCATACTATAAAGATTGTCTAAAATTTATGTGGCGGTGGCCTGGCCTCCGAAAAACAAAATGCCCATGATTGAACTAAAGCTTTAAATGTGTAGTTGTCATATTTTGCTCTAGTATGTACCACTGAAATTTGGAGTTAAAGAGTTTGAATTATAGTGAGCTGTTTGAATATCATTGGTAGTTGATTTGCCTAGACTGATTAAGTTGTTTAGAGTTTAAAAATTTCAATTTAAGCAAGGTTGAGTTTACATGTTTCTCACGTTTCTCTATTTTCTTTAATTGTTTTTCTTGTATTATTTGGTGTATGTTTAGTTGGGAAAGATCAAGACAACATCTACGAGATATTTCCAGTGATTCAGATTCATACAAATCTCGTGAACAGTGAGTTTAGAATAATAATTTGTTCTACAATTGATTTGCATAAAGTTAACTAACATATATACCTATGGTATTTGTGTTGTTGTCAATTTACAATCTTTTTGTTCTGATATTGCCACATGGTTTGTTATATTGACATACCAGTTTTTGAATTAAATTGAAATATGAAATGTTTATTAACTTTGAACATACCAACTACGCATAAACAAAAATGTTGTAAAATATTCAGTTTTATAGCTACTTTACTGCCATCGGTTATTTTAATGTTAAAACTAAAACTAATAGATATTTATCCTTCCCTATATCATTTTTAGTAGGAAAAAATCAAAATGTCATCATCGACATTTATGTGACATCGATTCAGATTTGTCTTCTTCGTCGTGAGTTACCTATATTTCTATTTTTCTATCATATATCGTATATTCTATAGTTGTCATTGCTACCAGAATATAATTAACTATCGATTTTAGATGCACTAGTCAATCTGTGATGAAGCAACATCAGGTTTTTTTTGGTGAATCTCCTGGCAGCAGAAGAAGGTATTTTATTCAGATAGTACCCTTAGGTGAAATTTTTTACACCATATATCTTCTAATAGCAACAAAGATCACGCTATGCAACAAAGATCACGCTAAAATCGGTGTCAGTTTTAAATTTACTTCCAATTGAAATTTTAACTAACATGAAGCAACTTCACCAGTCCTGGTTATTATTAGACTAAATCAACAAAATTTACATAACTCAAAATGATTTCTTCGCTTCCGATTTTTAAACTTTCACTGTATTTAGTAGGGAAAAATCAAGACATCATCGTTGAGTTGTTTCTAGTGATGCAGATTCAGACAAATCCCGTAAACAGTGCGTTTACGAAATTGGTTTTACTATTTACAAGAAATTAGCTTTGGAACATGCTTATTGAATTTGTGCTAATTTAGAGTGTTTGTACTGTGATATTGTTTAACAAGTTGTAATGCACATACAATTATGCAAATAATAGCAAATACCACCAAAGCCACCGAAGAGCTTATTGTATTGTAGCTTATTTAACAAAGCGGGTATCGGGCCACGATTATCAGTTTTCATGCTTAACTTGCACTTTCTGAATATAGTTTATTGATTTCTGGTTTAGAATGTTTCCTGCATAAGCTAATATTGTTATGGCATTGTTTTGCACATAGACAGAGAAAATCAAGATATCTTCATCAGGGATATTCAAGTGATTTAACATCAGACTCATCTCCTAAACTGTGAGTTAGTTAAAAGCTAATAAATTCACCTGCTATGATAACTGTTTACTGATACTTTTACTGCATTGAAAACATTTTTTTAGAATTGTAACAGAATGCAAAGTTTGTTATAGCAAGTCTTTCCAAATTATTTTACATTAATGAGGGCTGGGGATTACTTATACCAAAATCCTTTGACTCTTACTCTTCCATATATAACATATATTTTTTACAACTTTTGACCAGCATGCCAAAGAAATTTGATTTGCAATTAATCACTTACTACTGCATTGTCTTAACAAGTCTTTGATGAATGTTTGTTTTAATGCACAAGCTGACATTTAAGCATACCATACTAAGTGTGATCCTTAATTGTTCTTTTAACTTTAACTTGTGTGATGCCATTATTGTCCTCTGGGGACAGCAGGAAAGTAAAGCGTAGAAAATAATAAGTTGTAACAGTAGCTTCATTCACATGGCATGTTTGAAAACAATACTTTGTGCTCACAACACATATGCAATATATTAATTATAATTTAATAATAGCTGCGTAAACCTTTTCTGGATTTTTACAAAGCAATAGAGGAATGTCTGTTTGAGTCCTGGTTTAATTGGTCTTTTTTGTGCCAGCCATATTGCAATCATGATTAGGATACTAGAGTGGTTGTGTAAGTGAAAGAATTTGCTATATAGCGCTTCAGTGAAACAAGCTTCATTTTTACTCTTCAGTTAAATATTCAAACATTGTCAGTTTTTCTGGCTGCTTAACGATGTGTATGCTCAGACATTCATACAATAATGCAACATTACAAACTGTAAGACTATCGCAGTATGAACAGGATTCACTGCCTGATTAAGACCCATGTTCATTGCCCAGAAGTTGAACTACAACAGTTACAAAAACATTTTGTTTAATATTTGTTAGATTGAGTTTTCAAGAACCTGTGATAAATAAATACTAATTTTAACTCTTAAATAAGTATAAAATACACATTGTATATATTTTAGTTTCAGAAAATCAAGGCGTCAGCGTCAACATTTTTCAAGTTACTCTTCTGGAAATCGAAAACGGTGTGTGTAATTATCGCATGCTTTAAAATCTGTAATGTTGTTACGTTAGCAAGTTTTGAATCATTACTATATTAACTGATATTGAAGAAAAATAGCTACAAATTGCGTTTTCGATATGTTTTTGGAGTACAACAGGTTTTTATAAAATTTCAAAATAAAACAATTTTTCCAGATGTTTGGAGAAATGTAATAGATGTGAATACTGTATTTACTTGATGTTTATTGTTGACATGGTATGATAATCTTTATTCTTAGACTGAAAAAAGTCTTTGCACAACTTAAACCTGGCAATGATTTCTTATTGCATTAGCCCCATTTTTTCATGTCTACATCAACTGATAGGGTTACATTTGTGGCCATGACACCCTCTCATTAGAGATACATTGATAAGCAAATTGGAAAATTTCCAATTGTTTGACCATGCACGACCTGTTGTTACTGATTGATTAGTTATTTACTTGTTCTTTCGTATGAGGTCGGCTCAAGCATATTCAGAGCCTATCAATTGCAGCCAATTCTTCCCATCTTCGTCAGGGGTCTTCAGGTCCCCTTGGCCTATGGGTGGGTGTAGGACACGACAGTCGAAGATGATATGTTCTGCTGTTTTTGATTCTGCACCGCAAATGCATGATAGTATATAGTGCACTGCATTCCTGCTTTACCTTGCGTGCATGGTTCATGTCTGCATTACTAAAACGGCCATTGGCTAGGAGCTGTCCGGTTATGGAATTTGCTGTAATCGGGCAACGTTTTGACTGGGAGTTTCGTCCAGTGAGATGGTTAACGATCTACCACGCTTTTCTGCTGGAATGCGTGAAATCAATGTCCTTTACAGTATCCTCCCAGCACTTCCTACGTTTTTTGTCGAGGCATTTTAGCAGGTCTGTGGCCTTGGAGGCAGCATCACTAGGTTTCTCGGCACTCACGAATGTGTCATAGTGGTTATTACACTCAACATCCCATGTAGGGATGCAGTGTTGACGACGGCCACTTGGTATGATCTTCCTTGCAGCGTCAGTGAGTAACTGGCAGAACGCAGAGTAGGCTGCATTCAAGTTGGTCGAGTTGGGGTCTGGTAGCTTTTCAGATCCAGACTCGACCAATCGAGTGTATTGTTGCCATCTGGCTTTCTGGAAGTTCCATCTTTTGACTGGTTTTGTTTTCAAAGGTTCTATTGGGTTCATTGGTTTTATTAGTGGAGGTCTATGTTGAGATCTTGGGAATTTATCCAAAATAAAACGTCTCGGGCCAGGTCCAGTGTTGAGGTTTGCGAAAGCCAGGTCAGGGTTGGAGGTGGTGTTCCATCTGTCTGAGCAGAAACTGCCGGGCGGTTTATAGTCAAACAAAAGGTGGACATCGGAGGCCGAAGCCCATTCTTCAAGTGCTGCGCCATCGTGGTTTGTAGCGCTGTAGCCCAAGATAGTACTGTGGCAGTAGAAATCGCCAGCATAGACGACGGGGATGGAATTTTTAAGTAGCCTGGCAGGGGACGGTTTGTAGACATCAATGACATTAACGCCTTCCACCTCTACAGCCGTCCATTCTGTTTCAGAGTTAGCCAAGGTGTATCCGGCAATCTTGAGGTGGGATGTATCAATTACATGGGTTTCTTGTTGGAGGATGGCGGTGACTTTGTGGTTACTCACAAGGTGTTCCAAGATGTTGATTTTGGCTTTTGTGAGACCTTCTACATTCAGCTGTAACAGCGTGACACCTTCCCGTTCGGCAGTTTGAGCTGCCTGCCCTAAGAAGGGCAAATGTTTCGGGTCAGTATTAGGCTGCTGGGGCTGAGTTCGCATTTTGCTAGATAGCTTCTTATTTGCTTTTCCAGGTTGTTGATATTGGTCTGACAGACGTCAGTTTCTAGGATTCACCACGATGAGGTCATCAACTTAAATCCCTTCAACTTGAAGTTATTTACTAATGTGTCCATCAGTTTACTGTTTGTCTTTGTGCAATGCTTTAGATTAATCATAAACTGTTTTTTTTGCATTGGAAAATTATATGGATTTGTTAATTCTAAAAAAACAAGTTGTGCTGGTAAACCCTTGAATGGTCTCTGCATTAAAATTTCAACTCATATTTTTTCTGTACGTGCTACTACATAGCATTTTTTGAAAACAAAGCAAAGAATTGGTTGCATTTTTACAATGAATTTTTAAAATAAAAAAATTTAAATATGCAATGATTTTTGTTCGATTTTTTATGGCTGTGTCTTTAATTTAAGAGATGTAGATGTTAAAACTAAATGTAGCTTCTGACCTTTACAAAGAAAATTTTTTGGTTCCTTGTTCTGGCAACTTTTAACCAACCTGATACAAAGCATTTTGTAATATTAGTTATCGGTCTATGTAGCTGGTTACTTACACATTTTGACTAATATGAGTTAATTGTGATTTGTTTATTAGAAACAAAAATGTAGACACAAAGGCTTCCGCTTCGTCTGTGATGTCAAGAAATATTAAAAGGTAAGTTTTTATAGCATACAAAAACTGTGCAAATATAACTTTTGACTTGGTATACGCAACAGTTTAATTTGGTGCAGCAGTTCGGTTTGAATTACTTCTGTTCCTTGTTTTGTTGGAATAATTCAAATATACAGTAATCTTCTTTGCCTGTGTTAACAGGACTGACAGTTTCGGTTTATGTAATCCCTGTTACTTTATTTTATTTTATTTATACATTTTCGGTAGTTAAATGAGATATATGTAAAATTAATATATTATTAATATTCTTTCTCATAAGACTAGAGTAGCTTATCAGTCATTATGATGATTGTTTCCTTTCTGTTCATGTGAATAGAACTGATTGCTCTATTTCTATACTTTAAAGGTCTTCGGCACGGAGAATTATAAGGACATGTCCCTATTGTGAAAAAACCTATGTAAATGTTTCTAATCACTGCAAGAAACACCCAGACATACCCAAGGAAAACTTATTATATGACAGCTTTGCTAAAAAAATGAAAAAAGCTGGTTATGAGCAGTTTGCAGGTTATTCCTGCACACTATGTGGGAGGTCTGTGCTAGGTATCGAAAGTCACATCAAGCACAAACATAAAGAAATAATTTTAAAGTCAGAGGAATTCAATAAAAGTTGTGAAGAATCAAAGGTTAAGAAGTCTGATTTATAGTTTTATTTGACAAGATACATTTTATGATGTTACACACCCTTCTGAAATTGTGCAAACAGCTCGAATATATCTGGAGGAGATTGCAAGTAAGAAAAATACTAACAATATTGTGTAGTGTCATATCTCTTGTATCAGTTTTGTGTTTGATTGATGCATTGATAATGAAAACTGTTAATCCGTGATTACATTTTTTGTAGCATAGTTAAATTTACTTTACTTTTAGTGAAAACGGTTTCTGAAAGTGGTGTAAAATCTAACACAGGTATGTAGGTGTCTTATTTACCAAAATTCTTAATCGAAATTTTATTTCTTATTTTTTTATAAAAGATGGGCCCGGTTAGTACTTGGATGGGTGACCGCCTGGGAATACCGGGTGTTGTAAGCATTTTAGTCATGTTGTATATTTCAATGAAATTTATAGCAACTGTGTGCGTTTTTGAATTTCCTCTGCAATCGAATTATAATTGAAAAGGCCATTTTTCTTCCTTTTGAAATCATCTACGACCATACCAGGTTGAGTAGACCCGATCTCGTTCGATCTCGGAAGTTAAGCAACCTTGGGCCCGGTTAGTAAGTACTTGGATGGGTGACCGCCTGGGAATACCGGGTGTTGTAAGCATTTTAGTCATGCTGTAGATTTCAATGAAATTTATAGCAACTGTGTGCATTTTTGAATTTCCTATGCAATCGAATTATAATTGAAAAAGCCTTTTTAGTTCTTTTGAAATCGCCTACGACCATACCAGGTTGAGTAGACCCGATCTCGTTCGATCTCGGAAGTTAAGCAACCTCGGGCCTGGTTAGTAGGTACTTGGATGGGTGACCGCCTGGGAATACCGGGTGTTGTAAGCATTTTAGTCATGCTGTATATTTCAATGAAATTTATAGAAACTGTGTGCATTTTTGAATTTCCTATGCAATCAAATTATAATTGAAAAGGCCTTTTTATTTCTTTTGAAATCGCCTACGACCATACCAGCTTGAGTAGAACCGATCTCGTTCGATCTCGGTAGTTAAGCAACCTCGGGCCCTGTTAGTACTTGGATGGGTGACCGCCTGGGAATACCGGTTGTTGTAAGCATTTTAATCATGCTGTATATTTCAATGAAATTTATAGCAACTGTTTGCGTTTTCGAATTTCCTATGCAATCGAATTATAATTGAAAAGGCTATTTTGTTTCTTTTGATATCACCTATGACCATATCAGGTTGAGTAGACCCGATCTCGTTCGATCTCGGAAGTTAAGCAACCTCGGGCCCGGTTAGTACTTGGATGGGTGACCGCCTGGGAATACAGGGTGTTGTAAGCATTTTAGTCATGCTGTATATTTCAATGAAATTTATAGCAACTGTGTGCGTTTTTGAATTTCCTATGGAATGGAATTATAATTGAAAAAGCCATTTTTCTTTCTTTTGAAATCGCCTACGACCATACCAGGTTGAGTAGACCCGATCTCGTTCGATCTCGGTAGTTAAGCAACCTCGGGCCCGGTTAGTACTTGGATGGGTGACCGCCTGAGAATACCGGGTGTTGTAAGCATTTTAATCATGCTGTATATTTCAATGAAATTTATAGCAACTGTTTGCGTTTTCGAATTTCCTATGCAATCGAATAATAATTGAAAAGGCCATTTTCTTTCTTTTGATATCGCCTACGACCATATCCGGTTGAGTAGACCCGATCTCGTTCGATCTAGGAAGTTTAGCAACCTTGGGCCCGGTTAGTACTTGGATGGGTGACTGCCTGGGAATACCGGGTGTTGTAAGCATTTTAGTCATGCTGTATATTTCAATCAAACATATAGCAACTGTTTGCGTTTTTAACTTTCCTATGCAATCGAATTATAATTCAAAAGGCCATTTTCTTACTTTTGAAATCGCCTACGACCATACCAGGTTGAGTAGACCCGATCTCGTTCGATCTCGGAAGTTAAGCAAACTTGGGCCCGGTTAGTACTTGGATGGGTGACCGCCTGGGAATACCGGGTGTTGTAAGCATTTTAGTCATGTTGTATATTTCAATGAAATTTATAGCAACTGTGTGCGTTTTTGAATTTCCTCTGCAATCGAATTATAATTGAAAAGGCCATTTTTCTTCCTTTTGAAATCATCTACGACCATACCAGGTTGAGTAGACCCGATCTCGTTCGATCTCGGAAGTTAAGCAACCTTGGGCCCGGTTAGTAAGTACTTGGATGGGTGACCGCCTGGGAATACCGGGTGTTGTAAGCATTTTAGTCATGCTGTATATTTCAATGAAATTTATAGCAACTGTGTGCATTTTTGAATTTCCTATGCAATCGAATTATAATTGAAAAGGCCTTTTTATTTCTTTTGAAATCGCCTACGACCATACCAGGTTGAGTAGACCCGATCTCGTTCGATCTCGGAAGTTTAGCAACCTCGGGCCTGGTTAGTAGGTACTTGGATGGGTGACCGCCTGGGAATACCGGGTGTTGTAAGCATTTTAGTCATGCTGTATATTTCAATGAAATTTATAGAAACTGTGTGCATTTTTGAATTTCCTATCAATCAAATTATAATTGAAAAGGCCTTTTTATTTCTTTTGAAATCGCCTACGACCATACCAGCTTGAGTAGAACCGATCTCGTTCGATCTCGGTAGTTAAGCAACCTCGGGCCCTGTTAGTACTTGGATGGGTGACCGCCTGGGAATACCGGTTGTTGTAAGCATTTTAATCATGCTGTATACTTCAATGAAATTTATAGCAACTGTTTGCGTTTTCGAATTTCTTATGCAATCGAATTATAATTGAAAAGTCTATTTTCTTTCTTTTGATATCGCCTACGACCATATCAGGTTGAATAGACCCGATCTCGTTCGATCTCGGAAGTTAAGCAACCTCGGGCCCGGTTAGTACTTGGATGGGTGATCGCCTGGGAATACAGGGTGTTGTAAGCATTTTAGTCATGCTGTATATTTCAATGAAATTTATAGCAACCGTGTGCATTTTTGAATTTCCTATGCAATCGAATTATAATTGAAAAGGCCTTTTTATTTCTTTTGAAATCGCCTACGACCATACCAGGTTGAGTAGACCCGATCGCGTTCGATCTCGGTAGTTAAGCAACCTCGGGCCCGGTTAGTACTTGGATGGGTGACCGCCTGAGAATACCGGGTGTTGTAAGCATTTTAATCATGCTGTATATTTCAATGAAATTTATAGCAACTGTTTGCGTTTTCGAATTTCCTATGCAATCGAATAATAATTGAAATGGCCTTTTTATTTCTTTTGAAATCGCCTACGACCACACCAAGTTGAGTAGACCCGATCTCGTTCGATCTCGGTAGTTAAGCAACCTCGGACCCGGTTAGTACTTGGATGGGTGACCGCCTGGGAATACCGGGTGTTGTAAGCATTTTAGTCATGCTGTATATTTCAATGAAATTTATAGCAACTGTGTGCATTTTTGAATTTCCTATGCAATCGAATTATAATTGAAAAGGCCTTTTTATTTCTTTTGAAATCGCCTACGACCATACCAGGTTGAGTAGACCCGATCTCGTTCGATCTCGGTAGTTAAGCAACCTCGGGCCCTGTTAGTACTTGGATGGGTGACCGCCTGGGAATACCGGTTGTTGTAAGCATTTTAATCATGCTGTATACTTCAATGAAATTTATAGCAACTGTTTGCGTTTTCGAATTTCTTATGCAATCGAATTATAATTGAAAAGTCTATTTTCTTTCTTTTGATATCTCCTACGACCATATCAGGTTGAATAGACCCGATCTCGTTCGATCTCGGAAGTTAAGCAACCTCGGGCCCGGTTAGTACTTGGATGGGTGATCGCCTGGGAATACAGGGTGTTGTAAGCATTTTAGTCATGCTGTATATTTCAATGAAATTTATAGCAACCGTGTGCATTTTTGAATTTCCTATGCAATCGAATTATAATTGAAAAGGCCTTTTTATTTCTTTTGAAATCGCCTACGACCATACCAGGTTGAGTAGACCCGATCGCGTTCGATCTCGGTAGTTAAGCAACCTCGGGCCCGGTTAGTACTTGGATGGGTGACCGCCTGGGAATACCGGGTGTTGTAAGCATTTTAATCATGCTGTATATTTCAATGAAATTTATAGCAACTGTTTGCGTTTTCGAATTTCCTATGCAATCGAATAATAATTGAAAAGGCCATTTTCTTTCTTTTGATATCGCCTACGACCATATCCGGTTGAGTAGACCCGATCTCGTTCGATCTCGGAAGTTTAGCAACCTTGGGCCCGGTTAGTACTTGGATGGGTGACTGCCTGGGAATACCGGGTGTTGTAAGCATTTTAGTCATGCTGTATATTTCAATCAAACATATAGCAACTGTTTGCGTTTTTAACTTTCCTATGCAATCGAATTATAATTCAAAAGGCCATTTTCTTTCTTTTGAAATCGCCTACGACCATACCAGGTTGAGTAGACCCGATCTCGTTCGATCTCGGAAGTTAAGCAAACTTGGGCCCGGTTAGTACTTGGATGGGTGACCGCCTGGGAATACCGGGTGTTGTAAGCATTTTAGTCATGTTGTATATTTCAATGAAATTTATAGCAACTGTGTGCGTTTTTGAATTTCCTCTGCAATCGAATTATAATTGAAAAGGCCATTTTTCTTCCTTTTGAAATCATCTACGACCATACCAGGTTGAGTAGACCCGATCTCGTTCGATCTCGGAAGTTAAGCAACCTTGGGCCCGGTTAGTAAGTACTTGGATGGGTGACCGCCTGGGAATACCGGGTGTTGTAAGCATTTTAGTCATGCTGTAGATTTCAATGAAATTTATAGCAACTGTGTGCATTTTTGAATTTCCTATGCAATCGAATTATAATTGAAAAAGCCTTTTTATTTCTTTTGAAATCGCCTACGACCATACCAGGTTGAGTAGACCCGATCTCGTTCGATCTCGGAAGTTAAGCAACCTCGGGCCTGGTTAGTAGGTACTTGGATGGGTGACCGCCTGGGAATACCGGGTGTTGTAAGCATTTTAGTCATGCTGTATATTTCAATGAAATTTATAGAAACTGTGTGCATTTTTGAATTTCCTATGCAATCAAATTATAATTGAAAAGGCCTTTTTATTTCTTTTGAAATCGCCTACGACCATACCAGCTTGAGTAGAACCGATCTCGTTCGATCTCGGTAGTTAAGCAACCTCGGGCCCTGTTAGTACTTGGATGGGTGACCGCCTGGGAATACCGGTTGTTGTAAGCATTTTAATCATGCTGTATATTTCAATGAAATTTATAGCAACTGTTTGCGTTTTCGAATTTCCTATGCAATCGAATTATAATTGAAAAGGCTATTTTGTTTCTTTTGATATCACCTATGACCATATCAGGTTGAGTAGACCCGATCTCGTTCGATCTCGGAAGTTAAGCAAACTTGGGCCCGGTTAGTACTTGGATGGGTGACCGCCTGGGAATACCGGTTGTTGTAAGCATTTTAATCATGCTGTATATTTCAATGAAATTTATAGCAACTGTTGGCGTTTTCGAATTTCCTATGCAATCGAATTATAATTCAAAAGGCCATTTTCTTTCTTTTGAAATCGCCTACGACCATACCAGGTTGAGTAGACCCGATCTCGTTCGATCTCGGAAGTTAAGCAAACTTGGGCCCGGTTAGTACTTGGATGGGTGACCGCCTGGGAATACCGGGTGTTGTAAGCATTTTAGTCATGTTGTATATTTCAATGAAATTTATAGCAACTGTGTGCGTTTTTGAATTTCCTCTGCAATCGAATTATAATTGAAAAGGCCATTTTTCTTCCTTTTGAAATCATCTACGACCATACCAGGTTGAGTAGACCCGATCTCGTTCGATCTCGGAAGTTAAGCAACCTTGGGCCCGGTTAGTAAGTACTTGGATGGGTGACCGCCTGGGAATACCGGGTGTTGTAAGCATTTTAGTCATGCTGTAGATTTCAATGAAATTTATAGCAACTGTGTGCATTTTTGAATTTCCTATGCAATCGAATTATAATTGAAAAAGCCTTTTTATTTCTTTTGAAATCGCCTACGACCATACCAGGTTGAGTAGACCCGATCTCGTTCGATCTCGGAAGTTAAGCAACCTCGGGCCTGGTTAGTAGGTACTTGGATGGGTGACCGCCTGGGAATACCGGGTGTTGTAAGCATTTTAGTCATGCTGTATATTTCAATGAAATTTATAGAAACTGTGTGCATTTTTGAATTTCCTATGCAATCAAATTATAATTGAAAAGGCCTTTTTATTTCTTTTGAAATCGCCTACGACCATACCAGCTTGAGTAGAACCGATCTCGTTCGATCTCGGTAGTTAAGCAACCTCGGGCCCTGTTAGTACTTGGATGGGTGACCGCCTGGGAATACCGGTTGTTGTAAGCATTTTAATCATGCTGTATATTTCAATGAAATTTATAGCAACTGTTGGCGTTTTCGAATTTCCTATGCAATCGAATTATAATTGAAAAGGCTATTTTGTTTCTTTTGATATCACCTATGACCATATCAGGTTGAGTAGACCCGATCTCGTTCGATCTCGGAAGTTAAGCAACCTCGGGCCCGGTTAGTAGGTACTTGGATGGGTGACCGCCTGGGAATACCGGGTGTTGTAAGCATTTTAGTCATGCTGTATATTTCCATGAAATTTATAGCAACCGTGTGCATTTTTGAATTTCCTATGCAATCGAATTATAATTGAAAAGGCCTTTTTATTTCTTTTGAAATCGCCTACGACCATACCAGGTTGAGTAGACCCGATCTCGTTCGATCTCGGTAGTTAAGCAACCTCGGGCCCGGTTAGTACTTGGATGGGTGACCGCCTGAGAATACCGGGTGTTGTAAGCATTTTAATCATGCTGTATATTTCAATGAAATTTATAGCAACTGTTTGCGTTTTCGAATTTCCTATGCAATCGAATAATAATTGAAAAGGCCATTTTCTTTCTTTTGATATCGCCTACGACCATATCCGGTTGAGTAGACCCGATCTCGTTCGATCTCGGAAGTTTAGCAACCTTGGGCCCGGTTAGTACTTGGATGGGTGACTGCCTGGGAATACCGGGTGTTGTAAGCATTTTAGTCATGCTGTATATTTCAATCAAACATATAGCAACTGTTTGCGTTTTTAACTTTCCTATGCAATCGAATTATAATTCAAAAGGTCATTTTCTTTCTTTTGAAATCGCCTACGACCATACCAGGTTGAGTAGACCCGATCTCGTTCGATCTCGGAAGTTAAGCAACCTCGGGCCTGGTTAGTAGGTACTTGGATGGGTGACCGCCTGGGAATACCGGGTGTTGTAAGCATTTTAGTCATGCTGTATATTTCAATGAAATTTATAGAAACTGTGTGCATTTTTGAATTTCCTATGCAATCAAATATAATTGAAAAGGCCTTTTTATTTCTTTTGAAATCATCTACGACCATACCAGGTTGAGTAGACCCGATCTCGTTCGATCTCGGAAGTTAAGCAACCTTGGGCCCGGTTAGTAAGTACTTGGATGGGTAACCGCCTGGGAATACCGGGTTTTGTAAGCATTTTAGTCATGCTGTATATTTCAATGAAATTTATAGCAACTGTGTGCATTTTTGAATTTCCTATGCAATCGAATTATAATTGAAAAGGCCTTTTTATTTCTTTTGAAATCGCCTACGACCATACCAGGTTGAGTAGACCCGATCTCGTTCGATCTCGGAAGTTAAGAAACCTCGGGCCTGGTTAGTAGGTACTTGGATGGGTGACCGCCTGGGAATACCGGGTGTTGTAAGCATTTTAGTCATGCTGTATATTTCAATGAAATTTATAGAAACTGTGTGCATTTTTGAATTTCCTATGCAATCAAATTATAATTGAAAAGGCCTTTTTATTTCTTTTGAAATCGCCTACGACCATACCAGGTTGAGTAGACCCGATCGCGTTCGATCTCGGTAGTTAAGCAACCTCGGGCCCGGTTAGTACTTGGATGGGTGACCCCCTGAGAATACCGGGTGTTGTAAGCATTTTAATCATGCTGTATATTTCAATGAAATTTATAGCAACTGTTTGCGTTTTCGAATTTCCTATGCAATCGAATAATAATTGAAAAGTCTATTTACTTTCTTTTGATATCGCCTACGACCATATCCGGTTGAGTAGACCCGATCTCGTTCGATCTAGGAAGTTTAGCAACCTTGTGCCCGGTTAGTACTTGGATGGGTGACTGCCTGGGAATACCGGGTGTTGTAAGCATTTTAGTCATGCTGTATATTTCAATCAAACATATAGCAACTGTTTGCCTTTTTAACTTTCCTATGCAATCGAATTATAATTCAAAAGGCCATTTTCTTTCTTTTGAAATCGCCTACGACCATACCAGGTTGAGTAGACCCGATCTCGTTCGATCTCGGAAGTTAAGCAAACTTGGGCCCGGTTAGTACTTGGATGGGTGACCGCCTGGGAATACCGGGTGTTGTAAGCATTTTAGTCATGTTGTATATTTCAATGAAATTTATAGCAACTGTGTGCGTTTTTGAATTTCCTCTGCAATCGAATTATAATTGAAAAGGCCATTTTTCTTCCTTTTGAAATCATCTACGACCATACCAGGTTGAGTAGACCCGATCTCGTTCGATCTCGGAAGTTAAGCAACCTTGGGCCCGGTTAGTAAGTACTTGGATGGGTGACCGCCTGGGAATACCGGGTGTTGTAAGCATTTTAGTCATGCTGTAGATTTCAATGAAATTTATAGCAACTGTGTGCATTTTTGAATTTCCTATGCAATCGAATTATAATTGAAAAGGCCTTTTTATTTCTTTTGAAATCGCCTACGACCATACCAGGTTGAGTAGACCCGATCTCGTTCGATCTCGGAAGTTAAGCAACCTCGGGCCTGGTTAGTAGGTACTTGGATGGGTGACCGCCTGGGAATACCGGGTGTTGTAAGCATTTTAGTCATGCTGTATATTTCAATGAAATTTATAGAAACTGTGTGCATTTTTGAATTTCCTATGCAATCAAATTATAATTGAAAAGGCCTTTTTATTTCTTTTGAAATCGCCTACGACCATACCAGCTTGAGTAGAACCGATCTCGTTCGATCTCGGTAGTTAAGCAACCTCGGGCCCTGTTAGTACTTGGATGGGTGACCGCCTGGGAATACCGGTTGTTGTAAGCATTTTAATCATGCTGTATATTTCAATGAAATTTATAGCAACTGTTTGCGTTTTCGAATTTCCTATGCAATCGAATTATAATTGAAAAGGCTATTTTGTTTCTTTTGATATCACCTATGACCATATCAGGTTGAGTAGACCCGATCTCGTTCGATCTCGGAAGTTAAGCAACCTCGGGCCCGGTTAGTACTTGGATGGGTGACCACCTGGGAATACAGGGTGTTGTAAGCATTTTAGTCATGCTGTATATTTCAATGAAATTTATAGCAACTGTGTGCGTTTTTGAATTTCCTATGGAATGGAATTATAATTGAAAAAGCCATTTTTCTTTCTTTTGAAATCGCCTACGACCATACCAGGTTGAGTAGACCCGATCTCGTTCGATCTCGGAAGTTAAGCAACCTCGGGCCCGGTTAGTAGGTACTTGGATGGGTGACCGCCTGGGAATGCCGGGTGTTGTAAGCATTTTAGTCATGCTGTATATTTCAATGAAATTTTTAGCAACCGTGTGCATTTTTGAATTTCCTATGCAATCGAATTATAATTGAAAAGGCCTTATTATTTCTTTTGAAATCGCCTACGACCATACCAGGTTGAGTAGACCCGATCTCGTTCGATCTCGGTAGTTAAGCAACCTCGGGCCCGGTTAGTAGGTACTTGGATGGGTGACCGCCTGAGAATACCGGGTGTTGTAAGCATTTTAATCATGCTGTATATTTCAATGAAATTTATAGCAACTGTTTGCGTTTTCGAATTTCCTATGCAATCGAATAATAATTGAAAAGGCCATTTTGTTTCTTTTGATATCGCCTACGACCATATCCGGTTGAGTAGACCCGATCTCGTTCGATCTAGGAAGTTTAGCAACCTTGGGCCCGGTTAGTACTTGGATGGGTGACTGCCTGGGAATACCGGGTGTTGTAAGCATTTTAGTCATGCTGTATATTTCAATCAAACATATAGCAACTGTTTGCGTTTTTAACTTTCCTATGCAATCGAATTATAATTCAAAAGGCCATTTTCTTTCTTTTGAAATCGCCTACGACCATACCAGGTTGAGTAGACCCGATCTCGTTCGATCTCGGAAGTTAAGCAAACTTGGGCCCGGTTAGTACTTGGATGGGTGACCGCCTGGGAATACCGGGTGTTGTAAGCATTTTAGTCATGTTGTATATTTCAATGAAATTTATAGCAACTGTGTGCGTTTTTGAATTTCCTCTGCAATCGAATTATAATTGAAAAGGCCATTTTTCTTCCTTTTGAAATCATCTACGACCATACCAGGTTGAGTAGACCCGATCTCGTTCGATCTCGGAAGTTAAGCAACCTTGGGCCCGGTTAGTAAGTACTTGGATGGGTGACCGCCTGGGATTACCGGGTGTTGTAAGCATTTTAGTCATGCTGTATATTTCAATGAAATTTATAGCAACTGTGTGCATTTTTGAATTTCCTATGCAATCGAATTATAATTGAAAAGGCCTTTTTATTTCTTTTGAAATCGCCTACGACCATACCAGGTTGAGTAGACCCGATCTCGTTCGATCTCGGAAGTTAAGCAACCTCGGGCCTGGTTAGTAGGTACTTGGATGGGTGACCGCCTGGGAATACCGGGTGTTGTAAGCATTTTAGTCATGCTGTATATTTCAATGAAATTTATAGAAACTGTGTGCATTTTTGAATTTCCTATGCAATCAAATTATAATTGAAAAGGCCTTTTTATTTCTTTTGAAATCGCCTACGACCATACCAGGTTGAGTAGACCCGATCGCGTTCGATCTCGGAAGTTAAGCAACCTCGGGCCCGGTTAGTACTTGGATGGGTGACCGCCTGAGAATACCGGGTGTTGTAAGCATTTTAATCATGCTGTATATTTCAATGAAATTTATAGCAACTGTTTGCGTTTTCGAATTTCCTATGCAATCGAATAATAATTGAAAAGGCCATTTTGTTTCTTTTGATATCGCCTACGACCATATCCGGTTGAGTAGACCCGATCTCGTTCGATCTAGGAAGTTTAGCAACCTTGGGCCCGGTTAGTACTTGGATGGGTGACTGCCTGGGAATACCGGGTGTTGTAAGCATTTTAGTCATGCTGTATATTTCAATCAAACATATAGCAACTGTTTGCGTTTTTAACTTTCCTATGCAATCGAATTATAATTGAAAAGTCCATTTTCTTTCTTTTGAAATCGCCTACGACCATACCAGGTTGAGTAGACCCGATCTCGTTCGATCTCGGAAGTTAAGCAAACTTGGGCCCGGTTAGTACTTGGATGGGTGACCGCCTGGGAATACCGGGTGTTGTAAGCATTTTAGTCATGTTGTATGTTTCAATGAAATTTATAGCAACTGTGTGCGTTTTTGAATTTCCTCTGCAATCGAATTATAATTGAAAAGGCCATTTTTCTTCCTTTTGAAATCATCTACGACCATACCAGGTTGAGTAGACCCGATCTCGTTCGATCTCGGAAGTTAAGCAACCTTGGGCCCGGTTAGTAAGTACTTGGATGGGTGACCGCCTGGGAATACCGGGTGTTGTAAGCATTTTAGTCATGCTGTAGATGTCAATGAAATTTATAGCAACTGTGTGCATTTTTGAATTTCCTATGCAATCGAATTATAATTGAAAAAGCCTTTTTATTTCTTTTGAAATCGCCTACGACCATACCAGGTTGAGTAGACCCGATCTCGTTCGATCTCGGAAGTTAAGCAACCTCGGGGCTGGTTAGTAGGTACTTGGATGGGTGACCGCCTGGGAATACCGGGTGTTGTAAGCATTTTAGTCATGCTGTATATTTCAATGAAATTTATAGAAACTGTGTGCATTTTTGAATTTCCTATGCAATCGAATTATAATTGAAAAGGCCTTTTTATTTCTTTTGAAATCGCCTACGACCATACCAGCTTGAGTAGAACCGATCTCGTTCGATCTCGGTAGTTAAGCAACCTCGGGCCCTGTTAGTACTTGGATGGGTGACCGCCTGGGAATACCGGTTGTTGTAAGCATTTTAATCATGCTGTATACTTCAATGAAATTTATAGCAACTGTTGGCGTTTTCGAATTTCCTATGCAATCGAATTATAATTGAAAAGGCTATTTTGTTTCTTTTGATATCACCTATGACCATATCAGGTTGAGTAGACCCGATCTCGTTCGATCTCGGAAGTTAAGCAACCTCGGGCCCGGTTAGTACTTGGATGGGTGACCGCCTGGGAATACAGGGTGTTGTAAGCATTTTAGTCATGCTGTATATTTCAATGAAATTTATAGCAACTGTGTGCGTTTTTGAATTTCCTATGGAATGGAATTATAATTGAAAAAGCCATTTTTCTTTCTTTTGAAATCGCCTACGACCATACCAGGTTGAGTAGACCCGATCTCGTTCGATCTCGGAAGTTAAGCAACCTCGGGCCCGGTTAGTAGGTACTTGGATGGGTGACCGCCTGGGAATACCGGGTGTTGTAAGCATTTTAGTCATGCTGTATATTTCCATGAAATTTATAGCAACCGTGTGCATTTTTGAATTTCCTATGCAATCGAATTATAATTGAAAAGGCCTTTTTATTTCTTTTGAAATCGCCTACGACCATACCAGGTTGAGTAGACCCGATCTCGTTCGATCTCGGTAGTTAAGCAACCTCGGGCCCGGTTAGTACTTGGATGGGTGACCGCCTGAGAATACCGGGTGTTGTAAGCATTTTAATCATGCTGTATATTTCAATGAAATTTATAGCAACTGTTTGCGTTTTCGAATTTCCTATGCAATCGAATAATAATTGAAAAGGCCATTTTCTTTCTTTTGATATCGCCTACGACCATATCCGGTTGAGTAGACCCGATCTCGTTCGATCTAGGAAGTTTAGCAACCTTGGGCCCGGTTAGTACTTGGATGGGTGACTGCCTGGGAATACCGGGTGTTGTAAGCATTTTAGTCATGCTGTATATTTCAATCAAACATATAGCAACTGTTTGCGTTTTTAACTTTCCTATGCAATCGAATTATAATTCAAAAGGCCATTTTCTTTCTTTTGAAATCGCCTACGACCATACCAGGTTGAGTAGACCCGATCTCGTTCGATCTCGGAAGTTAAGCAAACTTGGGCCCGGTTAGTACTTGGATGGGTGACCGCCTGGGAATACCGGGTGTTGTAAGCATTTTAGTCATGTTGTATATTTCAATGAAATTTATAGCAACTGTGTGCGTTTTTGAATTTCCTCTGCAATCGAATTATAATTGAAAAGGCCATTTTTCTTCCTTTTGAAATCATCTACGACCATACCAGGTTGAGTAGACCCGATCTCGTTCGATCTCGGAAGTTAAGCAACCTTGGGCCCGGTTAGTAAGTACTTGGATGGGTGACCGCCTGGGATTACCGGGTGTTGTAAGCATTTTAGTCATGCTGTATATTTCAATGAAATTTATAGCAACTGTGTGCATTTTTGAATTTCCTATGCAATCGAATTATAATTGAAAAGGCCTTTTTATTTCTTTTGAAATCGCCTACGACCATACCAGGTTGAGTAGACCCGATCTCGTTCGATCTCGGAAGTTAAGCAACCTCGGGCCTGGTTAGTAGGTACTTGGATGGGTGACCGCCTGGGAATACCGGGTGTTGTAAGCATTTTAGTCATGCTGTATATTTCAATGAAATTTATAGAAACTGTGTGCATTTTTGAATTTCCTATGCAATCAAATTATAATTGAAAAGGCCTTTTTATTTCTTTTGAAATCGCCTACGACCATACCAGGTTGAGTAGACCCGATCGCGTTCGATCTCGGAAGTTATGCAACCTCGGGCCCGGTTAGTACTTGGATGGGTGACCGCCTGAGAATACCGGGTGTTGTAAGCATTTTAATCATGCTGTATATTTCAATGAAATTTATAGCAACTGTTTGCGTTTTCGAATTTCCTATGCAATCGAATAATAATTGAAAAGGCCATTTTCTTTCTTTTGATATCGCCTACGACCATATCAGGTTGAGTAGACCCGATCTCGTTCGATCTAGGAAGTTTAGCAACCTTGGGCCCGGTTAGTACTTGGATGGGTGACTGCCTGGGAATACCGGTTGTTGTAAGCATTTTAGTCATGCTGTATATTTCAATCAAACATATAGCAACTGTTTGCGTTTTTAACTTTCCTATGCAATCGAATTATAATTCAAAAGGCCATTTTCTTTCTTTTGAAATCGCCTACGACCATACCAGGTTGAGTAGACCCGATCTCGTTCGATCTCGGAAGTTAAGCAAACTTGGGCCCGGTTAGTACTTGGATGGGTGACCGCCTGGGAATACCGGGTGTTGTAAGCATTTTAGTCATGTTGTATATTTCAATGAAATTTATAGCAACTGTTTGCGTTTTCGAATTTCCTATGCAATCGAATAATAATTGAAAAAGCTATTTTCTTTCTTTTGATATCACCTACGACCATATCCGGTTGAGTAGACCCGATCTCGTTCGATCTCGGAAGTTAAGCAACCTCGGGCCCGGTTAGTAGGTACTTGGATGGGTGACCGCCTGGAAATACAGTGTGTTGTAAGCATTTTAGTCATGCTGTAAATTTCAATGAAATTTATAGCAACTGTGTGCGTTTTTGAATTTCCGATGGAATGGAATTATAATTGAAAAAGCCATTTTTCTTTCTTTTGAAATCGCCTACGACCATACCAGGTAGAGTAGACCCGATCTCGTTCGATCTCGGAAGTTAAGCAACCTCGGGCCCGGTTAGTAGGTACTTGGATGGGTGACCGCCTGGGAATACCGGGTGTTGTAAGCATTTTAGTCATGCTGTATATTTCAATGAAATTTATAGCAACCGTGTGCATTTTTGAATTTCCTATGCAATCGAATTATAATTGAAAAGGCCTTTTTATTTCTTTTGAAATCGCCTACGACCACACCAAGTTGAGTAGACCCGATCTCGTTCGATCTCGGTAGTTAAGCAACCTCGGGCCCGGTTAGTACTTGGATGGGTGACCGCCTGGGAATACCAGGTGTTGTAAGCATTTTAATCATGCTGTATATTTCAATGAAATTTATAGCAACTGTTTGCGTTTTCGAATTTCCTATGCAATCGAATAATAATTGAAAAAGCCATTTTCTTTCTTTTGATATCGCCTACGACCATATCCGGTTGAGTAGACCCGATCTCGTTCGATCTAGGAAGTTTAGCAACCTTGGGCCCGGTTAGTACTTGGATGGGTGACTGCCTGGGAATACCGGGTGTTGTAAGCATTTTAGTCATGCTGTATATTTCAATGAAATTTATAGCAACCGTGTGCGTTTTTGAATTTCCTATGGAATGGAATTATAATTGAAAAAGCCATTTTTCTTTCTTTTGAAATCGCCCACGACCATACCAGGTTGAGTAGACCCGATCTCGTTCGATCTCGGAAGTTAAGCAACCTCGGGCCCGGTTAGTACTTGGATGGGTGACCGCCTGGGAATACAGGGTGTTGTAAGCATTTTAGTCATGCTGTATATTTCAATGAAATTTATAGCAACTGTGTGCGTTTTTGAATTTCATATGGAATGGAATTATAATTGAAAAAGCTATTTTTCTTTCTTTTGAAATCGCCTACGACCATACCAGGTTGAGTAGACCCGATCTCGCTCGATCTCGGAAGTTAAGCAACCTTGTGCCCGGTTAGTACTTGGATGGGTGACCGCCTGGGAATACCGGGTGTTGTAAACATTTTAGTCATGCTGTATATTTCAATGAAATTTATAGCAACTGTTTGCGTTTTTAACTTTCCTATACAATCGAATTATAATTCAAAAGGCCATTTTCTTTCTTTTGAAATCGCCTACGACCATACCAGGTTGAGTAGACCCGATCTCGTTCGATCTCGGAAGTTAAGCAACCTCGGTTTCAAGTATCACAGTACTAGCAAGGATTATGCTATATCTGTTTGAGTGGATCTGAATAACTCCATCAAAACTTTGTAGTATAAACGTCGTTTATACTACAAAGACTTACATTTTGGAATAAAACCGGTTCCAACTGTGCACAATAAAATATTTAACCAGCAGTTAAACCATAACAAATAACAGCTCGCTTAGAAATGAAACACTTTTGAGTGTTAGCCAAAATGATATACATGTACTCAGTTTAGGGAAAACGTTTTTCGAAAGGGAGGTCTAAAGCTGATTTTCGAGGGACTAAACTACAAAAGCAAATAAAAAATGTCCAATCTGACAGCTTTGTTTGGTATTTGTTGTCTATTATATCAATTTGGGAATATCAGATCACAATATGGGGAACCCCCTTCGTTTATGTGCAAACAAATACTCACAATTTACAGTTAAAGGCTACTCCACTGCCTAAAACGAAATTGCCTAACCCAAAGCTACGGTATAATTAATTATCCAACAATACCTGCGCACACCAGCACGAAAGTGATGACCAAAGCAACTTTGAAAATCATCATGATTCAGATATTCTCTTCTTGGTGAAGGATACTTCTTATAGCTTGCTTATGTAAAACAACTGAGAAACTGCGTGCACAGCAAAGCTTACCACTTTTGGTATGACCAATTATTACACATTTAAAACCAAACTAACGGGCTTTCACAAGTACATTGTTACGTCATAATTACCATAGTTAGATAACAATCACAATGCTGGCTCTAGGTATTGCAGTAACAATAAAGGTTTCTGCTATTCTATACCAGTATACCTGATTTAGTTTGTTTAAGTTGAAGAACAGAAATATATCATCCATGAAATACGTTTAAAAGGACCGTGTGTTAACTGACTACGTTGTTGGTCTTATTTCATCCGGTGATAGTAAAATTTCTTCAATGAAATTAATTTCTGTTTTCATGTACTGTCAGCACCAATGTAGGCTACATCACTGCACTAGTCACTACTCACTACTACCACTGCACTACTATATTACCAATGCTAATATCACTGCGCAATAAAAAGTTGTCACCCGCCTGGGTAACAGTTTTTGGCAGCAAAAATTTTGTACCGCTGTGAAATGACTTGGCTTTGAGTGATTTATTCAGCAAACTAACCTCAACTACCGATATTTTTCCTAAGTTTAGTTTTTGGTAAATGTGCTCTGCACAGAAAAGCCTGGTGTTGTAAAGGACGCTCTTTCTTTGGCGTAAATCGTTGACAAGAAATAGTTCAGGGTTGTTACCGGAAGGCAAATGAATTCCAGTATCCAGCCAATTAATCTTTAGAAACTCATCTAGTTCACAGCTTCCAAGATAGCTTTCTTTGGTTTTAAAAGTAACTTGCATAAAACTTTTGGTTTTGCTAGAAACTTTGCCGTAAGTTTAATTTTGAGTTTTTATCATATTAACACACAGTTAACCCTTTTGCCGATTTTTTGCATTTTAGTTGCATGATAGACATAGACATACAATACTATCGATTTTACTGGGAGCACGACATATGGCCGCTTGAAAGTGGCCGCGAACAAACTCACCGGGGTCAACTGAACGTGACGTAAATTGACCGCAGACAAACTGACTGTGACATAAACTGGCCGGCGATCAAATTAACCGTCGATAAATTGGCCGGCGATCAAATTAACCGGCGACAAATTGGCCGTCAAAAGGTCTTACTTTCAAAACTTTGTTGTTGGTTCTGGCTTCGCCATTTAACACCCGAACATGGACGTTCCAGAAGTCATGTGAATATGGCGGGTCTCTTCGGAGCTGAGTTCGAAAGCGACGCCCGATATATGTGAATTAGAATTTTGACCTTTTGACGGCCAATTTGTCGTCGGTTAATTTGTTCGCCGGCCAATTTATCGACGGTTAATTTGATCGCCGGCCAGTTTATGTCACAGTCAGTTTGTCTGCGGTCAATTTACGTCACGTTCAGTTGACCCCGGTGAGTTTGTTCGCGGCCACTTTCCCGCGGCCATATGTCGTGGAACCGATTTTACTCTCATTTATTTAAAAATGTAGGTAGTTTCCCACATGTAATACCATACCGTTTTCAAATTTACATAACACAATCCATGTGTGCGTGGAATACGGGCTTCCATTGCGTCTTTGATAACTTTTATATCTCAGGCAGAAGTAATGTACAGCACAATAGCGCACCGATGTTGATCTCTAGATAGACGTCATTGCTGCTCGCTGCATGATGGAATCTTCTTTGTTAGGTGATACATCAACAGTGATGTACAAAGTAAATGTCATTACTCATTACTGTCCAATAGATGATGCTTTTAGAACAAAAATGACAGGTTTCAACGCACACAGATCAAATGGCTACGTCAGAAATGACAACAATAAATAATTAGTCGTCGTTCGTTAAGTTATAAACAACTTCGCTGCTTGTGTATTTGGAAATAATTTTCCGAAGAAACAAACTGTTCACATTTCCAATCCTGTTTATTGCTTGTTTTAAACATATTATTGCTGCTGTCTTACTTTTATTGCAATCTCTGTCTAAGGGTAATCTCGTTGTGAAAACGATTTTGAAATCTCGCTTCACAATCATTAGAACAAGTCAATCAAATCAGCGCAAAGTTTTAGATTCAAACAATTTTGTTTTATATTCAGTTAAGAATTCGATCATTGATGTAGACATAACCATTTGAACCCATTCAATAATTCTTTAAACATTGTAATCATAAATTTCAGTCATGTTTGAATTTTCAAAACTTGAAAAAATAGTATTTCCGTTGAAAGTGATGCACACTACTATGGGGTTTGGGGTGGTGGATTGGTTTCTGGACTGGCCTAAGCCAAGTCTGACTGTTGACTCCGAGCTAGTTATCTTGACTCCGTTGCTTTTTACTGTCTTATTTATTGCTTCTTAAATCAACACCAATTTCATAAAGTTCAGTTGTTATATTGTCCGAATCAGTTGTATCGAATTAGCAATATTTACACCATGATCCCACTTTCATAGTAATTCAGTACTAACTTCAATTTTACAGAACAATGGAAATAACTCAGAGAAGAGAGAATTTCCAAGATCCGTTTTGTAAGAGACGAGAGTAAGAGCAGAGTACTAGCAAGTCCTGAAGGGACAAGCCCTTGCAGAGCCTCGCCGGCCAGAACATCCAGAGTATATCGATTTTAACCAAGCTTAAAGTTTTATATCATACACGTCAGCCAATCAGCTAACGCCATGTTAATTTATCGTTGCTACGTGTATGTGTGTACTATCTATTATTCTACGAATCTACGTTATCCAAACATTTCATCAAGTACACTTCAAACTTTACGCCGTAAAACAACGCTACTTGAAATACTTCAACTACCGTCAGCACGCTACAAGCTTTGCACATTATTATCTGCCTGGAGAAAAATCAAAACTTTTGCAATGCCAATATATATAATTATTGCAATGTTTCTACATGATCCCCACACTACTACATTTGACATAGCAAACATTTGATAGAAACCCATGTTAGTTGTGCTCAAAAGTTGTTTTTTTAATTGTTTGTGCAGAACAAGATTTTTCTGAACAAAGAGCTGATCCTGAACAAGATATATCAAGTAATTGTCTAACTAACCTGATCCATTTATTGACGGGCAAGTTTGACCTAGTTTTTATGGTTTTCAGTTGTTGACAATGTTTTTCTGCTGTCAACTTCCGGTTTGATATTGCTATAAATGCATGCAATTACAGTGTTTGATTTATATCTATTGATCAGTGATTTATTTTCCAAGTCATAAACATTTTTACATGAATGTGGTGTGGCATGAGATTATGTCATTGTGAATCACGATTTGTGAATGGGAAATTGATTGTAAGTTTGTAAATTAAAGCTGGGAGTCATAAAGGACCTACACCTGCCTGCAACAGAAGGACTGCAGACTGCATTATATTGATGGTGAGAAATTTAGTTAGAGAACTCGTAGAACTTCTTTGTGCATTAAATATATCGGTTACAATTGTGTGTTTGACCACTTGGTTAGGTTGAGTAAGAAATGTCATCTAACGGATTCTTTACAATTGTGAGTAAACATTTTTTCCTTTTTGTGTTGTTTCCCATCACCCAAAACAGTTTTCGGTAACAGAACTTAGACGTACACATAAAGCCTGCTGCAAATGGCACCATTTTTAACAAACATATATTGAGTGACTCAATAAAACGCTTGTCATGCCTGAAAGCTAAAGATGTTAATTATGCCATTGGCCAAACAATATTTGCACCTTATTGTCAGGCCAGAGATCACTTACTGCGATGTGTCATACAAGCATTTTATACCGGGCCGCAACTCGGGTGGGACTTGTGTTTTGGATTTTTTAAAACAACATTTTTGCATCACAACTGAACGATCAATCAATCATTTTATTTTTCGTCATAGGCATGGTGGGGACGAAAAGGAGTGCTAGTTGCCATGCCCAAGAACAAGGAAATCATGACAAACTTTAGAAAGCTTAAAACATGTGCAAGTATAATGATGGCATCACTTGCTGATGACAACTAGCACAGCCACTAAACCAGAAAAACAGAAGTAGGTGGTGTGTTCATGCAAGAGACTGTTGACGTTGACTGCAGATCCAACGCTGTACATCAGTGGATGGGAAAAGAAAACCCACCGTAAAAGAAACCCCATCCCAGGCAGAAGCCGTGACCATGATAACAATCCTGAGCATTGGTGTCGAGCCCAGTAGTGTGCAGCACAATTGCACACCGATGTTGGTCTGTGGATAGATGTCATTGCTGCTCGCTGCATGATGGAATCTTCTTTATCAGGTGACACATCGACAGTGATGTACAAAAAGATAGATAGATGTGATGAAATTGCTACTCGCTGTATTATGGAATCTTTGTTAGGTACCTTAACAGTCATCTACAGAACATGATGTTATTGCAGTCCAATAGATGGTGGTGCATTGAGAAATACTCTTTTACCTGGGCTCGATAAATCGAAAGATGTTGATGAGTCGTTTTTTAATCGAATAACCGGACCCTGAAATGATGCAAAGACATCGATCTGGAAAAATATGGTAAAAGCCGCCAGTAGTAACAGCATTAAAATTATTTTATAAAATTAAGTTGTAGTTTCAGTTTTGTAAGGTTGTCATCAAAACAATGTGACCAGAACAATCAATCTCCAAGTGCTTGTCAGGCAAAGCAATTATGCACAATCTGGATGCTTAGGCTATTGCTTTACATACTGTATTATTATGATTTAGCACAGCGGTTCCCAACTGGGGGTACTCGTACCCCTTGGGGGTACGAGATTAAACATCAAGGGGTACGAAGATCCTTGGGTCACAGAGCAATATATATATGAAAATGATGGAATTTTTCAATATATATATGAAAAATTCCATCAGAATTTTTTTGGGGGTACGAAGAATGCTCTCACCTGACAAAGGGGTACGAGCAGCAAAAAAGGTTGGGAACCACTGATTTAGCAGTACATGGGGAAATGGCTTGTACAGACAAACATTTTCCGTGAAATCGTTTAAAAACACAGCAAATATAATTACGTTTTCACTACTAACTTGCATAAACTTGATTTGTTGTCGAAAGATGGCCGAAGTTAGTTCTTGAGTGTGCTCCAGCATCAGAAGATTGGAATGCTGTCTCTGATTCCACTGCAACCACAATCTGCTGACTTCAACCATCCGACAGAATCCAATCTTTGACAAATCCACCAGCCCAATCCAATCTTTGAATCCAATCTTCAGACAAAATTCAGGTCTGTGCAGACTGGTCATTTTCACTTGCTGTCCACCTCTTGTGCGAAGGTTTGAAAATTTTTCTGAGAATTCAACTGAAGCCAATTTAGTAAGAGTCGATACATAGTTTAGGTTTAGGGGTGTACAATTTTGAAGAACGAATGCTCAAAAACCAAGTTTCATTGCGATCGAATTCACTTTTGTTGTCGATTCATAAATATCAGCTTTCATTAAATATTTCTTGGCATGCGCAGACTCCATTAGACTTTGTGGAACTTGACTTGACGTTTTAAAACATGTAGCGCTGCAATTAGCGTCGCTATAAATTAAACCGCATAAAAACTAATTTGAAAAGTGTCATAAAACTTTAACCGATAATTACATTATAGTCTTATTGTAAAGGCGAAAAAAGCACTGCATGGGCTTCAATTTGGTGAAATCAAAATTATTGCAGAACAAGATTCGAAATTTTCGGTTTGCAATAAACTGTTTTAGATTATTCTGGAATAGCAAAGCATTCTGTATTGTACACCCCTAAAATAATAGTTAGTATGTAACTATGCTTGCCAAGTAGCAACAAAGTAACTATGATTGATAGCTATAGTTAAAGCATATGTTGTTTGATTGACGCCTAATTTCGATTTTATAGAAGTACGGTTAGAGCGCCAGACTCGCAATGATGCGACACCCAGCGGCTCTACCGTTGTAATGACCTTCGGCAAGGCTTTAACGACACTTGATTGTATTCACTGGCCCTCGTGAACAATTTCAAGTCGTGTAAAATCACATGAAAAGGAAAATGTTGCAACAAAACGATAACTCGACAACCGGCAACGAGGAATCATCGCCGATTGTAGGTCGTGCAAAGAATATCCTTAATCTATGGATGTACAGTTGGAAACGATACCATACCATACTATACCATTGCAATAAGATATTTCTTCGCTTAAAAATAGTAAACTACACAGTCTACTGTAAAAGGCATTGGGACTCAGCAAACACTTCCAAGTCAGCCTCATGGAGAAACACGTTTTTTGATAATTTGCATTTCTATGTTCTCCTGCGCATTTCTCTTGCGGTTGGTTCTTTCTCGCGTTGGGGCCCGATAAATCGGATTGGTCAATTTTTCTTTTTTCTGTTTCTTCGCTGTTGCGCCACGATTAACGTAAGACCGGGGCCTCACTTTATCAAGAAATAAAAATGATCAAAAATGTGTTCAAAGCGATCAATAAATCATAGTTTTGCCAATAACCTGATGGTGTCAAAGGAGGAATCCAATCGCGAAGATCGTGTATCGGATTGTTTATCACTGAGAAGTAAGCGATCAAGACCACTTTCAAAGATTCAAGAATTATGACAGTTTGAATGAAAGCGCTCGCGAAAGAAACCAACCTGAAATATTACCGAGTTTTAACGAATGTGACGTAATCTTAACTGTTTATTATTTGGTAACAATTGCTCACCAATCCCTGCAGGTTTCTAGCCCATACGTCATTCCGTACATGACGCAAATCACCGTCGACGTGACCATAACTGCAAAGATATAAAACCAGGCCACGTAGATAGAAAAGTGAACAATAGCGAGTGGATCCAGAGTGTTGGGATCAATTTCGGCGATTGTCAATTCTTGCTGTGCTTCCGTAGCAGACAATTGTGGCCTGCATGTGAAAAATTTTACTTCACAAACAAACTTACTTCAACAACCATATTTATTACCTTGCTGATGGTCTCATTTCTGATGATGTCATCTTTGTTGCTGGAGATGACGTTTTAGCCACATCACGTTTAACCTGCAATGGTTTGTGCTTTTTCACTTTTGGCGCCGTCACTGGTTTTATTGGCGATGCCGTTGTGGTCACTTTTCGTTCAACGCGCGACGGGATGTGTTTTTTCACTTTTGATGACGTCACAGGTTTTACTCGTGATGAGTTAGTGGTCACTTTCCGTTCGACGCGTGACGGCATGTGCTTTTTTATTTTTGATGACGTCGCATGTTTTGCTGACGATGACTTATTGGCCCCATCTCGATCGACGCGCGACGGGATGTTTTTTTTCACTTTTGTCGACGTCACAGGTTTTACTTGTGATGACGTCCCGGCCCCATTTCGTTCAACGCGCGACGGGATGTGTTTCTTCATTTTTGAGGACGTCATAAGTTTTATTGGGTATGACGTTGTGGCCACTTCTCGTTCCCCGCGTGACGTGGTGAACTTTTTGTTCATCGTCGAATCTCTCAAGTTTCGGCGAATGTTTTGTTGTTTTGTTTCGTTTTCAATTTTAAATTTTCCTGGGAAAGTTTGCCGTTGCCTATGGACGAGACTTGAGATGTCTTTTGAGGTCGATGGACGATCTTTATCGTCAGAAATATGTTGAGCATTCTTTTTTCTGTTTTGGTCAACTTTTAAGCTTTTGTTTTCTGGACTTTTTCTCGTGTTTGTGACGTCATGGCTACGTGCAAGTGATGTGGTTGGTTCTTGCTGCCCTCTGGTGGTTTGTGTGGATTGCGGATTATTGTCAGGATTTGAATTTTTGTTCATTTTCCGTCGTTTGGCGTGACGAAACATTAGGCTAATGAAGTAGGGTCCAGGAAAGCACATTAAAGCGCTTTCAATACCTTTTTGACAGAAGTAGAAAGTTAGTAAGAGTTTACCAACCTAATTATCACTACAACATAAACCACATTTTGGCTTTTGCTCACTTTTGACTCAACTTACCGACAACAATGTGGGACCACTTGAAGTAGTAGTGACCAACTGTTAACACATTCCCGTCTAGTGCGTAACTGTGACCATGAAACATCATAGATGTTAACATCACCATAAATATAAAGAGAGAGCAAGTTGAAACTCTCTCCACCCGAGTCATGACGTCATGTTGCCATGGTCTCATGCCAAAAACGGAATACCATAGGTGTCTGAAAATGATAAATTATGAGATAATTGACTGGCACAGCGTGGTGGAATCTTTTACCAACAAACCTGTCTTTAAAATGGTTTTCGAGTTTTATCAGGAACAAGTTTGTGAAAATTTGTAGCTGGTCGATCGTTGCGACCGGGAATGTATATTCCACGTCGACCTCGCTAAACCATTTGCCGCACATAAAAAACCAACACTCGCTGGTTTCCAAATCCCTTACCACCATCCGCTCAAGGTACCTGAAGTATAGCTCGCAATAAATCAATAATTCATACAACTGCTGATAACTTGTCACTAATTCATACCACTTAGGGCTGCTTCCTCCGTCATTGCGCCACATTTTTACGGCTCTGACGTCACCCAAACTTTGTGGTGTCGTAACGAGAAAGGACTGGACGCTTCCCGTGGTTAAAATGTTTCCGTTTTCGCGCTAAACAAATAGTCAAAGATTATATGACGTCAAAACAAACAACATGGACACACGATGGCAGACGTCATCATTTACTTGTATGACGTGAGCGTTACTAGTTTTCCTTTTGCCCAGCAGTCTCATGCAGACAGCCGCGGTAGTGCCGGCGTGTAGACGACTACCCGTGTAAATTGTGACGTAATACCGGTGCTGGTCGTCCGGTGAGTTGTCGTCAACTTCAATGAAGAGTCCCTTCATAAATTGTTATGATTAAATTTTTTACAGTAGAAGCATTTTGCTACTTTTTACCTTTTTCTCTGCATCTTTGTCTTTATATCTCGCCCATACAAGGAGAAGAGCGTAGATGGAGTACAGGACAAATAAAAAGCTGATGATCACTGGATTATCTTGAAAATGCTCCCAGAGATTCCAGGAAAGCTAAACACGATTCGACAATTTATTAAAAGTGATAACTTCAGATGCGTCGTAAACTTTCTTACTTGGCTCTGATCGATCTTGTTGGGAAGAACAACAAGAGTGGAGGCGTAGAGAGTGGGAACAATTTTTTTCTCTCTTTTTCTTCTCTTGTTGTCGTTTGTGTGTTGAGTTAAGTCACATTCGCAATCCACCAGCCCGGTTTCAATGTTTTGATGGACCTGATCATTATGAGGTCACTTTCTTTAGTTTGTTTGGAAATAACAGACACTATGAGTAAACTTGATTTGACATTTATTGAAAAAAAACCTATTTAGAGCAACATTGACATCAAATATCTCACCTTGCAAGAGCTCTCGCTCCAGTCTTTGGCATCGACGTCCCAATGCAAGCACTCGAGCATAAAGGACGAATACGTCAAGTCAATCAAACTTCCTTTGCGGTAATAACCTTCTCCGAGGTCAACTTGGATGGTCAAGTTAAATTCGTTTTCCGCAACCGGAAGTGACTTCACAGGCACAAACCAGAAGTACGATGATTCTGGAAATAATTTTTTTCAAAAGGAACTTGATGAAAAGTAAAAAATGTAGTAATTTTACGAAAGCACTGACCTCTACAAACATAAAAATTGCCTCACTGCAATATTTCACTCAAACAAACCTTTCTCGTGAAACGTTTTGTTTAATTTGAAAGGGCTGTTGTTGGCGGTTTCCAAGCTTAATTTGCAATTTTGTATTTTCAGGTCCATGTTTTCAACATGAATTCTGATGATAGAATGACTTGTGCGTCGCCTTGGCATTGCCAAATCCAACAAAGCTGAACCTGTCGCTTTGCTGTGACAATGTGTGACGTCACAATTGCTTTGGACCCTCGTTACGATGTTTTCTTTGCTAGGCTGTGCTGGTAAGTCGAAGCCGACTGTTTGGTTTTCAGCTTTTTCGTAACTGATAGGAATCTGGTTTTCCCATCCCGTTGCCAAGGTAACAGAGGTCACGAGATCGACTTTGTGTTTGTTCGTGCTAAAGTCGACGAACGAAGTGTTGTAGGTGAAGATCTAGAAATCATGAAATCTTTTTGTTATCGCGGTATATCGCGCAAAATAAAGCAAATTAGAATGCATACCTCTACATTGATCACTTCATCGCTTAGTGCCTGTATGTTTGGAAGCTGAACTAGGGAAGAGTTACCACCGAGAGGATCTGAGAGAAAAAAGTTTTTGAATGAACTCGTGGAAGTTGAAACACGTCGCAGCACTTGAGCTTAAAACCGGCGCGAGTTCAACATGGACTTGGTCACTTACTGATGACATCATTGTTTAGTTTGAGGAATCTTCCTTTGATAAACTTTGTTTCAAACGTAACTGCTTCTTCCCCAGGTACCAATGACGTCATAAGCGCCCTTCCAAGCCTAGTCATTCTTGATGTTTCTTTAATCTTTTATAATAATTATTTATTGTTTAGATTACTGATTTGTGATGTCAGCAAAATTAATTCGCTTTGTTACCTTAAAACTAGTTTCTTTAGAAGCTTCAATCAAATTTGACGTCACAGTCAAGCTTGAAGCCGCAATCGACCTTATGATGTCATCATCCCCCTCGCGTTTCAATTTCAAAGCAAAGCCTTCTGTTCGATCCATTATTCTCACCACTTTTTGCTAAAAAATATAAAAAACAAACAAACGCATCATCTATTGTTATGCTTTAAGTAATTTTTTTATTTCTCTGATAAATTTTTAAATCGTAGAATTTACCAATTTCAAGGACGTGACATCAAAATTTTTGGTCAGGTGACTTAGGACGTCAGCAACTTGTTTCACTGAGTCAAGGGTGACAAGCGGGTATTTCCCGACTTCTTCAAATATTTTACGTTTCTGTTAAATGAAAAAGTGAAGGATTTCGAAATAACCACAAGTTGATTAATAACCTACATACATATTATTACGTTATAAACCGACCTCTGATTCGGTGAGAATTTTTGTTGGCGATATTGGCACTGGCAGCGTACATTTCGCGATCTTCTGCAAATCATTGCTATAAAATGCGTTGAAAAATCCCGCTTTTAACTTATTACCGGCCTGATGGTTTTCCGTTAAAAAAACAGAAAAATTCCTCTCATAGCAAGATAGTCGAGAGCCGCATATTTGCACCACAATCGTGACGAAACCAGGCAACTGCTCAGATGTCAGAATGATGTCATTCACACTTGAGTCGTAGCCATGTTGTAAAAGAAATTTTTGATCTAAAAATATTTTTTATTTTAGACTTAAACATAACCAAATCGCTCCTGCAAATACGACGTAATTGCAATCAATGTAAAATTCGCTGTAACACAGAAGTGACCGGGGCTCGAACAATGAAGAATCATCGCCGGGTTTAAGTTTAGCTAAAACCTTCCTCAGTTTGAGGATAAAATTTGTGACACCACGTTCTGGAAATCAACTAAGAACATTTCTTTACTTGCCACAGCTTGCGACTGTACCTCTTTCTTTCACAAACAAGCTGTATTTGAGTGACGCTTGATCTTTTCCGAAACTAGTACACGTCATATTAAACTTTGTGACTTCGGCAGTTCCAATTTCCGGTGTCGCCCGGCAACCAACGCCACTAGGTGATGATAGCGGGGTGAGGAACACGGTTACCGAAGCTTTTTCCCCGTCGATATTGTAACCTGAATGTCAAGTTCAAAATTTTATATGTTGTCGGTCAAAGCAGTACATATCTATAATTTCGGACAAATTATATTTACCTGTTCCTGTGACGTTTGATGACGTATCTATTACGTTGAGAATTGATCTACCGAGTTTACAAATTCGCCGGTTCTGGCACAAATTCAATTGTCGTCCGGATTTCATCGACAATACCCAACTATGACGTGAGCAATTGTCACATACTATTTGCAGAATGATTGGCAGGTGAGGAGAAAATAACTTCCCACAATTTAACCAACATCTAAAGTTAAAAAAGAAAATGTTAAGTTTAAGCCCAATTTAGAGTTAAATGAACTGGATAAATGTTTTAAGTTTTTTAAAACTTGCCTCAAACTGACGACCGGGACTGGATTTGATGTAAATATAATTTTTTGATCAGCAAATGCTGCGTCATAATGCTCGCCGGACACAATCAACCTAACGTAATAATTTTCACTTCGTATCAGTTTGCTCATGGAAATTTCCATTACGTCATCGCCAGTAACCCAGAGGGTGTGCCAATCAAAGCAGGAACCTTGAACGTGAAAAGTAAAAATTTATTTTTCGATCAGAAAAGTCGAAATTGAGGAATTATTTTTAAACCTTTTCTTTGTATTTTTCCAATTTTCGCTTTCATCGGGAGATCTTTCTCCGTGACGGCACAAAACCAATCGCGATTGATATTTTTGTCATATTTGTTGAAATCAACGGAAGCCTCAAATCTCAAAACGGTTGTGTTTGCTCCTGTGTAAAAAGGTTGAACATTTAAAGATTATATTTCTTGAAACGGGAAACCGCAAACCTTAATCATAGAAATCTAATATTATCGACTCACCAGCCTGAACCACATTTCCTCCCTTGATAATAAAATTCAATTTTCTTGTAGGAATTTCTATCAACGCATAACCATTGACTTTTGTTATTACGCTGAATGTATGGTAACTAGTGAGGTTGACAGCGATATTTATGACGTATAAACCCGGCAACAATGCATCGGGTTTTACCACAAGTTCTGGTTGAACTGAGTTCGTCTGAAGTTGAACTTCATCGCCAGTTTTTGGGATGTCTATCTTTGACGTCACCCGATACACTCTCCACTTGTAATCGAGGAAGAACGCGTTCCTAACACAGTTGAATATAAGGTCTGCATTTAAGACGAACTCTTCAACGAATTTTAAAGGTTCGTCGAGTCCACCGCCAACTTTCCCGTCGCGAATTCTCACGCTATGCAAGCATGATGACGTGAAAGACATTGGAACGGATCCTACGAAACGAAATGATTGTTTCGTATTTGCGATAACCACGGTGACTGGCTTACTCCCAGCCTCGAAGAAAAGACTTCTCTGTTTGACGAGCTTGTAAGGTTTGACGTCGAATGGTAAATTCGGCAAATCTTTGTGCTCGTATTCCGACTTTGAAATATTTAAACTGACGATCTGTGAGCTATCCTCGATCGTTAGGTTCATTACGAAGTCCCCCAAGTCTCCTCTGACGAATACGTAGACGTCTCTGTAGTAATCGTCAAAGTCACATCTTCGCGACGTAATATACAAGTCATAGATCTGAGGTATAGCTTCGAAAGATCTGGATAACTTCGATGAAGAGTTGTTGTTTTTGGCCGTTGCCACAACTTCATAAATTCCCGGTTGAGATACGGTTGCCTCCATCGCCATCAAGTGGCAATCGCGTTGGCAGAATTTTGAAGTTTTCCAAACTGGCAGGTTGGTTCGGGTCGATTTGATCTCGACTGAAAGATGGACCGGCGCACCTTGACTAACCGTCGCGCTTATGACGAAATAATTGGATCGAAGACCGACATATTGTTTCGTCATTATATTAAAGCTTTTGATTTCTTCGTCGAAGGTGATTGGTGTGGCATAGGTCACAGAAGAAACGTTGTTTTGCAACAATAATGTGACTTTGTGTATCCCGGGTCCAACCAATTTTTGCGTCTTTGAGTTGAGTTCAAATTTTACTTTTTCGGTTCCATTTGATAAAAACTTTGTTTTGTTAAAAGTTGCCTGGGTCTGGTGTGTCGAAATGATGACGTCATCCACCATAAACGTGTATGAGACGGGGAAGTAGTATTTGTGATAAAATACAAACTCATCAGGACTTGGATATGTGCTGCTCCATTGCTTATGGAATATTTTTAATTTTGCAGCTGATAAAGCAGACTCCACGTAAAGATTGATAAATTGGGTGTTGAAATTCTTTTTGGTTCCAATAATGCTACACGTGGCACCAACAAGATAATTTCCAGGATAATCAAATGAACGTTCAGCTGTCAAAGTTGTTGTTGAAAGATTTGTTTCACCACTGGAACCGAACAATATCCTGCAATTAAGGTTCAAGCGGTTTGCGCCTGTTAATTTTGCCGCAAATTTGACTTTTTCGTTTGTTGGGACGTGCGTAGCTGCAGTTTCTGAGCTGAATCCTGTAATAATTGTCAAGTGAAATACAAAATTCAAATTGTAAGTAAAATAACCAGACACTTCGTGTGTTTTTTGTTTTTAACTCTTCGTTGTTTTCAAATTTCAAATTCTGAGTAAAATAACCAGACACTTCGCACACATTCTTCATTCCTTAATGTTTGTATTTTATTTACCAATGCGAGAATAAACAAAGGAAACTCTTGCCAAGATGCACTTGTTCGTCAACTTTTGCAACGAAATCACGACACTTTCTTTGATTATACGGATTTCCGGTTGGTCAGATCCGCAATACGATTTATGAGACCCACCTTTGGATATTATCAGACTTGCTTCTCTACAGCTGCGTTACAAATAATAATTTTTAGACTATTGTTATGTCATGACTCACGATCCTATGCCGTAGAGCAGTGCTTCTCAACCCCTGGGTTGCGACCCAAAAGTGGGTTTCCATTTGGTTGGTTTGGGTCGCCGTCGCCAATTAATCTACTTCACAAATCCGTTCGATAACCTAGTTACCTAGTACCTTACTCTATTCATTGCATATTGACTTTTTGTTGACGTCATACTGCATTGTTGCAGAAACACAAGTGAAGAAGCATGGTGATGATTAATTATTTGCTGTAAGACTAGATTAGCTACGTTCGAGTCAAGGCTAAATATTTGTAAATACCCAACTTTTACCTAAAAATTGGGTCGCCTCAGCATCGCTATTAATTTACATTTAATATTTGGGTCGCCACAAAAAAAGTTGAGAAGCACTGCTGTAGATATTATTTTCTTCTCAAAAAATCAAGCAATCTTTTTGTAAACTTTGAAAGAAAAGCGCTTAAAAGAAAAAGGTTGGAATCCACATTTTAATAATTTTTAGTTAATGTTAAAATTATTACGTTGTCACGATTATTTTTAGGATTATTACTTAAGTTACTATTATTACTGTTTTATTTCATTACTTGTAGCTTTACATTATGCTTTTGTGACAAGATTTTTGTCACCATCACAATAACTTTTATATACTTATTAGTTTAACGATTGTTATATAATTGTGCAATCTTTTCACTGGATTTATATCTGCTTGTCGTTTGTTTTATAGTTTATAGTAATCATTTCTCTCTCAGGCTATAGCGTCATTGTGTACACGTGTTTTAATCGCTGATATAATGTTGCTATGAACGGATGAGAACGGTTGTAGTTTTTTCAGGGACACTCAGAGAACCGTCAGGTAGAGATGGTATGACGACCGACGACAAAAGTCAGTCAAGTTCGGAGTTAAGCTGCTTTGAACCTTTGTCTTACATCCTGAAATTAGTGAATTATCTTATCACGATTAAAATTAGTTAACAGCAAGAACCTGGCAGAATGGACCGACCCAGTTTCGTTATAGAACTATTTGTTAGAAATATGATCTTCTCTACGTCATGGTAGGCCTATTTGTGTGGAGCTTTCAAATTTGTTGATAAAACATGATATACGTATATATGTTGCAAGAAAAACAACATAAAATACCACAAAAAGTTCTGTGTTACAAGCGCTGTAAATGCACTGAAAAAGTCTTGCTATGTAGCACAAAATAAACACTTCACCTTACAACAACTTCATGAAATTGAACATACGCATGTTCCCTGATGTTAAGTGGAATTTCCCACGACATAGAACCAGCTGCGTTGGTACATTGCCCTGCGGTTGAAAAATCAACTCTGCCAGTGGCGTTTTGCAAGATTATCTTGCATTCTGAAATAGCAAGATAGCGTTAGAATTTGAAGGATATAACCAAGCTAACATATGTTAAAAACTATAGTGGTGGTAGCAGCAATATTCAAGTTGAAAACAATAAATTATGTTTTCTCAAAAGAGAAACTGGCTCCAAAACAACTTTCTTTGTTGTTGTTTGCTATTGTTCACATTACAATGGTGGCATTGTCAAGCAGTGACAGACCAAGTCAGCAGCCTTTTACAAAGAGTTAAGAATCTAAGCAAAAGTTTAGAAAAACAAAGTTCAACCAACTTGAACTTACATAATCTTCAAAGCTGCAAGTTTAAGCAACAGAGTTATAAAACTTTCATCGATTTTGCAGAAAACGTCGAACAATTTAATTCTTTCATCGATTATCACAAAGGTAAAATTTTTTAAAACAGCAAACTGTAAAGTATAGCGAGGGTTAAATACTTTGTGTTCAACCGTTCTAGAATCTTGACATATTTTGTCTTCAGAATGCACGAGCATCTACGCAAGTGGTTCAACATCAAGCGGTATCTACCCGATATGGTTCAATCGAGGATTCCAGTTCACCTACGTCTACTGTGATATGGAGCTCGTTTCAACTAAGAAGGGCTGGACAACAATACAAAGAAGAATGAACGGAAAAATCAACTTTAACAAGGGTTGGGATGATTACGTCAGAGGATTTGGGAACCCCAATGGTGAATACTGGGTGGGGTTGGAAAATATTTATCTTTTATGGATGCAAACCAGAATCATTCATAAATTCATTGGAGGGCTTTTCTTAAATGTAAAAGAACCCGATTTTGCAGTTGATCTAGAAGACTGGGATGGTATCAAGCAGTTTGTTCAATTTCCAACATTTTTTTACTCTCCAAAATCATTCCAATACAGGTTAAATGTGGAAGATTTCCCAAGACTGGACATTTTAAACTACTGGACACCTGTTACACATAGCCGGTTCAGCACACCAGATGTCGATAATGACGAAAACAAACACGTCAATTGTGCCAGGGACTACAAGTCAGGCTGGTGGTTTGAAGATTTTTATTGCGGACAATCGAATCTAAACGGTCCTTATCCCAAGTATAGACAACCAATGACTTGGGGCAACATATATTGGGGAAATTGGCGAAAAGTGAATAAGAATGAAACCGCATTGCGTTTTGTGTCCATGAATTTCTATCACAGCAAACCGTAGTCAAATAAAATTGTCACACCAGTGCAGTGTTAGTTAGTGTCATTCTTTTCAGCGTTTGTTAGCTTTCAAAACATTCTCTTACCATTGTCTGGTACGGTACATGCTGCTTTTCAAAATGCGGCATTTAAAAATTTTATATGCGTTTATTTATTTATTCATGCGTTTATATGCAGCGTTTCAAAATCGATAACCGGCAGGCGGTGAAATAGACGCTGCCTTTGAAAAATGCTTTGAATAAAGTGTATTCAGATGTTTGCCGTATACGTATAAAAATCTGGTAGTTTTCAATGTACAAATTTCATAACTAACCTATTAATGCACAAGTGCGAGCAGCATTACGCAATCTGACGGTCTTTGCTGATCAATTGCGACAGATTTGAACCGAAACAACAGAATGGGAGTTTAGACGTGAACAATAACACAATTTGAGGGGCTACATCTTGCCAACATAGGCACAAAAAGATGCTTAGCTGCATGTCTTTGTTGGAATATAACCCATAAACGTACAAAAAGACGTCGTTTTTGTACAATACTTTTAATTTATAATTCCTTTATCGAAAGGTGAAGAAGATTGTGGTTTGCAAATACTATAGGCCCCATTAAAAGTCGTAGGCCCAGACCAGTTTGCCCGCCTCAAATCTTCCCCAAACCTACACTGGCCTGAGTATAGTTCATTGCCACCAACACAATTACCATTTTGTAAGGGCATGGAAAGTTTTGGGTTAAAATTCTTGATTATGCAACTATAGCATTGGTTGCTGTGTAGAGAAAGGTCGCGGTATATGAATCAAGGTTTATTGAAATAAACAAAAGTCTTTTCCGTATTTGGCGCATTGATCTTCAGCACTTGTGGTGGTAAAAACATATCATGTCCACTTCTTCAGTGGCAGACATCAGACGACTAAACGTTAAGGCCTAAGCTTTTGATGGGAGCTTTTTACCTGCCTTTTATAAGGCGACCCTCTATTACTTTCTAAATGATAGGTTACACGTTACAGGATTTGCCAACTTTGACATACTACCGGGGATGCTAAAAATAATGGTTACGACAATTATTCTGTCATCCAATTGACCACGGTGTGGGAAATTGTGCTATTTATGAAATTATGAAACACATATGAATACATACTTTGCATACAGAGGCTTACGTTTAGGAACAAAACCGGTTACAACTGTGCTTAATAACTTTTACAACAAGCAGTTGAACCATAACAAACAATAGCTCGTTTAGAAATTAAAGACTTTTGAGTGTTGGCCAAAACGATATAGTCGGATTAGGAAATTTCTTTTTGGAAAAAGTGGCTCAAAGCTCATTTTTGAGGGACTAAAGCAATTAAAAAATGGCCAATCTGACTACTTTGTTTGGCATTTATTGTGTTATTAGTTATTACATCAATTGTCATCAGACAACAATATGGGGAACTACCTTCGTTTGTGTGCAAACAAATACTCACAATATACAGTTAAAGGCTACACCACTGCTTAAAACGAAACTACCTAGCCCAAAGCTACGGTATATCATCCAACAATACCTGCGCACACCAGCACAAAAGTGAAGACCAAAGCAACTTGGAAAATCATCATGATTCAGATATTCTCTTCTTGGTGAAGGATACTTTTTATAGCTTGCTTATGTAAAACAACTGTCAAATTGCGTGCACAGCAAAGCTTACCACTTTTGGTATGACCAATTGTTACACATTTAAAACCAAACTAACGGGCTTTCACAGAAAATTGTTACGTCACAACAAAAATTGTTAAAAAACCATCAAAACGTTGGTTTCAAGTATCACAGTACTAGCAAGGTTTATGCTATATCTGTCTTAGATGGATCTGAATAACTCCATCAAAACTTTGTAGTATAAACGTCGTTTATACCACAAAGACTTACATTTTGGAACAAAACCGGTCACAACTGTGCATAATAAAATTTTTAACAAGCACTTGAACAAAAACAAATAACAGCTCGTTTAGAAATGAAACACTTTTGAGTGTTAGGCAAAATGACATACAGTACTCAGTTTAGGGAAAACGTTTTTTGAAAAGGAGGTCTAAAGCTGGTTTTCGAGGGACTAAAGCAATTAAAAATTTTCCAATATGACAACTTTGTTTGGCATTTGTTGTGTATTATATCAATTTGGGGAATATCAGACAAAAATTTGGGGAAGCCCCTTTATTAATGTGCAAAAAAATACTCACAATTTACAGTTAAAGGCTACTCCACTGCATAAAACGAAACTACCTAGCCCAAAGCTACGGTATATCATCCAACAATACCTGCGCACACCAGCACAAAAGTGAAGACCAAAGCAACTTTGAAAATCATCATGATTCAGATATTCTCTTCTTGGTGAAAAATACTTTTTATAGCTTGCTTATGTAAAACAACTGTCAAATTGCGTGCACAGCAAAGCTTACCACTTTTGGCATGACCAATTGTTACAAATTTAACACCAAACTAACGGGCTTTCAGAGAAAATTGTTACGTCATTATTACCATTTTTAGAAAACAATCACAATGCTAGCTCTAGGTATTGCAGTACCAGGAAAGGTTTCTGCTATTCTGTACCTGATTTAGTTTCTCTAAGTTGAAGAACAGAAATATATCATCCACGAAATATGTTCAAAAAGATCGTGTGTTAACTGAATACGTTGTTCGTCTTATTTTATCTGGTGATGGTCAAATTTCTTCAACGAAATTAATTCAAACTCCTCTGTACTGTCAGCACCACTGTAGGCTACATCACTGCACTAGTCACTACAACCACTGCACTACTATATTACCACTGCTAATATCATTGCGCAAGAAAAAGTTTTCGCTCGCCTTGGAAACTGTCTTTGGCAGCAAAAGTGTTTACTGCAGTAAAATGACTTAGGTTTGAGTGATTTGTTAAGCAAACTAATTTCAACTACCTTAAACGTTTTCCCAAGTTTGGTTTTTGGTAAATGTTCCATGCACAGAAAAGCCTGCTGTTGTAAAGGACGCTCTTTCTTTGACGTAAATCGTTTTCAAGAAATAGTTCAAGGTTGTTACCGGAAGGCAAATGAGTTCCAGTATCCAGCCAATTGATCTTTAGAAACTCATCTAGTTCACAACTTCCAAGATAGCTTTCTTTTGTTTTAAAAGTAACTTGCATAAAACTTTTGGTTTTGCTAGAAACTTTGCCGTAAGTTTAATTTTGAGGTTTTATCATAATAACAAGCAGTTTATCCTTTTGCCGATTTTTTGCATTTTAGTTGCATGATAGACATAGACATACAATATTGTCGATTTTACTCTGATTTAATTTTAAAATTTAGGTAGTTTCACTCATGTATCAAACCAAACCAAACCGTTTTCATATTTACATAAAATAATGCATGTGTGCGTGGAAGCCGAAGAAACAAACTGTTCACATTTCCAATCCTGTTTATTGCTTTTTTTAAACATATTATTGCTGCTGTTTTACTTTTATCGCAGTCTCTGTTTAAGGGTAATCTCGTTGTGAAAACGTTTTTGAAATCTCTCTTCACAATCATTAAAACAAATCAATCAAATCAGCGTAAAGTTTTAGATTCAGACAATTTTGTTTTATATTCAGTTAAGAATTCGATCATTGATGTAGAGTTGTAGACATAACCAAACCTATTCAATAATTCTTTAAACATTGTAATCATAAATTTCACTATTTCAAAGTCATGTTAGAATTTTCCAAACTTGTAAAATAGTATTTCCGTTGAAAGAGATGCACACCACTACATTGTGCTTGTCGTTTGCTGAAGGTTTAAAAACTGAAATATGATTTAATTTCTTTATGTGTTTAAGCCTGTAACAGTAACTGTCATTGTCATACGACAAACAACAACACACTTGAATGAAGAGTGAACTCCCACTTCAAAGTTGACTAGTTCTTGAAACTTCAAGCTTAAGTGATTCCGATAAAATGTTGGCAAGTCTCTATATAGCTTTCCCTGAATATGAAAGCAGTTGGATTTAGATGTCACCGTCAACCAGCACTGCCAGTGAGTAATCAAAATTCCAAAAAAATGTGATTTTTATATTGTTGTTGATAGGCTTGAATAAACAGTCAGCTTACGAAGGCATTGGGAAAAGACTTAATTTAGCGACTGACGACAACTAACCAATGTGATGGCTTTTTAATTTACCTTGCGACGAGTGAAAGCTTTTTTGGCGTTTCATAACAACGAACTTTACCAATCCGTTGCATGATGCTATGCTAGCAAGTTGTTTAGTTGAATTTTCCTGTGAAAAACCATTGTAGGCCAAACCCGGTAAAATGAGGATTTTGTAAATTTACCTGCTTGTAAGATACCAGCAAACGACACCAAGCAAATGCACGAAAAAATTTAGAATAGTGTAGAAACGAAAAGGGAAGAATAAGAATTTTGTACAAGAGGTTGACAACAAATGCAAATTGTATTCACTATAGGTGGAGTATTACAACAAAAAGATTCACGATTGTACAGAATAGGTATTGACGGAATAAAAGTTGGTCATTCATGCATTTCTAATCATAAACAAATTCGTTTAATTTCTATAGGTTTGAATAAAGCGTCGTAGAAAATACTAGCATGGTATTACAGCACCGTTGACAATTCGACTTTAAGGTTTTATTTTATAGCAGCTCAGCTTTTGTTCATATTTTATACATTGCTAATCCCGTCTTTTCATTAAGTCATATAAGCTTAAATATTGTAAGAATAAAGGTTTAGGTTTTTGAAAACATGACAAAACTGATTCTTGGTTACTGGGATATCAGAGGCCTGGCACAGCCAATACGGTACATGTTGGGGTACCTTGGTGTTGAATATGAGGATAAAAGATATGTTGAAAAGAATTCTTGGTTTGACGTAAAACTTAACATGAATCTGGATTTTCCAAACATACCTTACATCATCGACGGTGACGTCAGAACGACGCAGACCTGGGCGATTATGAAGTATCTTGCTCGGAAACACACAATACTTTTCCCGAAGACTGAAGAGGAGATTCGAAGTTGTGACATGTTGGAGGAAGTGGCACGTGACCTTGCCATGCCCTTCTTCATGCTTTGTTACAATCACGACGGTTTTGACGAGGCAAAGAAGAAATACTTTAGTGAAACTCTTCCAAAGTTGCTGGACTTGCTGGAAAAATTTCTTGGCTGTTCTCATTGGATGATCGGAGTTAAAATGACCTACGTTGATTTCTACTTTAACGAAGTGCTTGACGTCATCCAATTAATGACGTCAGATTGTTTGGACAAGCACCAAGGCATCAAGAAGTACGTGGAGAAATTCTTCGCCCTGGACAAAATTGCAGCTTACAGACGGTCGGATCGATTCAAGAAATGGCCATTTATGTCACCACAGGCGAAATGGGGAGGGAAATGCGAAGACTAAATCTTCCAGAATCAATTGTGTTACCTTCTGGAAAGTTCATAATTATTCTTGTAATTGTTGGTGCTAGTGGCGTGTGTGCTGATTATGATCATGTATAGGTTATATTTCAAGGACGAATCAATAAGAGCAACAAAATCCTGCAAAATTGACTAACACAGAAACAGTTTTCAACTTACTAAAAGTGTTGACAGCTGTAGGATAAGATTATTCCATGACAATAAAATCAAAATGATGAAATATATGACGGGGAACTACCTAATGTGGAACCAAGTTAATGGATTGATTTCAAGGGTTGAAAAAAATTTCAAAACTTGTCATGTCTTATGGGTGGTGACGTGAAAATGATGAAACAATGGGCAATTGTGAAGTATCCTGTTAGATATTTCGGTCACATTTTAGAAGAATAAAGTAGAAGTGTAGTAAGGTGCAAACGTCCGTTACTGATTCACTGGTTGGTTTTATGCACAACATGTTATTTATATATTTACATTTTCTTTATATATCTACATACTTATTTAGCCTTGCAACTTATAAAGGTTCAAAAATAAAAAAGGAATAGTTTGGACAAGACAGTTCTCTGAGTTCAATTGATACATCACAAGTTACTACTGTAGATTTTAGTTTGTAAGATTTTCCAAGTAAATCATAGCACAAGGATTATAGTGTATAATGACAAATTAATCTTTACCTTTCAAAACATAAAAGTACATTTCACAAATCTTTACAATTGGTGCGGATTATGAAAACTTTTACGAGATATTCTTGTTAAGAGCATGAAGATCACACAGAGATTTCTCGCGAACGCAGTTAAACGTAACTGAGAGGATAACAAAGCGAGGTTGCTGACCTAAACAAAACGTAAAACACTATCGTAAAAAACTCTATGTAACCGGCTTGAAGTTGCAGCAGTTGGATGTTTAACTCGGTTAAAATATTTAATCTACCGTTTGAGTAGGAATGTTGCTTTCTATACCATAAATCAGCTTTAATTTGCATTTTCAGTGTGATTCCGGTTGCACACTCTGACTTACAGTAATAATACTAATAAGTTACACCGGTAGCGCAAATACCGGATTATTCCCTTTGTCCTACTTTTTCGTGTCATAGCAAATTTATCAATGTTAAAAAGTGTAGCAAGTTGTTAATTTTCCTTTTTGTATCCCCAGTTGGTGTATATGTTAAAAATAGGATATTCCTTGAACCTCTCAAAGCGACGATAGGCTGCGATCTTGTCGAGTGCAAAGAACCTTTCCTTGTACTTCTTCACATTCGGATATTTATTCAGGCAATCTGACTTCATCTCAGTCAACACGTCGAGCCGTTCACAGATCTCGAAATCAACGTAGGTGAGAGTGGCACCGGCCATCCAATCGTTGTCTGACAGAAACTTTTCGAACGTGCAGAGATATTCGGGCAAATCATTTGCCAGAAGATTCGTCATTGCTACTTCTCGGCCATCAGATCTGAAAAGCATGCGCTTGATGGCAAACCACATATCGATATAAGCCTCTTTTACCATATCGCATCTCTGTGTTTCTTCTTCACTTTTTGGAACGAGCTTTCCAAACTTTCTAGCAACGTAGTTCATAATCGCCCACGATTTCGTCATCTTGACGTCACCGTCGATGAGGTATGGCAAATTTGGAAATTCTAATCCAAGCTCAAATTTGACGTCAAACCATTGGCTCTTGTCCACGTTAGGTGGTTCCCCTAGAACTACATAGCTTTTATTGTCGTAATCTGCTCCACAATACTCCAACATCAAACGAATGGGTTCAGCAAGAGCCCTGATGTTCCAGTAACCAACAGTTATCTTCGATATCTTCGGTCAACTTATTTACTGGTCAATAATCTGAAAAACAAATTGCAGTTTTATGAATGAAAACCGGTCGATCTTGATTTAACTGATTTGTGTGAATGGTCTCATTAAACTACATATGAAAGTGTGTTTTGATTTGAAAACTCAAACTATTGTCTGTTTTCCAACAGTCTTTGTTGTGAAAGCGACAACAACGACTTCAACGATTAGCCTTGCATTGGCTGAAACATAAACTAACAACAGCTGGCATTTTTGCACAGTTTCTGTGCATTAACAGCGGATATATCTGCAGATATGTGTTCGTTGGGTCGGGTTTGGCAGAATCGTGTTCTTGCGCAATCGTTTAAGAAATTATCTCGAAATTATTCTCGATACCATCGATTAAAAAATTAAGTGATTTTCGATTAAAAGAAGAAATTAATTTGACGACTTAGCAATTACATTTAGCTCATTGACCTTTGTGTTGTGTAAAAGTAGATGAAGTATATATCTGCAAAGGTCACTGCTTGTCTTAACTTATGCTATTCGGACTTAGTTTACCTGCCGAATTAATGATCTGACTCCGTGGTTGCGTGCGGCTAGAATTCTGTAACCTTACGTCTACTAACCGCAAGCTCTTACGATTAACAGATACCGTTTATCAGAAGCAATCCTTTATTGTAGGAACTGTACAGATTCCGATTATAATACATTCACAAACTTAACATTCACCATTTAAAACAAGTTTAACGAATTACAATTTACGCGAATAACGTAGCACGTTCGTACGATTCTGTATCTCTCTGTCTGCACGTTACTCGCACAGAATGGTGGTGGTTAGAGCGTAGAGCGGTGTGAACGGAAATATTCGACACAAAATACACAAACATTTCAAAACGTGCGAACGATGAACACAAAGCGTTGGCAATGGGAATTACATTCAGTTACAACTAGGGTTGTTATGAAATCGCCTGGTAACGTACTAAACGGCGTTTTCCCATAAGGTTATTTAGAGCAAGTTCCCAAATATTAAACGATGATTGCCGTTTTATCAAGTTGCAGCTGCAGCCAAACATTAAATGCTAATTGCAGTTTTGTCAATGAACAATATTTCAATAAGTAAATGGCGCATGCGTTCCCACAATTGATATAATGGTATTGGATGTGGCTCCCAGGCCACTACATATCCTTCTAACACCTGGCTTGGAAAAATGTTCCATTGTTCAATTCCTAATGTCGCTACCGTCAGAATACTCAATAGCAAGATATGAACAACGCTTGCTCATGAATTCGGGCAACATAAGAAATCAAATAAACAAATGAAAAATTTTGTGCGACAATCGGAACTTGAACAGAGACACAGGTAAGCGTGGCTTGAGCAACTAGGAATCACACCAACATTAAGTCGTGCAAGGAACCTCCTTTAACAAAAGTTTGGCTCCAGTTCAAGTTTAGCAAAACTCAATTTTCCCGTTTTTACTCTGCTTCTGGTTTGCAATGGCTACTCAATTTTATTCCGTTTCGAGCTTAAGTTTACCAAACTTGACCATATATTAACTATAATACGTTTCATTCCACCTTTAAATTACTTGCTCCGGTTTGATTGTTTTTCTCTTAAAAAGTCTCGTCGTATACGCCCATTTTTAAAGTAGCACAAGTTTATTTGGGGAAATTCTATTGTGAACGACGAGTTTTTGCATTTACAAACACAATCGATACATTTGAGAAACACTTAAGTCTATACATTTAACACCGTTTCACATGAACTATCTCCTGTTCGAGTGCAAGTAAGTTTGTTTTCTGTCAATGTTCAACTTTGTTTGGATTTTAAAGAAATTCAACATTTAGGATTCAGTTCGATTTCTTGCATCAAACATCCGCTGAAACCTAGTTAAATAGTCAAGTATAATAAAGTCTCCATTCTCACACTTAAGTTTAAATATGCAGTGTAGGTGTATCGATCATTAGTTACCTTTTCGTTGCAATTAATGACTTAAAGAAATTTTCGTACAAACTTAGACGAAACATTGCGAAGTGGACAGCGCAGATGTTGCCATCATTAGGACTACAACAAACACGAAAATTAACGCTATATAACTAAATGTTTGATAACGTTTGATAAATGTTTGATATAACTAAACTTACTCTGAGTCCTATTTGGTAGCGGAACAAGTTTGGCGAGACACCGGTTTGGAAACGAAACGATCTGAAAACTATTAACATAAACACGATTATTTCTTTCTATTAAATCATTAAGAATAAAAAACTTTCAGAAATAGCCTAATCTCTTTATTAACCAAAAATTAAAAAATGGGAAAAAGTTCCAGCGAATTTTGTAGTTTTAATGCAAGTTTAATCCATTCAACAATTTCCGAACAGTTGAATTACTCTAGCACAGTAGTGCAAGTATATTTATTCTTTTTGACGAGCTGCAGTTTGGGCTTATAATATGGCGTAAGCTACAACCGCATGATATGCAAGTTTGGGTTATGTTCTTTAAGAGTGGTATAGTTGACTATGCCAGGTAGCCTTATTTGGTTATTTTTTTTGTTTCTGCTCCAACTACACGTTTTACTTTTTTTTTCTTTTATTGCAATCATTCTTTTATTGCAATCGAAAAACTGCTTTAACTTAAGAGGATATCTTAACTTAATTTACCTGTTGAATTAATTATCTAACTGTATTGTTGTGTTTTGTTAGAATATTCTAACATTTTATCGGCCGAAACGTTTTAATATTAAAACAAAAATAGATAAGAAGAAAGTTTTTTTATTGTAGGTGCTGTACACTTTCTCAATATTACGAATTATTACTCAAAATAATTATATAATTATTAATCAAGAACATAAGTAATACTACTGATTATAAGATGTTTATTAAGTTGCAATGACCATGACTGCAATAACTCTGCTGGCGGGTAGAAGTGCGAGCTTATACATCGTGAAAGCGACCAGAGTTAAAATGTTCGACATGAAACACGCTGCAAGTCGTAGTAGATGCAGCGAACGAAGCAATGTTTAGACAATGTGAGATACATATAGTTAAAGCTAACACATTGAGACAGAGATAAATAATAATCAGTGCTAAAGTTAAGAAGTGGGCATTTCCAATAAAGACTTTTTATCACAATAGATGCTGGAAAACAATCAGGGAACATAGGCTACTAAAAGGAGGGTACACACGAAGTAGCCTAATGCAGAGAAATTTTCCAAATATTAATCAACAGTTAAAATGTTTATCAAAAACCAATTAAAAAAAATTCCTAAACTTGAATGAATAACTAGAAAATACGTTTTGCAAGAAATAATGTAATGGTATTAAAAAATACCACCCAGGCCGCTACACAATAATAGTCTACTTTATCCTTGCCGCTGGGTCTGTTTTAACTACGCTAGCCTATGTATCATTTTCTGGGCTTCAGAAAAATTTCACTTGGTTGTGTGTGAAACAAGTAACTTAGTCAAAGAACGGCAACACTATCAGTAATGCTGCATTGGTTGGTTAAGTGCAGTCAAGATATTGACGGCTTACCAATCGTATTGGCGACCTCAGCTTATAGTTTGTTCTGTTTATGCGGGGCTGTTTTTTCGCGACATGTTTTAATTTTGGTTTATCAATTTAAGCATTTTTGCTTCAAAAGGCGATACCATAGTGACATCACAATACAAATTATGGTTTAATTAATCTTGGTTTAACGCTAAGACATGGTAACTTTACGGCCAATTACCTGTATAACACCAATTTCATTTCTTGGATACGACTCCATTGTCACATCAACACCAGGAAGCAACCAATGATGACGTAATCTCCAACGACTATGCCAATCCACCATTGTGGATGTTGTAGCTTTGAAACCCGATCTGTATTTCAATTTTGCGCCAACTGCCCACCCAAGATATGTTTCATGTACACTTGTTGCATGCTTGAATTTATATAAGACTTAATTTCGGGGCCGAAAATTGCCCCTTAATACTGCTGGACTGCGATTGCAAAAAAAAAAACTTATTCTAAAGTGATTATAGGCCTAAGCCAGCGGTTCTTTACCGGTGGGAAAATTTTGCATGTTCAGGTGGGAAATAATTGAAAGCTTTATATATTTTTACACAAAAAATATACTCTCGAAAGAAATGTTGTAGTAAGTAAACACATTATACTTTATTTATTATTTAATACCCATTTTGCAGTGTAGCCACTGCCCCAATTTGGGTTTGGTATATGGCATAAATTGGAAAGCAAATGTAAAAGGTTAAGAACCACAGGCCTAGACTAACCTCGCCAGGCAAATTTATCAACTATTTTTGCGATTGCAGCCTATGGGCAAGATTTTTTTTTACAAACATGATTTGTGCAAAACATGACATAAAGACATAACTATAACCGGGAAAAAACAAAAAGAAAATGTACAAAAAATGCTTAAACGTGTCATCCAAGCGTTGCAAATGACGTAGTCTGCAAACCACGGTGCATTCCACGTTGAGAAATTGTGCATGTAAAGACACAAATTTTTACATCGAACGTCACATTGAAGCCTGGATTCTTTGTTTATTAATTATAAATTGGCGTGAAGATAAAAATTTGGTGATGCACACTGATAAACCTCGTGCGTGCAGATGTCACAGTTTCCACTATAGACATGAATTACGCCGAAGATTTTCAAACCAGACTACATTTTTGCTCCTTATTTAACAAGATCGTATGTGCACCCTGCATAATATAAGTTTGAACTATCGTGATAACTTGAGAAACCACCAACATAGATGTAAAGTTACTTGCCAAATGTGGAGGGAGTATCTTGGTTGAAATGCTTTCTATGAAAATCCTTGGAATATGAGAGAATGGACCAAGAAGAAGAACGAGGAGATTTTCAACTTACCCATAATCCTTCTCATGGGAATGTTGACCAATCGCAACCAATAGATGCAGCACAAGAAGATCAACATCGCCATGGTAATTAGCTACTGGTTAATGTGTTGTATTGTTGCAAGTTTATTTGCGTTGTATAAATGTTCTATACTCAACGGCGTCAATTTTAGTAAATCACAAAGTGAAAAATTTTAATTTGCAGATACGTTTTTTTCTTGGTGCTTTTAAGTTTTAATACTTTTAAATCGCCGCTAACCTGTTTTTGTGGTTTTTTATATTTGGTGCAAAAATTTCATTTTTTTCTCTATTTTTGATTGCCTCACAAAACACTTATCAAAACAAATTTTAATTGAGGTTCATATTCTGATGATATTTTGCAAGCTTTTTTTTCAAGCTTCCCTCTCTTTCATTATACAAAGATATATGAGTTATTGCACGTAATAGCATGTTATATTTTGGGATCACATATGAAATAATCTGCTTACCGTATATACTCGAGTATAGGTCGACCACTGTATTTTTGCTGAAAATCAGAGATATTTTTGTTGTTTCATGTATAAGTCGATTTGATCGTTCACCTAAGTATTGGCATTGACATACTGTAAGAAAATTTCAAGGATAGGTGAGAGTTTGCCAGTAAGTGAACTTTTGAGGCCTAGCTTGCCGGTACAGTACTTGTGTAGCGACTGCTAACTGTAAACTTCAGCAGCACTCGTGTGAGTTGTTGTAAAGTTATTTATACGAAATGGCCAGCAGGCGCAATAAATTCACGATTCAAATTCATGAATGCATCAATCACCGTCCTGTCGGCTGGACTTGGAGGTTTTATTCTGGTTTGTTTGTATAGGTTGACCCCTGCTTTTTGAGGTTAAAATCAGTTGCGAAAATCTCGACTAGCTCGCTAAGTTTCCAACAACAGGCAATTTCATAAACAACCACCTCCAAACACTGTTACAGAAAGCAGCTGATTAAATTATTATTTCTTTTAAAAAATTAATCAATTAATTAAATAACCAACTTTAAAATTAACTTTCTTAAAAACATTAAGTTGAAGGAAGATTGCAAGAGATGGATCTTCAAGATGAAGGAAGTCAACCTGTGGCAAGGACTGAGGATGTAGGAAGTCAACAAGTTGCTCTTGCTAAGGAAGGAGTTGCTCAGATTGTAAGAGAACTTGCATCATCTGGTGGTGAGTCAAGATGTAACGTCACAGTCTTCTTTTCCATCAATTAAACCGATAGATGTATTTTGATTCTTAACAAATGTTGACAGAAAAAAAGGAAATTTCAGTTGGCACTAGGATATAACAAGACGAGTCACTCGTGGGTACAGCATAAGTGTGAACCCAGAGACCTTACTAGACCACTTGAACATTAAAATATATCTTATCGGACGTTCTGTTGCATGTATATATCTTAAGGTCTGAATTTGTCTTTATTCATTGCATTAGCTGCAGGAACTATCCACCTAACTTATGCCCCACAATTCGCACAGCACACTCAGTATCAAGACAACAGGCGCAATATGCACTTTGAGAATGTTGACGGTGGTGTTCATAATCCTGGTGGAGAAATCTATGGAAATGTTGATCAACCAGGAGGTAAGCTACATGTTATTTAAGAGTAATCTGGGGTTGGTTTCTATAAAATGTTGTTTTTGTTGGAATGTTAACGGTGGTGTTCACAGTCCTGGTGGTGGAGGAGAAATCCAGAGAAATATTTGCCAATCTAATGGTGCTTATTATTTCAGAGTTATACAATATAGTAATAATGGTAATAATAATAATGGTACTTGTTATTTTAGATAATATGATATAGCTGGGAGATTTACAGAACTTGTTTAGCCTTTAGGTATTTGTCACTAGCTGCTTGCTGATGGTTACCTCCTAATTTTCAAGTTATATTGTTGAATGGAAACAAAAATACGTTTTATCGTCAAAATTTCAATGTTTGTTTTGCGATCAAAATTACACTGTACACTATCTTAATTTTTATCTTTTTTATATGTTTATTTGCATTAACAATTGATTCTCATTTGCGTTATATCTTTCTTGTTAGTATGTGGAAACTGCTGACATGATTATGTTATTCTAATATTTGTGTTTGTCTATTCACTTCCAGGACTAACAATACAGAGAACTCCTCAAAATATCGCAGAACAACCAGGTCCTAGTAATGCTCCTGAGCAAGGTGTGTGCTTTACTTAGTAGTACTAATTAAAGAAAGCTATGATGGCATTACTAAATCGTTGGTTATAAAAGTAACAATTAATAAAAGTCAGTTACTTGGTTTGATGTAGGAGCCATTAATTTTATGACAGTGCACAATCCCAATTAATATCATATTCTTTCACTGCATAATTGCTATAGCAAGTAATATACATTAGTCAGAGCTGGGCACAAGCGTGCTCAAGATTGAGAGAGCTCTATTGTAGGAGCAACCTCGAGAGCAAGGCTCTTTTCAAATTTGGAACGGAACCACAGGCGTACTATTTTATGAGTTATCCGCTCGTCGCTCTTTTTTGTACAAATAATGCTGTGAATGCAAAAAATGGTTGGATTAAAGTAAATTTTAAGTTTTTTATGCTCCTTTAACACATGATTCTATGTAGTGAATAAAAATGACTCCTTTGAGACTAAAGATGATAGAGAGACTCACACAGATGAACCGAGTTGTCATCGATGTGTAATATTTTGTTTCACTTTGTCGTTATTTTTATAACTTAACCATTGTGTGCTTTGAAAGTGAATAATATTAAACTAATGGATGTCGGCATTTGTATAATTCTTGAAAGTTCTTAATATTATTCTCAGCTATTAATCCTTTGTAGCATGTGTGACTAAAACAAAACTTATCAATATCAAATTTCATAAAATATACATTTACAACAAACCATGATAAGCAATTAATAGGCTACAGTTAGACACATGTTTTACAATGCAAATTTGCTACATATGAATGTGACTGGTTTTCAAAAACACGACGAGCTGAATATATTTTAATTGCTACAAAGAGAGGAAGCGTGAGTTGAAATAGACTGTGCTCTTTTTTATAGAAGAGCAAAAGCACAAGCATTGCTTTTCTTTTCATCGACGAACAAGAGCGTTGTAGCAACGCAGTTATATTCACTAACCGTTAGTAAAACCTTTTCAGACGGTTGTTATTTATATTTAAATAAGATTTAAAGAATGATCACTATACTAATGTCAGCGTGTTAGTATTGCCCTCTTGATTAATAGCTAATAACAAACAACAACAATAGCATCTGAGTAACATATTATATTGAACAAGTTATCCCTTGTAAATGGCACATGACATGACTGAACTATGAATGACAATCAATAAATAGCATGTCAGAATAGGAATAAAGCAAGCATCAAAAAGCCTTAATATCACCAAACTTACTTAATTTTATTCTCGAGGAGTTATTACGTAATTACATTCTCCTTTTCCTCGAATTGCTTCTGGAATATTTCACGGTAGTTGCATGACTTAATCTAAGCTAATTGTTGGCTAATATTCACAATTGTTGTTGTTGTTGTCGTTGTTATCTGCCCAATCCATTGAAATCTAATCTAGCAATATCTAAATCGTATCTAAATCTAACAATAATGAGCAGCAATGCACAGCAATGCACAGCAATTTACAGTTAACCCCCTGGTGTTTGTAAAATGAGATTAAGATTGCGTTGTACACCCGGTGAATCAGTGCACACCACAGCGTGAGCGACGACGCTCTATTTAAAACAGCTGTTGCCCAGCTCTGCATTTGCCCTTTAGTGTTATATATATCTGGTATAAAATGTATAAAGTTGTATCAGAACATGTATCAGTTGTATCTAAGTTGTAAGTTGTAGTGATAAGTTGATGTTGTAGTTGAGTGATAGTTATAGTGATGAGATAAGTTATAGTGATAGTTGTATCTAAGATCTAAGTTGTAGTTGTAAGTATGTATCAGATATATAAATCTGGTGATTATGTTATGCTTTTATGCTAATATTTGTGTTTGTCTATTCATTCTCAGAGCCAACTATACAGGAAACTCCTCAAAATATCGCAGAACAACCAGGTCCTAGTCAGGCTCCTGTGCAAGGTTTGTGTGTGTCTGATAGTCAAACATGATTAATACTTGAATATAGTAGCTATTTAATTATAGTAACTTTAATGCTGATTTAACACAGTTATTTAAAATAAGTACATGACTCTATGCACACGCTAAATAGCACGTTAGAATAGAAATAAAGCAAGCATCAAAAAGCCCTAGTATCATTAAACTTACTTAAATTTATTCTCGAAGAGTTATTACGTAATTACATTCGCTTTTTCCTCTGAATTGTTTCTACAATATTTCGTAGTAGTTGCATGACTTAAACTAAGCTAATGGTTGGCTAATATTCACAATTGTTTTTGTTGTTGTCGTTGTAATCAGAACAATCCATTGAAATCTAATCTAGCAATATCTAAATCGTATCTAAATCTAACAATAATGAGCAGCAACGCACAACAATTTACAGTTAACCACCTGGTGTTTGTAAAATGAGATTAAGATTGCGTTGTACACAATGTGAATCAGTGCACACCACAGCGTGAGCGACGCTCTTTTTAAACGGCTCTTGCCCAGCTCTGCATTTGCCCTTAAGTGTAATATACGAGTGATACAATATAGTTGTATACTTTAGTGTTATATATACTCGTATATTAATGGTCTTTAATCTGGTTTTTAAGTTGTGCTTTTATGCTAATGTTTGTGTTTGTCTATTCATTCTCAGAACCAACAATACAGAGAACTCCTCAAAATATCGCAGAACAACCAGGTCCTAGTAATGCTCCTGAGCAAGGTGTGTGCTTTACTTAGTAGTACTAATTAAAGAAAGCTATGATGGCATTACTAAATCGTTGGTTATAAAAGTAACAATTAATAAAAGTCAGTTACTTGGTTTGATGTAGGAGCCATTAATTTTATGACAGTGCACAATCCCAATTAATATCATATTCTTTCACTGCATAATTGCTATAGCAAGTAATATACATTAGTCAGAGCTGGGCACAAGCGTGCTCAAGATTGAGAGAGCTCTATTGTAGGAGCAACCTCGAGAGCAAGGCTCTTTTCAAATTTGGAACGGAACCACAGGCGTACTATTTTATGAGTTATCCGCTCGTCGCTCTTTGTTGTACAAATAATGCTGTGAATGCACAGAAATGGTTGGATTAAAGTAAATTTTAAGTTTTTTATGCTCCTTTAACACATGATTCTATGTAGTGAATAAAAATGACTCCTTTGAGACTAAAGATGATAGAGAGACTCACACAGATGAACCGAGTTGTCATCGATGTGTAATATTTTGTTTCACTTTGTCGTTATTTTTATAACTTAACCATTGCATGCTTTCAAAGTGAATAATATTAAACTAATGGATGTCGGCATCCATATAATTCTTGAAAGTTCTTAATACTATGCTCATCTATTAATCCTTTGTAGCATGTGTGACTAAAACAAAACTCATCAATATCAAATTCCATAAAATTTACATTTACAACAAACCATGATAAGCAATTAAGCAATTAATAGGCTACAGTTAGACACATGTTTTACAATGCAAATTTGCTACATATGAATGTGACTGGTTTTCAAAAACACGCCGAACTGAAAATGTATTTAATTGCTAAAAGAGTGAAAGCATGAGTAGAAATAGACTGTGCTCTTTTTTATAGAAGAGCAAAAGCACAAGCAATGCTTTTCTTTTGATTGCTTTTTTTTCATCGACGAACAAGAGCGTTGTAGCAACGTTGTTATGTTGACTAACCGTTAGTAAAACATTATCAGGCAGACGGTAGTTATTTCTAATTAAATAAGATTTAAAGAATGATTACCATACTAATGTCAGCGTGTTATTATTGCCCTCTTGATTCATACAGCAACAATAGTATCTGAGTAACGTATTATCTTCAACATGTTAAGTCTTGTAAATGGCACATGACATGACTGACCTTCAATGAATGATACTCACTAAACAGCATGTCAGAATAGGAAAAAAGCAAGCATTGAAAAGATTGAGATTGTTTATAGAATATTTCGTCGTAGTTGCATGACTTAAACTAAGCTAATGGTTGGCTAATATTCACAATTGTTGTTGTCGTTGTAATCAGCACAATCCATTGAAATCTAATCTAGCAATATCTAAATCGTATCTATATCTAACAATAATGAGCAGCAATGCACAGCGAATTACAGTTAACCACTTGGTGTTTGTAAAATGAAATTAAGATTGCGTTGTACACAATGTGAATCAGTGCTCACCACAGCGTGAGCGACGCTCTTTTTAAAACAGCTGTTGCCCAGCTCTGCATTTGCCCTTTAGTGTTGTATATCTGGTGATTATGTTGTGCTTTTATGCTAATATTTGTGTTTGTCTATTCATTCTCAGAGCCAACAATACAGAGAACTTCTCAAAATATCGCAGAACAACCAGGTCCTGTAATTGCTCCTGTGCAAGGTGTGTGTGTGTGGTAGTCAAACACAATTAATACTTGAATATAGTAGCTATTTAATTATGATGTATGAAGTACTCAAATGATTAGTTTACAAGTTTGTTGAATTTTTTTCATTTAGTTTATGATGGTGGTGAACGACATTTTTTAGACAAGTTTGTTAGTTTGTGAGGTTCAAAAGTTTGACAATGAACCATTCATCAAAAAACTATTTAACTTTTTGGTATAGTAGCTCAACAGTTTAAGCTGCAGAATGCAAAATACGGCAACAAATTTTATATGCGTCTTTTTTGTTTCTTTTTACATAAATTTATATAAACACATTTATTTTCTTTTATTTTTAATACTCGGCACATATACAAAGGTGCAGCCCAACCTGAGCCTCCCCGCCAAAGACATCACCAAGATCGGGAAAGTGGTGGCTGGCACGAAACTATCAGACAGGCTGAAATAAAAGCTTTTGGTTTTACTATCAAAGGCATTCCAGCCATTACTTTAGCCGGTGGAGCTACAATTGCAGTGATAGCCAGTTTGCGTGATCCAATTGCTCGTGAAAAGCTGGCCAGTGCATTTGTTCCATTTGCTGCCGGGGCGGCTGGCAGTGCTGCTGCCAACATTTTTGTAACCAAATATGGCCGGGGCAGTCTCTTGATAGAGGTAGTAACAAAAGGATCTGAAGCAGAAGCCAACTTACTGCAGTTATATTCGTCTGGAAAGATTAAGCAAGATTTGATAGAGAATCACTGGCAAAAGGCTGGAGATAATCTCACAGTTGAACTGACCTCCTACAAAGTTATCCGTGCAAGTGAAAAGGAATTTGAGGAGATCAGAAAAGAAGTTGAATTTCTGAAAGATTATCGCTTTCAGCAAAATGATGTATGGCAAGTTGATTTATGTTTGTTTTTATTCAATTACAAATTTATTATAAATAAGCAAAGTCATTCAAGCGTAGCATTTGCATCGGCAGAAGCTTTAACCATTCAGATTAATTCTACGTTGATTGTTGATATTATTTTGTTTTATAAATGATATTTTTGTGCTGTATTACATTCAAAGTTGGGCAAAAGGATGCTCAAGAAATTTTTGTAATAAGAATTTTATCATTAAGTAGCAAGTTGTTGTTGCTTCAAGCCGTTTTTATTTTTATAATAACATTTCAATCATGAAATTTTTAAGATAAAGCATTTTGTTCTAATGAATACAATATTTCCTGTTCTAGATAATCTTAAGTTCATCTTCAACCCTAAGAGATGATTCAAGAGTTGTCACTCATTTGTCTGCTTCCAAAACGAAGAAATTAGTTGTGGAAAAAGGTGAAAAAGTTTGTGGTGGTTTTGTGTTTCATTTTTCAAAACGAAAAAATTTTAAGAACACTGCTGATTTTTCTTTGATCTAAATTAGGTTTATGTTTACAAAATTAGTTCATGTTGCTGCTCAAAAATAAGGCAATTATAACTGTTTGCTTGTTTTAGAACATGGCAAGTTAGTGATTATGTTAACTAACCGAGAAACCACTGAGTTAAAGACCGAAGAAACGGTAAGTAAATTTCATGTGGTAAGAATTTTTGAAATCTTAAATGTGGACGTAATAAACATACCCAGTTAAATAAATAATGCAGCAGAAGCTTGTTACCTTTAAGTTAAAGATAAATTCTTGCAGCTTATTTTGCCATTTGCTGGGGCAAGTCAAGTTATTTTGAGTAACCAAAAATTTCGACTTAGTGTACCAGATAGTTACTTAGAAGTTCGATGATTTAATTTGGCTTACCAAAGAGTTTTTTAGTTGTTTGTAATGAAATTCTCAGACTCTGAAAAGAATAGTAATATTCCATTCACACATGGCTTCATTTAAACAGCAATTATTTCTACAATTACAACAAAATCTTATTCTTAGTTTACAACAAAATCAACAACAAAAGATAGCCTAGTTATTATAATAAATAATGCAGTGAAAGCTTGTTATTTTAAAGCTGACTTGACCAGTAAATTTAAATGAATTTTGAATCAATTAATATTGAATTTTGAGCTGGTTTTCCTAGTTTGACACTTCTCTGAGGAATGTTAAGCGTATGATTGAAAGTTTTAAGTTAAGGAAATTTTAACAGGCATACTCCATTATATGTAGAAGATTCCAGGTAGCATGTTATACTGAGATGGTAAAAGTTATGATTAATATTTATGTTATATTTTTGTTTACAAGTTTGCTGGTTCATTTTAGGTATAATATTTTACAGAAATTATCATCCCCCAAAGAAGTCGACATCCCATTTTCATCAATTTCAAAAATGGATTCATCTAAACAAAGAAAGTTTCAAAAATTACCACGAACACCCAGACAATTTGGTTCAGGTGCTATAGTTTGGTTGAATTATATTTACATCATGTCAATAGATTACACTGGTCTACACAAAATTTCAGGTTTGGGTTTTGACAACTCATTTTAGCTAATTTTGGGGCGCTGAACCCGAAAATGAACTCAGATTTTTTCTATCACATCACGTTTTTGAGATATGAAATATCCCTAATTTTTGAAAAAAATCAATTTTTGCCCCCCCTCTGTTGTCAAAACAAGGAATTCTGATGCAATAAACACTGTTTTATCTGCAATAATCTAGCTTTAATTAGCAAACAGGCATTCTATATTATATTCACACAAATTTGCGTTGTCTTTATTAAAATTTCATGTTTTGGAATAAAAAATAGGCATACAAAAGAGCAACCATAATAACATCAAACGCTACATTATGCTGACGAACCTGTCGATAGGACAGTGACAAGGTATTATCTGAATTATAGCCTACAGTTCACACAATATGCACATAGACAACGGAGTGCAGAAATTCTGAAGACACACACAGAAATAGCAAAGTGCCAAAATAAAGATTGACTCAAAGGGACTTGGGCAGGGCGAGTTCAGAAACAGTCAACAAAAGAGCTTTCATAAAATATGAACTCTTCACTTATAAGCTTAAAAATGCTCTTTTGAGGGACTTTCTTTTATGAGCAGCATCTGGAATTTCTCTTTTCAAACTCCAGCAATAGTCGGCCATCATATGACAATCCCACCGACCTTGATAACGTTCCTCCATAATTTTAATATCCTGGTGGAAACGTTCACCCTGTTCTTCACTAACTTTCCCAAGGTTTTCTGGAAACTCATCCGCATGGCTCTTCAAGTAGTGAACTTTGATGCTCATCCTGCATCCCAAATCTTCAAAACTAAGCAGTAGCTCCCTTAAGAGATCTTTATAATTTTCTGCTTTTCTGTTTCCCAAAAAATGGAAGGATATAAGTATAGTTATAGTTCTGGAAGTGATATAAATACTGGCAGTGGCTTTTCATCACTGTGAGGAACTGGCCGCAATGCCGAATCCAGATTTAGATATTTCAAACGATGTTTACTCTTTTTGTTATACCCTTTCACACTAACAAGACAAAAATAACAATCGTCAACATGATTTCGTTGCTCTCGCCAAATCATGGGTATTCCAAATTTCATTTGTGAACCTTTTCCTTGCGACCAACTTCTCAGACGTTCAACGCAGGTCTTGCACGCTTTATGAGGAGCCCAGCTTTTGTCCTGGTCCCCTAACTTGACTTTAAAGTAAGCAAGATATGCCCTTTTTACAAACGTGGTAATATTGCATTGTTGAGACTTCAACATGAATCATCCACAAATGTAACAAAATATATCCGGATCATTACAACATTTTCTTCTTTTGCTGGAAGCAGACATAGCTTGAGATCAAATATAACCTTTTTTTGTTAGTAGTTTTCTAAGAGCAAGTTTTTCCACAGAAACACCACTATACCAAAAACTCTAACCGACTTGAACTCAAACTTATATAGTATGAAAATACCTTTTCCTTCTACAAACCACTTTTCAGCTTGAACTCTGATGTTGGTCTGTACAATGTACATGTGCTTTATGAAACTTCTAAATAAATCTTCCTTACTAAGCAAGAATTTATTACTAAGTCAAATCTACTCCCACCAGCTGTCTTCCTACGATATTCCAGCTGCACAGAGATAGCAGCTGACCCACAGATAACGCCTGAGAAGCCAAGACAGGGAGTTCAAGCCAGCATGGAAAAACTCTACGCGAGCAATTTCAACTATGTCCTATTATGATATCATAACAGGATTTTTTTTATTTTAGAGGAAATCTGAACCAACTTATGAATTTAGTGCAAAAATATCTCTATGTTTGAAAGTTTATAGCTGTCAGAAAATAATTATATTTGACATTTTACTGTAAAAAGGGTAAAATTGGTCAATTTCATAAAATAATGACACCGATAGAAAGAAAACTTGATGTGATAGAGAAAATCTGAGTTCATTTTCGGATTCAGCGCCCCAAAATTAGCTACAATCAGTTGTCAAAACCCAAACCTGAAAAAAAAAGTTGAAATTTGTAGACCAGTGTTATTTATATTAAACACAGTTGATGACTGCATACAGACTGGATGTTCAAATAGATATACAAAGTTTTGAAATAATGTCATGATATATGACTATACCACTGTACTTCAACCTGGGTACACCACAACAGCCAAAGTGGTGCTTGAGTACGACGGGGTGAACCGACTCCACCAATGATGTTTCATTGTGTTGTTTACAGCCGGAAAGGAATAATGCTTCGAAGACACCAGATTATGAAGAAATAGCAATTTAGTAGCAATTGGTTATTTGAGCAAACACAGAAAAAGGATCAAAGTAGGCAGTCGAGAGTGTTAGTTTTCTTTGCTTAAAATGAATCTGTGCAGATGTGCTACTTTGAATGAATATTTTTTTGTGGTAGGTTCAGGCCCACGTCACTCAGTTTTAGGCCCACATTGCTCAGTTTGACGTGAGGTCGGCATATTTAGGCCCCTTGCCATCGTTCGTTTTACAAGCGTACCTTCCAGTTTGGTTTCTACTTTCATTTTTGGTTTCAGAAAAAGACTGAAAGAGAGCAGAAAAAGAAAAGAGTGATCGTGTGCATATTCATGACGAGGTGAGGCAAAATAGCATATATAACAAGATCAATGGTAATTTGTCCTTTTTTAAAAACTTGGGTGTATGCATATTAGTATGGAATATGCATATTGTACAGCAGAATGCTTGATGTAGGACATTAGTGGTATGAGCAGCATATTTTATTTTACTTATGTGGCATCTATGTTTTAGACATATAAATTGCTGTTACAAACAGCACCAAGTGGTGTCAGCAAACATGCACGAAATCCTCCATGTTGCATGGGGACAGGCAACCTCTCATGGTAGGTCTCACCATAAACTGATCTCAGCTTGCTATTGCAACGCTGACCTCGTCATACAGTTTTTTTTTCTTTCTGCTCTAAAACAAAACACTATTTCTTGTAATTCTATTTTTTATCAGTTTTGATCATGCTTCTATACATCAACCTAGGACATGACAAAGCTTACTGCTCCAGGCAAAATAGTTTCTATTGTGCAAGAGCAGAAAAGACAGAAAGAGGGAAGAAACAGAAAAGAGTAACCGTGTGCAGATTCATGGTGAGGTCACAGCAAAATGGCAAATATAGCGAGATCAGTGACATTCTGTCTTTTTTAAACCTTTGGTATGCATCTATTGGTTATTAGTTTCTAGCCTAAATTTTAAGGAAATTTAAAGTATTATTTGTTTTGATATATGCAACACTTGCGGTATATGTTAGTATAAACTAGAGCAGTTTTACTTGAGTAAAGTTGACTCAAATACCATTTGTGTGGTACTCGAAAGTGCCCGGGTACTAATTTTCCAGTACTCAGGTGTACTTGATTGTTTTTAAAATACTTAAACTGGTATGATACTCGTTTGTCAATCTTTATATTTGATGTGTTATTGCATATTATCATACATTGCATACATTTTTCTTAAATAAATTTGTGAATTTATAAGCTTAAGCTACCGTCCGTTATGACTGGTCATCTATGCAACTATTTTTCGTGGCTACCTTTCGATCATTGTATTCACCTACTGTGTTTAAGACTGTAGGAATTAAAAATCATTCTGTTTGTAAAAATCTTCAACTCCGTCATTAGACCCTTAAAAATCATTTTTATACTGTATTACAATAAAGTACTCAGTTGCTATGCAACGTTGCTATGTTGCCTATGCCACTTGGTCTGATAGTTGTACTCAAACGTATTTAAACTAAGTACTTGTACTTGAGGACGAAAATTAGTATGTGCATATAGCTCTGGTGTAAATATGTTTGTTTTGTGATTTTCAGAAGATTTCCAGCATAGAGAAATCATTCCCATTTTGGAGAAGTATCAGTACGGATATCATGGAGGTAATACGTTTTTTAGCATGTTTTGTATAAATATATTTGATTTTTTGGCTGAGTAGCTTATTTCAATGTGTCGATATTATTTTTGCAATACATCGTTACATAACTGACATATCATTTGCCAAGTGATGGATTGTGTTTTGTACAGTGGAGATAATTGTTGTTCTATGTGTGAATGAACCAATGTGTAAAAATGTCACACATATTTAGTTGAGTGACTTATGCCTAATTGATAAAACTTTACTCAGTACTTGGTTTGAGTTCTATGTTATGTAATGAACTATGTCATTTTAAATATGCTGGTAATGAGTTTGCAGCTTAAGTCTATAGCTATATGGTATAAGAATCTGTTTTACTGATTTAAACATGGTCATGATTTTTCACTGCTTGAGGTCAGGTTGCTGAGCTTGTCTTTATTCATTTTCATGTTACAGTCGTGTTTTATATTTGCTGGTCTTGCTCGAATTTCGAACTGTTCACCTCAACCAATCAACAACACACATAATTTGGTCTTCTTTGATTTATATTTTTCTTTAAAAAATTTTGATTTTCTTATGATTTTGCGAGCGATAGTTAACAGGGCACTTTATCAAGCTCCTTAATTTTTTGCCCTAGGCCTAGGCTCTGTGCTATTAGAACTATAGCGTTGCTGCGATCAAGTTATTGTTCACAAGTTAGTGTTCAGTTAGTGTTAGTGTAGCTGCAAATATGCTTGTAAAGGTAATTTAAATCTACTGTACGTTTAACTTTGAGTTTTGGGCGCCACAGTAAGTCATAAAATGTGTTTTTGAAATTCGCTTGTAGCCTAGCGTATTGCTGTGATCATAATCGTGTTCAGTCATAATATAATCGTGTTAACAATATGTGATGCCTGTGATGGTCTACACCAGCTTGGCCAGGAAAATGTGTTTTTTACCGTTTTGTGTGTTTTTGTGACGTAATGTGTTCTTTGTGACGTAATGTGTTCTTGTTCTTGTAACCAACTTGTAGCCTAGCCTACACCAGATCCAAGTCACAGGTAGGCCTACAGTTATTTAAATGTAAAACAAGTGAAAACGAAAAGTTATGTTTGTTTAGGACGTGAGGAACTGGAATTGCTGCGTGTTTATGAACAAATTCATCAAATCAATGACGAGCAGCTCACCACGAATGCAGCGGAACTCGTCCCTGATTGGCTGATTTTAGACGATATCAAGTTGACAGAATCACAAATTGACTCGTTCCTGTTTATTCTCACTAAAGTTGAGAAACGCATCAAGTGGCTTCTTCTGGACGAATGCTTTTCTAAACCAGAAGATGTCGGCCGATTATTTGAGGCAATTCAAGCAATGCCAGGAAAGGTTTGTTTATTTATTTTACTTTCTACTTTTTCGTTCGTCTTCAACTTTGTTTACGAACTCGATGTGTCGTAACAATGCGCCTCTGTTTTGAATGTGACGTCATAATAGTTTTTCCCGCCTTTAAGCAAACATGGTTTTCTGAGATTCTGTGCGTTGTTGTTGGTCGGAATATTTTGTTTTAATTTATTTCAACGGGGCGTAATTTCCCCACGCAAGTTTTATTGTTTAAATCGCTGATAGATCTGGAATGTGCAGTAAACCTGGCCGCTTAAAATTCGTTCGTTTTATTGAGAAAAATGGCAAAATTTGATCGGTTCAGTTTAGGCTAAAATCAGCAGCATCTGACTAAGCTTTGAGCAGAAGCAAATTTCAAATTTTTACAAAAGTAAAAACATTTTTGCGACTTTAATATCAAGTTTTATTTCTGCAACGAAGACTCAATCGTGGTCTGAGTTGGTCGCTTAAAATTCCTTCTATTTTTCTCAAAATCCAAGAATTTGTTCTGGTCCAGTAGGCTACTGTAGGCCTAAGCTCCCATCATGCTAGTTAGTTATTAATTAGTTAACACTAACCAGTTAACTTGTATGAGTTAATTATTAGGATATTAGTCTTTGTTATAACACCATGTTGTAGTTTAATTTTACAAACATTTTAACTCTAGATCAGATGGCTTAATATCAGTGACAACATAATCCCGAAGATTCCCTCAAAATTCTTCTTCAACAAAATCGAGCATAAGCTGTTTATGTACAAATGCTTCCCTGATGATGACGCAATAGATGGGAAGCGCTATGCGAACCAATCAGAAATCGCTGAAATTCAACGAGTCCTTGATCAATTGGATGACTCGGTATTATTTATGTCTTGTTATGTTTGTGTGAAGTTGAACATTGCAGAGGAATTTAATCTCAAACTTTTAATTTATAGAAGTTGGTGGTTGATCTTGGTCGGCGCGATGGTGAACCGGTCTTACTCCGCTCGCGAAAGTAAAGTGACGTCTCCGTGTGACGTAGTCATCTTCAAGCAAGAAATAGGTTTTCTTAGATAAATACCGTTCTTAAAATCGATTCATTTACACAAAATTGAGAGCGACCGAACGCGATTATATTTTGTCAATCGTGACCTGGTCGGGAATCGAACTCGGGATTTTTAGACAACGCAGTTCTCGTTTATCCTGATGCGGCCACACGAAGAACTGTTGTAATATTGGTTAAAAGTGACTTATATCTGTATTAGCTTGCATAGTTACGCAACAATTGTATTTGTTTGTCACTTACGAGTTAATTGATTTTGTAAACACCGCATATGGCTGTGCTATTTTGTTGTGATAATTTCAAGATTTCTTATCATAGAAACTTGTTCATTGGTTTTTCTTGATAATTAATGTTGTTTTTTTATCACTGGCGATCAGTTTGATCTGTGGCGGTTGGCGTCATGTCACCGCCAACTCATGTTAGTTACTATTTCCTTTGATTTCTTTGTTTTACCGAATTTTGTACATTCCTTAGTTAATTAACACTAGAAGGACGGCAATTTTCGTATACCTAGAAGGACGGAGTGCGTCAATTGACGCAAAAGGTCAAAACGGCGCAAATCTAACGTTTTTTGTTGAGAAAACTGTGCAGTTGCTCCGAAAAAACTACTTCTATTGCATGTCCGCTTTGTGCATTTTAATTAACAAAAGCAATCGCATTGAAAATACAAGTCGTCATGCCTAAACACTTCTGTTTCACGCAACTCCTTTTTCTTCTTGCACTCTTCCGGGACTTCTCTCCTGTTCTGGCGCATTTTCCCTACGAGGCTGCACTTCTTTTCCGCAAGTCGCAACGCCAGGTCAAGTGAGGTGAAAAAATTATCGCAAGTGACGTTATAACCTCCTTGAAAAACGGAGCCATGAGTTTCAGTACAACGTCGGTGGGCTCACTCACGTGGGGGCTCCTTGCGTCATCTTTTCCAACGTAAGGAAAGCCGTTGAATAAATATTTGTTTTCAACGTCAACTGCCAGCCAGAACTTTAGACCAAGCTTGTCTGGTTTATGGGCCATATATTGGATGAACTTGCAGCGTGCCTTACACGGAAATAGTTGCTCATCCACAGTTATCTTCCACTGTGGAATGAATGCTTTTTGGCAGTTTGATATAAAACTGTTTCAAAGTTGTGAAGCGAGTGCAAATTTATCATGCAATAGATTCCTACGCCTTTCCGTCTTCAGATCGAAGCGAAGGAATCGTATGAGCTCCAGAAACCTGTCTCTTGCCATGGTTTGGGAAAACATCGGACATCCCCAGCACGACCTCCCCCACAAACTCTTCACAGGGAAGTTGCGCCCTCCTATCACGCCACGAGCAGTCCTTCTAGGTAGTGACCACGTTAATTATCTCTACCGGTAAAATAAAAACTTCATATTCATGGGTTAGTTACCTAACACTAATTTAGGAAAAGTCAGGAAATATCACGGTTGTGCGATGCACCACTTAAAAGTTATAGATGCACTTAGGTTGAAAATGCGTCAATTGACGCGCCCCGTCCTTCTAGTGTTAACGTTGATTGCTTTGCGTTATATTCTGTTCACCTTCTGTAAATCCATTCAGTCGTTTATTTGTTTCTTAAATTCAATGCAATTCTATTCCCCACGTGTTGGCCGATTGATGTCTGCGAATGTGCTGCCAAGAAAGACACGCGACCTCATGATGAGTCAAGAAGAGTTTTTCGTGCTCTCAGGCTTGAGTAGCTCTTGGTTCTGACAGCGGCCGAGAAAGCTCTGTGAGCCGTCGTCCAAGTCGGCTAACAATGTTAATTAACAGAGACGACAATAGACGAACCAGACTAAGAGTTTATTGCTCTCACTCATTATGGTGATATTTGAAAAGGTTTTTAAGTTAGCGACCTGAGAGATTTTGTGGATCAAACAAATATATCTAACAGATAAACCGCTCATGCTGATGAAATTACAGCCTTGATTGTAAACTGATTACACTGTGAAGTTGTTGCTTTGGGCGCCAACAACTAATTAAATACGCTTCCGCAAAAACATTTAGTACCTATTAAATAGAAAATTACATTGCTTAATTACCAACGAAAAGATAGACAAAAATATAAGTTTTAAGCCTAAAGTTCTCTGTTTAACCCGGTGTTACAAGACAAAGGTATCAATGACTGCAGTAGGTATTCCAGCTTAATTGTACTGTATACGTCACTTTTAATTATGATTTTGTGATATTTTCAGTGGTTTGTTGTATCCAACATTTCGGCTCAGTAACCGAGTAGATAAAGCGCTGAGCTCCAGACTCGCAATAATGCGGCCGGTGTTTGATATTAGCGTTGTAATGCCCTTGGCCAAGTCAAAGCACGCTTGCTCATGTTCAATGGACCTGGTGAACAGTTCTATATTCGTGCAATACGATATTTCCTACTAAAACGAGATGTGTAGAATTCTTGCAATAAGACATCCTTTCTAGCCTATGCTACTTAATCAACTTACGGCGCCTGGTTTTAGGGGAGCCGTATTGCTTGACTCGCTGGCGTAATTTATGACGTATTTGATTATGTTGTGATTTTAGTCGCTCATGCTCGTTTGTCAGCTAGCTCGTACTGTTGGCTGTGAAGCAAGCATTGATATTGATACGATTTGTGTTGTAGAACTGTAATGTGTTTGCTTCCTCGGGCACTTGTGTTTTCTAATAACGTGTACACGCCTCTCTGGTAGTAATTAGCGTTTTTCTGTTTGGCATTTTCCCCATTGCGCAAGCAAACAGTCAACGTGTCTGAGATGTGTTGGTTCGAGTTTAGTTTTCAGTTTTACATGTTGGCGATGATAAAATTTTACAGTCTTCTGTATCACTAAAAATACAACAAATATGAAATTGCTGCTTTTGTGTATCTAGGTTATCTTGAGGTATTTACACACTGCTGAGTTTGGCATATCCATAGGCGCACTCAATACCGGTTTTAATAAGACTCTCTTCCGCACTTAAGGTGCGTTATATTGCCCTTAATAACTTAGACAGAAGTTCTGTGCACTCAATTTATAATTGAGTTAGAGATTAAATAAGTGAAACTGTGTACATTAATGTGTAATTTTGCAGTTCCATTGCGTCTGAGCATTCCTGCACACCGCATTTGTCATTTTTGGTTGTTTGGCGCACCCAAGATTTTTCTGAAAATGGCCATACTCTGCAGTCCGGCTGTACATCAGGTCAACTGAACAGCAGTAGGTGTCGTTAATGCCTTACCCAAGTTCATTGCAACCGTATAACGTCTCTGGGTATTGAACATGGAACACGAGCTTCAAATATTGCAAGGCCAGCACTGCAACCACTCGGCTACCCAGCCAACAAGATAAAATGCACCCGGATTTTAACTGAACTGCACCCCTGGGCTTTCGCTAAACTGGTACGATTTTGAGCCTGGCGATTGTTACATCACACATTGTTGTGTTATTACAGTGTTAGACTGCATCCGAGTGTGGCATCTCGTTTAATGTCCAACTTTATTAAGTTATTAATTGGGCTCCAGAGCAATCCAACCTTAATAAATGCTCTTCTCACTTAATAAATTTGTTTTCTTTTTGCAGTATAGGAAATGTTTCTAATTTTTTTTGTAAATTACACGAGATTTACAACCTATCTGACCCCATTCATTGCATCTGACACTTCATTTGAGATGTATATTTAATCATCACCGACTTAAAGAAATATCCTCGATAGCAAAGCTGAAAGAAATCTACAAACATAACATGTCATAAATGGTGCATGCCGCAAGCTAGAGCATACGTAGCGACAAGTTTCGACTCACCATTGCCAGCTTCGAGGAATACAACAACAAAGTGTAAGTGCGTGAGTTTATTGTGCAGCAACCTGATGACAGTGTAGGTAAATGGGAGTTGTGTGTTATATTCTGCATATTAATAGATAGTTTGTGATTGTGTGTAAAATGGTGTCATCACAGTACATAATACCTTTTCTACATTGATAAATTGAATATAGTTGTTGTCGTTTTGTCGAACCTGTAGCTTTTGATCAGATATTCAGTATACTGTACCCGCTTAATTTGAATTCATTTAATTCAATAGTTTGTGCTTGTTGTGAAAGTAATTGAGTTCAAAAACCTCATCGATCTGTGTGATTTCTACCTGCTTGAATAATTCGTCATTTCTATGCAATCCTACATAGCTTTCAAAGCTAGCTAAATCCTATGCATTTCTCTTAAATGGTGAAAGTACATTATGTGTTTTGTTTGTTTTACAATTAATGCTGATAAAAAGTTCTAGCTCAGGTATAAAAGAATATTGAAAGATGGTCAAAGACTTTGTGCCTATTAAGCTTGCTTTCCTGCACTCTACCACAATGTATGGTGGGTTGCCCTTTCTCGAGTTCTTGGTTGGTTTAAAATTTTGTCTTAACAACTTTCATCTGATCTACTTCAAATATTTTCACTTTAAACAAGAAACTTATCTGATCAACACATAAGACTTGGTACAAGGTAAGCACATTAATAAATGTCATTGTTTATACCAAGAATGTAATTGCACCATTCTAAGCATAATCAATTTTGTTGTTGGCTCATGGCCAAGTTAAATTTCATCAGATTTTTTAACTTGATGAGCAAAGGGCAGAGTTCAAGGCCAAGAGTATGTTTAACCATCCATATCCGTGCAGAAAAACGATGTGGATTCCTGATCCCAAATCGGATTATCGTTACCTCAGCACAAGTGGAGATGACTTGAGATTGTGGAGAGTGGTAAGGCATCAAACACCTTGAAGAGTTTGGTTTCTTCGAGCTCTTGAACGAGTTGTGTCCCATACAGTCATCTACATCTGAACTTCCATCATCAGTTTATGTTCAGTGCAATAATTGGTCTTGTTAACATTCCTACATATATGGTTCATGGCAAAGTGGTTGCCTTAAACAGAACTGGGTTTAGAATTTTTGAATCTGAAGTAGGTTAATGGTTTATTCATTACACTGATGAACAATTATCCGGTTTCGTCTGTATATGTCCGCTGTGCACTATTGTAGTGTAGGGTTGTTGTGCTGAAACAAGGTTGTTTCGAATCCAAATATGCAATTAGCTAAAGCCACTGGTAGTATTATTTGCTGATCCAAAGAGGTAGTGTTGTACTTTGCTGAAGGTTTACATGTTTCAAATCCACTTTCACCAAATGTTTTGTGCAGTTTATTTTGTAATGTCAAACAATTGAAATTATATCCATAGAAATATTAACAATTGATCATTTGTACGTCATAATAAACGGTTGTTATTCCATTGTCCTCCAGGTTTATGACATGGCGTCCAGTCGAGCTGTAAGAGGGAAGGACATGTTTGCGTCTGTCTGAGCGGATGGATGGATGGCATAAACGAAGATCATTGTTACGTTTATGTGAAGGAGCAACACAAGCCCACCAGTCATTGTATCAGCGGCACGACATCATGGTTGTGGACGTTCAACAGAACAGGGGCAAGACTGGTCTTTGTGGGGCGCTGTTCTCGATGCGTCGTAGCCGTGGTTGGTGGTGAGGGTGAAGCTTTGTTGTTGACAAGCTTCATGATTATATTAACCAACATGATCATGTACTAAATATTCCTTTTAGGCTAAAACTATTTTCCATTAGCTTCTAAAGAGCTAAAACAACGGGCTGTGTGATCTATTTAAGAGTTCGGTGGAGGTGAAATAGTCAGTTTTGTGTTTTAACCTTTTATTTAATAATATCAAAAATACGTTTGCGGTCATAGGGATGAGCCGAAATGCCGTTCAAATCATTGGCTTTTCGAGTTGGTGTTAATGCTACGGCATTTTTCAGTTCTTCGAACGTTGGCAACTTATCAAGCTCTCGAATCCTTCTTGGCTTGCACCTCGTTGTTTGTCTCTGTTGGGGGTTTCCCGCCCATCTTGACAGTTGCTTGGTGTTGGTTGCTATGGTTCCAGCTACAGCTTGGAGGGAACTGACTGTTTTGTTTTAAGACCAATGACTTTTGAAGACTCTGATACAGAACTCATAAATTTCTTGGTTTTCGATTCTTGTTGAATTTCATCACAGTGGTTATTTCAATAATTAAAATTATTTTTGCCCAACGTGACAGTTTTTGCGCATTTCTTCTTGCCGTGCTCACTCATTTGTATTTTCTTCGCCCTTTCGGAACGTCAAGGTGCAGTTACGTTGTGTGCCGGTGACATATAGGGTTGTGTACCGTGCCAGTCGATGTTGTACAGTAACATCCGTCTCTGTCACATGCCGGCGTTGCGGCTTCTGTCATTTCGGAAGTTGAACAATGAAGTTTGATGACTTTTACAGCAATACCTACGAATCTCATCTCATGGCGTGATTATTGCTGATGAGTAACTGTCTTAGGAATGACTTGCGTATGGTCAGATAAATACGTACTAATTTTTCAGCTCATTTCGAGCACTACATCTTGAGTTGAATGATAACAAAACAAAGATGGATGTCTTTGTTGCAGTCTTGCAGAGATACGTTCCTTATACGGTCGTTTTAGGGCGCGACTTGCTCAAACAGTAAATGTTCAACTTTTGTAATGATCAATTTCCGATTCAATCATTTAATTTTTACTAATAACGAGGTGGGGACGAAAAGATCAAGCCAGTTGTTGACAAGGATGCGCCAATGAAGGGGAAAAAATGACAGCTGAGAAGGTTTAAAACTTGTTCAAAAATAAAGGTAGCAATTGCTTGTAACTACTAGCACGGTCATTAAAACCCATAAAAGTTTAACCTACAAAAAAAGAATTTAAAAAACCGAACGGGTGATGTGTTCAAGCAAAATACACAATATCAGTAGATGGGGGAAAAACATCGTTTCGGTAACCATACATACTAACCATACACTCGCTTTTAATGGCAGGTTGGAACGTATTTAAGTTTTCTCTTTTTTTTTTTAATTTAAGTATTGGAACATACAGCTACGTGGTAGAGTTAAGAGAAGCGGTAACGTTGTTAGTCTAGATATGTGAGATAATTAGGCGAGCTTTATTTAAGCCGACTCCGCATGGATTAGGTTCGGGGATATAAAACTACAAATTAGCAGCAACCATGACAGCTTTTCAAAATTTATTTTAGCTCTACTAAACCAAGCAGGTTACGTGCCATGGTAGAAACTAGGATCGGTTGGCTGGGTGAGATATGGTGTTTTATATGGGGTTCCCCTAAATCATTGAAAATATTGTAACCACTATTGGCGGCATGAAAATTTGTAACGCGTCTGCTGCCCTAGCTGGGTATCGAACCCGCTACCCCCATGCCAGTAGGCAAAATTTATCCAATCGTGCTAAACGCAGGAAGCTATTTTGCCAAAAAATTCAAATGTCTTAAATCCATATATCCATATATCTTAATCATTAATCCATATATCTTAATCATTAACCGACCTAAATAAAACATCGAATCCCGGTTCCGGCTGGACCCCTGTCCTGCCTCCTACTCTGTGTTTTAGGCTACGAACTTTCATGCTGGTCATTTCATACGCACTTTCATGCTGCTGCCCATACCCAGACCGGGTTTCGAACCTGGGACCTGCAGCACCGAATGCAGTGTCGAAGCACACGAGCTACGAAGTGGCACATATATACCATGTGGTGCAACGTATATAAACAACGATGATGCGTCAGTTGCTAAATTTTGAAACGAAAAAGATTCAGTCACATAGCTGTACGGGGGAGCTGAACCCAAAACCTTTTCCTCCGTTTTCTGTGATATATATCGCGAGCTACAACGCGTCTTGAGAGTAACCATCTTTAATCAACTTACTTACCAACATTAGGTAAAAAAATTGGAAAAATTAATTAAGTTGAAGTTTGCGAGGACTCGAAACCTCATCCTTTGCACCGATGTCAATGACACAGGGCGCGATCATTTCTGTGACTGCTGCGTGCAATGATCATGTAAGCAACGCCTTGCACCTTCTATGCATTGTCCTCTGTTCGTCTGGGTGTCAATTTAACCCATGATCGCTTCAACTCTGGACAATGATTGAACGCAAGGATTATTCAACCCACAGATGTTGACTGGGTCGTCCTGAGTTTCAGTTATCTTGAGTGGAATTCTCCAGAAATTGAATTAACCTGAAACCGTTCGTCAGAATCATGACTTTGATATAAAAAGTTTAAATGGCACCGACATGATTTGAACACACAACCTTCTGATCTGGAGTCAGATGCGCTACCGTTGCGCCACGGGGTCGTCGCGTAGTACAAAGTTGTACCAGAATAACATCATGACAATGAATGGTATACATGCAATAGTCACACCTGCTATGTAGTAATGCTAAGAGGCAGAATTTATACGAGCAATCTTGCTAGATCCATTTCTTTGCTTTGCTCTGAGTTTCAAATATATATGTTTCGGAAGAGACGATCCAAATAAAAATGCTCACTACTGTGCCACTCCATAAACTGTGCCTTCATCCTGGCAGGCCCCGTAGTTTTAAGAACAGATAAGTGGCTTACGGCCGAACACCACATATCTGCCTCTCCAAATTGTGTTTTATTCACTCATGACTCGGCTGTATGGCATAGTATGGCTGGAAATCGAACCTGAAACTTTCGGCGTCGAAGCAAACGAGCTACAAAGTGGTAACTGAGAAGAGCATGAATAGTATTGGGTTTATTACCGTAAATAACCACGCGTCAAATGCCTGGGTAGGGAACCGAACATGGGAGCTATAGTACGAAGTTGATGTGTGAAACGCCAGAGCTATACAGCGGCATATTATGAAGGCATTAACTACAGTTTATTACAATCAGATGTAATTGTCTATAAAAAAGTCATCCTGGAAGGGAATCGAACCCGAAACCTACTGCTGCTAGGTTGTGATGCTTCTTCCATTACATTGTGGTGCGGTTGGGAATTGCTTTGTCATGGTCTCGAGTGTTGTGACATGACTCATTCTTTTTAAGAAACCACTTCCTAAGAAATACGTGACAAGGGCCTGTATTTTACAATAAATTTCTCGTTCTTTAAACATTCGAGATTATAAACTTTATTGGTTTTGGAGTAAAACACACAAGTTAAACCATAACGCAGTTTACAATAAATACATTTAATACCCAGTACACAGAAATCAACACTGTATATGTAAGACTGGATACAATGGAACGCAATAGGTGTAATAATACTAAAAAATAGGTGTAAATTGGAAATAATACGACCGAAGAATTTAAATGTAATTTTAATAAACTGCGCCATTTCCAAAACTTTGTAGACGGGGTTTGCATTGTTTTAATAACATACATTTTGCTTTCATATTTCCAGGATTTAAATCAACAAGCATCGTTTATATGTTTTGAACATGAATTGCGTTCTTTTACGGTTTCTTTTATGTGAGAACCTCGTGTAGAAAGTCGTTTTCGTATTAAACATGCGTTACTGACCGTGCACGAATAATGGTAATATCTTGCTGACAACAAGGAGTAAGTTGAGAACCCAAGATACGATGAGGTGGTTTTCCAAGATCAGTTGCCGAATTTTTGGAAACAAAACACGTCGATAAATACACTTCTTTTTTTCCTAAGCATTGGACTTGTAGACCTTGTTCATAAAGGTCGTTGACCGCACAGCTATGTAAGGTCGACAACTGAACTTACACAGACGTTTAATCTGTTTCGCTGCAAAATTGTCAATTATGAAATCAGGCTGCCACTTATCTACTCGATACAATTGTATCACAAGGAAACAATGAATATTCTTACGAGTTGTTCCATTTGAACATATTGCTGCCTGTTACAACTTTGAGCCTTCAACCATAGCACTGGAAATGATTTGGAAGAAACATGTAACCTTGCAAAGTGCATTGTGACGTGCAATGCGGTGACGTGACGTGAACTAACACACAAACCATGTAATAAAATCAAACAAAAAAATAGCAAAAGTACTCTCGTTTACAAAACTTGTTGTTGTTCCATCTTAGGTACAGGATGAAAAGAAGTTTCCTGAACTATATATCCAAACCAAAATATCTTTAATAATAAAAGGTAGCATAAGATTAAAGCTGATGTAGAATTGCTATAACGCGTACGCGTATAAATATGAGATTTCACTTCATCTCGAGGCGTTTGAAAGGAGGTTTGAGACTTCAAAATCCCATTTTTACCGCTGTCCAAATTGTGGGCGGAATGGCCAAATTTCTAAACGAGAGTTTTAGACCTAATTTCTGAAACGCTTGTTAAAGCTGAATGCATCTGATGATGCCAAACAGTCAACTGCTCTTTGTTTTCATAAGTAAGCCGTTCCACTGCGTCAAGGTGACAGCAGTCGGAACGGTTCTTTAGGTACGGGAGATCCCCCACTTTATAGAAGCCAATAAGGTCGCGTTATGGCCTGTTGTTTTTTCAATTATATTAGACTAAGACAAAGTCGATGTGCGGCCCACCTGGAAACCTGAAACATAAAGGTTGAAAAACAAAACAAACAAATTTGCTCGTAAAACAAAAAATAAAATACCTAAGCGGACAATACCGGATAACCTAAGGGAGCACTGTTTCATCTAAAAACCCAAAATAAGGATCTCTGACATTTTTCGCTTCCCATAGATGGCGGTACTCATACATCTTTACCCTAATCTATTCCACACTTTGATTCCACTAGGTTTGTAAGGGTACAGGTTAGCTTAGGGGGGGTAAATGCAAATAAAATAATAGGGCGGGGTCGTTTTGGGCTTGGCTTCGGGTTCTGCACCCTCGATATAGTAACATGCAATAAATGCAAACAATAAACACACAAGAATAAAATATTCCTTTCGCAAACCACACGAAAACAAACAAACGAAAGATTAAAAACAGAAACTGAAGAACTACATTTACAAAATTACTGTTTGTATTTAATGTAATGCCAGCAAAGTTTCTTTAGTTTAGACGACAAAAAAACGCAAGAAAGTAAGTGGAAAGGAAGAAAGTATAAAATCGCACAAAAATACAAAACTTAACAGAACTGTAAAGCTGGAAGTGTGAAGGCATTAATTGACTTGGATTGCATTTTGACGGGAGTCTGCAAAAAAGAGTTATCAAATGTCAACAGAAAGCATAACGCGAAATTTATACGATTTATGGTAGATATGAGTATTAAACTTTATTTGCTAACCACAGTATACTAACCACTGTAGTAATACTTGCGATAGGTGTTTTCAATATTCAGTGCAATGTAGAGCTGAAATATTTAGAATCTGAAACATATAGGAAAGTACAGTAAATGTAAGCACCTTAAACACGCAACGGTGTGATGCAAACTTATGCTAACAAACACAGATGATAATTTAAAACAAGTTGACTTCACAATTTAAGACTTTCGGAAACTGAAGGATCTCAAGCAGGAGAACGTGTTACGCTAAATATTTTAAGATTAAAAGAATGGATCGCAATAAAAAACATTTCAAATTGCAACTTACCAGAAGTGAAGCAACTGGGAGAGATGAAAATGAAAACTGGAACTATGTCTGACGTCATCTCGATCTCGAAAAATTCACTGAAAAAAGGAATTTAGTTAACTAAAGTAATATTTTCATGCCTCTGTTTTTATTCTGTTCAACCTAGCCATCTAAACCTAAAATTTAAACCCATCCTTTGACACTTGTTTTCTCATTCTGACATTGACATCTAAATAAACAGTCCGCTGCTCTCCATCCACGTATCGCCACACGAGGAAATTAAACTGGAAAAACATTTAGGTATTTAAACTACACTTGGACTGAAGAAACCGGGGGTAGATTTGTGTACCAACACTGTCTGCTGCTTACAGTTGTCCTGTGCACATCTTGCAATATTCAGTTCCAGCGAGAAGTTTTAGATTGGCAGATATCAGATCAGCTTTACGGAGGCTTTTGGAAACCAGACTTATCAGATGAATGCTGGTATCGGTATGTCATGCGCAAATTCTGCAAATAGCAAGCAGATAAAACTGACTGCAACAGATTTAAACGCCACCAATTTGCATTAAACTGAAACTCACTGCATGGCAAGCACTGAATAAGGCAACGAGATGACATCCTTAAAAAACCAAGCTTAAAAACCAGCACTTAACGACTCCAACAACGCAACAAACGCCAAAGCGCAGAAAAGCAATAACGACAGAGAATCGACGCGAAAGCGCGCTCAAAGAGCTCAGCAGCAATAAAGCAGGAACAAACTTCAACCACAAAAAGCCAAACATTCAAAGACATGGAAAGGTGACAACACCTTCATCATAATTTAATGAATTAGTGAACTATCCAGCCAAGACAGTGTTAGATCATTCTGTTTTCTGCAGAGTGCAACGACCTGTTACTCGACAATCTATATTATAAGATTAAGCCAAACGCCTTCAGGAAATCTTAAATTAAATACTGAAACTTCTTTGCTTATTATTCAATGAATTCTCCAATAAATCTCTACTTAACAGTATGAAGTATATTGCATCAATACACCTGGTAAACACATCACTAAACTGAAGTTAACTTTGCTTTGTAATTTGTAATTCACCTTCATTATTCTTCAGTTACTGTTAACTGCCAAGCAACCACTTTGACTGCACAAGGCAAATGAATGAACGAAGGACGAACACTGGCAACGAAGGTTCGAGAATCGCACGTAAATTCCAGAGCTGCAACAAAATTTGCTCCAAGGTGAATTCCAAGCGAAAAGCGTGTAAGTGCCGGCGTCTTGCTCGAAAATGTAATTAACAATGCCACGGCCAGATATAAAAAGGCATTGTTCTTCAAGCAGGCCCTAATAGGCGTTTGAATTTGTTATTTGTTTACTGTACTATTTAATTATTATGTTTGCACCAGACCGTGCGGTGGCGCCCCACAACACGTTAATGATCGGGATCTTGACGGCACCAAAGGCCTAAGAGATTTTTGCAAAACGTAAACAAAATAGATTTCTTCTAAGAAATTTTAGAATTTTTATGAAATGCTTTAAGTTAACGTACGATGTTTACATTTCGGATTGATTAATTATTACAAATTATATACGGTGAAAATTCTTTAAATTTACTTATTAAAAATGAATAAAAAGAAACGAAATAATAATAAATAACAATAACAAATTATTAAAATGACAATTTGCAAGGTAAATCGAAACAAACGGACAACAACAAACAACAACCACAAAATGTTCAACAAAACACATAGAATGTTTATGCGCGTTACAACACTTTTTGTTTGTATTTTTACAACACCTTAATGTGGATTATACATTAAGTTATATTTAAACGTCATGTGAATAACGACCCTTAAATCGGCATCAAACCTTGATCCTTGAATATTTTTATGCAAATACTCGGCTTGAAACTTAGGCACCATCGCATCTTTGTCACCATGTACAATGAGTGTTTGGATTTATATGTGTTTTAGTTCCTTGCAAATAAAAACTGAAAAAAATTAAAAACATAATATTAACAAACTAAATATATGACACGATTTACAAGGACAGTATTGCAGCAGCTTACTGACTATGTCAACCAGCTGACACATAAGACCTGCAAGTTAAGCTTTCACAGATTTAACGTATAACAGAAATAAATTATTCCTCTTTGGAAAGAGTGGGTAATTTTTACAAAGGTATAAAAAGTATAATTTATGCCTGATATGTTTCACATCGTTGCTAACCTGGTTATAGTCACAACTGCAAAGTTAGACAGTTTTCTACGAGAAATCAAGCATGCAAAAACCCTCCGTATGGAAAGCTTGCATTTTACTGAACATTATACGTTGCACTCAGCAAGATCTACGGCAACAAAATAGTAGAAAGCATGGCAACTGGTGCTATTGTTAGGCACGACTATGTTCGGTGTGCCCAAATGTTATTTTATTTCGGTATTTACACCTTAATCGTCCCTTCATTGTTTTTATCTTTCGTCTTCAATGTGGGGGAGGAAAAACTTGTGCTGACGCAGGTGGTCGCAAACATATAGGAAGTTAATGACAATAATTTCTACAAATTGGACGGGCAAATGTGACAAGGTCTCGAGGGCAAAAACGTGCATTACGGACCAATAAAAAAAGGTAAAAAGTTATTAGCGTCTGTACGGCAGCCAAACCCAAGCTATTTTAGAGATTGCACATTTACCCCTGTCAGAGGGCAACTTGTTTTGTGTCGACGGCAGAATGTACCATTTTGCGCCCAGTGCAACCCGATTTTATCCGACCTGCACCCGGTCATGGCGATTTTGGTTGTCTTCCACAGGCGACATCTCGTGAAAAAGTGCCTAATTTTCGAGCCTGGAAAACAATTAGGCCTAGGCTGAATGTTTTAGGTCTACACTAAACCAACTCTAATTAATTGTTTTCCACCACAACTAGACCTAGCCTACAACTTAGTTTAAATAATGGAACCGATTGCACCGGTAGGTAGGCCGTTAACTTGAACCTGCAATTTTTGTATGCTTGTTTGTTGTTACAAGATTTTGTGACGCTATTTACGCCAGTTTCGTAACGATATTTGCTTCTTTACCAATCTGGCTTTGTATACAAACTTTTCTTGTTGGCAAAGGCCAAAGGCACGAATTTTGGCTTCATGGCACGCTCGGAAAAAATTTATTTTTGTTTATTTATTACTATTTGGCGTTCAAACAACCAGCTTTTATTTATTTACTTATAATAGGTCTAAATTGTATTTTTTATTTCTCGCCATTATCTGTGCAGAGTGAAAGGTAGGATGCTAGACGTTGTAGTTATGGCACAATAAAATACATGCTCACAAACAACTAACAAGCAGAAAAAAGTGGCAAGACCCAAGAAATTAAAACGTGTAAAATAACAATCATAGAATTGCGCTACAAAATGGTAAGTTAACGTTGCCACCAAACGTACAAAATAGTTTGCAAGTTTATTAACAAATTTAAAACCAAAATATCACAAACAACTACACCATAGGAAGATGTGGAGGAAATGCTCCCTAACATTAAAAACACTGATATCAGCAGGAAATATAATTAATAATTATATGAAGTGACATGGTTTGATTAAAGTGACAATGAGTATCATAAGTGCACATGTGACAATGAGTATCATTGTGCGTGCTGCTGCCACGTTTTCCACTACTGCACTAGGTTATTAATGTTTTACAGCATAATAAATCGAAAACTTAATCACAAACAATCAATGAATGAGGTAAAAGTAGCAAAGCTTTGAAGGCTTAATCGAGCAAGATGATAACTATGTTGTGTTAACAGCAACAAATTTTTAGACTTAGAAAGCGACTTTAAATTCGATCAGTCTTATACCAAACACTTAAGAAAGCATAAGGGTAAAAAATAAGATTTTTCAGATTTCGTTGGACGTCTTAAGTAGGTTTTTAAAACCTGTTGGTTTATTAAACCAATTTGAGTGCAGCATGGTTGTTGTTGTTTTCTAGTCCGGGTATTCCCTGAGCAGTTAACGCGTTTCAATGTTTCAGACTAAAATGTTGGTGGTGATAGCGTCAGGCAAGCCTAGTTCACGTGCAAAATTTCAAGGATCCCCTTGGAGGGATTTTAGAGTAAATGTAATTTTAATAATTTTACTATACAAAGAAATCGATTCCTTTTTGAAACCCATACGCCTTCTACAAGAGTCAGAATATTTCCTCGGTCTAGTTTTTATTGTGTTGTTGGGCGGAGTTTCAGGCTATGTACATAAGTGCATTCAGTTTTGTTATTAATTATTACACATAAAAAGATTTTGACAGTTTTTTTTTCAGTAGTTTAAACACTATCAATGGCAATAAATGACTAACTGATTGCTTACACTTGACTTGAATACAATTTATTTCTGGAATTGCACTTAAATTGGGTTGATATGACTGCTTGATGCAAGAGTTGATCATCAAAAGGTTAGTTACTATGACTTTAATTAATACTGGTTGCAGAAAATTGGCCTTAATCAATTCTGAAATTATCTCGTAGTCATGTTTTTACCTGCCAGCAAACTGTCTCGGACTGTTAGTTGTGCTCAAAAGTTGTTTTTTTAATTATTTGTGCAGAACAAGATTTTTGTGGACAAGAGCTGATCCTGAACAAGATATATCAAGTAATTGTCTCACCTGATGCACTTATTGACGGGCAAGTTTTGCTTAGTTTTTATGGTTTTCAATTGTTGACAATAATTTTCTGCTGTCAACTTCTGGTTTGATATTGCTATAAATACATGCAATTACAGTGTTTGACTTATTTCTATTGATCAGTTATTTATTTTCCAAATCATAGACATTTTTACATGAATGTGGTGTGGCATGAGATTATGTCATTGTGAATCACGATTTGTGAATGGTAAATTGATTGTAAGTTTGTAAATTAAAGTTGGGAGTCAAAAAGGACCTACACCTGCCTGCAACAGGAGGACTGCAGACTGCATTATATTGATGGTGAGAAAGTTAGTTAGAGAACTCATAGAACTTCTTTGTGCATTGAATACCGGTTACAACAGGATGTTTGACCACTTGGTTAGGTTAAGTAAAAAAATGTCATCTAACGGATTCTTTACAATTGTGAGTAAACATTTTTTCCTTTTTGTGTTTTTCCCATCCCCCAAAACAGTTTTTGGTAACAGAACTTAGACTTACACATAAAGCCTGCTGCAAATGGCACCATTTTTAACAAACCTATGTTGAGTGACTCAATAAAAACGCTTGTCATGCCTGAAAGCTAAAGATGTTAATTATGCCATTGGCCAAACAATATTTGCACCTTATTGCCACGCCAGAGATCACTTACTGCGGTGTGTCATACAAGCATTTTATACCGGGCCGCAACTCGGGTGGAGCTTCTGTTTTTTTTTTATAACAACATTTTTGCATCACAACTGAACAATTAATCAATCATTTTATTTTTCGTCATAGGCGCGGTGGGGACGAAACAGAGTGCTAGTTGCACCATGCACAAGAACAAGGAAAAAGGACAAATTTGAGAAAGCTTAAAACATGTGCAAGTATAATGATAGCATCACTTGATGATGACAACTAGCACGGCCACTAAACCAGAAAAACAGAAGTAGGTGGTGTAATCAAGCAAGAGACTGTTGATGTTAACAGTAGATCCAATGCTGTACATCAGTGGATGGGAAAAGAAAACCCACCGTAAAAGAAACCCCATCCCAGGCAGTAGCCCGGTTTCTCGTGGCCATGGTAACAATGCTGAGCGTTGATGTTGAGCCCATTAATGTGCAACACAACTGCACACCTTTGTTGGTCTCTGGATAGATGTCATTGCTGCTCGCTGCATGATGGAATCTTCTTTGTTAGGTACCTTAACAGTCATCTACAGAACATGATGTCATTGCAGTCCAAAAGATGGTGGTGCATTAAAAAATACTCTTTTACCTGGGTTCGATAAATCGAAAGATGTTGATGAGTCGTTTTTTATTGAATAACCGGATCCAGAAATGGTGCAAAGACATCGATCTGAAAAATATGGTAAAAGCCACCAGTAGTAACAGCATTAAAATTATTTTATAAAATTTAGTTGTAATTTCAGTTTTGTAAGGTTGTCATCACAACAATGTGACCAGAATAATCAAACTCCAAGTGCTTGTCAGGCAAAGCGATTATGCACATGCTGGATACTTAGGCTATTGCTTTACATACTGTATTATTATGATTTAGCAGTACATGGAGAAATGGCTTGTACAGACAAACAGTTTACATAAAATCGTTTAAAAACACATCTAATATAATTACGTTATCACTACTAACTTGCATACATTTGATTTGTTGTCAAAAGTTGGACAAACAGTTGGTTCCTGATGGTGCTCCAGCATCAGAAGATTGGAATGCTCTCTCCGATTCCACTGCAACCACAATCTGCTGACTTCAACCATCAGACAGAATTCAGGTCTGTGCAGACTTGTCATTTTCACTTGCTGTCCACCTCTCGTGCGAAGTTTTGGAAACTTTTCTGAGAATTCAACTGAAGCCAATTTAGTAAGAGTCGATGCATGGTTTAGGTTTAGGGGTGTACAATTTTGAAGAACGAATGCTCAAAAACCAAGTTTCATTGCGATCGAATTCACTTTTGTTGTCGATTCATAAAAATCAGTTTTCATTAAATATTTCTTGTCATGCGCAGATTCCATTAGATTTTGTGGAACTTGACTTGACGTTGTAAAACGTGTAGCGCAGCAATTAGCGTCGCTATAAATTAAACCGCATCAAAACTTATTTGAAAAGTGCCAAAAAACTTTAACCGATAATTACATTATAGTCTTATTGTAAAGGCAAAAAAAGCACTGCATGGGCTTCATTTGGTGAAGTCGACATTACTGCAGAACAAGATTCAAAATTTTCGGTTCGCAATAAACTATTCTTGATTTTTTTAGAATAGCAAAGCATTGTCTATTGTACACCCCTAAAATAATAGTTAGTATATAACTATGCTTGCCAAGTAGCAACAAACTAACTATGATTGATAGCTATAGTTAAAGCATATGCCGTTTGATTGACGCCTAATTTTGATTTTATAGAAGAGCGGTTAGAGCACCAGACTCGCAATGATGCGACACCCAGCGGCTCTAGCGTTGTAATGACCTTCGGCAAGGCTTTAACGACACTTGCTTGTATTCACTGGCCCTCGTGAAAAATTTGAAGTCGTGTAAAATCACATGAAAAAGAAATTGTTGCAACAAAACGATAACTCGACAACCGGCAACGAGGAACCATCGCCGATTGTAGGTCGTGCAAAGAATTTCCTTAATCTATGGATGTACAGTTGGAAACGATACGATACCATACTATACCATTGCAATAAGATATTTCTTCGCTTAAAAATAGTAAACTACACAGTCTACTGTAAAAGGCATTGTGACTCAGCAAACACTTCCAAGTCAGCTTTATGGAGAAACACGTTTTTTGATGATTTGCATTTCTATGTCCTCCTGCGTGTTTCTCTTGCGGTTGGTTCTTTCTCGCGTTGGGGCCCGATAAATCGGATTGGTCGGTTTTTCTTTTTTCTGTTTCTTCGCTGTTGCGCCACGATTAACGTAAGACCGGGGCCTCACTTTATCCAGAAATAAAAATGATCAAAAATGTGTTCAAAGCGATCAATAAATCATAGTTTTGCCAATAACCTGATGGTGGCAAAGGAGGAATCCAATCGCGAAGATCGTGTATAGGATTGTTTATCACTGAGAAGTAAGCGATCAAGGCCACTTTCAAAGATTCAAGAATTATGACAGTTTGAATGAAAGCGCTCACGAAAGAAACCAACCTGAAATATTATAATATAATATCGATAATTATCGAGTTTTAACGCATGTGACGAAATCTTAACTGTTTATTATTTGGTAACAATTGCTCACCAATCCCTGCAGGTTTCTAGCCCATACGTCATTCCGTACATGACGCAAATCACCGTCGACGTGACCATAACTGCAAAAATATAAAACCAGGCCACGTAGATAGAAAAGTGCACAATAGCGAGTGGATCCAGAGTGTTGGGATCAATTTCCGCGATTGTCAATTCTTGCTGTGCTTCCGTAGCAGACAATGGCGGCCTGTATATGAAAAATTTTACTTCCCAAACAAACTTACTTCAACAACCATATTCAATACCTTGCTGATGGTCTCATTTCTGATGATGTCATCTTAGTTGCTGGCGATGACGTTTTAGCCACATCACGTTTAACCTGCGATGGTTTGTGCTTTTTCACTTTTGATGCCGTCACTGGTTTTATTGGCGATGCCGTTGTGGTCACTTTTCGTTCAACGCGCGACGGGATGTGTTTTTTCACTTTTGATGACGTCACTGGTTTTACAGGTGATGCCGTTGTGGTCACTTTTCGTTCGACGCGTGACGGGATGTGTTTTTTTATTTTTGATGACGTCACAGGTTTTGCTCGTGATAAGTTAGCGGTCACTTTTCGATCGACGCGCGACGGGATTTGTTTTTTAACTTTTGTCGACGTCACAGGTTTTACTTGTGATGACGTATTGGCCCCGTTTCGTTCAACACGCGACGGGATGTGTTTCTTCATTTTTGAGGACGTCATAGGTTTTGCTGGGTATGACGTCGTGGCCACTTCTCGTTCCCCGCGTGACGTGGGGAACTTTTTGTTCATCGTCGAATCTCTCAAGTTTCGACGATTGTTTTGTTGTTTTGTTTCGTTTTCAATTTTTACTTTTCCTGGGAAAGTTTGCCGTTGCCTATGGACGAGACTTGAGATGTCTTTTGAGGTCGATGGACGATCTTTATCGTCAGAAATGTGTTGACCATTCTTTTTTCTGTTTTGGTCAACTTTTATGCTTTTCTTTTCTGGACTTTTTCTCGTGTTTTTGACGTCATGGCTACGTGCAAGTGATGTGGTTGGTTCTTGCTGCCCTCTGGTGGTTTGTGTGGATTGCGGATTATTGTCAGGATTTGAATTTTTGTTCATTTTCCGTCGTTTGGCGTGACGAAACAACAGGCTAATGAAGAAGGGTCCAGGAAAGCACATTAAAGCGCTTTCAATACCTTTTTGACAGAAGTAGAAAGTTAGTAAGAGTTTACCAACCTAATTATCACAACCACATTTTGGCTTTTGCTGACTTTTAACTTAACTTACCGACAACAATGTGGGACCACTTGAAGTAGTAGTGACCGACTGTTAACACATTCCCGTCCAGTGCGTAACTGTGACCATGAAACATCATAGATGTTAACATCACCATAAATATAAAGAGAGAACAAGTTGAAACTCTCTCCACCCGAGTCATGACGTCATGTTGCCATGGTCTCATGCCAAAAACGGAATACCATAGGTGTCTGAAAATGATAAATTATGAGATAATTGACTGGCACAGCGTGGTGGAATCTTTTACCAACAAACCTGTCTTTAAAATGGTTTTCGAGTTTTATCAGGAACAAGTTTGTGGAAATTTGTAGCTGGTCGATCGTTGCGACCGGGAATGTATATTCCACGTCGACCTCGCTAAACCATTTGCCGCACATAAAAAACCAACACTCGCTGGTTTCCAAATCCCTTACCACCATCCGCTCAAGGTACCTGAAGTATAGCTCGCAATAAATCAATAATTCATACAACTCCTAACAACTTGTCACTAATTCATACCACTTAGGGCTGCTTCCTCCGTCATTGCGCCACATTTTTACGGCTCTGACGTCACCTAAAGTTTGTGGTGTCGTAACGAGGAAGGACTGGACGCTTCCCGTGGTTAAAATGTTTCCGTTTTCGCGCTAAACAAATTTTCAAAGATTATATGACGTCAAAACAAACAACATTGACACACGATGGCAGACGTCATCATTTACTTGTATGACGTGAGCGTTACTAGTTTTCCTTTTGCCCAGCAGTCTCATGCAGACAGCCGCGGTAGTGCCGGCGTGTAGACGACTACCCGTGTAAATTGTAACATAATACCGGTGCTGGTCGTCCGGTGAGTTGTCGTCAACTTCAATGAAGAGTCCCTTCAAAATTTTTATGATTAAGTTTTATAAAGTAGAAGAATTTTGATAATTTTTTACCTTTTTCTCTGCATCTTTGTCTTTATTTCTCGCCCATACAAGGAGAAGAGCGTAGATGGAGTACAGGACAAATAAAAAGCTGATGATCACTGGATTATCTTGAAAATGCTCCCAGAGATTCCAGGAAAGCTAAACACGATTCAACAATTTATTAAAAGTGATAACTTCAGATGCGTCGTAAACTTTCTTACTTGGCTCTGATCGATCTTGTTGGGAAGAACAACAAGAGTGGAGGCGTAGAGAGTGGGAGCAATTTTTTTCTCTCTTTTACTTCTCTTGTTGTCGTTTGTGTCTTGAGTTAAGTCACATTCGCAATCCACCAGCCCGGTTTCAATGTTTTGATGGACCTGATCATTATGAGGTCACTTTATTTAGTTTGTTTGGAAATAACAGACGTTATGAGTAAACTTGATTTGACATTTACTGAAAAACCCCTATTTAGAGCAACATTAACATCAAATATCTCACCTTGCAAGAGCTCTCGCTCCAATCTTTGGCATCGACGTCCCAATGCAAGCACTCGAGCATAAAGGACGAATACGTCAAGTCAATCAAACTTCCTTTGCGGTAATAACCTTCTCCGAGGTCAACTTGGATGGTCAAGTTAAATTCGTTTTCCGCAACCGCAAGTGACCTCACAGGCACCAACCAGGAGTATGATGATTCTGGAAATAATTTTTTTCAAAAGGAACTTGATGAAAAGTAAAAAATGTAGTAATTTTACGAAAGCACTGACATCTACAAACATAAAAATTGCCTCACTGCAATATTTCACTCAAACAAACCTTTCTCGTGAAACGTTTTGTTTAATTTGAAAGGGCTGTTGTTGGTGGTTTCCAAGCTTAATTTGCAATTTTGTATTTTCAGGTCCATGTTTTCAACATGAATTCTGATGATAGAATGAATTGTGCGTCGCCTTGGCAGTGCTAAATCCAACAAAGCTGAACCTGTCGCTTTGCTGTGACAATGTGTGACGTCACAATTGCTTTGGACCCTCGTTACGATATTTTCTTTGCTAGGCTGTGCTGGTAAATCGAAGCCGACTGTTTGGTTTTCAGCTTTTTCGTAACTGATAGGAATCTGTTTCTCCCATCCCGTTGCCAAGGTAACAGAGGTCACGAGATCGACTTTGTGTTTGTTCGTGGTAAAGTCGACGGACGTAGTGTTGAAGGTGAAGATCTAGAAATCATGAAATCATTTTGTTATCGCGGTATATCGCGCAAAATAAAGCAAATTAGAATGCATACCTCGACATTGATCACTTCATCGCTTAGTGCCTGTATGTTTGGAAGCCGAACTAGGGAAGAGTTACCACCGAGAGGATCTGAGAGAAAAAAGTTTTTGAATGAACTCGTGGAAGTAGAAACACGTCGCAGCACTCGAGCTTAAAACGGGCGCGAGTTGAACATGGACTTGGTCACTTACTGATGACATCATTGTTTAGTTTAAGGAATCTTCCTTTGATAAACTTTGTTTCAAACGTAACCGCTTCTTCCCCAGGTACCAATGACGTCATAAGCGCCCTTCCAAGCCTAGTCATTCTTGATGTTTCTTTAATCTTTTATAATAATTATAAATTGTTTAGATTACTGATTTGTGACGTCAGCAAAATTAATTCGCTTTGTTACCTTAAAACTAGTTTCTTTAGAAGCTTCAATCAAATTTGACGTCACAGTCAAGCTTGAAGCCGCAATTGACCTTATGATGTCATCATCCCCCTCGCGTTTCAATTTCAAAGCAAAGCCTTCTGTTCGATCCATTATTCTCACCACTTTTTGCTAAAAAATATAATAAACAAACAAACGCATCATCTATTGTTATGTTTTAAGTAACTTTTTTGTTTCTCTGATAAATTTTAAATCGTAGAATTCACCAATTTCAAGGACATGACATCAAAATCTTTGGTCAGGTGACTTAAGACGTCAGCGACTTGTTTCACTGAGTCAAGGGTGACAAGCGGGTATTTCCCGACTTCTTCAAATATTTTACGTTTCTGTTAAATGAAAAAAGTGAAGGAGTATTCCGATAAGACCGCAGGTTGATTTATAACCTACATATTATTACGTTATAAACCGACCTCTGATTCGGTGAGAATTTTTGTTGGCGATATTGGCACTGGCAGCGTACATTTCGCGATCTTCTGCAAATCATTGCTATAAAAAGCGTTGAAAAATCCCGCTTTTAACTTACTCCCGGCCTGATGGTTTTCCGTTAAAAAAACAGAGAAATTCCTCTCATAGCAAGATAGTCGAGAGCCGCATATTTGCACCACAATCGTGACAAAACTAGGCAACTGCTCAGATGTCAGAATGATGTCATTAACATTTGAGTCGTAGCCATGTTGTAAAAGAAACTTTTGATCTAAAAATATTTTTTATTTTAGACTTAAACATAACCAAATCGCTCCTGCAAATACGACATAATTGCAATCAATGTAAAATGCGCTGCAACAGAGAAGTGACCGGGGCTAGGACGATGAGGAATCATCGCCGGATTTAAGTTGAGCTAAAACCTTCCTCAGTTTGAGGATAAAATTTGTGAATCCACGCTCTGGAAATCTACTAAGAACATTTCTTTACATGCCACAGCTTGCAACTCCACCTCTTTCTTTCACAAAGAAGCTGTATTTGAGTGACGCTTGATCTTTTCCGAAACTAGTACACGTCATATTAAACTTTGTGACTTCGGCAATTCCAATTTCGGGTGTCGCCCGGCAACCAACGCCACTAGGTGATGATAACGGGGTAAGGAACAGGGTTACCGAAGCTTTTTCCCCGTCGATATTGTAACCTGAATGTCAAGTTTAAAATTTTATATGATATTGGTCAAAGCAGTACATACCTATAATTTCGGACAAATTATATTTACCTGTTCCTGTGACGTTTGATGACGTATCTATTACGTTGAGAAGTGATCTACCGAGTTTACAAAATCGCCGGTTCTGGCACAAATGCAATTGTCGTCCGGATTTCAGCGACAATACCCAACTATGACGTGAGCAATTGTCACATACTATTTGCAGAATGATTGGCAGGTGAGGAGAAAATAACTTCCCACAGTTTGACCAACATCTAAAGTTAAAAGAGAAATGTTAAGTTTAAGCCCAATTTAGAGTTAAATGAACTGGATAAATGTTTTTAAGTTTTTTAAAACTTGCCTCAAACTAACGACCGGGACTGGTTTTGATGTAAATATAATTTTTTGATCAGCAAATGCTGCGTCATAATGCTCGCCGGATACAATCAACCTAACGTAATAGTTTTCGCTTCGTATCAGTTTGCTCGTGGAAATTTCCATTACGTCATCGCCAGTAACCCAGAGGGTTTGCCAATCAAAGCAGGAACCTTGAACGTGAAAAGTAAAAATTTATTTTTTGATCAGAAAAGTCGAAATTGAGGAATTATTTTTAAACCTTTTCTTTGTATTTTTCCTATTTTCGCATTCAACGGGAGATCTTTCTCCGTGACGGCACAAAACCAATCGCGATTGATATTTTTGTCATATTTGTTGAAATCAATGGAAGCCTCAAATCTCAAAACGGTTGTGTTCGTGCCTGTGTAAAAAGGTTGAACATTTCAAGATTATATTTCTTGTAACGGGAAACCGCAAACTATAATCATAGAAATCTAATATTATCGACTCACCAGCCTGAACCACATCTCCTCCCTTGATAATAAAATTCAATTTTCTTGAAGGAATTTCTATCAACGCATAACCATTGACCTTTGTTATTACGCTGAATGTATGGTAACTAGTGAGGTTGACAGCGATATTTATGACGTATAAACCCGGCAACAATGCATCGGGTGTTACCACAAGTTCTGGTTGAACTGAGTTCGTCTGAAGTTGAACTTCATCGCCAGTTTTTGGGATGTCTATTTTTGACGTCACCTGATACACTCTCCACTTGTAATCGAGGAAGAACGCGTTCCTAACGCAGTTGAATATAAGGTCTGCATTTAAGACGAACTCTTCAACGAATTTTAAAGGTTCGTCGAGTCCACCGCCAACTTTCCCGTCGCGAATTCTCACGCTATGCAAGCATGATGACATGAAAGACATTGGAACGGATCCTACGAAACGAAATGATTGTTTCGTATTTGCGATAACCACGGTCACTGGCTTCCTCCCAGCCTCGAAGAAAAGACTTCTCTGTTTGACGAGCTTGTAAGGTTTGGCGTCGAACGGTAAATTCGGCAAATCTTTGTGCTCGTATTCAGACTTTGAAATCGATAAATTGACGATCTGTGAGCTATCCTCGATCGTTAGATTCATTACGAAGTCCCCCAAGTCACCTCTGACGAATACGTAGACGTCTCTGTAGTAATCGCTAAAGTTACATCTTCGCGACGTAATGTACACGTCATAGATCTGAGGTATAGCTTCGAAAGATCTGGAAAACTTCGATGAAGAGATGTTGTTTTTGGCCGTTGCCACAACTTCATAAATTCCCGGTTGAGATATGGTTGCTTCTATCGCCATCAAGAGGCAATCGCGTTGGCAGAATTTTGAAGTTTTCCAAACTGGCAGGTTGGTTCGGGTCGATTTGATCTCGACTGAAAGATCGACCGGCGCACCTTGACTAATCGTCGCGCTTATGACGAATGAATTGGGTAGAATACCAACATATTGTTTCGTCATTATATTAAAGCTTTTGATTTCTTCGTCGAAAGTTATTGGTGTGGCATACGTCACAGAAGAAACGTTGTTTTGCAACAATAATGTGACGTTGTGTATCCCGGGTCCAACCAATTTTTGCGTCGTTGTGTTGATTTCAAATTTTACTTTTTCGCTTCCATTCGATAAAAACTTTGTTTTGTTAAAAGTTTCCTGGGTCTGGTGTGGCGAAATGATGACGTCATCCACCATAAATGTGTATGAGACGGGGAAGTAGTATTTGTGATAAAATACAAACTCATCAGGACTTGGATATGTGCTGCTCCATTGCTTATGGAACATTTTTAATTTTGCAGCTGATAGAGCAGATTCCACGTAAAGATTGATAAATTGGGTATCGAAGTTTTCTGTGGTTCCAATAACACCACACGTGGCACTAACCGTATATTTTCCGGGATATTGAAATGATCGTTCGGCTGTCAAAGTTGTTCTAGAAAGATTTGTTTCATGGCTGGAACCGAACGATATCCTGCATTCAAGGTTAAAGCTACTTGCGCCGGTTAATTTTGCTACAAATTTGACTTTTTCCTTGGTTGGGACATGGGTAGCGGCAGTTTCTAAGCTGAATCCTGTAATAATTTGTCAAGTGAAATACAAAATTCTAACTAAAATAACCAGACACTTAGCATATTTTTCATTTTTTAATTTTTCGTTGTTAATTTACCGATGCGGGAATAAACGAAGGAAATTCTTGCCACGATGCACTTTCTCGTCAATTTTTGCAAAGAAATTATGACATTTTCGTTGAATATACGGATTTTGGGTTTGTCAGGACCGCAATACCTTTCATCAGATCCTCCTATGTATATTATCAGCTTTGCTTCTGAACAGCTGCGTTAAAATATGATGATTTTTAGACGACTGTTATGTCAGGACTAATGATCCGATGCAGTAGAGATTATTTTTTTGTCATAAAATCAAACAATCTTTTTGTAAATTATGAAGCGCCTAAAAGAAAAAGGTTGTAATCCACATTTCAATAGTTTTTAGTTAACGTTAAATTAACCTGAATATTATTCTACTTTTGTCTAGTTTAGAGAACTGTCACAAATATTTTAGTCACCGTTTTTACTGTAAGTACTGTATTCTATGCTGCTACTGCTTTACCCTATGCTTTTGTGACAAGAATTTTGTCACTATCACAAATACTTTTTATACTTAGTTTAATGATTGTTATGTAATACAAAAGAATTTTTATACTTAGTTTAATGATTGTTATGTAGTTGTGTAATATTTTCACTGAATTTATATCTGCTTGTTATTTTCCGAGTGTAATCATTACTTGTTTTAGTAATCACTCCTTCCTTAATCTGTAACGTCATTGTGTTCACGTATTTTAATTGCGCGCTGATGATTTTGTTTTGGTCAAGCTAGGAAGAGTTTGATTTGTTTGAAATGATTTGACTTTTGGATGTAGAAGAGGACAAATTTATCTTCTCTCCTTTATGCTCTCTCGGTATGTCCGTGGTTGTAGTTTTTTAGTGAAAAATGTCTACTGTGCCAAGTATTGTTCTTTTGTTGAGTTGTCAGTTGTTAAAAACTTCCGTGTAGCAATGCTGGGTCAAGCTAAAACGATTGATTGATAGCTAGACGAGTTTTGATTTTTGTGGTCCCAAAATTGCAATCTTGAGTTTAACATTTTATTACAGGAGTTTGAGAGGTTTGATTTTATTAGTATTTCATGAAATAATAACCTAAGGCATACTAAAGTGAAATGCAAAATTTCAGGTTCATTTCTCGAGTAATTGCATATTTTGTTATTTCACTTTATCAGAAAATAAAAAAGCATTCAGAATCACAATGTATGGTTTGACGGTAGAAATGCGTTTTAATTGTGTGCATTTTGTATGGAAATTATTTTTGTTCCACAAATATCTAACTCCTCCCAAGCAATTTGCTTGCACTGATATGAGTTGATGAGCACGGTTGTATGTTTTTGCCCAGCGGAGAGACACGCGGGCAGAAATGGTATGACAGTACGAAATTCGATCAAGCTCTGACCTAAGCTGTTTCGAACCTTCGTCTTATACCCTGATTAAAATTAGGCTATTTAACAAGCCGTTAACAGCAAGAACCGGCCAACACAATTCCGGTAGAAAACCATTTACCAAAAATATGCTCTTCTGTACGTCATGTGTGGCTTATTTGTGTGGGGTTCTCAAAATCGTTTATAAAGCACGATACGTTGCAAGCAAAACAACATGAAATATCATAAGCAAGTTATGTGTTATAAGCACTGTAAAGGTAGTATCAAAATGTACTGAAACATTTCTGGCAATAACACAAAATGAACAATTCACCTGACAACAACTTCAAGAAATTGGACAAACGCATGTTCCCTGATGTTAAGTGGAATTTCCCACGACATAGAACCAGCTGCGTTGGTACATTGCCCTGCGGTTGAAAAATCAACTCTGCCAGTCGCGTTTCGCAAGATTATCTTGCATTCTGAAATAGCAAGATAGTGTTAGAATTTAACGGATATAACCAAGCTCCCATATATTAACAGCTATAGGTGTAGCAACAGCAATATTCAAGTTGGAAACGATAAATTATGTTTTCCCAAAAAAGAAACTTGCTCCAAAACAGCTTTTATTATTGTTCTTTGCTATTGTTGACATTACAATGGTGGCATTGTCAAGCAGTGACAGACCAAGTCAGCAGCGTTTTACAAAGAGTTAAGAATCTGAGCAAAAGTTTAGAAAAACAAAGTTCAACCAACTTGAACTTTCATAATCTTCAAAGCTGCAAGTTTAAGCAACAGAGTTATAAAACTCACGTCAATTTTGCCGACAACGTCAAACAATTTCATTCTTTCATCGATTATCACAAAGGTAAAACTTTTTATAAGACCAAAGTCGTTGTAAAGTATAGCGCATATTAAGTATTTTGTGTTCAACCGTTCTAGAATCTTGGCATATTTTGTCTTCAGAATGCACAAGCATCTACGCAAGTGGTTCAACATCAAGTGGTATTTACCCGATATGGCTAAAACGAGGGTTCCAGTTCATCTACGTCTACTGTGATATGGACATAGTCTCAACTAAGAAGGGCTGGACAACAATACAAAGAAGAATGAACGGAGAAATCAACTTTAACAGGGGTTGGGATGATTACGTCAGAGGATTTGGCAATTCCCGGAGTGAATATTGGCTGGGATTGGAAAATATTTATCGTTTGTGGAAACAATCTATAACAACTAATAAATTAAATGGAGGGACTTTCTTAAAATATCCCGAACTTGGAGTTGATCTTGAAGACTGGGATGGTATCAAGCAGTTTGTTCAATTTCCAACATTTTTCTACTCTCCAAAATCATTCAAATACAAATTACATGTGAAAGATTTCCCAAGATTCAGCATTTTAAACTACTGGACGCCTGTTACACGTAGCCGGTTCAGCACACCAGATGTCGATAATGACGAAAACAAAAACGGCAATTGCGCCAGGGACTACAAGTCAGGCTGGTGGTTTTCTTATTGTGGAGAATCGAATCTAAACGGTCCTTACCCCAAGTACAGGCAACCAATGACTTGGGGAAACATTTATTGGGAGAATTGGCGAAAAGTAAATGAGAATGAAACCGCATTGCGTTTTGTGTCTATGAATTTGTATTACACCAAACCGTAGTCAAATAAAATTGTCATATCAGTACAATGTTAGTCAGTTTCATTCGTTTCAGCGTTTGTTAGCTTTCAAAACATACTCTTACCATTGCGGTCTCATGGCGTTTGTCCGATCCGCATCACTACATTAAACGTGTACAACAGAAACATGTTCTATGATTTGTATAAAAATATAAAACAACAACAATTCTATACTCAAAGCGATTTTATCGTTGAAATTTCAAGCTGTTTTGGAAGCTACAATAGATATCAACTCAACCACAATAAAGCACCTACGCCTAAAATTTTAATTTAATCGTCATTAGTACGGCAACCAAAAGTCAATATGGTCAATTTTTTTAACCTGCTCAGAATGCTATCAAACAAGCACAAAACAAATTTCAGCTTTGTACGACATGTGGTATAGAAGTTATTAGGTCAAATAAAGTCAAAATGTTACGTTAGGTCAAAATACGGTCAAATTGTTTCTTTAGGTCTTCTTTTTAGGTCAAAATCTATTAAACTTGTAATTTTGTAACCATTTTGTTATATTATTCTTCCGTTTTTCTCTTTTCTTGTACCGCAAACAATTCCAGTGCCCCAAATTATACTTAGAACCAAAGCCACAAAGAGAGGGAAGGCCTTTCAGCGCGTCTGGTGACGTCACGATGTGAAGGCATTGCATTTGAAACTGCAAGTTGTCAATCTTAATACGCAGAAACGAAAAAAAGTCAACACTAGAAAAGCGTTTTGTCAATATTAAATGCAGCTTTAGATTAGAAAGTTGCTGTAGACAGTCTAGAGCAGGCATGCACAACTCAAAACAGTACACGGGCCGTTTTAGGGAAAAAAATTTTTCGCGGGCCGCGTGCTAACATTGTTGTAACTAACGTGTAGCCTACTTTATATAATGTGACCGTATGTGATGTAGTTGTTTTTAACGCTTATCGGCGGTAAAGCATCGGATTTGTTGATTATGTAACTGTAACCGTGGAGAAAATACCTGAATGAGCGAAATCACGGAATATCTCGTGGGCCGCACGAAAAGGTTTCGCGGGCCGCATGCGGCCCGCGGGCCGTATGTTGTGCATGCCTGGTCTAGAGACTATCAGTTTAGCGTTTTTCAAAATAAGGTCAAAATTTTTACTTTTTAGGTCAAAAAACTGGTTGCCCTAGTTATTAATTAGTTAACAGTAACCAGTTAACTTCTATGAGTTAAATATTTGGATATTAGTCTTTGTTATAACACCATGTTGTAGTTTAATTTTACAAACATTTTAACTCTAGATCAGATGGCTTGATATCGATGGCAACATAATACCGAAGATTCCTTCAAAATCCTTTTTCAACAAAATCGAGGTTGTGCTGTATACGGGGAAATGTTTCTCTGATGATGACGCAATAGATGGGAAGCGGGATGCGAACCAATCAGAAATCGCTGAAATTCAACGAGTCCTTGACCAATTGGATGACTCGGTATTATTTATGTCTTGTTATGTTTGTGTGAAGTTGAACATTGCTGAGGAATTTAATCTCAAACTTTTAATTTATAGGATATAGGCGTTTTTCAGAATAAGGTCAAAATTTAAACTTTTTAGGTCAAAAAACTGGTTGCCCTAGTTATTAGATACGCTTAGTAGTCCGGCGTTCTTTCGCTTTTAAAATTATAACTGCTCGTATCTCGATCACGCACTCTGCCGGCAAAAAATCGCTTGACATAAAATAATCAGCATCACTTGCAAAAAAACAAGTTCCTATTGATGCGAGTCGTCTGCAAAGACCGGAAACGACCTGTTAAAGAGCTACTCCAGTTTTAAAAATTACCTAAATGAAGAGCGACAACGAGACTTGATTCACTTATTACATTATTACGTCACGACGACTTTTGAAAACAACGGTTAAAAAACGTTTTACCGTCTCAGCCTTATTCCAGTCTGAAAGAAAAAAAATATCAACTTGTTCCCAAAATCAATCATTTTTAGAACAGTTGTACCAGTGCCTTTCTTCCATTTGCTAACTCTCTGAAGACCGATTGATTTTTCAACATACTGATGACGACAACACACTGTCCATCAAGTTTCCTCATCACCGGGAACGCCAGGCTAGATTTAGCCATATGCAGCCGTCTATTACAGTTAAGTTAAGAAGTGTAGCTACGGTTTTCGGACAGAGGCAGATTTTGCGTCCCCACTTGTCAAGATTAACTGGAAAAACGAATACAGCAGGTGCAAACTACAGCTTATAAGCTATGGTGGAGTTTGCTTAAACCTCGCCTTTGGGCGCCGGCTCAAAATGCGTGGAGCGCAAAAACTTTGGGTTTTTTTACGTTTTAAAAAACGAAGTGGCAATTTCATTGGCGTTCGTTTACTGAAATTGCTGAATCACAATACTGTGACTGGCAGATTTTAGCTAATGGGTTTTTGAGTCGGGTTTTGGGCGAGAGGAAGAAAGCAATACCGTGGCATAGTAATTAACGGTAGGCGCGTTTGCTGGAGATCTTGGATTGGATCTTGCTGATTTCTGACTTATTTTATTAATTTTTGATATAATTTAGTCATGAGATGTGAGAGTTTAGGTCGGAGGAGATTAGCTTGGTTTTAAATAAATTTGATTGTTTTATTAACAAATTGCATTATTAGTTGAAAACTAACATGCATTTCAATTCGCAGCTAAGTAATTTAATCATGAGAAGTGAGAGTTTGGGTCAAAGGAGATTAGATTTAGGTTAATTTACTCTTTGGAAAAATTAAGAGGTCATGTTAAGTTGAAAAGTATCATACATTTGATTCAAAATCTAATTGCCGTCTACCGTATTCGTATTTTCCTACTTTGGTAAATGACGGCCTGTAATATAAGTGTCTACTGCATTGGCCGCCGTTTATCGAATAAGAAAAATACCAATTGCGTAACCGGCTCGCCGTTTGCTGAAGCAGCTTTTTTCAATTTCCGTACCCAGCAGCCGGTGAAATAGACGTCTTTACAAAAATGCTTTAAGTTAATTGTATTCTGATATTTCCTGTATACGTATAAAAAACGTGATAGTTACAATGTACAATTTTAACACGCCGTATACAATAATTTTTGAAAACGCTGTACAACTTACTTAATAATAATATGTTTTCCATAAGTAATCGCACACGAGAAAATGCGATGAACGAAAGGGAATAAAGACGTGAAAACAACAATGGCTGCCAAAAATGTGTTTACGAAGGGGCATGGCCCAATGCATACGGTAAGTGCGAGCAGCATTACACAGCCTGACAGTCTTTGCTGATCAACTGCGATAGATGTGAACCGAACAACAGAATGGGAGTTTAGACGTAAACAATAACACAATTTGAGGGGCTACATCTTGCCTACATAGGCACAAAAAGGTGCTTAGCTATGGCGCGGTTTGAATACAAACAATGAACGCACGATTTACACATAAACCTTTTATGGTGAGCTTTTACCGTTTATGGTGATTATGGTGACCTTTTATACATAAACAAAGGTCGTCTTTTTTGTACAATACTTTTTAACATTTATATTTCCTTTATCGAAAGATGAAGAAGATTGTGGTTGGCAAATACTATAGGCTCCATTAAAAGTCGTAGGCTCCGACCAATTTACCCGCATCAAATCTTCCTCAAACCTACACTGACCTGAGCATAGTTCTTTGCCACCAACACAATCACCATTCTGTAAGGGCATGCAAAGTTCTGAGTTAATATTTTTGATTACCGTATTTACTTGATTGTAAGCCGCCCTTGATTGTAAGCCGCCCTTGATTGTAAGCCGCATGTGATAGTGTTAAAAATTTAATGTAAGCCGCCCTTGATTGTAAGCCGCATGTGATAGTGTTAAAAATTTAATGTAAGCCGCTCTTGAATGTAAGCCGCATATACCAACTGTTTACACGCAAAGCTGAAACTGTTTAAAGGTTTATTTTAACTTACACGCTCATTATTGTCATTGTCATCATCATGGATAATGTCACCAAGATTACCGACAATTTAAAATGCACGTCACAACTTCACAATTGTCGGTATCAGACAACGCAGTACGGCAAAACATCTATTCTATGGCAAAGTCGACAAGGAAAAAGGCAAAAAGAAAAAATGTAAGCCGCCTTTGATTGTAAGCCGCCCTTGAATTTAAGCCGCAAACATGATGAAAAAAAAAAATTTGTAAGCCGCGGCTTGCAATCAAGTAAATACGGTATGCAACTATAGTATTGGTTGCTGTGTAGAGAAAGGTCGCGGTATATGAATCAAGGTTTATTGAACAGGAGAAAAGTCTTTTCCGTAATGGGCGCATTAATCTTCAGCACTTGTGGTGATAAAAAACATATCATATCCACTTCTTCAGTGGCAGACATCAGACGACTAAACGTTAAGGCCTAAGAGATGGGAGCTTTTTACCTACCTTTATAAGGCGACCATCTATTACTTTCTAAATGATAGGTTACACGTTACAGGACTTACCAACTTTGACTTACTACCGCGGATGCTAAAAATAATGGTTCCAACTGTGCATAATAACTTTTATAACAAGCAGTTGAACCATAACAAACAATAGCTCGTTTAGAAATTAAATAGGCTACTTTTGAGTGTTAGCCAAAACGATAGTCGGATTAGGAAATTTTTTCCAGAAAAAGTGGCTCATAGCTCATTTTCGAGAGACTAAAGCAATTAAAAAATGGCCAATCTGACAACTTTGTTTGGCATTTGTTGTCTTATTATATCAATTGTCGTCAGACAACAATATGGGGAACTACCTTCGTTTAAGTGCAAACAAATACTCACAATTTGCAGTTAAAGGCTACTCCACTGCTTAAAACGAAACTGCCTAACCCAAAGCTACGGTATATCATCCAACAATACCTGCGCACACCAGCACAAAAGTGATAACCAAAGCAACTTTGAAAATCATCATGATTCAGATATCCTCTTCTTGGTGAAGGATACTTCTTATAGCTTGCTTATATAAAACAACTGTCAAACTGCGTGCACAGCAAAGCTTACCACTTTTGGTATGACCAATTATTACAAACTTAACACCAAACTAACGGGCTTTCACAAGTACATTGTTACGTCACAACGAACATTGTTAAAAAACCATCAAAAAGTTGGTTCCAATTATCACAGTACTAGCAAGGTTTATGCTATATCTGTCTTAGTGGATCTGAATAACTCCATCAAAACTTTGTAATATAAACGTCGTTTATACTACAAGGACATACATTTTGGAACAAAACCGGTTCCAGCTGTGCATAATAAAATTTTTAACAAGCAGTTGAACCATAACAAATAACAGCTCGCTTAGAAATGAAACACTTTTGAGTGTTAGCCAAAATGATATACATGTACTCAGATTAGGGAAAACTTTTTTCGAAAAGGAGGTCCAAAGCTGATTTTCGAGGGACTAAACTACAAAAGCAAATAAAATATGTCCAATCTGACAACTTTGTTCGGTATTTGTTGTCTATTATATCAATTTGGGGAATATCAGACCACAATATGGGGAACCCCCTTCGTTTATGTGCAAACAAATACTCACAATTTACAGTTAAAGGCTACACCACTGCATAAAACTAAACTGCCTAACCCAAAGCTACGGTATATTATCCAACAATACCTGCGCACACCAGCACGAAAGTGATGACCAAAGCAACTTTGAAAATCATCATGAATCAGATATCCTCTTCTTGGTGAAGGATACTTCTTATAGCTTGCTTATATAAAACAACTGTCAAATTGCGTGCACAGCAAAGCTTATCACTTTTGGTATGACCAATTATTACAAATTTCACACCAAACTAACGGGCTTTCACAAGTACATTGTTACGTCATAATTACCATAGTTAGAAAACAATCACAATGCTAGCTCTAGGTATTGCAGTAACAACAAAGGTTTCTGCTATTCTATACCTGATTTAGTTTGTTTAAGTTGAAGAACAGAAATATATCATCCATGAAATACGTTCAAAAGGACCGTGTGTTAACTGAATACGTTGTTGGTCTTATTTCATCCGGTGATAGTAAAATTTCTTCAACGAAATTAATTTCTGTTTTCCTGTACTGTCAGCACCAGTGTAGTCTACATCACTGCACTAGTCACTACTCACTACAACCACTGCACTAATATATTGCCATTGTTAATATCACTGCGCAAGAAAAAGTTTCGCTGAGAAACTTTTTTTGGCAGCAAAAGTGTATATCGCAGTGAAATGACTTGGCTTTGAGTGATTTGTTCAGCAAACTAACCTCAACTACCGATATTTTTTCCTAAGTTTAGTTTTTGGTAAATGTAGCCTACTTCGCACAGAAAAGCCTGGTGTTGTAAAGGACGCTAATTCTTTGGCGTAAATCGTTGACAAGAAATAGTTCAGGGTTGTTACCGGAAGGCAAATGAGTTCCAGTATCCAGCCAATTAATCTTTAGAAACTCATTTTGTTCACAGCTTCCAAGTTAGCTTTCATTGGTTTTAAAAGTAGGCTAACATGTATAAAATTTTGGTTTTTGGTAAATGTTCTTTGCACAGAAAAGCCTGCTGTCGTAAAGGACGCTCTTTCTTTGGCGTAAATCGTTGACAAGAAATAGTTCAAGGTTGTTACCGGAAGGCAAATGAGTTCCAGTATCCAGCCAATTAATCTTTAGAAACTCATTTTGTTCACAGCTTCCAAGTTAGCTTTCATTGGTTTTAGAAGTAACATGCATAAAACTTTTGGTTTTGCTAGAAACTTTGCCGTAAGTTTAATTTTGAGTTTTTCTCATATTAACACACAGCAAAGAGATTTAAACACATGAGTAGAAACTTCTCTTTTGCGCATGACGTCATGTTTGTTTCTTTTATTCTCTTGGAGCATATTCTACTTTCTCCACGGTCACGGTTCACTACATAACAATAAACATGCAGACGACGACAATGATTTTCAGATCTGTTTGCTGCTGGAACAGATTAGTCTTATTATTAGGGGGCAGTTTTTGGGATCCAATAGGTGTTAACTTTAATTGAAATTAATTAATGAAATCAGGTGAGAGTTTTAGGTTCAGCAATTAACTTATTTTCAGTTCCTTGAACTGATAATGCTGCTGTTTTGTATCAAGGCATGGCTTAGCCTACTTGAGTTGCGCGGGAAGATTTTTTCGTTCACCACATTTAAGGTGAAAAATAAAATGAATGGATGAAAAATTTAGATAGACCGAGTCATATTGTATTGTTTCATCTGCGCATAAAATTTCGCTCCACGCGCAGAATAAAAACTTTACAGATTAAGACTCAATAGTACAGGTCTTATGTTGCAGGCTTTAAGTTATTGAAATAAGCTAAATAGTCTGAAATAATGGCAAATTTGTGCTGTTTACCAATGTGCAACAACAGGTCACCTGCCGTGACTCTGTTTAAGATACCTTCGAGAAAATTTGTAAAAAAGGAGAAGGAGAGACTTTTCTTGTTAAATGAACCAGATTTCTTGTTGTTAGAAATGCAAGTTGTGAACTTTTTCTCAAGGAAAGTGGTCAGTGCAGGAGTTGTTGTAGTGTAGATGAAAAAGAGGGACGGCTCAACCAGAAAAGGCTAAATTATTACCATATGGTTAAAGATCAACCTTTAAAACGATCAGCGCAGCCAACATTTAACCTACCATCTCGAATTACCTCCACCTTTACTGCTAATGAAATTTGGTGATATTGCACTTCGTAATCCTATTAGTAATAGTCTCATTCGCAAGATTGTCAGTGTCAGTAGCTGTGCTTTTTACACTTAACTATATGTAGATTGAGCAATGCCAGAAGATAGAAATAAAACAGTATTATTTAAGATAGTCTTGTTGTTATGAAGTAATTCTTTATTAGCATTAGAGAATTAGAAGCTAAGGTTTCGACTCTGTTAGCTGATGATACGGTGCAAGTGGAGGTAGATAAAATTATGTCAGATGACATGACAGCCATTGTTAAAGCAGGTATCATACCGATTACAAAGCTGGTAATCCAGAATATGTTACTTATAACTATTCTAATGAAGCTACAAATGTAATGTGATGCACCTACACAATGCATATAACTCAGTCTTTTTGTGTCGTGTGTTTTTGTGAAGTTTACGTTAATATCATACATTTTTTTAGCTCAAGATGAGGATAAAATTGATAACTTCTACTCAATCTTTTGGAAAGAGCAGCAAAAGCTAAATAGTATGAAAAGAAATGGGGAAAGATATCACCCTGAGTTAATAAAGTAGGTTTAGGTCTCCTTGAGTAATAAACTACTGAATAACTACTAAGTTCAGAACTGAACTACTACTGAGTAACTAAGTTCAGTTGACCTCAATTTTTGTTTATTTCGTAAAAGCGTGCTAAAATCAACCCTTGCAATTTTCTTTATAGGTTCTGTTTGAGTCTAGCTGCTAAAAGTAAAAGCGCCTATGAAGAATTACGACAAAGTGGCATTTTACGACTACCAAGCTCACGCACCCTAAATGACTATCGGTAGCGTATGGGTTCTGTTCTCTGCAATTTGGCTACTACAAGCTAACTACGAGCAATTGTTTCACTTGCTCACTTTTGTACTGTTTTCAGAAACGTTTACTGCACTGCACCTGGCATTCAAGATAATGTTTTAGAAGAACTGAAATCCAAAAGTCTCAGTCTAGCATCACATGAACGATTTCTCGTTATATCAATCGATGAAATGAAAGGTGAAACTTTTCTTGGAATTTTTAACACTATTAATCACACTGTGTAAGATTCTTATTCATGCTTTATGACAAAACAATGACACAAGTTATTAACTGTATATGCACAAGATATAACCTGTTGCTTATTTTGTTTACAGTGAAAGAAAATATTGTGTATAATGCAGCAACAGACCGAATAATAGGATTTGTTGATCTGGGTGTCGACAGACAATACAATAATGAAGCTCCTGCCACACATGCCCTACAATTTTATGGTAGGAGTATCCTCAGCAATTTTTCCCGGCCTATTGTTTTTTATGCCACCAAGAATACAAAGGCATTTCACTTGGTTAGCATGTTCTGGGAAGTGGTTGAATCCTTGGCCGGATGTGATTTTACAGTCTTAGCACTTGTTGCTGATGGTGCATCCTGCAATCGAAAATTGTTCCAATTGCTCAATAATTCCAATTTGACCGTCCCCTACAAATGCATTAATATTTATCAGCCAGAAATGCCTATTTATTTGATTAGTGACCCTCCACACTTGCTGAAGACAGCCTGTAACTGTGTGAGATCCAGCCGTCCAGGTGGAGCTAGAATGATGAAGTACAATCAACATTTCATTTTGTGGAAGCATTTTTGCCATGTTCCCTACCTATTTGAAAGTTCAGAGTTGAGAAGTTGCAAGTTGACTGATGGCCATTTTTCCCATAAGAGTTACGCAAAAATGCGGGTTTGCTATGCCGCACAATTGCTCTCTGGAACTGTCTCCAGTTTAATGAAGAGTCGTGGTGGAGAAGAAATGAAGATGAGTGCGTGGTTTGACCTCATGAACACCAGATTAAATTATTCATACAACCCTGACTTGAAACCATATACAACGATTGATGATCCTCGTCTGAAATGGCTTAATACATTCCTTTCAGAGTTAAAACAATGGAAAAGCAGTTTAACTGGGTCCGTTTCCGAACAGTCAAAGCAGTTTCTGAGCCATCAAACCTATGACGGTTTAGTTTCCACATCCATGGCCATTGCTGAATTGGTGAAATTCTTGTTGGAGAACAGCCCAGAAGGTTCATACGTCTTAACTAAGCGCTTAAACCAAGACCCATTGGAGGCCTATTTCGGTCATATGAGACAAACTGGCCGTCGAAATGAAGTGCCTGATATTCACCAATATGCACAATTTGAAAATGTGATAATGTGCAAAAAGAATATCAAGTCACTTAAGGGGTCAAATGTAAATCACGTTATTGACTGGAAACATGGTGATGTTTGCGATGATCCAATGCCGAAGCGAAAAAAATAACTTGATTTCGAGTGTTTTGACAGTCTGCTTACAATACAGTAACACTTAATCCTTCTTGAGCTAAAACTGACGAAGTACATGTAAGAAGACAACTATGTAATGTACATTCATTTTAATGATTTTCTCAGACTTACATTTTGATCTGAGGTTACATGCAGTACTGAATTTAAATGATTGGCTTTTTGATAGCATCTAATCTTCACGTAAAATTTACATATTTTCATGCACAATTTTTGCAAACATTCATCAAAAACAAGATTTTCAAATATATCTTTTATGTTACAAACACTCAAAGAAGACATGCAACTTTCCATGATGTGCTCCTTTATGTCTTGTTTCCTAAAGACACTTTCTACATACATCAACAATTTCACTAGTGATTTCGCTGGAACTGTAAGATGTCCATAATTGTTATTATTTAAAGCGGAAATCAAGGAACTATTAGTGGTTTCATTACTATAATCAGTTAAACAAGACAATAGATCTATTTCTCTCGGATTTATACAGCGCTTAGTGAGTTTCTGCAAAATATAACCACCTATGTACTGAATTATGAATTCTTCGTCTCGGGTTAACTTGTGTAATGTCAAGTGTTTCCCCTTTTTGTTGTGTGCAACAGTGGTAACGTGTGATAAAAATACATCAAACAATTTTCGTGTTAAACATAGTGACAATTTTCTTGGCAAGAAAAATAGTGATGGGATGCACGTAATTCCATCACAGGAGAATTTATGAAACAGTTCATCCGGTGAACTGTACGAAGAAAATAGCTTCATAAAATAGTTAACCGCATCTGCAGTTAGATCTGTTTTAACGCCACCCACTGTTTCCCACCATTCCATCAGCTTTTCTCTTGTAACATTATTGCAAGAAGATTCTGCAAGACAAGTGTAAAATTAAGTTTGTTTGATTTTTTTAATCGGAATCTGCCAATGATAGAGCTCAAAATGAAATAAGTTTCAAACAAAAAACAAATATACCGTGAGCAGTTTTTTGATGAGCCAGCAAAGTTTCATTACTTGTGCAGTTATGCAAACATTGTCCACATCTGCAAATAAATATTTTCATTATCAGATTAAATGACATCAATATATCAGTACAGTATTACTTCAAATACTCGTTACGACTTACATTAATTTGTTGTTTTGCTTGGCTGTTTATTATAAATTGGCGAGAACGTACACTCTGGGTGACCGCCATACAGGACAAGCTCAACAGCAGTTGGCTAATTGATTAATAGGCATATCGTATCTTACATGAAGTTTGCTGCATCGTCTTCTGGGTCACAATCTATTTCAATAATTAACTTCAAGTTGACATCCATTAGATCCCAACAACTGCACCACAATAACAAGATCTGAAATCAGACTTTCAGTAGCCTATTTTAATGACACAACACCTGCAACATAAGGCCTATGCTAATGATTAATGAGTTTAGTTGCTAATTGCCTGGTCGAAGATAAATGTGGTGAACGAAAAAATCTTCCCGCGCAACTCAAGTAGGCTAAGCCATGCCTTGATACAAAACAGCAGCATTATCAGTTCAAGGAACTGAAAATAAGTTAATTGCTGAACCTAAAACTCTCACCTGATTTCATTAATTAATTTCAATTAAAGTTAACACCTATTGGATCCCAAAAACTGCACCCTAATAATAAGACTAATCTGTTCCAGCAGCAAACAGATCTGAAAATCATTGTCGTCGTCTGCATGTTTATTGTTATGTAGTGAACCGTGACCGTGGAGAAAGTAGAATATGCTCCAAGAGAATAAAAGAAACAAACATGACGTCATGCGCAAAGGAGAAGTTTCTACTCATGTGTTTAAATCTCTTTGCACACAGTTAACCCTTATGCCGATTTGTTGCATTTTAGTTGCATGATAGACATAGACATACAATATTATCGATTTTACTCTCATTTATTTAAAAATTTAGGTAGTTTCCCTCATATAAAAGCAAACCGTTTTCAAATTTACATAAAATAATCCATGTGTGCGTGGAATACGGGTTTCAACTGCGTCTTTGATAACTTTTATATCTCAGGCAGAAGCCCGGTTTCTTGTGGCCATGGTAACAATGCTGAGCGTTGATGTCGAGCCCAGTAATGTGCAGCACAATTGCGCACCGATGTTGGTCTCTGGATATACGTCATTGCTGCTCGCTGCATGATGGAATCTTCTTTATTAGGTGATACATTGACAGTGATGTACAAAACAAAATGTTATTGCTATCGAATACATGATGCTTTTAGAACAAAAATATGACAGGTTTCAACATACACAGATCAAATGGCTACGTGAACAGAAATGACAACAATAAGTAATAAGTAGTCGTACATTAAGTTACAATAGCGCTGCTTGTGTATTTGCAAATAATTTGCAGAAGAAACAAACTGTTTGCATTTCCAATCCTGTTTATTGCTTGCTTTAAACATATTATTGCTGCTGTCTTACTTTTACCGCAGTCTCTGTCTAAAGGCAATCTCGTTATGAAAACGTTTTTGAAATCTCGCTTCACAATCATTAAAACAAATCAATCAAATTAATGCAAATTTTTAGATTCGAACAATTTCGTTTTATATTCAGTTAAGAATTCGATCATTGATGTAGACATAACCAAACCCATTCAATAATTCTTTAAATATTGTAATCATAAATTTCAGTGTTTCCAAGTCATGTTAGAATTTTCCAAACTTGTAAAATAGTATTTCCGTTGAAAGAAATGCACACTACTACTTTGTGCTTGTCGTTTGCTGATGGTTTAAAGCAGAAAACTGAAATATGATTTATTTTCTTCATGTGTTTAAGCCTGTAACAGCAACTGTCATTGTCATACAACAACACACTTGAATGAAGAGTGAACCCCACTTCAAAGCTAACTAGTTCTTGAAACTTCAAGCTGAAGTGTTTGCAATAAAACATTGGCAAGTCTGTAGCTTTCCCCGAATATGGCGAACAACAGGAATTAGATTTAGATGTCACCGTCAACCATCAATGTCAGTGCGTAGTCAAATATCCGAAAAAATGTGATTTTTATGTTGTTGTTGATAGTCTGGAATAAACAGTTAGCTTACGAAGGCCTTGAGAAAAAACTTAATTTAGCGGCTGACGACAACAAAACCAACGTGATAGATTTTTTATTTACTTTGCGACGATTGAAAGTTTTTTTGCGTTTCACAACAACGAACTAAATCAATCCGTTGCCAACCACGCTGCATAACGCTATAAATATATCTATATAAATATAACTATATCAATCCGCTGCATAATACTATGCTATGCTAGCAGCTATGCTTGCTATACTAGCAAGTTGTTTAGTTGAATTTACTTTTGAAAAGTCATTGTAGGCCAAACCCGGTAAAATGAGGATTTTGTAAAATTACCTGTTTGTAAGATATCAGCAAACAGCAGCAAGCAAATGCGCGAATAAATTTAGATAAATGTAGAAACGAAAACGAAGTTTAAGAATTTTGTACAAGAGGCTGACAGAAAAAGATATGTATTCACTAAACTTATAGGTGGAGTATTCCAGCAAAATATTCACGAATGTACAGAATAGGTAGTGACGGAGTAAAAGTTGGTCATTCATCCATTTCTAATCATAAACGAATTCGTTTAATTTCTATAGGTTTGAATAAAGCGACGTAGAAAATACTAGCACGGTATTTCAGCACCGTTGACATTCGACTTTAAGATTTTATTTTATAGCAGCTCAGCTTTTGGTCATATTTTATACATTGCTAATCCCGTCTTTTCGTTAGGTCATATAAGCTTATAAATATTATCATAGAAAAGGTTTAGGTTTTTGACAACATGACAAAACTGATTCTTGGTTACTGGGATATCAGAGGTCTGGGACAGTCAATACGTTAGTTACATGCTAGAGTACCTTGGTGTTGAATATGAGGATAAAAGATATGTTGAAAAGAATTCTTGGTTTGACGTAAAACCCAATATGAATCTGGATTTTCCAAACATACCTTACATCATGGACAGTGATGTCAGAATGACGCAGACTTGGGTGATTATGAAATTTCTTGCTCGGAAACATGCAACACTTTGCCCGAAGACTGAAGAGGAGATTCGAAGTTGTGACATGTACGAAGAAGTGGCACGTGACCTTGCCATTCCCTTCTTGAAAGGATGAGTCATATTTCTTAAAACAACCTGTTTCAGGCTATTAGCTATGATCTCTTTTAGGGTGAAGAATCTCTGCACGTTGGCCTACTTTTTAATGCCTCGCTGCTTTTCTGAGCAATCTGACGTCATTAATTGGATGACGTCAAACACCTCGCAGAAGTAGAATTCGACGTAGGTCATTTCATCTCCGATCATCCAATGAAAACTCTCGATGAATTTCCAAAGTTTAGAAATTTTCGCCGAAGTATTTATTCAAAAGTTTTTTAAATGCTGCAACTGCAGATATGTTGATAGATAGATATGCAGATATATATATTACAGATAAGTCTAAAGTCTAGTCTAAAGTTTATTAGATGCTGTAACTGCATCTATATATTACAGATAAGCAAACTTGATCCAAAGCAACGAATACCCAATAATTTGAAGCGAGAAATTTGTAAAGTAAATTAGTAACGAAAAAAGCGGCCACACTGTCACTATCACAACAATGTAGCACTACTATATATTTTTTTAATATTTTGTTCTAGTATTACATAAAGTATTATAAAGTATATTATACAGCAGTATTACATCGACATAGATTATGTAATGAAATGGTTGTATATTAGACCTTAACCTGTACGGTTGATCCACTTCACTACAATGTTAGGTTGTCAAATTGTTTATTGCGCTCGATGGTATATGAGTCTCATAAGGTCGTTGTCTGCTTTTTCAACCTTAGACTTATTTGTTCACCTTAACGAATTATTGTCTTACGAAGGTGACAACAAAACTGTCTAACTTGATATTGAAATTCTTCAAATTGAATTCAACAGTAGTTTCACAAGAATGACAACTGTATATACTGATTATATTGAAGCTTCTTTGAACGAATACATTTAGATAAAACATTGGCACAGCAGCTACAGCAAAATGCTGCTGTGCTATTTTCTTAATACACGAATTGAATGAATGACTGTGACTAACTCACGTAATATAGGCATGCACAACAGCTACGTCACGAATTTAAAACAATAGACACAAAGTAATTAACAGGCGATACAACATTCAATCAAAAACAATGAGCAGGAAATAGCATGTCATTGACAAACAATGATTTAGCTTCTTTGAGCAGATTTGCAAAACCAGAAGCTCGTCAACATTTTTATATCGCGTTTCATGAAGGCGATTTCCGTAAACAAAACAGTATAATATCTTGTTATTCTCACAAGTACATTATACAGTGTTACATGCACAAAGAGTAGCCTGATATTACCGCTTCATCGTCAAAATATGTTTCTTGTAATGATCACAATGTACTGATGATTAAAAAACAGAATTTTGTCCTGATTATGAAAGGTGTTATGAAAGTTTCTAACAAAGATATCGCCAAAATCGAAAACTCTCCTTGGTAAATAATCGCTTTTTATTTTTGACAAAGCTCGCTTTTATGTTAAATTTTATACCGACCAAAAATCAACACCCTCAGTTGCTTTAATTATTGTATTAAAGTTTCATTAGCATGGATCAATATTAACTGTAAAAGATGCGATTTGAAGCTTGTCAATTATGCTGTAATCTTTTGTCCGTATTAATTGTCATTGGTATAGGTCACTGTAAAGCGTGTTTGCGCAAATCAATTTAATCAATTTTCTTTCTTGTATCCCCACCTGGCGATTTTGACAAATATCGGGTATTCCTTGAATCTCTCAGAACTACGATATGCTGCTATCTTGTCGAGTGCAAAGAAACTTTCCTTGTACTTCTTCACATTCGGATATTTATCCAAGCAATCCGATTTCATCTCAGTCAACACGTCGAGGCGTTCACAGATCTCGAAATCAACGTAGGTGAGAGTGGCACCGGCCATCCAATCTTTGTCTGAGAGAAATTTCTCGAAGGCATCGAGATGTTTAGGAACAGTTTCCTCCAGGAAAGTCTTTTTTGCATCCTCAAAGGTTCCAGGAGTGGAGATCAATCGTATGAAAGCGGAACCGAAATCTCGAATATCTTCTTGTGCCATGTCGCATCTCCTCGTCTCTTCTTCAGTCTTTGGGATGAGATTTCCGTACTTTCTAGCAAGATACTTCATAATCGCCCATTGTTGTGTCATCTTGACGTCACCATCGATAAGATAAGGTAAATTTGGAAATTCCAATCCGAGTTTAAACTTGACGTCAAGCCAATCACTTCTATCTATATTAGGTGGTTCCCCCCTTAGTTGATATCTTTTGTCTTCGTAATCAGCTCCGCAATATTCCAAAATCATTCGGATGGGTTCCGCCAGAGCCCTGATATCCCAGTAACCAACAGTTATTTTCGACATTTTACGTTGAACTATCTTATGCTAATCCACCTGTGGCCGTACGATGTGATTTTGAACTTAAAACAATTGCAGCAAAACGCTATGTTTAATACTTTACATAAAAATGACGCAGAAATTTGTTGCAGTTTCATAAATTAGAAACGCCTAGACCAACTGCACGCTCAACCTAACAACACCTTTTGTCAAACGAAACAATTTAACTGGCACCACGGCAGAAACAACGAACGAGCGAAGAGCGTCAGCAAGTTTTATTTGAAAGAATAAAAGAATGTGGTTACGCTTTTGCTGAACCATTGTTTGTCTTTCCTATCACTTACCAGTTCGCTTTCATCTTTACCTGCGCTCAACCAGGCGGTGAAAAAGTCCTTATAAAATTGCCAAACCATCTTTGCAAAAGTGAGTCAAATCTGAACAACACTTGCAGTTCAAAAATCCTTGTTTTATGTCGAACTTGTAAGCTAAAGGCGGACCAACATTCTTTAAACATTGAAATTAGTAAATTGTCATTATCGTCATTATATCGATGTAAATTCCGATTTGCGAGCTGTTTGCAAGATATCTTGGGCGGTATACGACTTCGTGCTATGCTTGTCTATTGCTAATCACACTGCTATATATAGGGAAGAGTCATGTCAGACAGTAAGACTGATTGCGTGAGAAATTCGCCCGGAAAAGAATTGCACATACAGGACCAAGTAAATTATTTCACGGAAACTAGTTGCTGAATAATTGCACGTATTAGCAAACTAGTTAATAGCTGCCTATCTGGAAATACGTAAAACGTGACCAAGGCAAATGTATAGCTTACAAAAAACATGCCATATAAGTGAAAGTTGGTCATCTTTGTTAATTAAAAGTCTCTATCATTTGTTACATGAATAGAGAAGGCGACGTAAAAGAATGAACAAAAAAAGTTGAAAAAAACGTAAAAGAAAAAGACAAAAGACAAAAAGGTGACGTAAGAACAGAACGACCTGAAGTTAATGAAGTTACCCTACAAGGCCTACGTCATGTTAACGAGGCGATTCCAAGTCAGTTAAATCCAGGACGACCCAGCCAACACCTGTCCTTATTGGATAGTCCTTGCGTTGGACTGTCCTGAGTTTAATCTTCCTGTTTTGAACTTTCCCTGGTTTGAATTGACCACCCCTGGTACCTGCTATTTGCAGGCATTCAGGGATGGTAGAAACAGAAAAATGAAGTAGTGTAATAGGAAATAACTTTGAGACTTACCCAAAACGCCACCTGCATAGTAAAGGCCTAAAAATATTTTAGTGTAAACTATATTGCTTTCTAAATACTATTATCATGATATAGTATTATAAATGGACAAATGAAAAAAATTGCAGTTTACAGACAGTAGGAACGTTTTAAGAAATGGCCTTTTATGTCAAGCGAAATGGGGAGGGAAATGCGAAGACTAAATCTTCCAAAGTGGATTGTGTCACATTCTCGAAAGCTCATAATAATTCTTGTAATTGTTGGTGCTTGTGGTTTGTGGTTTGTGTGCTGATATTATGATCATGCAGAGTATCGTATTTCTTACTTCTTAAAATTAATTTGATGATTAAGCACAATTGATAACACAATTATTACTAATTATTAACAAAGTAATAACACAATTAATAACAACTAAAACAATATTTAATAATAACATCCAATTTCTGTTACTTACTTAACTTAGTTGAAAGAAGGGATTTTACCAAAAATTTGATTTACTTTCAAATTGTTGGATTTTGTGCGAACCAAAAGGTTTAGAAAGATATAATTAACCCGATCATAACTTTTAACATCTCCACATTAAAGATAGGCCAGGCGTGGTAAAAACGTTGTTTACGTGCATGTTTTATACTAAAAAACAACCGGAACAATCTTGCAAATGCGGAAACCGAAGACTTTTAACACATTTCCTGAGCTTAAAGTAATGCAAAACTACAGAGCGAAGAAATCTGAGTAACTTTCTCTCTGCATAGCATACATAAGAGCATAACATTAACAAATTTTTGTGCAAACGCTCGTGAAGTATTTAAATATTTATGTGCAACATAAAAACCGTTTACAATTTTATTGAAATGATTAACTGTTTTTGAAACTACCTGAAATGGTAGTTATTAACAGCACCACCAAACATTTGGAGCCTAGATATTTTGTTATACTTAAAGCAGTGCTAGAAAAATAATCAAAACCCAATTATGATTGCTGGGATGTGTACTGTAGCATTTTTTATCATTTCACTTTAATACTTTGGTCTTGCAATGTGCATTTTTGTTGTTAATAAATAGCTACAAATATATTTATGTCATAAAGATTTCGCCAGTTTAGCCACCTTAACGGAATCCACTTATAACCAATTTACGGCTAAATGTACATTTTTTTGTAACAAATATCTGTCTATATTTTGCATCTAAGTAACAATGTACAAATGTCAAACGTCCGCTAAAGCACTGAAGGCGTCTAAGCAACCTGCTTGTAGAATGAAGTCATCTTAAGATGGGGCGGCACAATACGCTCCATGTCACCGCCACATCTGTTCAAGTAATCAGCGTAGTTTATTTCAGCAAACTTGGTATACTCGAGTTTGTTGAAGACCTTTTCCATATAAGCTGATGTGCTGATTACAACCACATATTTACAACCCGTAACCGTGGCATTTTCCTCTCCTTTGAGCGTCAACTTCGTGGCTAAGCCGAGCCCATTGTAATCGGGATGAATCGCAAACATTGACAACTGATATAGCTTCTCATTTTTCAGAAATCTGGGGCTGCACCGACGAACAATGTCAAACATTCCCAGCATCTTGTAAAAGTTTGGTGGATACTGCGAGCTTTTGCTGACGCATTTCAACCGAAAAGCTTCTTCAGAACCGGAGGAAATCGAATCCAACGCCACAGCTGCCAACTTCCCTGAGCGTTTCTCAATGACTCCAGTGCAAACTCCTTCCCTGAGCTTTGCAGCGACACGATCGTCATCAATCACCATTACTTTCTCGCTTTTGTGCAAGCCAAGCATTCGACGCAAAGGATTGAGCTCAGAATAATATTTCCAGATGAAATCTCTAACTTGGTTATGGTCGAGCACAGTCAGATGTCTCCATTGGTAACGGGTGTTCAAATTCAAAGATTGTTCTACGAGGGCCATTTTTATGAGCTGCACAGATCTGGCTTGCTTCTCTACAACTTAGTTTTTAAAAAAAAATAACTTTGTAATTTAAAGTTTTCAGCCGAAACTTAATTTAACCGTCTCTTTTCATGTAAAACCGGTAGTTTGTGCATAATAAATTGAAAAGAACTGCAACGTTAAATTTTAACCAGTTTTTTTTGGTGAAATATAACGATTTTTTTGCGGTGTACGCACAAAATATAGGTGTTTCACTCCTGGCTGCAAGTAATTCAAAGCCTGCCTGGTGTTATTATCTATCATCACCTTTTCGTCGCAATATCATAAAGAAATTTTCGTACTCTCTTTGACGTAACATTGCGCAGTGGACAGCGCAGATGTAGCCATCGTTACTACAACAAACACGAGATTTAACGCTATATAATTAAATGTTTGAGTTTTTCATGTTTGTGAATCATTGCCGATCAGAATTAAATAGCTTCTATTATTCTCCTTATATACTGTACAAGTTAGCCGCGAGATGAATGAACTCAGAAAATCGTCGTTAAAAATTTTGTTTTTTTCTGCTTCTCTGGGCTCCTTTTTTAAAGATTATTGCTTGTCTCATTTCATAACTGAATGATCGAATGTGCTGCTTGATTTTGCTTCTATTGAAACGTTAACTAACCTTAACGAATACAATTAATCTTTTCCGGTGTAAAATGCTTGGCTCTCCAGAGGGCAACGAGCAGCTGTAACTTCATCTGTAGGAGTGTAGGCTACAACATTGTTATTTTATTCTCTGCCTAAATGGGTTCCAAACATTTCAACACGATAGATATGAAACAAGTGCTGTAGTCGTTGTCAATTTGTTGTCGTGGTCAGAAAGAAAATATAAATATCCCCATTTCGTGAGTGACCGGCGGAAACCCGATCCGGTCGACACATTTCCTCCGTTAAGCAGACAAGTTGTCGTTAGTTTATGAGTTAGTTAACGCAAGGCGTAATATTGTAAAAGTCGTTGGTATCCCTTCCAAGCGGCAAACAGTTTCAGTATTTTTGTGCAGTGATCGTGTATGAAGATTATTTAGTGGGTTATATTGCTGAAGTAGTCTAATATGGAGACTTCAACAAAGATAACAGTCAGTTTACTGGAGGTCTACCAGACGTGAATACAAGTCTACGGTTTGATATCAAACGTAAATTTGGATTAGAATGCAGAACTGCTTCATCTCATGGTGACTGTACAATGACCCAACAGTGGGATAATAGAACTGTATTACGCCTGGAACCTAGCAACTAAAAGTTTTGCGTTCTCTAAAGCAGCACGATTTTCGTATTTGTATTTGAGTAACATGTGTGTATGTATACATGATGGAATAGCCTATATATACTACTTGACTATACTACTAATAGCACTACTAATACTATACTGTAGTTTACTTGGTAATCTTCAATATGAAGAAGGAGTAAGCATATCTTCGCGTTTTTGATAAAGACACATTTATGGCGATTCTTTGATCTCAAAAATCGTATCACATTTTAGCAGGTGGTTAAGCAAGATCACATCATGAAAAGTTGATAAAAATAACTTGTTATGGTTGCTTGAACGCTTCCACATCAAGATAACCAAGGGCGTTGATGAAATGTGATTGCACGATATTCAAGCGTTCACAAGGAGGCAGCATAAACAATACCAGGCTGCTGTTTATCAAAGCCAGTTTTCAACCCCCAGGGGCTATAACCGGACGCCATTGATGGGTCTGTACAGCCTCTGTGACTGTTTTATGTTCTTGAATAGCTTCGGCGAGGCGTACAGTCAAGACGTTGTATCTAGCATTTCAACTTGGCAAGACATAACACAGCGTCATGGCAGTTTAGTTACCTTGTGTTCGTCTTGTATAGACTTTCAAAGAAAAACTTTCTGTTGTAAAACAGGTGCTGTATTCATAGGTGGTTCAGTAAAGAAATTTAACAAAAGATGTCCCAAATAACTCTTGGATGTTGGGATATAAGGGCTTTGGGTGAATCCATCCGAATGATTTTAGAATATTGTGGAGTTGATTACGAAGATAAAAGATACCAAATGTTTGGGGAACCACCTAATGTAGACACAAGTCAATGGTTTGACGTCAAATTTAAGCTCGGATTGGAGTTTCCAAACTTGCCATATCTCATCGATGGTGACGTCAAAATGACGCAACAGTGGGCGATTATGAAGTATCTCGCCAGGAAGTTTGGTAAACTTCTTCCGAAGAGTGAAGAGGAGACGAGGAGATGCGACATGGCACAAGAGGTGGAAAGGGATTTGTGGACTGCAATCGTACGCATGCTCTTTAGTCCTGATATCATTGAAGCAAAAACGATTTTTCTGGAGGAAACTGTTCCCAAGCAACTGGAAGCTTTTGAGAAGTTTCTCTCAGACAAAGATTGGATGGCCGGTGCCACTCTCACCTACGTTGATTTCGAGATCTGTGAACGCCTCGACGTGTTGACTGAGATGAAGTCGGATTGCTTGGATAAATATCCAAATGTGAAGAAATACAAGGAAAGGTTCTTTGCACTCGACAAGATAGCAGCATATCGTCGCTCCGAGAGGTTCAAAGAATACCCGATATTTGCTCAAGTTGCTAAATGGGGATACAAGAAGGAAAATTAACAAATTTCTGCAACGAAAAACATTAAATTTTACTAAAAATAATAGAGACAAATATTAAATCTAACGTTTGTATTAATGTGGCAAACGGAACAAATATTTTTCGACGTGTTGAACAACTTCAATGTAAAAGAACGTATGATTAAATAAATAACCTGCCATTACTGATAACTTATTTTTCAAGCCTTTGACCGTTTTACTTCGTCGTATTTCTTTATTACGTAAGTTAAGTCGCTGTTTTAGAAAAAGTATTAAGCAGATGAACCTGTCGCAAAAAAGTAGGATATTTTTTACAAACAAAGCGCTTTTTTGAGAGCATAACAATCAGTTTTGTGTCTTATAAAGAATCATAATATAAAGGAATTACCAATATGTGGTGAAGATTTCTAATTTAGCAAACTATAACTTTGGTTGTGACTTTATGGTGCATAGTTCATACCACTGTGCTGCGGACATCAGCAATATTGTTATTAAAGCTATAAATGTTATTATTATTATTTAGCAATAATGCTCCGTCAAGTTGAACGTTACGTTGTGCTATAGTTGTAGCTAGACCTTGATCACCTTTTTGGCGACACTCGTTTTTACGAGGTTATAACAGAACCGAGTAGTATAACTTAACTTATAATACTGTATAACCTATTATAACTTATCAGTTTTACTTATCTCTCTGCAGCATTCTTCACAACTTTCACTTAACAGAAGAAAGTCTTGCTCGGACGAAATGATTCAAAAAAAAACATTTCGCCACCTCGTAGTTCAGAGTAGCAACTTCTTTTGTTTGGGGTTTGTTAACATAAAAAATGCCACATAACCCAGAGTATATAAGTTCAGAGCTCAAAAACCTTGGAGGTTGCCATCGGGTTCAGGAAAAGCTTGCAAGATTGGAAACTTAACATTCAAAAAAATTCAAAACTAAAAAAATATCTCGAAAACAATGTTTCTTCGGTTAAGGTTCGATGAAAGCGCCCGAGTCTGACTAAACCATACGTAAAATTAACAGTCTTAATTTGAACATTTGTCGCTAGACTCCTTCTGACTGCAGAATTTGCGTGCTTCTCAGTCTAAAGTTCGAACATATATTCGCTATATATTGACTATTTACAGCACAAGACAAAGTTTGGAATTGGTATGACGAGGAACAAGGCACTGCTTTTTTTTTCATTCAACGACACAACAACAACAAACAATAAATAAACAGAAGCATAAACAGAGTATAAACAGTGTATATAATTATAAACAATATACATACAAACAATATACAGTTTATATAACATATAAAATAAATGGCAAAGCGCAATTAAAAAAATGGAGGAACAAGGCACTTTTCACGACATGTTTTAATTTGGTTTAACAATTTTAGTTCAGCAATTTGAACATATTCGACATAAAAGACGTTACCATAGTGACATGATAATGCAAATCGTGGTTTAATTAATTTTGATTTAACTCTCAGGAATGGTAACTATACGACCAATCACCTGTATAACGCCAATCCCGATCCATGGATACGACTCTATTGTCACATCAACACGAGGAAGCAGCTGTGGCCAATGATTACGTAATCGCCAACGACTAATGCCATCACCATTGCAATCACCATTGCCAAAAGTGTATGCCAGAAAATTACGCGATACACTACGGTTTGTTTTATGTAAAAGTTGATTCAAAATGTTTAACATAAGATAAAACATATGAACTGTTGGTTAAGATTATATTAAAAAAGTTTGTTTCTTGCAAGTTTGATGTCGATGTATCTGATGAAAAGGAAAAATATTTCGGTAAACTCCCCAATGCGGTTTCTCAGTTTTCTAGCCTATTGAGGCTCCGAAGGCGTGATGATTGTTGCTCTATTGTTCTTGTTTAAACTCTTTGATGAACATATCCTAACTAACGAAAATATTTGTGGTCTCTTTTAAACCTTTGTAGATACAAGGGCTCTTACTATTCAACGTAAAACGACTTGGTTTAAAGTTATTCACTTCGCTTTAACGAGCACTTCGACTTATCTTAACTTATAAGGGTGTCTTCACTTCATTTACCTGTTGAATTATCTGACTCTATTGTTGCATGCGGTTAGAATACTCTAACCTTTTGTCAGCCGTAAGGTTTTAATATTACAACAGAAATAGCTTACAAGAAAAGGTGCTTATTATAGGTGCTGTACACTTCCTCATCATTACGAATAACGAAGAATATAAGTAATACTACTGCTTATAAGATGTCTATTGAGTTGCAATCACCATGGCTAGCTTAGACAACTCATCTGTTGATTTTGATGATTCACTCGGCTAACTCTGCTCGCTGTCGCTGGTAGAAGTGCGAGCTTATATAACGTGAAAGCAACGGGAGTTAATATGTTTGACAAGAAAAACGCCGTATTTCCAAACAGGTGCAGGTCGTAGCGGGTGCAGCGACGAAAACAATGTGTTGACAATATGAAATACATATATAGCTAAAGCTGACACACTGAGACATGGATAAATAATTATTTATCAGTGTTAAAGTTAAGAAGCGGGCATTTCCAATAAAGACTTCTTATCAGCACAGATGCTGGAAAACAACGTAGGATTCTACTGAAAGGAGTGTTCACACGAAGTTATTCAGAGCAAGTTTTCAAATATCAATCTACAGTTGAAGTGTTTATCAGAAAGCAATTTCATAAACTTCAGTCAATAACTAAAAAACACATTTGCAAGAAATGATGTAATGGTATTAAAAATACAACCCAGGCCGCTACAGCTTCAATAACCGCTACAGCTTTAACCTGTGGGAAATTTTGCAAGTTCAGATGGGAAATAATTAACAGCTTTATATCTTTTTTAAACAAAAATCATACTCTAGAAAGAAATTTTGTTGTAAATAAACACATGTTATATGTTACCTTCTATTTATTACCTATTTGGCAGTGTAGCCACTGTCCAATTGCCCCAAGGGGGAAATTTGGGTTTGGTAGTTGGCATAAATTGGAAAGCAGATGAAAAAGGTTAAGAACTGCAAGCCTAGACTAACCTCGCCAGGCAAATTTATCAACTATTTTTGTGAGTGCAGCCTATGTGCAAGATTCTTTTTTACAAAAATGCTTAGCGCAAACCATGAAATAAAGATATAATTATAGCAGGTAAAAGGCCGAAAGAATATGTGCAAAAAATGTTTAATATCATCCATTCACGTGAGTCCCGACTGGAAAGTATGGAAATTTTTGTCAAAAAATTGTGCATACACAGATGTAAATTTTGGCGTGCACCGAAGTCTCAATTCTTTGTTTACTTACTATATATTAGCGTTCAAAGAACTATTTTTTTAGTTCATTTATTATAAATCGGCGAGAAGATAAAAATTAGGTGGTGCACATTAAACCTTGTGCGTGCAGCTACCACTTTTCTCCATGGATGTGAGTTACGCCAAAGATGTTCAAACCAGACTGCATTATTTGGTCATTTTTGACCAGATCTTTGGCGCACCCTGCATTATATAAGTTTTGACATTCGTGATAAACTGATGAACATGTTACAGATGTAATAATATTTTCCAAATATGTAGCATCTTGGTTGAAGTGCCTTCTATGAAAATACTTGGAATATGAGAGAATGGACCAAGAAGAAGAACCAGGAGATTTTCAATCGCAACCCATAGATGCAGCGCAAGCAAAACAATATCGTCATGGTAATTAGCTTATAACTGCCGGTTAACATGGTGGCAAGCTCGTTTGCATTAGGTTAATGTTTTATGCTCAACGGCGTCAATGTTTATAATTAAAGTGAAAAAATTAAATTGCAGATATGTTTGATTTCTTTTTGCTTTTAAGTTTTAATATTTTTAAATCGCTGCTGACCTGTTTTTGTGTGTTTTAAAGTTTGGTGCGAAAATTTCATTTTTTTCTCTATTTTTGATTGCCTCACAAAACAAATTTTAATTGAGGTTCATATACAGCTGAAATTTGGCAAGCTTTTTATTCAAACATCTCTTTGTCTTATTATACGTAAGATATATGAATTAGTGCACGTAATAGCATGTTATATTTTATGACCACACATGAAATAATCTGCGAAGCAATTATACAAACAACCACCTCCAAACACTGCTACAGAAAGCAGCTGATTAAATTATTAATTGTTTTAAAAAATTAGTTAATTAATTAAATAACTAACTTTAAAAATTAATTTTCTTAAAAACATTAAGTTGAAGAGAGATTGCAAGAGATGGATCTTCAAGATGAAGGAAGTCAACCTGTGGCAAGAACTGAGGATGTAGGAAGTCAACAACTTGCTCTTGCTGGAGAAGAAGTTGCTCAGATTGTAAGAGAAGTTGCATCATCTGGTGGTAAGTCAAGATGTAACGTCACAGTCTTCTTGACATTCTGTTAAATATGTATATCTAAAGGTCTAAATTTGTCTTTATTCATTGCATTAGCTGCAGGAACTATCCACCTAACTTATGCACCACAATTCGTACAGCAGACTCAGTTTCAAGATAAAAGGCGCAACATGCACTTTGAGAATGTTGGCGGGGATGTTCATAATCCTGGTGGAGAAGTCTATGGAAATGTTGGCCAACCAGGAGGTGAGCTACATGTTATTTAAGAGTAATCTGGAATTGGTTTCTATAAAATATTGTTTTCGTTGAGATGTTGACGAAGGTGTTCATTTCCTGGTAGAAAAATGCGGATAAAGATTTGCCAATCTGATTGTTCTTGTTATTACAGAGTATTATGATATAGCTGGGAGTTTTGCAGAACTTGTTTAGCCATTAGGTATTTGTCTTGAATGCAAACAAAGCTACTTTTTAAAGTCTAAATTTCATTTTTTTTTTGCAATCAAATGTACACTGTACACTATCTTAATTATTATCTTTTTGAATTGTTTATTTGCATTAACAACTGACTCTCTTTAGCGTTATATCTCTCTGGTGGTTTTGTGGAGACTGCTGACATGATTATGTTATGCTAATATTTATGTTTTTCTCTCTATTCTCTCTCAGAACTAACAATACAGAGGACTCAGAACAACCAGGTTCTAGTCAACCTCTTGTGCAAGGTGTGTGTGTGTGTGTGTGTGAAACATAGTGATAATGGCATTACTAAATGCATTCCTTTGGTTATAAAAGTTACACAAATAGTAGTCAGTCATTTATCTGTTTTGATGTATGTTGCCACGAGTTTTATGAAAGTGCACAATCCCAATAATATCATATTCTTTCACTGTATATTTGCTATAGCAAGTAACACCCATTAGTCAGAGCTTGGCATGCTCGCACTCAAAATTGAGAGAGCTTTTCTGTAAGAGCAATCTCGAAAGCAAAGCTCTTTTCAAATTAGTAATGGAACCACAAGCCCACTCTTTCTATGAGTTATCTGCTCGTTGCTCTTTTTTGTACAAGTAACGCTCTGAACGCAAAAAAGTGAATAAAAATGGTTGGATTAAAATAACTTTTAAGTTTTTATGCTCTTTTAGCACATGATTCTGTATAGTTAATAAAAATGACTACTTTGAGACTAATTTAACGTCATACTAAGCATGTCAGAACCATGTGATACTGGTTTGATATAAACGCTTAATATTTTATGCTGATAGCAATGGTCAATGAGGCTGGTGACTGATGAAAAGATAGGGAGACTCACTCAGATGAACCGAGTTGTCATCGATGTGTAATAATTTGAATCACTTTGCCGTTATTTTTGTATCTTAACCGATATTTGCTTTGAAAGTGAAGAATATGAAATTAATGGACGTCAGCATCTATAGTAATTCTTGAAAGTGTTTAATACTATACTTGTATATTAATCATTTGTAGCATGTCTGACTAAAACAAAGCTCTTCAACACCAAATTTCATAAAATTTACATTTACAACAAGCCATGATAAGCAATTAATAGGTTACAGTTAGACACATGTTTTACAATGCAAATTATGCGATTTGTTTCAAAACTCGCCGGACTGAAAATATTTTTAATCGCTAAAAAAAAGGTGGAAGCGTGAAGGTTCATGGTGAGGTCACGGCAAAATTGCTGAGATTAGTTTAGAGCAAAATCAGTATTTTTCTGCTTTTTTTAAAACTTTGGTATGTATCTAAGGGTTATTAGTTTCGGGCCTAAATTTTAAGGAAATTGAAAGTATTATTTATGCTGATATATGCAACACTTGCGGTAAATGTTTGTATAAATTAGAGTAAAGTTGACTCAAATACCATTTGTGTGGTACTCGAAAGTGCCCGGGTACTAATTTTCCAGTACTCAGGTGTACTTGATTGTTTTTAAAATACTTGAATTGGTATCATACTTGTTTGTCAATCTTTATATTTGATTTGTTATTGTTTATTATCATACATTGCTTACATCTTTCTTAAATAAGTTTGTCAATCTATAATCTGAAGCTACCGTTCGTTATGATCGGTCATCTATGCAACCTTATTTCGTTGCTACCTTTCGATCATTATATTCACCTACTGTGTTTAAGATTGAAGGAATTAAAAATCATTCCGTTATCAAAAATCATCTCTGGTGTAAATATGTTTGTTTTGTGTTTTTCAGAAGATTTCCGGCATAGAGAAATCATTCGCAGATTGGAGAAGTATCAGTACGGACATTATGGAGGTAATACTGTTTTTAGCATGTTTTGTATAAATGTATGTGAATTTTGTGGCTGAGTAGCTTGTTTCAAGGTTTCAATTTTGTTTTTGCAATACATAGTTCCATAACTAACATATCATTTGCCAAGTGATGGATTGTGTTTTGTACAGCTGAGATAATTGTTGTTCTATGTTTAAATGAACCAATGTGTAACATTTTATAGTTGTGTTACTTAAACTTAATTGATAAAACTATACACAGTACTTGGTTTGATTTCTATGTTATGTGGTGAACTATGTTATTTTAGATATACTGGTAATGAGTTTGCATCTTAAATCTTTTGCTACATGGTTTAATCTTTTTTACTGATTCAAACATGGTCATGATTTTTCACTGATTGAGGTCTGGTTGCCAAGCTTGTCTTTATGCATTTTCATGTTACAGTCGTGTTTTATATTTGCTGGTCTTGCTCGAATTTCGAACTGTTCACCTCAACCAGTCAACAACACGCATAATTTGGTCTTCTTTCTATTGTATTTATATTCTTTCTTTAAAAAATTTTGATTTTCTTATGATTTTGCGAGCCATGATTAACAGGGCACCTTATCAAACTCCTTAATTTTCGCCTTAGGCCTAGGCTCTGTGCTATTACAACTGTAGCGTTGCTGCGATCAAGTTAATACTCCCTTGTAACTGCAGATAGGTTTGTGATGGTAATTTAAATCTATGGTTAACTCAAATAGAATTAAGTTTTAGTTTTGTTTAGGCGATGGTGAATTGCTGCGTGTTTATGAGCAAATTCGTCAAATCAGTGACGAGCAGCTCACAAAGAATGCAGCGGAACTCTTCCCAGAAAGGCTGCATTTATACAGTATCAAGTTGACAGAATCACAAATTGACTCGTTCCTGTTTATTCTCACTAAAATTGAGAAACGCATCGATGAGCTTTATCTGATCAATTGCTTTTCTAAACCAGAAGATGTCGGTCGATTATTTGAGACAATTCAAGCAATGCCAGGAAAGGTTTGTCTATTTATTTTATTTTCTGTTTTTTCGTTCAACCCTATTTAGACTAGGTGTGGCCTTTCCTGCACACAGTCACAGAAAAACGTGGCGTACAGTTGCATTGTTTGCTGTAGAAATTTGAAATTTGGTGACTTTTCCTAAAAAATGTTCAGCTATCTGTCCATGTTCGTTTTATAATGTTGGATTTTGTAATTTTTGAAATATTGTCGTATTTTCATAATTTTGCTCTCTCTCCGCATTGAAGCGTATCGTTTTCGTTTACTAAAAATATTTTTGCGACTTTAATATCAAATTTTATTTCTGCAACGAATACTCAATCGTGGTTTAAGTTAGTCGCTTAAAATTCCTTCTATTTTTTTTCAAAATCCTAGAATTTGTTCTGGTCCAGTAGGCTGCTATAGGCCTAAGCTATCATCTGGCTAGTTAGTTATTAATTAGTTGACAGTAACCAGTTAACTTCTATGCGTTAAATATTAGTATATTAATTTTTGTTATAACACCAGGCTGTAGTTTAATTTTACAAACATTTTAACACTAGATCGGATTTCTTAATATCAGTGACAACATAATCCCGAAGATACCTTCAAAATCCTTCTTCAATAAAATCGAGATTTGGTTGGATATTCGGAATTGCTTCCCTGATGATGACGCATTGAATGGGAAGCGCTATGCGAACCAATCAGAAATCGCTGAAATTCAACGAGTGCTTGACCAATTGGATGACTCGGTATTATTTATGTCTTGTTATGTTTGTGTGAAGTTGAACATTGCTGAGGAATTTAATCTCAAACTTATCATTTACAGGAGTTGAGGGTTGGTCTTGGTTGGTGCGATGGTAAATTGGTCGAACTCCGCTCGCGAAAGAAAAGTGACATCTACGTGTGACGTTGTCATCTTCAAGCAAGAATTTGATTTTACTTCGATAAATACCGTTCTTAAAATCGATTCATCTACACATAACGAAGAGCGACGGAATGCGATTATATTTTGTCAATCGCGACCTGTTCGGGAATCGAACTCGGGGGATTTTTAGACAATGCAGTTCTCGTTTATTCTGATGTGCCACGCGAAGAGCTGTTGCAGTGGTGCTTAAAAGTGAATTATATTGGTATTGCATAGTTACTATCACTGGCGATCAGTTGAAATAGGCGGTTGGTTCCATTTCACTGCCACTTCATGGAAGTTATAATTTCTTTGTTTTACCGAATTTTTTACATTCCTTAGTTAATTAAAGTTGATTACTTTGCTTTATATTCTGTTCACCGTTTGTCAATTTATTCAGTCGTTCATTTGTTAAGTTCGTTGCCGGTTGAATACAATTCTATTCTCCCACGTGTTGGCCGACTAATACCTGCGAAAATGCTGCCGAGAAAGACACGCGACCTCATGATAAGTCAAGAAGAGTTTTTCGTGCTCTCAGACTTGAGTAGCTCTTGGTTCTGACAGCGGTCGAGAAAGCTCTGTGAGCCGTCGTCCAAGTCGGCTTTCACAATAGAAGAGTATTCGCTGGAGAATGCGCCGAGAGCATCATTGTCAATGGGCAGAGACGGCCACAGATGAACCAGACTAAGAGTTTATTGCTCTTACTCATTATAGCGCTTTTGGCGAGGTTTGTAATTAACTTTCTACTTCTGGTTTGGTATTGCTATAAATGCATGCGATTACAGTGTTTGATTTATTTCTATTGATCAGTGACTTATTTTCCAAGTCATAGATATTTTTAAATGAATGTAGTGTGGCATGAGACTATGTCATTGTGACTAGAAAATGGTAAATTGACTGTAAGTTTGTAAATTCACGTTGGAGGTCACAAAGGACCTACACCTACACAATGTACAACTGCCTGGAACAGGAGGACTGCATTATATTGATGATGGGAAATTTAGAGAACAGTCACTCGTAGAACTTAGTCGTGCATTGAATACCGGTTACAACTGCGTGTTTGACCACTTGTCTAGGATTAAGTAAAAAACGTGTCATCTTACAGATTCTTTACAATTGTGAGTAGGCTTAACACTTTTTCCTTTTTGTGTGTTTTCCATCACCCAAAACAGTTTTTCGTTAAACAAAACTTAGACGTACACATAAAGCCTGCTGCAATTGGCATCATTTTTAACAAACCTATATTGAGCGACTCAATAAAACACTTGTCATGCCTAAAAGCTAAAGATGTTATTTACACCAATGGCCAAACAATATTTTCACCTTATTGCCACGCCAGAGATCACTAACTGCGGTGTGTCATACAAGCATTTTAAACCGGGCCGCAACTCAGGTGGAATTTGTGTTTTTGTATAACAACATTTTTGTATCACAACTGAACGACCAATCAGTCATTTTATTTTTCGTCATAGGCGTGGTGGGGACGAAAAGAAGTACTAGTTGCAACATGCCCAAGAACAAGGAAAAAAGGACAAGCTTTAAAAAGCTTAAAATATGTGCAAGTATAATGATGGCATCACTTGATGATGACAACTAGCACGGCCACTAAACCAGAAAAACAGAAGTAGGTGATGTATTCATGCAAGAGACTGTTGACGTTGACCGTAGATTCAACGCTGTACATCAGTGGATGGGAAAAGAAAACCCACCGTAAAAGAATCCCCATCCCAGGCAGAAGCCCGGTTTCTCGTGGCCATGGTAACTATACTGAGCATTGATGTCGAGCCCAGTAATGTGCAGCACAATTGCACACCGATGTTGGTCTCTGGATAGACGTCATTGCTGCTCACTGCATCATGGAATCTTTGTTAGGTACCTTAACAGTCATGTACAGAACATGATGTCATTGCAGTCCAATAGATGGTGGTGCATTGAGAAATACTCTTTTACCTGGGTTCGATAAATCGAAAGATGTTGATGAGTCGTTTTTTAATCAAATAACCGGATCTGGAAATGGTGCAAAGACATCAATCTGGAAAAATATGGTAAAAGCCACCAGTAGTAACAGCATTAAAATTATTTTATAAAATTTAGTTGTAATTTCAGTTATGTAAGGTTGTCATCATAACAATGTGATCAAAACAATCAATCTCCAAGTGCTTGTCAGGCAAAGCAATTATGCACATACTGGATGCTTAGGCCATTGCTTTACTTAATGTATTATTATGATTTAGCAGTACATGGAGAAATGGTTTGTACAGACAAACTGTTTCCATGAAATCGTTTAAAAACACAGCTAATACAATTACATTATCACTACTAACTTGCATGCACTTGATTTGTTGTCGAAAGATGGCCAAAGTTGGTTCTTGAGTGTGCTCCAGCATCAGAAGATTGGAATTCTGTCTCCGATTCCACTGCAACCACAATCTGCTGACTTCAACCATCAGACAGAATTCAGATCTTTGCAGACTGGTCATTTTCACATGCTGTCCACCTCTTGTGCGAAGTTTTGGAAACTTTTCTGAGAATTCAACTGAAGCCAATTTAGTAAGAGTAGATACATGGTTTAGGTTTAGGGGTGTACAATTTTGAAGAACGAATGCTCAAAAGCCAAGTTTCATTGCGATCGAATTCACTTTTGTTGTCGATTCATAAATATCAGCTTTCATTAAATATTTCTTTGCATGCGCAGACTCCATTAGACATTGACTTGACGTTGCAAAATGTGTAGCGCAGCAATTAGCGTCGCCATAAATTAAACCGCATCAAAACTTATTTGAAAAGTGTCATAAAACTTTAACCGATAATTACATTATAGGTCTTATTGTAAAGGCGAAAAAAGCACTGCATGGGCTTCAATTTGGTGAACTCGACATTATTGCAGAACAAGATTCGAAATTTTCGGTTCGCAATAAACTATTCTTGATTTTTCTAGAATAGTAAAGCATTCTGTATTGTACACCCCTAAAATAATAGTTAGTATGTAACTATGCTTGCCAAGTAGCAACAAACTAACTATGATTGATAGCTATAGTTAAAGCATATGTCGTTTGATTGACGCCTAATTTTGATTTTATAGAAGAGCGGTTAGAGCACCAGACTCGCAATGATGCGACACCCAGCGGCTCTACCGTTGTAATGACCTTCGGCAAGGCTTTAACGACACTTGCTTGTATTCACTGGCCCTCGTGAACAATTTCAAGTTGTGTAAAATCAAATGAAAAGGAAAATGTTGCAACAAAACGATAACTCGACAACCGACAACGAGGAACCATCGCCGATTGTAGGTCGTGCAAAGAATATCCTTAATCTATGGATGTACAATTGGAAACGATACCATACCATACTATACCATTGCAATAAGATATTTCTTCGCTTAAAAATAGTAAACTACACAGTCTACTGTAAAAGGCATTGTGACTCAGCAAACACTTCCAAGTCAGCCTCATGGAGAAACACGTTTTTTGATGATTTGCATTTCTATGTCCTCCTGCGTATTTCTCTTGCGGTTGGTTCTTTCCCGCGTTGGGGCCCGATAAATCGGATTGGTCAGTTTTTCTTTCTTCTGTTTCTTCGCTGCTGCGCCACGATTAACGTAAGACCGGGGCCTCACTTCATCAAGAAATAAAAATGATCAAAAATGTGTTCAAAGCGATCAATAAATCATAGTTTTGCCAATAACCTGATGGTGGCAAAGGAGGAATCCAATCGCGAAGATCGTGTATCGGATTGTTTATCACTGAGAAATAAGCGATCAAGACCACTTTCAAAGATTCCAGTATTATGACTGTTTCAATGAAAGCGCTCACGAAAGAAACCAACCTGAAATATTGTCGAGTTTTAACGCATGTGACGAAATCTTAAATGTTTATTATTTGGTAACAATTGCTCACCAATCCCTGCAGGTTTCTAGCCCATACGTCATTCCGTACATGACGCAAATCACCGTCGACGTGACCATAACTGCAAAGATATAAAACCAGGCCACGTAGATAGAAAAATGAACAATAGCGAGTGGATCCAGAGTGTTGGGATCAATTTCGGCGATTGTCAATTCTTGCTGTGCTTCCGTAGCAGTCAATGGCGGCCTGTATATGAAAAATTTTACTTCACAAACAAAGTTACTTCAACAACCATATTCATTACCTTGCTGATGGTCTCATTTCTGATGATGTCATCTTTTTTGCTGGTGATGACGTTTTAGCCACATCACGTTTAACCTGCAATGGTTTGTGCTTTTTCACTTTTGACATCATAGGTTTTACAGGTGATGCCGTTGTGGTCACTTTTCGTTCAACGCGCGACGGGATGTGTTTTTTCACTTTTGATGATGTCACAGGTTTTACTCGTGATGAGTTAGTGGTCACTTTTCGTTCGACGCGTGACGGCATGTGCTTTATTATTTTTGATGACGTCACATGTTTTGCTGGCGATGACTTATTGGCCCCATCTCGATCGACGCGCGACGGGATGTTTTTTTTCACTTTTGTCGACGTCACAGGTTTTACTTGTGATGACGTCCCGGCCCCATTTCGTTCAACGCGCGACGGGATGTGTTTCTTCATTTTTGAGGACGTCATAAGTTTTACTGGGTATGACGTTGTGGCCACTTCTCTTTCCCCGCGTGACGTGGTGAAGTTTTTGTTCATCGTCGAATCTCTCAAGTTTCGGCGATTGTTTTGTTGTTTTGTTTCGTTTTCAATTTTAACTTTTCCTGGGAAAGTTTGCCGTTGCCTATGGACGAGACTTGAGATGTCTTTTGAGGTCGATGGACGATCTTTATCGTCAGAAATATGTTGACCATTCTTTTTTCTGTTTTGGTCAACTTTTATGCTTTTCTTTTCTGGACTTTTTCTCGTGTTTGTGACGTCATAGCTACGTGCAAGTGATGTGGTTGGTTCTTGCTGCCCTCTGGTGGTTTGTGTGGATTGCGGATTATTGTCAGGATTTGAATCTTTGTTCATTTTCCGTCGTTTGGCGTGACGAAACATCAGGCTAATGAAGTAGGGTCCAGGAAAGCACATTAAAGCGCTTTCAATACCTTTTTGATAGAAGTAGAAAGTTAGTAAGAGTTTACCAACCTAATCATCACAACCACATAAACCACGTTTCGGCTTTTGCTCACTTTTGACTGAACTTACCGACAACAATGTGGGACCACTTAAAGTAGTAGTGACCAACTGTTAACACATTCCCGTTTAGTGCGTAACTGTGACCATGAAACATCATAGATGTTAACATCACCATAAATATAAAGAGAGAGCAAGTTGAAACTCTCTCCACCCGAGTCATAACGTCATGTTGCCATGGCCTCATGCCAAAAACGGAATACCAGACGTGTCTGAAAATGATAAATTATGAGATAATTAACCGGCACAGCGTGGTGGAATCTTTTACCAACAAACCTGTCTTTAAAATGGTTTTCGAGTTTTATCAGGAACAAATTTGTGGAAATTTGTAGCTGGTCGATCGTTGCGACCGGGAATGTATATTCCACGTCGACCTCGCTAAACCATTTGCCGCACATAAAAAACCAACACTCGCTGGTTTCCAAATCCCTCACCACCATCCGCTCAAGGTACCTGAAGTATAGCTCGCAATAAATCAATAATTCATACAACTCCTGATATCTTGTCACTAATTCATACCACTTAGGGCTGCTTCCTCCGTCATTGCGCCACATTTTTACTGCTCTGACGTCACCCAAACTTTGTGGTGTCGTAACGAGGAAGGACTGGACGCTTCCCGTGGTTAAAATGTTTCTGTTTTCGCGCTAAACAAATAGTCAAAGATTATATGACGTCAAAACAAACAACATTGACACACGATGGCAGACGTCATCATTTACTTGTATGACGTGAGCGTTACTAGTTTTCCTTTTGCCCAGCAGTCTTATGCAGACAGCCGCGGTAGTGCCGGCGTGTAGACGACTACCCGTGTAAATTGTGACGTAATACCGGTGCTGGTCGTCCGGTGAGTTGTCGTCAACTTCAATGAAGAGTCCCTTCAAAGTTGTTATGATTAAATTATATAAAGTTAAACAATTTTGATAATTTTTTACCTTTTTCTCTGCATCTTTGTCTTTATATCTCGCCCATACAAGGAGAAGAGCGTAGATGGAGTACAGGACAAATAAAAAGCTGATGATCACTGGATTATCTTGAAAATGCTCCCAGAGATTCCAGGAAAGCTAAACACGATTCGACAATTTATTAAAAGTGATAACTTCAGATGCGTCGTAAACTTTCTTACTTGGCTCTGATCGATCTTGTTGGGAAGAACAACAAGAGTGGAGGCGTAGAGAGTGGGAACAATTTTTTTCTCTCTTTTCCTTCTCTTGTTGTCGTTTGTGTCTTGAGTTAAGTCACATTCGCAATCCACCAGCCCGGTTTCAATGTTTTGATGGACCTGATCATTATGAGATCACTTTCTTTAGTTTGTTTGGAAATAACGGACACTATGAGTAAACTTGATTTGACATTTGCTGAAAAAACCGTATTTAGAGCAACATTGACATCAAATATCTCACCTTGCAAGAGCTCTCGCTCCAGTCTTTGGCATCGACGTCCCAATGCAAACACTCGAGCATAAAGGACGAATACGTCAAGTCAATCAAACTTCCTTTGCGGTAATAACCTTCTCCGAGGTCAACTTGGATGGTCAAGTTAAATTCGTTTTCCGCAACCGGAAGTGACTTCACAGGAACCAACCAGGAGTATGATGATTCTGGAAATAATTTTTTTTCAAAAGGAACTTGATGAAAAGTAAAAAATGTAATAATTTTACGAAAGCACTGACCTCTACAAACATAAAAATTGCCTCACTGCAATATTTCACTCAAACAAACCTTTCTCGTGAAACGTTTTGTTTAATTTGAAAGGGCTGTTGTTGGTGGTTTCCAAGCTTAATTTGCAATTTTGTATTTTCAGGTCCATGTTTTCAACATGAATTCTGATGATAGAATGACTTGTGCGTCGCCTTTGTGTTGCCAAATCCAACAAAGCTGAACCTGTCGCTTTACTGTGACAATGTGTGACGTCACAATTGCTTTGGACCCTCGTTACGATATTTTCTTTGCTAGGCTGTGTTGGTAAATCGAAGCCGACAGTTTGGTTTTCAGCTTCTTCGTAACTGATAGGAATCTGGTTTTCCCATCCCGTTGCCAAGGTAACAGAGGTCACGAGATCGACTTTATGTTTGTTCGTGCTAAAGTCGACGAACGAAGTGTTGTAGGTGAAGATCTAGAAATCATGATATCATTTTGTTATCGCGGTATATCGCGCAAAATAAAGCAAATTAGAATTCATACCTCTACATTGATCACTTCATCGCTTAGTGCCTGTATGTTTGGAAGCCGAACTAGGGAAGAGTTACCACCGAGAGGATCTGAGAGAAAAAAGTTTTTGAATGAACTCGTGGAAGTAGAAACACGTCGCAGCACTCGAGCTTAAAACGTGTACGAGTTGAACATGGACTTGGTCACTTACTGATGACATCATTGTTTAGTTTGAGGAATCTTCCTTTGATAAACTTTGTTTCAAACGTAACCGCTTCTTCCCCAGGTACCAATGACGTCATAAGCGCCCTTCCAAGCCTAGTCATTCTTGATGTTTCTTTAATCTTTTATAATAATTATTTATTGTTTAGATTACTGATTTGTGACGTCAGCAAAATTAATTCGCTTTGTTACCTTAAAACTAGTTTCTTTAGAAGCTTCAATCAAATTTGACGTCACAGTCAAGCTTGAAGCCGCAATTGACCTTATGATGTCATCATCCCCCTCGCGTTTCAATTTCAAAGCAAAGCCTTCTGTTCGATCCATTATTCTCACCACTTTTTGCTAAAAAATATAAAAAACAAACAAACGCATCATCTATTGTTATGCTTTAAGCAATTTTTTATTTCTCTGATAAATTTTTAAATCGTAGAATTCACCAATTTCAAGGACGTGACATCAAAATCTTTGGTCAGGTGACTTAAGACGTCAGCGACTTGTTTCACTGAGTCAAGGGTGACAAGCGGGTATTTCCCGACTTCTTCAAATATTTTACGTTTCTGTTAAATGAAAAAAGTGAAGGAGTATTCCGATAAGATCGCCGGTTGATTAATAACCTACATATTATTACGTTATAAACCGACCTCTGATTCGGTGAGAATTTTTGTTGGCGATATTGGCACTGGCAGCGTACATTTCGCGATCTTCTGCAAATCATTGCTCCAAAAAGCGTTGAAAAATCCCGCTTTTAACTTATTACCGGCCTGATGGTTTTCCGTTAAAAAAACTGAGAAATTCCTCTCATAGCAAGATAGTCGAGAGCCGCATATTTGCACCACAATCGTGACGAAACTAGGCAACTGCTCAGATGTCAGAACGATGTCATTAACACTTGAGTCGTAGCCATGTTGTAAAAGAAATTTTTGATCTAAAAATATTTTTTATTTTAGACTTAAACATAACCAAATCGCTCCTGCAAATACGACATAATTGCAATCAATGTAAAATGCGCTGCAACAGAGCAGTGACCAGGGCTCGAGCGATAAGGAATCATCGCCGGGTTTAAGTTGAGCTAAAACCTTTCTCAGTTTGAGGATAAAATTTGTGACACCACGCTCTGGAAACCAACTAAGACATTTCTTTACATGCCACAGCATGCGACTCTACCTCTTTCTTTCACAAAGAAGCTGTATTTGAGTGACGCTTGATCTTTTCCGAAACTAGTACACGTCATATTAAACTTTGTGACTTCGGCAGTTCCAATTTCGGGTGTCGCCCGGCAACCAACGCCACTAGGTGATGATGGTGGGGTAAGGAACAGGGTTACCGAAGCTTTTTCCCCGTCGATATTGTAACCTGAATGTCAAGTTAAAAATTTTATATGATGTTGGTCAAAGGTAGACATACCTATAAGTTCGGACAAATTATATTTACCTGTTCCTGTGACGTTTGATGACGTATCTATTACGTTGAGAAGTGATCTACCGAGTTTACAAAACCGCCGGTTCTGGCACAAATGCAATTGTCGTCCGGATTTCAGCGACAATACCCAACTATGACGTGAGCAATTGTCACACACTATTTGCAGAATGATTGGCAGGTGAGGAGAAAATAACTTCCCGCAGTTTGACCAACATCTAAAGTTAAAAGAGAAATGTTAAGTTTAAGCCCAATTTAGAGTTAAATGAACTGGATAAATGTTTTAAGTATTTTAAAACTTGCCTCAAACTAACGACCGGGACTGGTTTTGATGTAAATATAACTTTTTGATCAGCAAACGCTGCGTCATAATGCTCGCCGGATACAATCAACCTAACGTAATAATTTTCGCTTCGTATCAGTTTGCTCATGGAAATTTCCATTACGTCATCGCCAGTAACCCAGAGGGTGTGCCAATCAAAGCAAGAACCTTAATTAGACGTGAAAAATAAAAATTTATTTTTCAATCAGAAAAGTCGAAATTGAGGAATTATTTTTAAACCTTTTCTTTGTATTTTTCCTATTTCCGCTTTCATCGGGAGATCTTTCTCTGTGACGGCACAAAACCAATCGCGATTGATATTTCTGTCATATTTGTTGAAATCAATGGAAGCCTCAAATCTCAAAACGGTTGTGTTCGTTCCTGTGTAAAAAGGTTGAACATTTCAAGATTATATTTCTTGTTACGGGAAACCGCAAACTTTAATCATAGAAATCTAATATTATCGACTCACCAGCCTGAACCACATCTCCTCCCTTGATAATAAAATTCAATTTTCTTGTAGGAATTTCTATCAACGCATAACCATTGACTTTTGTTATTACGCTGAATGTGTGGTAACTAGTGAGGTTGACAGCGATATTTATGACGTATAAACCCGGCAACAATGCATCGGGTTTTATCACAAGTTCTGGTTGAACTGAGTTCGTCTGAAGTTGAACTTCATCGCCGGTTTTTGGGATGTCTATCTTTGACGTCACCCGATACACTCTCCACTTGTAATCGAGGAAGAACGCGTTCCTAACGCAGTTGAATATAAGGTCTGCATTTAAGACGAACTCTTCAACGAATTTTAAAGGTTCGTCGAGTCCACCGCCAACTTTCCCGTCGCGAATTCTCACGCTATGCAAGCATGAATACATGAAAGACATTGGAACGGATCCTACGAAACGAAATGATTGTTTCGTATTTGCGATAACCACGGTGACTGGCTTACTCCCAGCCTCGAAGAAAAGGCTTCTCTGTTTGACGAGCTTGTAAGGTTTGACGTCGAATGGTAAATTCGGCAAATCTTTGTGCTCGTATTCAGACTTTGAAATCTTTAAATTGACGATCTGTGAGCTATCCTCGATCGTCAGATTCATTACGAAGTCCCCCAAGTCACCTCTGACGAATACGTAGACGTCTCTGTAGTAATCGCTAAAGTCCAACCTTCGCGACGTAATATACACGTCATAGATCTGAGGTAGAGCTTCAAAAGATCTTGATGACGTCAATGAAGAGATATTGTTTTTGGCCGTTGCCACAACTTCATAAATTCCTGGTTGAGATACGGTTGCCTCTATCGCCATCAAGTGGCAATCGCTTGGGCAGAATTTTGAAGTTTTCCAAACTGGCAGGTTGGTTCGGGTCGATTTGATCTCGACTGTAAGATCAACCGGCGCACCTTGACTAACCGTCGCGCTTATGACGAAATAATTGGGTCTAAGACCGACGTATTGTTTCGTCATTATATTAAAGCTTTTGATTTCTTCGTCAAAAGTGATTGGTGTGGCATACGTCACAGAAGAAACGTTGTTTTGCAACAATAATGTGACGTTGTGTATCCCGGGTCCAACCAATTTTTGCGTCTTTGTGTTGAGTTCAAATTTTACTTTTTCGGTTCCATTCAATAAAAACTTTGTTTTGTTAAAAGTTGCCTGGGTCTGGTAAGGCGAAATGATGACGTCATCCACCATAAATGTGTATGAGACGGGGAAGTAGTATTTGTGATAAAATACAAACTCATCAGGATTTGGATATGTGCTGCTCCATTGCTTATGGAACATTCTTAATTTTTCAGCTGATAGAGCAGATTCCACGTAAAGATAGAGAAATTCAGCATTGAAATCTTCGTTGGTTCCGATAATGACACACGTGGCACCAACCTTGTATTTTCCAGGATATTCAAATGAACGTTCAACTGTCAAAATTGTAGTTGAAAGATTTGTTTCATCGCTGGAACCGAACGATATCCTGCATTCAAGGTTCAAGCTGCTTGCGCCGGTTAACTTTGCCACAAATTTGACTTTTTCGTTTGTTGCAACGTGCGTAGCGGCAGTTTCTAAGCTGAATCCTGTAATAATTGTGAAGTAAAATATCAAATTGTTAGTAAAATAACCATAAACTTAGTGTGTTTTTTGTTTTTAACTCTTCGTTGTTAATTTACCAATGCGAGAATAAACGAAGGAAATTCTTGCCCCGTTGCACTTTTTCGTCAATGTTTGCAGAGAAATTACGCCATTTTCTTTGAATATAATAATTCCAGGTTTATTAGGACCACAATATTCATCAGAAAATCTACCTCTGGATATTAGCAGGTTTTCTTCTGAACAGCTGTGTTACAAAAATAATGATTTTTAGACGACTAACACGTCATCACTCATGATCCATGATGTATAGCTTATTTTCCTCTCATAAAATCAAACAATTTTTTTGAAAAGAAAATACCAAAACAAAGAAAAATTTATAAGCTACATTAATAATTTTTAGTTTTAAAATTTTAGTTTTTCAATTGTAAATGTTAAATCTACTTTCACATTTTGTCCAGTTTAGAGACCGCTCGTGGCAAGAATTCTTGTCACAAATGTTTTGGTATACAGTTTTGATTTCATTGCTGTTACTTTGGTTTGATTTTTTAGTAATGATCGACACACTCAGGCTTTCATAAGTGATTAGGATCATAAACTGAGCAGAATCGCTCCAAATGTCGGGCCGTTTTCATGGAAAAAGAATCTTGCAATCTAGGCAGCAGGAAAAGTCCAATCGCACTTTTAATGAATACTAACCTAATACGTAGCCTATATATGTTTCGTACTTTAACATTTAGCGTAAGTGGATTCCACAATTGCTTTATCGTTTTCCTCACAAATTGTAAAAAAAAACACTCGCAGCAATGACAATATTTGACGGTAGAAATGCTTGTGTGGTTTGTATGGAACTTTTTTCTATTCCACAAAAATCTAATTTCACCCAAGCACTTTGCTTGCGCTGATCGCTATTAATTGATAAGCACGGTTGTATGTTTGTGCCAGGAAGAGAACACGCAGGCATAGATGGCATAACAGTACGAAAGTCGGTCAAGTTCTGAGCTTAACTGTTTTGCACCCTAGTCTTACATCTTGATTAAAATTAGTTAACAGCAAGAAACAGCCAACCCAATTCTGTTAGAAAACCATTCTTTATAAATATGTTATTCTATATGTCATGGTAGGCCTGTGGGTGTGGCGTTCATAGATTCTTTGCTAAAAATGGTATGTTGCAAGCAAATCACAATATCACAAAAAGTTCTGTGTCCCGGCTAAGGAAATATAAATAAATATTAAAAAATTCTGGCTGTAAAAACGACATCTCTTTTCTGGCTATATAGCAAAAAATGAACACTTCACCTTACAACAACTTCATGAAATTGGACATATGCCTGTTCCATGTTGTTAAGTGGAATTTCCCACGACATAGAACCAGCTGCGTTGGCACATTGCCCTGCGGTTGGAAAATCAACTCTGCCAGTCGCGTTTCGCAAGATTATCTTGCATTCTGAAATAGCAAGATAGCGTTAGAATTTAACGGATATAATCAAGCTACCATATGTTAAAAACTATAGTGGTAGTAGCAGCAATATCCAAGTTGAAAACGATAAATTATGTTTTCCCAAAAAAGACACTGGCAGCAAAACACCTTTCTTTGTTGTTGTTTGCTATTGTTGACATTACAATGGTGGCATTGTCAAGCAGTGACAGATCAAGTCAGCAGCCTTTTACAAAGAGTTAAGAAACTGAGTAAAAGTTTAGAAAAACAAAGTTCAACCAACATGAACTTTTATAATCTTCAAAGCTGCAAGTTTAAGCGGCAGAGTTATAAAACTCACGTCGATTTCGCTGAAAACGTGAAACAATTTCATTCTTTCATCGATTATCACAAAGGTAAAAATGTTTATAAGACCAAAGCGATTGTAAAGTATAGCTCAGGTAAAATATAGTGGGTTCAACCGCTCTAGCATCGTGACATATTTTGTCTTCAGAATGCACGAGCATCTACGCAAGTGGTTCAACATCAAGTGGTATCTACCCGATATGGCTCAAGGAAGGATTCCAGTTTATCTATGTCTACTGTGATATGGAGCTCGTTTCAACTAAGAAGGGCTGGACAACAATACAAAGAAGATTAAACGGGGAGGTCAACTTTAATAGGGGTTGGAAGGATTACGTCATAGGATTTGGGAATTCCCGGAGTGAATATTGGCTAGGATTGGAAAATATTTATCGTTTGTCGAGACAGACCACAACAGTAAATGCAGTAGAACGAAGGATTTTTATAAAATATCCCGAACTTGGAGTTGACCTTGAAGACTGGGATGGTATTAAGCAGTTTGTTCAATTTCCAACATTTTGGTACTCACCAAAATCATTCAAATACAAGCTAATTGTGAAGGATTTCCCGAGATTCAGCATTTTTAACTATTGGACGCCTGTAAAAGGTAGCCGGTTCAGCACACCGGATGTCGATAATGACGAAAGCGAAAGCCTCCATTGTGCCAGGGACTACAAATCGGGTTGGTGGTTTGATGACTTTTATTGTGGAAAATCGAATCTAAACGGTCCTTATCCCAAGTATAGGCAACCAATGACTTGGGGCAACATTTATTGGGGAAATTGGCGAAAAGTGAATGAGAATAAAACCGCATTGCGTTTTGTGTCTATGAATTTGTATCACAGCAAACCGTAACCAAATAAACTTGTCATACCAATACATTGTCAGTCAGTGTCATTCTTTTCAGCATTTGTTAGCTTTCAAAACATACTTTTACCATTGTGGTCTGGCATGTGTCCGGTCCGCATCACTACATTAAAGTTATGCCACAGAAATATGTTCTATTATTTGTATAAGAAAATAAAACCACAACAACTCTATACTCAAAGCGATTTTACCGTTAAAATTTCAAGCTGTTTTGGAAATTACAATAGACATAATGGCTGCGAAAAATGTGTTTATGAAGGGGCATAGCCCAATGTGCAAGTGCGAGCAGCATTACGCAGCCTGACGGTCTTTGCTGACCAACTGCGACAGATGTGAACCGAAACAACAGAATGGGAGTTTAGACGTAAACAATAACACAATTTGATGTTTGCAACCATAACACAACGTTTTTTACTCTCCATTGTTAAAGATACGCGAAGACCAGTTTCCTGTTATAGTGTTGTTTCCTGTGACCTGTTACAGTGCAGTAGGTTGCGGTATATGAAACAACGTTTATTGAAATGTAGAAAAGTCTTTTCCGTATTTAGCGCATTGATCTTCAGCACTTGTGGTGATACAAAACATATCATGTCCACTTTTCCAGTGGCAGACATCAGACGACTAAACGTTAAGGGCTAGGGGATGGAAGATTTTTACCTACCTTTTATAAGGCGACCCTCTATTACTTTCTAAATGATAGGTTACACGTTACAGGATTTACCAACTTTGACTTACTACCGGTGATACTAAAAATAATGGTTCCAACTGTGCATAATAACTTTTATAACAAGCAGTTGAGCCATAACAAACAATATCTCGCTTAGAAATTAAATACTTTTGAGTGTCAGCCAAAACGATGTAGTCGGATTAGGAGAAATTTTTCTAGAAAAAGTGGCTCAAAGCTCATTTTCGAGGGACTAAGGTAATTAAAAAACGGCCAATCTGACAACTTTGTTTGGCATTTGTTGTCTATTATATCAATTGTCGTCAGACGACAATATGGGGAACTACCTTCGTTTATGTGTATACTTACCATAATTTTGTGGCTTCAAAGCGGGACGCTTTTGACATATGACGTCACAATAACATTTTTATCGAATACAATGAAATAAATAACAAACAAGATCACGAATTCTTCTTCAAGAAGAACCGGTACGCTACACAGCAAAAACAATAATAAGAACATGCTAATGTTCGTGTATGGCTTCTATGCGGTATGCTTATGCTGGCTGACTGAATGCCAAACCGGGACGTTTGGCCGACCGATCGGAACGCCGGGACAAGACGTTAAAAAGGGGGACTGTCCCGGCTAAAACCGGACGTATGGTAAGCCTATTTATGTGCAAACAAATACTCACAATTTACAGTTAAAGGCTACTCCACTGCATAAAACGAAACTGCCTAACCCAAAGCTACGGTATAATTATCCAACAATACCTGCGCACACCAGCACAAAAGTGATGACCAAAGCAACTTTGAAAATCATCAAGATTCAGATATTCTCTTCTTGGTGAAAGATACTTTTTATAGCTTGCTTATGTAAAACAACTGTCAAATTGCGTGCACAGCAAAGCTTACCACTTTTGGTATGACCAATTATTACACATTTAAAACCTAACTAACGGGCTTTCACAAGTACATTGTTACGTCACGACGAACATTGTTAAAAAACGATCAAAACGTTGGTTTCAAGTATCACAGTACTAGCAAGGATTATGCTATATCTGTTTGAGTGGATCTGAATAACTCCATCAAAACTTTGTAATATAAACGTCGTTTATACTACAAAGACTTACATTTTGGAATAAAACCGGTTCCAACTGTGCACAATAAAATTTTTAACAAGCAGTTAAACCATAACAAATAACAGCTCGCTTAGAAATGAAACACTTTTGAGTGTTAGCCAAAATGATATACATGTACTCAGTTTAGGGAAAACGTTTTTCGAAAGGGAGGTCTAAAGCTGATTTTCGAGGGACTAAACTACAAAAGCAAATAAAAAATGTCCAATCTGACAACTTTGTTTGGTATTTGTTGTCTATTATATCAATTTGGGGAATATCAGATCACAATATGGGGAAGCACCCTTCGTTTATGTGCAAACAAATACTCACAATTTTACAGTTAAAGGCTACTCCACTGCATAAAACTAAATTGCCTAACCCAAAGCTACGGTATAATTAATTATCCAACAATACCTGCGCACACCAGCACGAAAGTGATGACCAAAGCAACTTTGAAAATCATCATGATTCAGATATTCTCTTCTTGGTGAAGGATACTTCTTATAGCTTGCTTATGTAAAACAACTGCAAAACTGCGTGCACAGCAAAGCTTACCACTTTTGGTATGACCAATTATTACGCATTTAAAACCAAACTAACGGGCTTTCACAAGTACATTGTTACGTCATAATTACCATAGTTAGATAACAATCACAATGCTGGCTCTAGGTATTGCAGTAACAACAAAGGTTTCTGCTATTCTATACCTGATTTAGTTTGTTTAAGTTGAAGAACAGAAATATATCATCCATGAAATACGTTCAAAAGGACCGTGTGTTAACTGACTACGTTGTTGGTCTTATTTCATCCGGTGATAGTAAAATTTCTTCAATGAAATTAATTTCTGTTTTCATGTACTGTCAGCACCAATGTAGGCTACATCACTGCACTAGTCACTACTCACTACTACCACTGCACTACTATATTACCACTGCTAATATCACTGCGCAATAAAAAGTTGTCACCCGCCTGGGTAACAGTTTTTGGCAGCAAAAATTTTGTACCGCTGTGAAATGACTTGGCTTTGAGTGATTTATTCAGCAAACTAACCTCAACTACCGATATTTTTCCTAAGTTTAGTTTTTGGTAAATGTGCTGTGCACAGAAAAGCCTGGTGTTGTAAAGGACGCTCTTTCTTTGGCGTAAATCGTTGACAAGAAATAGTTCAGGGTTGTTACCGGAAGGCAAATGAGTTCCAGTATCCAGCCAATTAATCTTTAGAAACTCATCTAGTTCACAGCTTCCAAGATAGCTTTCTTTGGTTTTAAAAGTAACTTGCATAAAACTTTTGGTTTTGCTAGAAACTTTGCCGTAAGTTTAATTTAGAGTTTTTCTCATATTAACACACAGTTAACCCTTTTGCCGATTTTTTGCATTTTAGTTGCTTGATAGACATAGACATACAATACTATCGATTTTACTCTCATTAATTTAAAAATGTAGGTAGTTTCCCTCATGTAAAACCATACCGTTTTCAAATTTACATAACACAATCCATGTGTACGTGGAATACGGGCTTCCATTGCATCTTTGATAACTTTTATATCTCAGGCAGAAGTAATGTACAGCACAATAGCGCACCGATGTTGATCTCTAGATAGACGTCATTGCTGCACGCTGCATGATGGAATCTTCTTTGTTAGGTGATACATCAACAGTGATGTACAAAGTAAATGTCATTACTCATTACTGTCCAATAGATGATGCTTTTAGAACAAAAATGACAGGTTTCAACGCACACAGATCAAATGGCTACGTCAGAAATGACAACAATAAATAATTAGTCGTCGTTCGTTAAGTTATAAACAACTTCGCTGCTTGTGTATTTGGAAATAATTTTCCGAAGAAACAAACTGTTCACATTTCCAATCCTGTTTATTGCTTGTTTTAAACATATTATTGCTGCTGTCTCACTTTTATCGCAGTCTCTGTCTAAGGGTAATCTCGTTGTGAAAACGATTTTGAAATCTCGCTTCACAATCATTAAAACAAGTCAATCAAATCAGCGTAAAGTTTTAGATTCAAACAATTTTGTTTTATATTCAGTTAAGAATTTGATCATTGATGTAGACATAACCATTTGAACCCATTCAATAATTCTTTAAACATTGTAATCATAAATTTCAGTCATGTTTGAATTTTCAAAACTTGAAAAAATAGTATTTCCGTTGAAAGTGATGCACACTACTACATTTGACATAGCAAACATTTGATAGAAACCCATGTTAGTTGTGCTCAAAAGTTGTTTTTTTAATTGTTTGTGCAGAACAAGATTTTTCTGTGGACCAAGAGCTGATCCTGAACAAGGTATATCAAGTAAATGTCTAACTAACCTGATCCAGTTATTGACGGGCAAGTTTGACCTAGTTTTTATGGTTTTCAGTTGTTGACAATATTTCTCTGCTGTCAACTTCCGGTTTGATATTGCTATAAATGCATGCGATTACAGTGTTTGATTTATATCTATTGATCAGTGATTTTTTTCCAAGTCATAGACATTTTTACATGAATGTGGTGTGGCATGAGATTATGTCATTGTGAATCACGATTTGTGAATGGGAAATTGATTGTAAGTTTGTAAATTAAAGCTGGGAGTCATAAAGGACCTACACCTGCCTGCAACAGGAGGACTGGAGACTGCATTATATTGATGGTGAGAAAATTAGAGAACTCGTAGAACTTCTTTGTGCATTAAATGCCGGTTACAACTGCGTGTTTGACCACTTGGTTAGGTTGAGTAAAAAAATGTCATCTAACGGATTCTTTACAATTGTGAGTAAACATTTTTTCCTTTTTGTGTTTTTTCCCATCCCCCAAAACAGTTTTCGGTAAACAGAACTTAGACGTACACATAAAGCCTGCTGCAAATGGCACCATTTTTAACAAACCTATATTGAGTGACTCAATAAAACACTTGTCATGCCTGAAAGCTAAAGATGTTAATTATGCCATTGGCCAAACAATATTTGCACCTTATTGCCACGCCAGAGATCACTAACTGCGGTGTGTCATACCAACATTTTATACCGGGCCGCAACTCGGGTGGGACTTGTGTTTTTTTTTTATAACAACATTTTTGCATCACAACTGAACGATCAATCAATCATTTTATTTTTCGTCATAGGCATGGTGGGGACGAAAAAGAGTGCTAGTTGCACCATGTCCAAGAACAAGGAAATCATGACAAACTTTAAAAAGTTTAAAACATGTGCAAGTATAATGATAGCATCACTTGATGATGACAACTAGCACGGCCACTAAACCAGAAAAACAGAAGTAGGTGGTGTATTCAAGCAAGAGACTGTTGATGTTGACTGCAGATCCAATGCTGTACATCAGTGGATGGGAAAAGAAAACTCACCGTAAAAGAAACCCCATCCCAGGCAGAAGCCCGGTTTCTCGTGGCCATGGTAACAATGCTGAGCGTTGATGTCGAGCCCAGTAATGTGCAGCACAATTGCACAACGATGTTGGTCTCTGGATAGATGTGATGTCATTGCTGCTCGCTGCATGAGGAATCTTCTTGTTAGATTCCTTAACAGTCATGTACAGAACATGATGTCATTGCAGTCCAATAGAAGGTGGTGCATTGAGAAATACTCTTTTACTTGGGACCAATAAATCGAAAGATGTTGATGAATCGTTTTTTAATCGAATAACCGGATCCAGAAATGGTGCAAAGACATTGATCTGGAAAAATATGGTAAAAGCCACCAGTAGTAACAGCATTAAAATTATTTTATAAAATTAAGTTGTAATTTCAGTTTTGTAAGGTTGTCATCATAACAATGTGACCAGAACAATCAATCTCCAAGTGCTTGTTAGGCAAAGCAATTATGCACATGCTGGATGCTTAGGCTATTGCTTTACATACTGTATTATTATGATTTAGCAGTACATGGAGAAATGGTAGAAATACAGACAAACTGTTTCCATGAAATCGTTTAAAAACACAGCTAATACAATTACATTATCACTACTAACTTGCATGCACTTGATTTGTTGTCGAAAGATGGCCAAAGTTGGTTCTTGAGTGTGCTCCAGCATCAGAAGATTGGAATGCTGTCTTCGATTCCACTGCAACCACAATCTGCTGACTTCAACCATCAGACAGAATTCAGATCTTTGCAGACTGGTCATTTTCACATGCTGTCCACCTCTTGTGCGAAGTTTTGGAAACTTTTCTGAGAATTCAACTGAAGCCAATTTAGTAAGAGTAGATACATGGTTTAGGTTTAGGGGTGTACAATTTTGAAGAACGAATGCTCAAAAGCCAAGTTTCATTGCGATCGAATTCACTTTTGTTGTCGATTCATAAATATCAGCTTTCATTAAATATTTCTTTGCATGCGCAGACTCCATTAGACATTGACTTGACGTTGCAAAATGTGTAGCGCAGCAATTAGCGTCGCTATAAATTAAACCGCATCAAAACTTATTTCAAAAGTGTCATAAAACTTTAACCGATAATTACATTATAGGTCTTATTGTAAAGGCGAAAAAAGCACTGCATGGGCTTCAATTTAGTGAACTCGACATTATTGCAGAACAAGATTCAAAATTTTCGGTTCGCAATAAACTATTCTTGATTTTTCTAGAATAGTAAAGCATTCTGTATTGTACACCCCTAAAATAATAGTTAGTATGTAACTATGCTTGCCAAGTAGCAACAAAGTAACTATGATTGATAGCTATAGTTAAAGCATATGTCGTTTGATTGACGCCTAATTTTGATTTTATAGAAGAGCGGTTAGAGCACCAGACTGCAATGATGCGACACCCAGCGGCTCTACCGTTGTAATGACCTTCGGCAAGGCTTTAACGACCCTTGCTTGTATTCACTGGACCTCGTGAACAATTTCAAATCGTGTAAAATGAAATGAAAAGGAAATTGTTGCGACAAAACGATAACTCGACAACCGGCAACGAGGAACCATCGCCGATTGTAGGTCGTGCAAAGAATATCCTTAATCTATGGATGTACAGTTGGAAACGATACCATACCATACTATACCATTGCAATAAGATATTTCTTCGCTTTAAAATAGTAAACTACACAGTCTACTGTAAAAGGCATTGTGACTCAGCAAACACTTCCAAGTCAGCCTCATGGAGAAACACGTTTTTTGATGATTTGCATTTCTATGTCCTCCTGCGTATTTCTCTTGCGGTTGGTTCTTTCTCGCGTTGGAGCCCGATAAATCGGATTGGTCAGTTTTTCTTTCTTCTGTTTCTTCGCTGTTGCGCCACGATTAACGTAAGACCGAGGCCTCACTTCATCAAGAAATAAAAATGATCAAAAATGTGTTCAAAGCGATCAATAAATCATAGTTTTGCCAATAACCTGATGGTGGCAAAGGAGGAATCCAATCCCGAAGATCGTGTATCGGATTGTTTATCACTGAGAAGTAAGCGATCAAGACCACTTTCAAAGATTCCAGTATTATGACTGTTTCAATGAAAGCGCTCGCGAAAGAAACCAACCTGAAATATTATTAAGTTTTAACGCATGTGACGAAATCTTAACTGTTTATTATTTGGTAACAATTGCTCACCAATCCCTGCATGTTTCCAGCCCATACGTCATTCCGTACATGACGCAAATCACCGTCGACGTGACCATAACTGCAAAGATATAAAACCAGGCCACGTAGATAGAAAAGTGAACAATAGCGAGTGGATCCAGAGTGTTGGGATCAATTTCCGCGATTGTCAATTCTTGCTGTGCTTCCGTAGCAGACAATGGCGGCCTGTACATGAAAAATTTTACTTCACAAACAAACTTACTTCAACAACCATATTCATTACCTTGCTGATGGTCTCATTTCTGATGATGTCATCTTTGTTGCTGGCGATGACGTTTTAGCCACATCACGTTTAACCTGCAATGGTTTGTGCTTTTTCACTTTTGACGCCGTCACTGGTTTTATTGGCGATGCCGTTGTGGTCACTTTTCGTTCAACGCGCGACGGGATGTGTTTTTTCACTTTTGATGACGTCACAGGTTTTACTCGTGATGAGTTAGTGGTCACTTTTCGTTCGACGCGTGACGGGATGTGTTTTTTCACTTTTGATGACGTCACATGTTTTACTCGTGATGAGTTAGTGGTCACTTTCCGTTCGACGCGTGACGGCATGTGCTTTTTTATTTTTGATGACGTCACATGTATTGCTGTCGATGATTTACTGGCCCCATCTCGATCGACGCGCGGCGGGATGTGTTTTTTAACTTTTGTCGACGTCACAGGTTTTACTTGTGATGACGTATTGGACCCGTTTCGTTCAACGCGCGACGGGATGTGTTTCTTCATTTTTGAGGACGTCATAGGTTTTACCGGGTATGACGTTGTGGCCACTTCTCGTTCCCCGCGTGACGTGGTGAATTTTTTGTTCATCGTCGAATCTCTCAAGTTTCGGCGATTGTTTTGTTGTTTTGTTTCGTTTTCAATTTTAACTTTTCCTGGGAAAGTTTGCCGTTGCCTATGGACGAGACTTGAGATGTCTTTTGAGGTCGATGGACGATCTTTATCGTCAGAAATATGTTGACCATTCTTTTTTCTGTTTTGGTCAACTTTTATGCTTTTCTTTTCTGGACTTTTTCTCGTGTTTGTGACGTCATGGCTACGTGCAAGTGATGTGGTTGGTTCTTGCTGCCCTCTCGTGGTTTGTGTGGATTGCGGATTATTGTCAGGATTTGAATTTTTGTTCATTTTCCGTCGTTTGGCGTGACGAAACATCAGGCTAATGAAGTAGGGTCCAGGAAAGCACATTAAAGCGCTTTCAATACCTTTTTGATAAAAGTAGAAAGTTAGTACGAGTTTGCCAACCTAATTATCACAACCACATTTTGGCTTTTGCTCACTTTTGACTGAACTTACCGACAACAATGTGGGACCACTTGAAGTAGTAGTGACCAACTGTTAACACATTCCCGTCTAGTGCGTAACTATGACCATGAAACATCATAGATGTTAACATCACCATAAATATAAAGAGAGAACAAGTTGAAACTCTCTCCACCCGAGTCATGACCTCATGTTGCCATGGCCTCATGCCAAAAACGGAATACCAGACGTGTCTGGAAATGAAAATTATTACGAGATAATTAACTGGCACAGCGTGGTGGAATCTTTTACCAACAAACCTGTCTTTAAAATGGTTTTCGAGTTTTATCAGGAACAAGTTTGTGGAAATTTGTAGTTGGTCGATCGTTGCGACCGGGAATGTATATTCCACGTCCACCTCGCTAAACCATTTGCCGCACATAAAAAACCAACAAGCGCTGGTTTCCAAATCCCTTACCACCATCCGCTCAAGGTACCTGAAGTATAGCTCGCAATAAATCAATAATTCATACAACTCCTGATAACTTGTCACTAATTCATACCACTTAGGGCTGCTTCCTCCGTCATTGCGCCACATTTTTACGGCTCTGACGTCACCCAAACTTTGTGGTGTCGTAACGAGGAAGGACTGGACGCTTCCCGTGGTTAAAATGTTTCCGTTTTCGCGCTAAACAAATAGTCAAAGATTATATGACGTCAAAACAAACAACATTGACACACGACGGCAGACGTCATCATTTACTTGTATGACGTGAGCGTTACTAGTTTTCCTTTTGCCCAGCAGTCTCATGCAGACAGCCGCGGTAGTGCCGCCGTGTAGACGACTACCCGTGTAAATTGTAACATAATACCGGTGCTGGTCGTTCGGTGAGTTGTCCTCAACTTCAATGAAGAGACCCTTCAAAATTGTTATGATTAAATTTTATAAAGTTGAAGCATCTTGATAATTTTTTACCTTTTTCTCTGCATCTTTGTCTTTATTTCTCGCCCATACAAGGAGAAGAGCGTAGATGGAGTACAGGACAAACAAAAAACTGATGATCACTGGATTATCTTGAAAATGCTCCCAAAGATTCCAGGAAAGCTAAACACGATTCAACAATTTATTAAAAGTGATAACTTCAGATGTGTCGTAAACTTTCTTACTTGGCTCTGATCGATCTTGTTGGGAAGAACAACAAGAGTGGAGGCGTAGAGAGTGGGAACAATTTTTTTCTCTCTTTTCCTTCTCTTGTTGTCGTTTGTGTCTTGAGTTAAGTCACATTCGCAATCGACCAGCCCGGTTTCAATGTTTTGATGGACCTGATCATTATGAAATCACTTTATTTAGTTTGTTTGGAAATAACGGACGTTATGAGTAAACTTGATTTGACATTTGCTGAAAAAACCGTATTTAGAGCAACATTGACATCAAATATCTCACCTTGCAAGAGCTCTCGCTCCAGTCTTTGGCATCGACGTCCCAATGCAAGCACTCGAGCATAAAGGACGAATACGTCAAGTCAATCAAACTTCCTTTGCGGTAATAACCTTCTCCGAGGTCAACTTGGATGGTCAAGTTAAATTCGTTTTCCGCAACCGGAAGTGACCTCACAGGCACCAACCAGGAGTATGATGATTCTGGAAATAATTTTTTTCAAAAGGAACTTGATGAAAAGTAAAAAATGTAGTAATTTTACGAAAGCACTGACCTCTACAAACATAAAAATTGCCTCACTGCAATATTTCACTCAAACAAACCTTTCTCGTGAAACGTTTTGTTTAATTTGAAAGGGCTGTTGTTGGTGGTTTCCAAGCTTAATTTGCAATTTTGTATTTTCAGGTCCATGTTTTCAACATGAATTCTGATGATAGAATGACTTGTGCGTCGCCTTTGCAGTGCAAAATCCAACAAAGCTGAACCTGTCGCTTTGCTGTGACAGTGTGTAACGTCACAATTGCTTTGGACCCTCGTTACGATATTTTCTTTACTAGGCTGTGCTGGTAAATCGAAGCCGACAGTTTGGTTTTCAGCTTTTTCGTAACTGATAGGAATCTGTTTCTCCCATCCCGTTGCCAAGGTAACAGAGGTCACGAGATCGACTTTGTGTTTGTTCGTGCTGAAGTCGACGGACGAAGTGTTGTAGGTGAAGATCTAGAAATCATGAAATCATTTTGTTATCGCGGTATATCGCGCAAAATAAAGCAAATTAGAATTCATACCTCTACATTGATCACTTCATCGCTTAGTGCCTGTATGTTTGGAAGCCGAACTAGGGAAGAGTTACCACCGAGAGGATCTGAGAGAAAAAAGTTTTTGAATGAACTCGTGGAAGTTGAAACACGTCGCAGCACTTGAGCTTAAAACGTGTACGAGTTGAACATAGACTTGGTCACTTACTGATGACATCATTGTTTAGTTTGAGGAATCTTCCTTTGATAAACTTTGTTTCAAACGTAACCGCTTCTTCCCCAGGTACCAATGACGTCATAAGCGCCCTTCCAAGCCTAGTCATTCTTGATGTTTCTTTAATCTTTTATAATAATTATTTATTGTTTAGATTACTGATTTGTGATGTCAGCAAAATTAATTCGCTTTGTTACCTTAAAACTAGTTTCTTTAGAAGCTTCAATCAAATTTGACGTCACAGTCAAGCTTGAAGCCGCAATTGACCTTATGATGTCATCATCCCCCTCGCGTTTCAATTTCAAAGCAAAGCCTTCTGTTCGATCCATTATTCTCACCACTTTTTGCTAAAAAATATAAAAAACAAACAAACGCATCATCTATTGTTATGCTTTAAGTAATTTTTTATTTCTCTGATAAATTTTTAAATTGTAGAATTTACCAATTTCAAGGACGTGACATCAAAATCTTTGGTCAGGTGACTTAAGACGTCAGCGACTTGTTTCACTGAGTCAAGGGTGACAAGCGGGTATTTCGCAACTTCTTCAAATATTTTACGTTTCTGTTAAATGAAAAAGTGAAGGACTATTCCGGTAAGACCGCCGGTTGATTAATAGCCTACATATTATTACGTTATAAACCGACCTCTGATTCGGTGAGAATTTTTGTTGGCGATATTGGCACTGGCAGCGTACATTTCGCGATCTTCTGCAAATCATTGCTCCAAAAAGCGTTGAAAAATCCCGCTTTTAACTTATTGCCGGCCTGATGGTTTTCCGTTAAAAAAACAGAGAAATTCCTCTCATAGCAAGATAGTCGAGAGCCGCATATTTGCACCACAATCGTGACGAAACTAGGCAACTGCTCAGACGTCAGAATGACGTCATTAACACTTGAGTCGTAGCCATGTTGTAAAAGAAACTTTTGATCTAAAAATATTTTCTATTTTAGACTTAAACATAACTAAATCGCTCCTGCAAATACGACATAATTGCAATCAATGTAAAATGCGCTGCAACAGAGCAGTGACCGGGGCGCGAACGATCGCCGGGTTTAAGCTTAGCTCAGTTTGAGGATAAAATTTGTGACACCACGCTCTGGAAATCAACTAAGAACATTTCTTTACATGCCACAGCATGCGACTCTACCTCTTTCTTTCACAAAGAAGCTGTATTTGAGTGACGCTTGATCTTTTACGAAACTAGTACACGTCATATTAAACTTTGTGACTTCGGCAATTCCAATTTCGGATGTCGCCCGGCAACCAACGCCACTAGGTGATGATGGTGGGGTAAGGAACAGGGTTACCGAAGCTTTTTCCCCGTCGATATTGTAACCTGAATGTCAAGTTCAAAATTTTATATGATGTTGGTCGAAGCAGTACATACCTATAATTTCGGACAAATTATATTTACCTGTTCCTGTGACGTTTGATGACGTATCTATTACGTTGAGAAGTGATCTACCGAGTTTGCAAAATCGCCGGTTCTGGCACAAATGCAATTGTCGTCCGGATTTCAGCGACAATACCCAACTATGACGTGAGCAATTGTCACATAATATTTGCAGAATGATTGGCAGGTGAGGAGAAAATAACTTCCCGCAATTTGACCAACATCTAAAGTTAAAAGAGAAAATGTTAAGTTTAAAGCCAATTTAGAGTTAAATGAACTTAATAAATTTTTTAAAGTTTTTTAAAACTTGCCTCAAACTAACGACCGGGACCGGTTTTAATGTAGATATAATTTTTTGATCAGCAAATGCTGCGTCATAATGCTCGCCGGATACAATCAACCTAACGTAATAATTTTCGCTTCGTATCAGTTTGCTCATGGAAATTTCCATTACGTCATCGCCAGTAACCCAGAGGGTTTGCCAATCAAAGCAAGAACCTTGAACGTGAAAAGTAAAAATTTATTTTTCGATCAGAAAAGTCGAAATTGAGGAATTATTTTTAAACCTTTTCTTTGTATTTTTCCTATTTTCGCATTCAACGGGAGATCTTTCTCCTTGACGGCACAAAACCAATCGCGATTGATATTTTTGTCATATTTGTTGAAATCAATGGAAGCCTCAAACCTCAAAACGGTTGTGTTCGTTCCTGTGTAAAAAGGTTGAACATTTCAAGATTATATTTCTTGTAACGGGAAACCGCAAACTTTAATCATAGAAATCTAATATTATCGACCCACCAGTCTGAACCACATTTCCTCCCTTGATAATAAAATTCAATTTTCTTTTAGGAATTTCTATCAACGCATAACCATTGACTTTTGTTATTACGCTGAATGTATGGTAACTAGTGAGGTTGACAGCGATATTTATGACGTATAAACCCGGCAACAATGCATCAGGTTTTACCACAAGTTCTGGTTGAACTGAGTTCGTCTGAAGTTGAACTTCATCGCCAGTTTTTGGGATGTCTATCTTTGACGCCACCCGATACACTCTCCACTTGTAATCGAGGAAGAACGCGTTCCTAACGCAGTTGAATATAAGGTCTGCATTTAAGACGAACTCTTCAACGAATTTTAAAGGTTCGTCGAGTCCACCGCCAACTTTCCCGTCGCGAATTCTCACGCTATGCAAGCATGATGACGTGAAAGACATTGGAACGGATCCAACGAAACGAAATGATTGTTTCGTATTTGCGATAACCACGGTGACTGGCTTACTCCCAGCGTCAAAGAAAAGACTTCTCTGTTTGACGAGCTTGTAAGGTTTGACGTCGAATGGTAAATTCGGCAAATCTTTGTGCTCGTATTCCGACTTTGAAATCGATAAATTGACGATCTGTGAGCTATCCTCGATCGTTAGGTTCATTACGAAGTCCCCCAAGTCACCTCTGACGAATACGTAGACGTCTCTGTAGTAATCGCTAAAGTTACATCTTCGCGACGTAATATACACGTCATAGATCTGAGGTAGAGCTTCAAACGATCTTGATGACGTCAATGAAGAGTTGTTGTTTTTGGCAGTTGCCACAACTTCATAAATTCCTGGTTGAGATACGGTTGCCTCTATCGCCATCAAGTGGCAATCGCGTTGGCAGAATTTTGAAGTCTTCCAAACTGGCAGGTTGGTTCGGGTCGATTTGATCTCGACTGAAAGATCAACCGGCGCACCTTGACTAACCGTCGCGCTTATGACGAAATAATTCGGTAGAATACCAACATATTGTTTCTTCATTATATTAAAGCTTTTGATTTCTTCCTCGAAAGTGATTGGTGTGGCATACGTCACAGAAGAAACGTTGTTTTGCAACAATAATATGATGTTGTGTATCCCGGGTCCAACTAATTTTTGCGTCGTTGAGTTGAGTTCGAATTTTACTTTTTCGGTTCCATTCGATAAAAACTTTGCTTTGTTAAAAGTTGCCTGGGTGTGGTGTGGCGAAATGATGACGTCATCCACCATAAACGTGTATGAGACGGGGAAGTAGTATTTGTGATAAAATACAAACTCATCAGGACTTGGATATGTGCTGCTCCATTGCTTATGGAACATTTTTAATTTTCCAGCTGTTAGAGCAGACTCCACGTAAAGATCGATAAATTGGGTCTTGAAACTCTCTGTGGTTCCAACAATAACACACCTGGCACCAACAAGATATTTTCCTGGAAATTGAAATGATCGCTCGGCTGTGAAAGTTGTTGTTGAAAGATTTGTTTCACCACTGGAACCGAACGATATCCTGCATTTAAAGTTCAAGCTACTTGCGCCTGTTAATTTTGCCATAAATTTGACTTTTTCTTTTGTTGGAACGTGCGTAGCGGCAGTTTCTAAGCTGAATCCTGTAATAATTGTCAAGTGAAATAAAAAATTCTTAGGAAAATAACCAGACACTTGCCAAATTCATCGTTTCTAAATTTTCGTTGTTAATTCACCAATGCGGGAGTAAATGAAGGAAATTTTGGCCACGATGCACTTCTTCATCAAGTTTTGCAGCGAAATCACGACACTTTCGTCAAATATAAGGGTTCCCGGTTTATTAGGACCACAATATGCATCAGCAAATCCACTTCCGGAAATTACCAGCTTTGCTTCTGAACAGCTGTGTTACAAATAACAAATATTGTTACAAAAATAATGATTTTTAGACGATTGTTATGTCATCATTCATGATCCTATGCTGTACAGATTATTTTCTTGTCATAAAATCAAACAATCTTTTTGTAAATGAAACGCCTAAAGGAAAAGTTTTTAAGCAACATTTCAATAATTTTTAGTTAATGATAAATTAACCTGAATATTATTCTACTGTCACGTTTTATTCAGTTTAGAAAAATGCCACGAATATTTTAGTCACCGTTTTTACTGTAGCTTTGCTCTATGCTTTTGAGACAAAAATTTTGTCACTATCACCATGAGAATAACTTTTTTCACTTAGTTTAACAATTTTTATGTAGTTGTGCAATGTTTTCACTAAATTTATATTTGCTTGTTTGTTTGTTACATGTTATAGTCACTCCTCCCTCAGGCTATGGCGGATTCCACGACTTTTTTTATCGTTTTCGTCACAAATTGTAAAAAATACTCGCACCAATGATAATGTGTGACGGTAGGAATGCTTTTTACAACTATATAGGAGACCTTTATTGTTTTCCAAACAAGTTGTAAAAAAATGCTGACAATAATCATAATCACAAAGCTTGGCAATTGAAATGCATTTTAATTGCTTGCGAGGTTTGTATGGAATTTATTTTTATCCGACAGAAAACTAATTCCGTCCAAGCGCATGGCTTGCGCTGATTGTTGTGAATTGATGAGCGATTGATTGATTGATGATGAGGTTGTATGTTTGTGCAAGGGAAAGAACAGGCGAGCAGAGATGGTATGACGTTATTAAAGTCGGTCAAGTTCTGAATTAAGCTGTTTGAAACCTTCGTCTTAGTTCTTGATTAAAATTAGTTAACAACAAGCACCTGGTAGAACAGGCCAACCCAATTCCGTTATGGAACTATTTCTTTAAACTATGTTCTTCTATACGTCATGGTAGGCCTATTTGTGTGGAGTTTTCAAATTTGTTGATAAATCATGACAAATGTCACAAGCAAATTCTGTGTTACAAACGCTGTAAATGTTGTTTCAAAATGTACTAAAACATTTCTAACAATAGCAAAAAATAAACAATTCACCTTACAACAACTTCGGGAAATTGGACAGATGCATGTTCATTGTTGTTAAGTGGAATTTCCCACGAAATAGAATCTGCTGCGTTGGTACATTGCCCTGCGGTTGAAAAATCAACTCTGCCAGTCGCGTTTTGCAAGATTATCTTGCATTCTGAAATAGCAAGATAGCGTTAGAATTTAACGGATATAACCAAGCTAACATATGTTAACAGCCATAGTAGTACCAACGGCAATATTCAAGTTGAAAACAATAAATTATGTTTTCCCAAAAAAGAAACTGGCTCCAAAACAGATTTTATTATTGTTGTTTGCTATTGTTGACATTACAATGGTGGCATTGCCAAGCAGTGACAGACCAAGTCAGCAGCGTTTTACAAAGAGTTAAGGAACTGAGCAAAAGTTTAGAAAAACAAAGTTCATCCAACATGAACTTTCATAATCTTCAAAGCTGCAAATTTATGCAACAGAGTTATAAAACTCACGTCGATTTTGCAGAAAACATAAAACAATTTCATTCTTTCATCGATTATCACAAAGGTAAAAATTTTTCTAACAGCAAAGCCGTTGTAAAGTATAGCTCAGGTTAAATAAATTGTATGCAACCGTTGTAGAACCTTAAAATATTTTGTCTTCAGAATGCACGAGCATCTATGCAAGTGGTTCAACATCAAGCGGTATCTACCCGGTGTGGTTCAATCGAGGATTTCAGGTCACCTACGTCTACTGTGATATGGGCCTCGTTTCAACGAAGAAGGGCTGGACCACAATACAAAGAAGAATGAACGGAGAAATCAACTTTAACAGGGGTTGGGATGATTACGTCAGAGGATTTGGGAACCCCAATAGTGAATACTGGGTTGGTTTGGAAAATATTAACGGTTTGTCGAGACTAGCCACTATAGCTGATAAGTTAAAACTTGGTGTTAATCTTGAAGACTGGGATGGTATTAAGCAGTTTGTTCAATTTCCATCATTTCGCTTCTCTCCAAAATCATTCCAATACAAGTTACATGTGAAAGATTTCCCAAGATTCAGCATTTTAAACTACTGGACGCCTATTTATCGTAGCCGGTTTAGCACACCGGATGTCGATAATGACGAAAACAAACACGTCAATTGTGCCAGGGACTACAAGTCAGGTTGGTGGTTTGAAGATTTTTATTGCGGACAATCGAATCTAAACGGTCCTTATCCCAAGTACAGGCAACCAATGACTTGGGGCAACATTTATTGGGGAAATTGGCGAAAAGTGAATGAGAATGAAACCGCATTGCGTTTTGTGTCTATGAATCTGTATCACAGCAAACCGTAGTCAAATAAAATTGTCATACAAGTGCATTGTCAGTCAGTGTCATTCTTTTCAGCGTTTGTTAGCTTTGAAAACATTCTCTTACTATTGTGTTCTGGAACGTGTCCGGTCCGCATCACTACATTAAAGTTATGCCACATAAATATGTTCTATTATTTGTATAAGAAAATAAAACCACACCAATCCTATATTCAAAGCGATTTTATCGTTAAAATTTCAAGCTGTTTTGGAAATTACAATAGACATAATGGCTGCCAAAAATGTGTTTATGAAGGGGCATAGCCCAATGTGCAAGTGCGAGCAGCATTGCGCAACCTGACGGTCTTTGCAACCATAACTGTAAACCATAACACAACGTTTTTTTAGCTCTCCATTGTTAAAGATACGCGAAGACCAGTTTCCTGTTATAGTGTTGTTTTCTGAGACCTGTTACAGTGCAGTAGGTTGCGGTATATGAAACAACGTTTATTGAAATGTAGAAAAGTCTTTTCCGTATTTGGCGCATTGATCTTCAGCACTTGTGGTGATACAAAACATATCATGTCCACTTCTTCAGTGGCAGACATAAAACGACTAAACGTTAAGGCCTAAGGGATGGAAGCTTTTTACCTGCCTTTTATAAGGCGACCCTCTATTACTTTCTAAATGATAGGTTACAAGTTAGAGGATTTGCCAACTTTGACTTACTACCGGTGATGCTAAAAATAATGGTTACGACAATTATTCTTTTATCCAACTTGTACACGGTGTGGGAAATTGGGCTATTTATGAAACACATATGAATACATACTTCGTATCTATAGAGTAAACTATAGAGGCTTACATTTAGGAACAAAACCGGTTCCAACTGTGCATAATAACTTTTATAACAAGAAGTTGAACCATAAAAACAACAGCTCGCTTAGAAATTAAACACTTTTGAGTGTTAGCCAAAACGATGTAGACGGATTAGGAGATTTTTTTTGGAAAAAGTGGCTCAAAGCTCATTTTGGAGGGACTAAAGCAATTAAAAAACGGCCAATCTGACAACTTTGTTTGGCATTTGTTGTATTATTATATCAATTGTCGTCAGACAACAATATGGGGAAGCCCCTTTCTTTATGTGCAAACAAATACTCACAATTTACAGTTAAAGGCTACTCCACTGCATAAAACGAAACTGCCTAACCCAAAGCTACGGTATATTATCCAACAATACCTGCGCACACCAGCACAAAAGTGATGACCAAAGCAACTTTGAAAACCATCATGATTCAGATATTCTCTTCTTGGTGAAGGATACTTTTTATAGCTTGCTTATGTAAAACAACTGAGAAATTGCGTGCGCAGCAAAGCTTACCACTTTTGGTATGACCAATTATTACACATTTAAAACCAAACTAACGGGCTTTCACAAGTACATTGTTACGTCATAACGGAAATTGTTAGAAAACCATCACAATGTTGGCTTCAAGTATCATAGTACTAGCAAGGTTTATGCTATATCTGCCTTAGTTAGGGTTGCCATACGTCCGGATTTCCCCGGACATGTCCGGAATTTTAGTGTTCAAACTGCGTCCGGGGGGAAATGCTAAAATATGCTTAAATGTCCGGAATTTTTTAAATTGTTTGTTGCGTTACGGGTAATAATTTCATTGTTACGTCATAAACGACAATACAGCGCTCTATTTGGGATACAATAATACATGGATGAGTGGAGCTGGGCTAGTAGCTGAAGGCCTTATATGCCTTGAAGGCCCAATAGCCTAGTGAATTCACGACACTATGTTCAAAAATCCACTCCGGTATACAATGTATAGGCAAAGCATTGGTAGTGTGACGTCATATTGACAGACAATGTGTTCATACCTCATTTTAAAAACCGCTAGTGGGCACTGAAGAGTGTCCAGATTTTAGGCCACGAAAATATGGTAACCCTACCTTAGTGGATCTGAATAACTCCATCAAAACTTTGTAATATAAACGTCGTTTATACTACAAAGACTTACATTTTGGAACAAAACCGGTTCCAGCTGTGCATAATAAAATTTTTAACAAGCAGTTGAACCATAACAAATAACAGCTCGCTTAGAAATGAAACACTTTTGAGTGTTAGCCAAAATGATATACATGTACTCAGATTAGGGAAAACGTTTTTCGAAAAGGAGGTCTAAAGCTGATTTTCGAGGGACTAAACTACTAAATCAATTAAAAATTTGCCAATCTGACAACTTTGTTTGGCATTTGTTATGTATTATATCAATTTGGGGAATATCAGACAAAAATTTGGGGAAGCACCCTTTGTTAATGTGCAAACAAATTGTCATAATTTACAGCAGTGTTTCTCAAACTTTTTGCGATCGCGTACCACTCATTCCTTTTTTTGCTACACTGCGTACCACCTGGCTCCTGAATGACTTATTTTACTCAAATGTACCGGTATTTATTAGTTATTACCGTTATTACTATACCATAACACCAATGAATAGCAAGAAAACACAATTTAATTTGATAGATGTTTCTTCTGCACAAGCTTGTCTATCCGGGGCAACACATTACTCACAGCACATCGAAAATCATGTTCAGCGGTACGCGGTACCACTTAAAAAGCTCTCGCGTACCGCTAGTGGTACGCGTACCACAGTTTGAGAACCACTGATTTACAGTTAAAGGCTACTCCACTGCACAAAACGAAACTACCTAGCCCAAAGCTACGGTATATCATCCAACAATACCTGCACACACCAGCACAAAAGTGAAGACCAAAGCAACTTTGAAAATCATCATGAATCAGATATTCTCGTCTTTGCGAAGGATACTTCTTTTAGCTTGCTTATGTAAAACAACTGTCAAACTGCGTGTACAGCAAAGCTTACCACTTTTGGTATGACCAATTATTACAAATTTAACACCAAACTAACGGGCTTTCACAGAAAAATGTTACGTCATAATTACCATTGTTAGAAAACCATCACAATGCTAGCTCTTGGTATTGCAGTACCAGCAAAGGTTTCTGCTATTCTGTACCTGATTTAGTTTCTGTAAGTTGAAGAACAGAAATATACCATCCATGAAATACGTTCAAAAAGACCGTGTATTAACTGAATACGTTGTTGGTTTTATTTCATCTGGTGATGGTCAAATTTCTTCAATGAAATTAATTTCGGACTCCTCTGTGTAGGCTACATCACTGCACTAGTCACTACTACCACTGCACTACTATATTGCCTCTGCTAATATCACTGCGCAAGAAAAAGTTGTCGTCCGCCTGGTAAACTTTTTTTGGGAGCAAAAGTGTATACCGCAGTGAAATGACTTTGGTTTGGATGATTTGTTCAGCAAACTAACATTAACTATCGAAGTTTTTTTTCTAAGTTTGGTTTTTGGTATTTGTGCTCTGCACCGAAAAGCCTGGTGTTGTAAAGGACGCTCTTTCTTTGGCGTAAATCGTTTACAAGAAATAGTTGAGGCTTCTTACGTGAAGGCAAATGAGTTCCAGTATCCAGCCAATTGATCTTTAGAAACGCATCTCGTTCACAGCTTCCAAGTTAGCTTTTTTTTGGTTTTGAAAGTAACTTACATAAAACTTTTGGTTTTGCTATAGAAACTTTGCTCTAAGTTAAATTTGAGGATTTTCTTAAATTAACACACGGCTAACCCTTTTGCCGATTTCTTGCGTTCTAGTTGCATGATAGACATAGACATACAATATTATCGATATTATTCTCATTTAATTTATAAATTTAGGTAGTTTCCTTCATGTAATACCAAACGGTTTTCAAATTACATCAATCAATTCATGTGTGCGTGGAATACGTGCTTCCACTGCATCTTTGATAACTTTTATATCTCAGGCAGAAACCCGGCTTCTGGTGGCCATGGTAACAATACTGAGCGTTGTTGTCGAACCCAGTAATGTGCAGCACAATAGCGCAACGATGTTGGTCTCTGGATAGATGTCATTGCTGCTCGCTGCATGACGGAATCTTCTTTATTAGGTGATACATCGACAGTGATGTACAAAAAATGTCAGTGCTGTCCAATAAATCATGCTTTTAGAACAAAAATATGACAGGTTTCAACGCACACAGATCAAATGGCTACGTCATCAGAAATGACAACAATAAGTAATAAGTCGTCGTTCATTAAGTTATAAATAACAACGCTGCTTGTGTATTAGGAAATAATTTGCCGAAGAAACAAACTGTTTACATTTCCAATCCTGTTTATTGCTTGTTTTAAACATATTATTGCTGCTGCCTTACTTTTATCGCAGTCTCTGTCTAAGGGTAATCTCGTTGTGAAAACATTTTTGAAATCTCGCTTCACAATCATTAAAACAAATCAATCAAATTAATGCAAATTTTTAGATCAAACAATTTCGTTTTATATTCAGTTAAGAATTCGATCATTGATGTAGACATAACCAAACCCATTCAATAATTCTTTAAACATTGTAATCATAAATTTCAGTGTTTCCAAGTCATGTTTGAATTTTCCAAAATTGTAAAATAGTATTTCCATTGAAAGAAATGCACACTACTACATTGTGCTTGTCGTTTGCTGATGGTTTAAAGCAAAAAACTGAAATATGATTTAATTTCTTTATGTGTTTAAGCTTGTAACAGCAACTGTCATTGTCATACAACAACACACTTGAATGAAGAGTGAACCCCCACTTCAAAGCTGACTAGTTCTTGAAACTTCAAGCTGAAGTATTTGCGATAAAATGTTGGCAAGTATGTAGCTTTCCCTGAATATGGCAGTTGACAGGAATTGGATTCAGATTGCACCGTCAACCAGCACTGCCAGTGAGTAGCCAAATGTCAGAAAAATTTGTGATTTTTATATTGTTGTTGGTAGGCTTGAATAAACAGTTAGCTACGAAGGCCTTGGGAAAAGACTTAATTTAACGGCTGACGACAACAAAACAAATGTGATGGCTTTTTTTATTTACCTTGCCACGAGTAGGCCTAAAAGTTTTTTTGCGTTTCACAACAACGAACTAAACCAATCCGTTGCCGACCACGCTGCATAACTTTATGCTAGCAAGTTGTGTATTTGAATTTTCCTTTGAAAAGCCATTGTAGGCCGAACCCTGTAAAATGAGGATATTGTAAAATTACCTGCTTGTAAGATATGAGCAAACAGCAGCAAGCAAATGTACGAATCAATTTAGATAAGTGTAGGAACGAAAACGAAGAATAAGAATTTTGTACAAGGGGTTGACAACAAATGCGAATTGCATTTACTATAGGTGGAGTATTACAGCAAAAATATCCACGAATGTACAGAATAGGTAGTGACGGAGTAAAAGTTGGTTAGTAATCCATTTCTAATCATAACGGAATTGGTTTATTTTCAGTATGTTTGTATAAAACGACGTAGAAAATACTAGCACGGTGGTGTACCGACACTTAATTAATCACGCGACACTTAATCACGCGACGCTTAATCACCGACACATAATCACTAGGACACTTAATCACGCGACACATAATCATAATCACTAGGACATTTAATCACGCGACTTGGATACTTAATCACGCGACATTTAATCACGCGACATATAATCACGCGACATATAATCACTTGGATGTCGGAAAAGCGTGAGACCGTTGACATTTGACTTTAAGATTTTATTTTATAACAACTCAGCTTTTGTTCATATTTTGTACATTGCTAATCACGTCTTCTCATTAAATCATATAAGCTTAAATATTGTAAGAATAAAGGCTTAGGTTTTTGACAACATGACAAAACTGATTCTTGGTTACTGGGATATCAGAGGCCTGGCACAGCCAATACGGTACATGCTAGAGTACCTTGGTGTTGAATATGAAGATAAAAGATATGTTGAAAGGAATTTTTGGTTTGACGTAAAACCTAATATGAATCTGGATTTTCCAAACTTACCTTACATCATCGACGGTAACGTCAGAATGACGCAGACTTGGGCGATTATGAAGTATCTTGCTCGGAAACACGCAACATTTTGCCCGAAGACGAAAGAGGAGATTCGAAATTGTGACATGTACGAAGAAGTGGCACGTGACCTTGCCATGCCCTTCTTCATGCTTTGTTACACTCACGATGGTTTTGACGAGGCAAAGAAGAAATACTTCGGCGAAACTCTTCCAAAGTTGCTGGACTTGCTGGAGAAATTTCTTGGCTGTTCTCATTGGATGATCGGAGATAAAATGACCTACGTCGATTTCTACTTTAGCGAAGTGCTTGACGTCATCCAATTAATGACGTCAGATTGCTTGGACAAGCACCAATGCATCAAGAAGTACGTGGAGAGATTCTACGCCCTGGACAAGATTGCAGCTAACAGGCAGTCGAATCGATTCAAGAAATGGCCTTTTATGTCACCACAGGCGAAATGGGGAGGGAAATGCGAAGATTAAATCTTCCAGAGTCGATTGTGCTACATTCTGGAAAGCTCATAATTATTCTTGTAATTGTTGGTGCTAGTGGTTTGTGTGCTGATATTATGATCATGCATAGGTTATATTTCAATGACGAATCAATAAGAGCAACAAAATCCTGCAAAATTGACTAACACATCAACGGTTTTCAACCAACGAAAAAGGTTGACAGCTGTAGGATAGGATTAGTCCACGACGATAAAATCAAAATGATAAAATATATGACGGGGAACTACCTAATGTGGAACCAAGTCAATGGATTGATTTCAAGGGTTGAAAAAAATTCCAAAACTTGACATATCTCATGGGTGGTGACGTGAAAATGACGAAACAATGGGCAATTGTGAAGTATCTTGTTAAATATTTCGGACACATTTTAGAAGAATAATGTAGAAATGTAGTGAGGTGCAAAAATCTGTTACTGATTCCCTGATTGGTTTCATGCACAACACATTATTTATATATTTACATTTTCTTTATATATTTACATACTTTTTTAGCCTTGGAACTTGAAAGGTTTAAAAACAGAAAAGGAATAATTTGGACAAAACAGTTCCCTGAGTTCAATTGATACATCACAAGTTATTACTGTAGATTTTAGTTTGTAAGATTTTCCAAGTAAATCATAGCACAAGGATGATAGTGTATAATGACAAATTAATCTACATAAAAGTACATTTCACAAATCTTTACAATTGGTGCGTATTATGAAGACGTTTACGAGAAATCTTTGTTAAGACCATGAAGATTACACAGAGGTTTCTCGCGAACGCAGTTAAACGTAACTTAGAGGATAACAAAGCGAGAATGCTGAACTGAACAAAACTTAAAACACTATCGCAAAAAACTCCGTGTAACCATCTTGAAGTTGCAGCAGTTTATGTTTATAACGGTTAAAATCTTTAGTTTATCGTTTGAGTTGATATGTTTCTTTCTATGCCATAAATCAACTTTAATTTGCGTCTTAAACAAGTTAAAATGTGGGATCCTGGTTTCTGTTGAATTTCTTAAAACATCCACTTTATTCCATTTACCAGTTTCAGTGTGATTCCGGTTGCACACTCGGGTTAGTCCTTTTGTTCTACTGGTCCGTGTCATAGCAAATTTCTCAATGTTAAAAAGTGTAGCAAGTTATTAATTTGACTTCTTGTATCCCAAGTTGATGTATATGTTAAAAATAGGATATTCCTTGAACCTCTCAGAACTACGATATGTTGCTATCCTGTCGAGTGCAAAGAACCTTTCCTTGTACTTCTTCACATTCGGATATTTATCCAGGCAATCCGACTTCATCTCAGTCAACACGTCGAGGCGTTCACAGATCTCGAAATCAACGTAGGTGAGAGAGGCCATCCAATCTTTGTCTGAGAGAAACTTCTCGAATGTACAGAGATATTCGGGCAAATCATTTTCCAGAAGATTCGTCATTGCAACTTCTCTGCCATCAGAGCTGAAAAGCATGCGTTTGATGACAAACCACATATCGATATAAGCCTCTTTTACCATATCGCATCTCTGTGTTTCTTCTTCACTCTTTGGAACGAGTTTTCCAAACTTTCTAGCAACGTAGTTCATAATCGCCCACGATTTCGTCATCTTGACGTCACCGTCGATGAGGTATGGCAAGTTTGGAAATTCTAATCCAAGTTCAAATTTGACGTCAAACCATTGGCTTTTGTCCACGTTAGGTGGTTCCCCTAGAACTACATAGCTTTTATTGTCGTAATCTGCTCCACAGTACTCCAAGATCAAACGAATGGGTTCAGCAAGAGCCCTGATATTCCAGTAACCAACAGTTATCTTTGACATCTTCTGTCAACTTATTTACTGAATAACCTGAAAAACAAATTGCAGTTTTATGAATGAAAACCGGTCGTTCTTGATCTAAATCAAAGGTAAGGAAAGTGCAGGCAACATGCGGCATTTTGGAAAGGTCTGTGCGATCGTTTAACCAACCTTGGTCATCCATCCTCGTTATCCTTTCATCCTTATCCTTTCATCCCTATCTGTTATCCTTTCATCCTCTTGTAAAGGTAGATGAAGTATATATCCTTTTAACGCCTGGTTTGGAAACATGTTCCTTGTTCAATTCCTAATGTCGCTACCGTCAGAATACTCAATAGCAAGATATGAACAACGTTTACTCAAGAATTCGGACAAAATAAGAAATCAAATAAACAAATGAAAACTTTTGTGTGACACTCGGAACTTGAACAAAGACAAGGTTAAGCGTGGCTTGAGCAACTAGGAATCACACCAACAGTAAGTCGTGCAAGGAACCTCCTTTAAAAGAAGTTCGTCTCCAGTTCAAGTTTAGCAAAACTCAATTTTCCCGTTTTTACTCTGGTTCTGGTTTGCAATGGCTGCTCAATTTTATTCCGCTTCGAGCTTAAGTTTACCAAACTTGACCATATATTAATTATAATATATTTCATTCCACCTTTAAATTACTTGCTCCGGTTTGATTGTTTTTCTCTTTAATAGTTTTTTCGACCATTTTTAAAGTAGCACAAACTTAATTGAAGAGAATGTATTGTTAACGACGAGTTTTTGCATTTACAAAGAAAATTGATGCATTTGAGAAACACTTAAGTCAATACATTTAACACCGTTTTGGTAGTTACATGAGCTATAGCGGCAGAAAATGTATTTTCTCCTGTTCGAGTGCAAGTAAGTTTGTTTTTTTTCAATGTTCAACTTTCTTTGGATTTTAGAGAAATTTATTCCCTATATATATCACATGTATAACGCCAATTTCATTTCTTGGATTTTGGTTCATCAACTTGAGCATTTATGCCGCAAAATGCGTTACCATAGTGACATCATAATACAAATCGTGGTTTAATTAGTCTTGGTTTAACGCTAAGACATGGTAACTTTACAGCCAATCACCTGTATAACGCCAATTTCATTTCTTGGATACGACTCTATTGTCACATCCCCACCAGGAAGCAACCATGGCCAATTATGACGTAATCGACAACGACCATGCCATCGCCATTGCTAAATTTGTAAGCCAGAAACTTACATGATTCACTACTATGGTTTTTTTATGTAAAACTCGATCCAAAATGGTAAATATAAGATACAACGTTTAAACTATTGATTAAGACTACAATAAAAAAGTTTGTTTCTTGTAAGTTTGATGTCGACGTATCTGACAAAATGAAGAAATATTTCGGTAAACCCCCAATGCGGTTTCTCAGTTTTCTGGCAATCTCATCCAGTATCCTACTGAAGCTGTGAGGGTGTGAAGATTGCTGCTCTGTTGTTCCTGTTTAAACTCTTTGAAGTACATATCCTAATAGACGAAAATTATTGTAGTCGCTAAGGTCGCTTTTAAACTTTTGAAGATACAAGGGCTCTTACTGTTCAACTTAAAACGACTTGGCTTAAAGTTATTCACTTAGCTTTAATAACCTTTACTTCTAAAATGTGCTTTACGGCCTTGTGCTATTTGCAGTAACGTGGATGTTACAGCTTAAAAACTCTATCTGTATATTACTCGATCCGTAGATCGGTTTTGTGGCGGCTGCACACCCAAGATATATTTCATGTACACTTGTTGCATGCTTGACTTTATATAAGACTTAATTTGGGGGCAAAAAATAGCTGCTTAATACTGCCGGACTGTGATTGTAAAATTGTTCGTATTCACAGAGGTGGGCAGTCGGTACTCTGAAAGTACCGTTGGTAACGGTATCGGTACTTGGCAAAAATTGTACCGATGGTTCCGGTATTCGGTAACACTTTAAAAATGTAGCTCGGTACCGGTACTTTTCGTGTATAAAATGCTGCAGCAAATGCAGTATTTGCCACGGTAACGGTTAATCCAGGTCAAAACATATGAGACGTTACTCGTTCGCAATTTTACTTCATATTTCTAGATTTACAACGATCAACAAATGCTACAAATGGTATTAAAGATTAATTAACATTTCTTTTTGAACGCATACTTGTTAAAATTTTGAAATAATTACGCCAAAAGTACCGAGTACCGGTACTGACGGAAATTTCTTGAAAAAAGTAATTCGGTATTATAGGCTAGTACCTCGATACTGCCCACCTATGCGTATTTGAAAGAGATTATAGGCCTAGGCCAGCGGTTCTTAACCATTGGGAAATTTTGCATGTTCAGGTGGGAAATAATTAACAGCTATATATTTTTTTTACACAAAAATCATACTCCCGAAAAAACTTTTTTTGTAAATAAACACAGATTATACTTTACTTACTGTTCGATACCCATTGTGCAGTGTAGCCGCTGCCCAATGGCCCCAAGGGGAGAAATTCGGGTTTGGTAGTTGTCATAACTCGGAAAATAGATGAAAAAGGTTAAGAACCGCAAGTCTAGACTAACCTCACTAGGTAAATTTTTCAACTATTTTTGTGAGTGCAGCCTATGGGCAAGATTTTTGAAAAACATGCTTTGCGCAAAACATGAAATAAAGACATAATTGTAGCAGGGAAAAAGCCAAAAGAAAATATACAAAAAACGTTTAATATCATCCAAGCATTACAAATGAACCACATTGCAATCCACGTTAGTCTCGACTTGAAAGTATGGAATTTTTCTTCGAGAAATCGTGTGTGCAAGATTGAAATTTTGGTGTGTATCGAAGCCTCAATTTTTTTGTTTATGGATTATATATCAGCATTCAAACAACCATGTTTTCATTATACCACATTATAAATCGGCTTGAAGATAAATGCTGGGTGGTGCACATTGATAAACCGCATGCGTGCAGCCGCCACACTTTCCATTTTGGACTTGACTTGAGTTACGCCGAAGATTTTCAAACCTGACTGCATTTTTTGGCCTTTTTTGGCAAGATCTTGTGTGCACCCTGCATAATATAAGTTTTAACGTTCGTGATAACCTGATGAACTACCAACATGTTCCAGGTGTAAGGATATTTGCAAAATATGTAGTATCTTGGTTGAAATGCCTTCTATGAAAATCCTTGGAATATGAGAGAATGGACCAAGAAGAAGAACCAGGAGATTTTCAACTTACCCATAATCCTTCTCATGGGAATGTTGACCAATCGCAACCCGTAGATGCAACTCAAGAAGAACAACATCGTCATGGTAATTAGCTACTGGGTAATGTGTTGTATTGTTGCAAGTTTGTTTGCGTTGTATAAATGTTACGTACTCAACGACGTCAATTTTAGTAAATCACAAAGTGAAAAATTTTAATTTGCAGATACGTTTTTTTCTTGGTGCTTTTAAGTTTTAATACTTTTAAATCGCTGCTAACCTGTGTTTGTGGATTTTAATGTTTGGTGCGAAAATATAATTTTTTTGTCTATTTTTGATTGCCTATCGAAACAGATTTTAATTGATGTTCTGATACAGCTGAAATTTGGCAAGCTTTTTATTCAAAAATCCTTTTGTTTTATTATATAAATGATATATGAATTATTGCACGTAATAGCATGTTATATTTTGGGATCACACATGAAATAATTTGCTTCGCTCCCAAGTTGTCAATAACAAGCAATTACATAAACAACCACCTCCAAACACTGTTACAGAAAGCAGTTGATTAAATTATTAGTTCTTTTCAAAAAATTATTCAATTAATTAAATAACTAACTTAAAATTAATTTTCTTAAAAACATGAAGTTGAAGAGAGATTGCAAGAGATGGATCTTCAAGATGAAGGAAGTCAACCTGAGGCAAGAACTGAGGATGTAGGAAGTCAACAAGTTGCTCTTGCTAGGGAAGAATTTGCTCAGACTGTGAGAGAACTTGCATCATCTGGTGGTGAGTCTAGATGTAACGTCACGGTGTTCTTTTCCATCAATTAAACCGATAGATGTATTTTGATTCTTACGCACACAATAAAAATGCAAAAATAACAAATGTTGACAGAAAAAATGGAAATTTCAGTTGGCACTGGGATCTAACAAGACAAGTCACTTGTGGGTACAGCATAAGTGTGAACCCAGAGACCTTACCAAACCACTTAAGCATGAAAATATATGTTATCGGACGTTCTGTTGCATGTATGTATATCTTAAGGTCTGAATTTGTCTTTATTCATTGCAGTAGCTGCAGGAACTATCCACCTAGCTTATGCACCACAATTCGTGCAGCACACTCAGTATCAAGATAAAAGGCGCAACATGCACTTTGAGAATGTTGGAGGTGATGTTCATAATCCTGGTGGAGAAATCTATGGAAATGTTGGTCAACCAAGAGGTGAGCTACATGTTATTTAAGATTAATCTGGGGTTCGTTTCTATAAAATATTATTTTTGTTGGAATGTTGACGGTGGTGTTCACAGTCCTGGTGGTGGAGGAGAAATCCAGAGAAATATTTGCCGATCTGATGGTTCATGTTATTTCAGAGTTATATAATATAGCTGGGAGATTTACAGAACTTGTTTAGCCTTTAGGTAGTTGTCACTAGCTGCTTGCTGATGGTTAGCTCTTAATTTTCAAGTTATATTATTGAATGGAAACAAAAATACTTTTTATGGTCAAAATTTCAATGTTTGTTTTGTGATCAAAATTACACTGTACACTATCGTAATTATTATCTTTTTTAATTGTTCATTTGCATTAACAACTGACTCTCTTTTGCGTTATATCTTTCTGGTGGTTATGTGGAGACTGCTGACATGATTATGTTATTCTAATATTTGTTTTTCTCTATTCACTCTCAGAACCAACAATACAGAGAACTCCTCAAAATATCGCAGAACAACCAGGTCCTACTAATACTGCTGAGCAAGGTGTGTGCTTTACTTAGTAGTACTTAATCAAACAAAGTTGTAATGGCATTTAACTAAATCGTTGGTTATAAAAGTAACAATTAATAGTAGTCAATCATTTACTTGGCTTGATGTAGGAGCCATTAATTTTATGAAAGTGCACAATCCCAATTAATATCATATTCTTTCACTGTATAATTGCTATAGCAAGTAACACCCATTAGTCAGAGGTGGGCACAAGCGTGCTCAAACTTGAGAGAGCTTTTTTGTAGAAGCAATCTCGAGAGCAAAGCTGTTTTCAAATTTAGAACAGAACCACAGGCCCACTTTTTAAAGATTTATCCGCTCGTCGCTCTTTGTTGTACAAATAATGCTGTGAATGCACAGAAATGGTTGGATTAAAGTAAATTTGAAGTTTTTATGCTCCTTTAACACACGATTTCATGTAGTGAATAAAAATGACTACTTTGAGATTAAAGATGATAGAGAGACTCACACAGGTGAACCAAGTTGTCATCGATGTGAAATTATTTGATTCACTTTGCCATTATTTTTGTAACTGAACTGTTGTATGCTTTGAAAGTGAATAATATTAAACTAATGGATGTCGACATCTATATAATTCTTGAAAGTTCTTAAAACTATGCTCAGCTATTAATCCTTTGTAGCATGTGTGACTAAAACAAAACTTACCAACATCAAATTTCATAAAATTTACATTTACAACAAACCATGATAAGCAACTAATAGGCTACAGTTAGACACATGTTTTACAATGCAAATTTGCAACATATGAATGTGAATGGTTTTCAAAAACAGGCCGAACTGAAAATACTTTTAATTGCTAAAAAGAGTGGCAGCGTAAGCTGAAATTCGACCAACGATAGTTTTTTATAGAAGAGCAAAAGCACAAGCGACGTTCTTCTTCTCATCAACGACCGAGAATGTTGTTGCATTGTAGTTATATTGACTAAATGTTGCTAAAACATTATCGGAAGGTTGCAATTTATGATTAAATAAGACTTGAAGAATGATTGCCGTACCAACGTTTGAGTGTTATTATTGCCCTCATGATTACTGTAATACCGGTAGCCAATAACATACAACAATAGTATCTGAGTAACATATTATATTAAACATGTTATGCCTTGTAATTGGCACACGGCATGACTGAACTTCAGTGAATGACAATCACTAAATAACACGTCAGAATAGGAGTAAAGCAAGCATCAAAAAGCGTTAATATCACCAAATTTACTTAAATTTATTCTCGAAGAGTTATTACGTAATTGCATTAGCCTTTTCCTCGAATTGTTTCTAGAGTATTTCGTGGTAGTTGCATGACTTAAACTAAGCCAATGGTTGGCTAATGTTAACAATTGTTGTTGTCGTTGTAATCAGCACAATCCATTGAAATCTAATCTAGCAATATCTAAATTGTATCTTAATCTAACAATAATGAGAAGCACAACGCATTGGTTTGTAAAGTCTTGGTGTTTGTAAAGTGAGATTAAGATTGCGTTGTACACACGGTGAATCAGTGCTCACCACAGCATGAGCGGTGTTCTTTTTAAACCAGCGAATGCCCAGTTCTTTGCCCTTTAGTGTAATATACAAGTTATACAATATAGTTGTATACTTTAGTGTTATATATACTCGTATATCTGGTGTTTAAGTTGTACTTTTATGCTAATGTTTGTGTTTGTCTATTTTTTTTCAGAACTAACAATACAAACGACTCCTCAAAATATCGCAGAACAATCAGGTCCTAGTCAGGCTCCTGTGCAAGGTTTGTGTGTGTGGTAGTCAAACATAATTAATACTTGAATGTAGTAATTATTTAATTATGATGTATGAAGTACTCAAATGATTATTTTACAAGTTTGTTTGAATTTTTTTTCAAATAGCCTGTGGTGGTGGTGAACAACATTTTTTAGACAAGTTTGTTATTTTGTGAGGTCCAAAAGTTTCACACTTGCTGTTCTAGAACCATTCGTCTAGAGCAGGGGTGGGCAAACTACGGCCCGCGGTCCCATTTTATGCGGCCCGCCGGCACTTGCAGAAACTCCTACTCATCACTTATTGTTTTAATTAAACAGGTTACATGACAAATTATTACCCTTTACGAGTGTGTTTTTCTCTTCACTTTCAGTGCGTAAACACACACACGTCAGTCGCGCATGTATTGCAACATGCTTTCAGCAACTAGCCGTACACTTCTCATGCATTGTTTGATTCAATTGTTTGATCATAAAATACAAATACGGTAGCGGCTACCGTAGGCCTTTGGGATGAAGATTGCGTAGCTTTAAACGTAACTGAGTGTGAAATGCAAAAATTGTGTTTAATATGAATATGCGTTTATTTACACACCGGGTAAATTTTCCTACTTTGTAATGAGAGTGTGCGGCCCGCCGGCTGCAACATTTTTTCTAATGCGGCCCGCAGTACAAAAAGTTTGCCCACCCCTGGTCTAGAGCACGGGTCGGCAACCTTTAGCATTGAAAGAGCCATTTGGTGTCGTTTCCGCCAAACTAAAACTTACTTTGAGCCACAACACCTAATTGACTACTTAAGACAAAAAACCTAACGCTACATGTATAATTCGAACTAATGCTTTACAGTTACAGGTAAAAACTTCAGTAGTTACCCTCACAAAATTCTCACTACAACGATGACAATCCGCATAGTCACCAAACAAAGACCAATATCCAAGACATGCGACCTCGAACAAAAACAAACTTAGGATCACGTGAGTGGTAAGCAGTCATGCGTATTATGCCCCGAAAATCACCGTGTAGTATTTACTAGGGATGGGCCGATACGAACCCAAACCCGAATAGATTCGCCGAATATCGCCTTTATGGAAGATTCGAGCGAACACGAATACCAACAATGGCGAACCCAAACACAATATTACTTATAAATTTACTCACTTTTGTTAAAAATGATGATCTAGTTTCCCGACAATGCTAAACTAGGTGCAGCAGTACTTACAATGAAGGTTGTTTTCCTAACGATTTTGCTTTTCGATCGTTTTTTAAACATTATTTTTCGAATGAAAGCGATTTGTTTATCGATTACGTCATTTTAGAAGCAAAACTTGTCAACTTTTGGAGGAAGTTTTATTGTTTGGTTCTAATACGAATAGATTCGGGATTCGTTCGTGTCAACCTTCATGATATTCGGGTTCGTGCGAACCCGAATAATCTTCCTCGCGGCAGATCCCTAGTATTTACATAAGATTTTCCACGTCCGAATAAAACATTCTGAATAATAACCAGACAAACGCATTAAGTTATAACATTGTGACACTAATAAACACCATTATTTATTCACATTAAGTTTTCCTAAATGAGCTCATTGGCTCTGGTCGCGAGAGCCAGAGCAAAGAGATAAAAGAGCCGCAGGTTGCTGACCGCTGGTCTAGAGAATGTTTAACTTTTTGGTATAGTAGCTCAAAAGTTTCAGCTAGAGAATGCAAAATATAGCAACAAATTTTTATGTGCATGTTTTTTGTTTCGTTTTACATAAATTTATATAAACACATATATTTTATTTTATTTTTAATACTATGCACATATATGGCAACAAATTTTATATGCAGTTTACTTTTTACATAAATTTATATAAACACATTTATTTTCTTTTATTTTTAAAACTCGGCACATATACAAAGGTGCAGCCCAACCTGAGCCTCCCCATCAAAGACATCACCAAGATCGGGAAACTGGTGGCTGGCACGAAACTATCAGACAGGCTGAAATAAAAGCTTTTGGTTTTACTATCAAAGGCATTCCAGCCATTATTTTAGCCAGTGGAGCTACAATTGCAGTGATAGCCAGTTTGCGTGATCCAGTTGCTCGTGAAAAGCTGGCCAGTGCATTTGTTCCATTTGCTGCTGCTTTTGTGACCAAATATGGCCAGGGCAGTCTCTTGGTAGAGGTAGTAACAAAAGGATCTGAAGCAGAAGCCGACTTACTGCAGTTATATTCGTCTGGCAAGATTAAGCAAGGTTTGATAGAGAATCACTGGCAAAGGGCTGGAGATAATCTCACAGTTGAACTGACCTCCTACAAAGTTATCCGTGCAAGTGAAGAGGAATTTGAGGAGATCAGAAAAGAAGTTGAATCTCTTAAAGATTGTCACTTAAAGAAATATGAAACTGAGGTATGACAAGTTAATTTATGTTTATTTTTATCCAGTAACAAATTTATTATAAATAAGCAAAGTCATTCAAGCGTAGCATTTGTATCGGCAGAAGCCTTAACCATTCAGATTAATTTCACGTTGATCAATCATATTATTTTGTTTTATAAATGATATTTTTGTGCTGTATTACATCCAAAGTTGGGCACAAGGGGGCTCCTTTTGTTAAGAGTAATCTCGATAGCAACGCTCTTTTTTTAAATTAGATGCAGTGTATAATGAAATAAAACACGATAAATGTGTTGGCACTCTAAAGTTTAACTTCATTTTAGATTTTTCTACATTTATGATTCTTTGATTTTTTTGCACTGTACATGCTTTTGGTTGCAAATTTATAAAATATTTTGTATCAGAAATTGTTGCTAAGCAACACATGAAAGAAATGTTTGTTTTAAGAAGTTTATCATTAAGTAGCAAGTTGTTTTTATTTTAAGTAGTTTTTATTAAATAAAGCATTTTGTTCTTATAAATACAATTTTTCCTGCTCCAGATAATCTTAAGTTCATCTTCAACCCTAAGAGATGAGTCAAAAGTTATCACTCATTTGTCTGCTTCAGAATCGAAGAAATTAGTTGTGGAAAAAGGTGAGAAAGTTTGTGGTGGTTTTGTGTTTCATTTTACAAATAAGAAAAACTTTAAGAACACTGCTAATTTTGCTTTGATCTTAAATAGGTTTAGATTTATAAAATTAGTTCATGTTGCAGCTCAAAAATAAGGCAATCATAACTGTTTTCTTGTTTTAGAACATGGCAAGTTGGTGATTACGTTAATTAACCGAGAAACCACTGAGTTAAAGCCCAAAGAAACGGTAAGTAAATTTCATGTGGTAACAATTTTTGGAATTCTTAAATGTGGACTTAATAAACATACCCAGTTAAGCAAAGAATGCAGTAGAAGCTTGTTACCTTAAAGTTAAAGATAAATCCTTGCAGCTTATTTTACTATTTGCTGGGACAAGCAGAGTTATTTTTAGTTGTTTGTACTAAAATCCTCAGACTCTGAAAAGTATAGTAATATTCCATTCACGCTTTCAAAAATGGTTTCATTTAAACAGCAATTATTTCTATAATTACAACAAAGTTTTATTCTTAGTTTACAACAAAATCAACAGCAAAAGATAGCCTAGTTATTATAATAAATACTGCAGTCAAAGCTTGTTATTTTAAAGCTGACCTGACCAGTAAATTTAAACAAATTTTGAATGAATTGATAATGAATTTTGAGCTGGTTTTACTAGTTTCACACTTCTCTAAGCAATTTTGAGTACACAATTGAAAATTTTAAGTTAAGGAAATTGAATTAACAGGCATACTCTATTATATCTAGAACAGGGCTTCCCAAACTGGGGGTGGCGACCCCGCAAGGGGTCGCGTAACGAACTTCAGGGGTCGCTCAGCGTATACCAATTTTACACGAAGTACAAAATACAATCAAAACAAAATATCGTTCCAGCCTAATCAACATTAAAACCACCTTGAGACCAGCATTAGCAGATGTTGAGCCACGGCTAGACTTGCTTTGTAGCAGAAAGCAGTCGCACCAATCACACTGAATAAATGTGTGTGCTGTTTTGTTTCCAGTAGCCTACATATGTGTAAAATAGTAAGTAGGCTTTGAGTTCTGGTTGCTTGAATTCAGTCTTTGCATCTCAATAAATGTCAATAATGACTAATGTATATTTCGCATTGCTAATCAATTTAAACGTGAAGGGTCACGGAAAACTTCAGAAGTTTGTAAGGGGTCGCGAACAAAAAAGTTTGGGAAGCCCTGATCTAGAAGATTCCAAGTAGCATGTTATACTGAGATGATAAAGGTTATGATTAATATTTATGTTATATTTTTGCTTACAAGTTTGCTGGTTCATTTTAGGTATTATATTTTACAGAAATTATCATCCCCCAAAGAAGTCGACATCCCATTTTCATCAATTTCAAAAATGCATTCATCTAAACAAAAAAAGTTTCAAAAATTACCACGAACACCCAAACAATTTGGTTCAGGTGCTATAGTTTAGTTGAACTGTATTTACATCATGTCAAGAGATTATTTATATTAAACACAGTTGATGACTGCATACAGACTGGATGTTCAAATAGATGTAGAAAGTTTTAAAATAATGTCATGATATATGACTATACCAGTGCTCTTCAATCTGGGTACATTGCAACAGCCGAAGGGGTGAACCGGGTCCACCAATGATTTTTCATTGTGTTGTTTACAGCCGGAATACGAATAATACTTTGTAGACACCGGATTACGAACAAATAAGTAGGCAATATCTTGAGACGCAAGAGTTATTGAGCTTAAAACATGACACCCATCTAGAAGCCTACCATAGTGAATGAGTGAAAGTTTAGTAGCAATTGGTTATTTGAGCAAACACAGAAAAAGGAATAAAGTAGGCAGTCGAGAGTGTTAGTTTTCTTTGCTTAAAATGAATCTGTGCAGATTTGCTGCTTTGAATGAATGTTTTTGTGTGGTAGGTTCAGGCCCACGTTGCTCAGTTTTAGGCCTTAAACCTGACACGGGGTATTCCTTGTGAGGTCGGCATATTTAGGCCCCTTGCCATCTGTACAATTCTGTATTCATGATGATGCTGCATAAGCTATCTTCTATATCAGTGACCATCTCATCCACCTGTCTCTGTACACTATTGTTACTCAGAGGAATAGATTTAATAACTGTAGAAGAGGCCTTGTGATGCAAAACGGTGTCCAAAACTTCCTTCACTGATGGCAAGATCAATTCTTTGCCGATTGTATGCGGCTTGCCTTATCTTGCAAGCATCAGAGACAAATGGTAAGACGCACGTAATCCATCATTACTTGTATGGGAAAGGTTTGAAAACATCGTGCCAACAGTTTTCCGTTTTTTGAAATTGTCCCAGAGCATTTGAAAAAATGTTGCACACTTGCCTACTTTATCTGGGTGGATTTTCGTTAAATGTTCGGAAAGTCTGGACAGCTTCATCGCTTCATTAGAAAACACTTTAGAGCACATCGGCTGTGATTCGGAATTTGGGGGTGGAATAAATCCATACTGGAGATAACTTGAATTGTATTGCCTGCATTTTCGTTTGACCGAACTCATTATTTAGCACTTTAATGACTGAACAAAATAACTATAATGTAATTGTAATTTTGAGAGTGTAATTTTCTTTGCTTAAAATGTATTTTTGCAGATGTGCTACTTTGAATGAATGTTTTTGTGTGGTAGATTCAGGCCCACATTGCTCAGTTTTAGGCCCTAAACCTGACACTGGGTATCCCATGTGAGGTCGGCATATTTAAGCCCCTTGCCATCGTTCGTTTTTACAAGCCTACCTTCCAGTTTGGTTTCTACTTTCATTTTTGGTTTCAGAAAAAGACTGAAAGAGAGCAGAAAAAGAAAAGAGTGATCGTGTGCATATTCATGACGAGGCAAAATATCATATATAACAAGATCAATGGTATTTGGTCCTTTTTTAAAAACTTGGGTGTATGCATATTGGTATGGAATATGCATATTGTACAGCAGAATGCATGATGTAGGACATTGGTAGTATGAGCAGCATATTTTATTTTACTTATGTGGCAGCTATGTTTTAGACATGTAAATTACTGTTACAAACAGCACCAAATGCTGTTAGCAAACATGCACGAAATCCTCCATGTTGCATGGGGACAGTCAACCTCTCATGGTAGGTATCACCATAAACTGATCTCAGCTTGCTATTTCAACGCTGACCTCGTCATAGAGTTTTTTCTCTTTTTGCCTTAAAACAAAACACTATTTCTTGTAATTCTATTTTTTTATCAGTTTTGATCATGCTTCTATACATCCACCTATGACATGACAGAGTTTACTGCTCTAGGCAAAATAATGTCTATTGTGCGAGAGCAGAAAAGACAGAAAGAGGCAAGAACCAGAAAAGAGTAACCGTCTGCAGATTCGTGGTGAGGTCACAGAAAAATGCCTTATATAGCAAGATCAGTGACATTCCGTCTTTTTTAAACCTTTGTTGTGCATCTAATAGTTATTAGCTTTTGGCCTAAATTTTAAGGAAATTGACATTTTTGTTTGTTTTGATATATGCAACACTTGAGATATATGTTAGTATAAAATACAGCAGTTTTACTTGAGTAAAGTTGACTCAAATACCATTTGTGTGGTACTTAAAAGTGACCGGGTACTAATTTTCCAGTACTCAGGTGTACTTGATTGTTTTTAAAATACTTGAACTGGTTCGATACTTGTTTGTCAGTCTTTATATTTGAATTGTTATTGCATATTATCATACATTGCATACATTTTTCTTAAATAGGATTGTCAATCTATAAGCTTAAGCTACCGTCCGTTATGATTGGTCATCCATGCAACCTTATTTCGTAGCTACCTTTCGATCATTATATTCACCTACTGTGTTTAAGATTGAAGGAATTAAAAATCATCAATTCCGTCATCAGATCGTTAAAAATCTTTTTTATTACAATAAAGTACTCAGTTGCTATGCTGAGTACTTGCCACTTGGTCTGATAGTTGTACTCAAATATGTTTAAACTAAGTACTTGTTCCTGAGTACCAAAATTAGTACGTGCATATAGCTCTGGTGTAAATATGTTTGTTTTGTGTTTTTCAGAAGATTTCCAGCATAGTGAAATCATTGCCATATTGAAGAAGTATCAGTACGGACATTATGGAGGTAATACGTTTTTTACCATGTTTTGTATAAATATATGTGAATTTTTTGGCTGAGTAAGTTTATTTCAATGTGTCGGTATTGTTTTTGCAATACATAGTTCCATAACTAACTGTCATTTGCCAAGTGATAGATTGTGTTTTGTACAGTGGAGATAATTGTTGTTGTATGTGTGAATGAACCAATGTGTAACAATGTCACATATTTAGTTGTGTAACTTAAGCCTAATTGATAAAACTATACAGAGTACTTGGTTTGATTTCTGTGTTATGTAATGAACTATGTCATTTTAAATATGCTGGTAATGAGTTTGCAGCTTAAATCTTTTGCTATATGATATAAGAATCTGTTTTACTGATTTAAACATGGTCATCATTTTTCATTGCTTGAGGTCCGGTTGCCGAGCTTGTCTTTATTCATTTTCATGTTACAGTTGTGTTTTATATTTGCAGGCCTTGCTCGAATTTCGAACTGTTCACCTCAATCAATCAACAACCCGCATAATTTGGTCTTCTTTGATTTATATTTATTTTTTTCTTTAAAAAATTTTGATTTTCTTACGATTTTGCGAGTCATGGTTAACAGGGCACTTTATCAAAATCCTTAATTTTTTGCCCTAGGCCTAGGCTCTGTGCTATTAGAACTGTGGCGTTGCTTCGATCAAGTTAGTGTTCACTTGTAACTGTAGATATGCGTGTGACGGTAATTTAAATCTACGCTTAACTTTGTGTGTTGGGCGCCACAGTAAGTCATAAAGTGTGTTTTTTACCTTTGCTTGTAACCAACTTGTAGCCTAGCCTACACCAGGTTCAAGTCACAGATAGGCCTACAGTTATTTAAATGTAAAACAAGTGAAAACGAAAGTTACATTTGTTTAGGACATGAGCCACTGGAGTTGCTGCCTGTTTATGAGCAAATTCGTCAAATCAATGACGAGCAGCTCACCACGAATGCAGCAAAACTCTTCCCAGAAGAGCTGGATTTATACGATATCAAGTTGACAGAATCACAAATTGACTCGCTCCTGTTTATTCTCACTAAAGTTGAGAAACGCATCAAGGAGCTTCTTCTGATCAGCTGTTTCTCTAAACCAGAAGATGTCGGCCGATTATTTGAGGCAATTCAAGCAATGCCAGGAAAGGTTTGTTTTTATTTATTTTACTTTCTACTTTTTCGTTCGTCTTCAACTTTGTTTACGAACTCGATGTGTCGTAACGATGCGCCTTGGTTTTGCTTGTGACGTCATAATAGCTTTCCCGCTTTTAAGCAAACATGGTTTGCTGAGATTCTGTGCGTTGTTGTTGGTCGGAATATTTTGTTTTAATTTATTAATTTATTTCAACGGGGCGTAATTTCCCGCCAAGTTTTACTGTTTAAATCGCTGATAGATCTGGAATGCGCAGTAAACCTGGCCGCTTAAAATTCGTTCGTTTTATTGAGAAAAATGGTAAAATTTGTTGTGTTCAGTTTAGGCTAAAATCAGCATCATCTAAGAATTGGCCAGAAGCAAGTTTCAAATTTTTACAAAAGTAAAAATATTTTTGCGACTTTAATATCAATTTGTATTTCTGCAACGAATACTTAATCGTGGTTTAAGTTGGTCGCTTAAAATTTCTTCTATTTTTCTCAAAATCCAAGAATTTGTGTTGGTCCAGTAGGCTACTGTAGGCCTAAGCAGTGGCGTAGCAGCCACCTGGCGGTTCTGGCTCTGCGCCAGGGGCGGCAGGCTGCAAGGGGGCGGCAAAATGAGGCTGCACAGTGCACACAGCACAAGAATTTAAAAAATAATGGAGCGGTAAACAAGCTATTTTGTTACAATTTGGTCCCGCTGACCAAGAAAACTGTGGAAGGTGAACCAGTCCTGGGCATTTAAACGTTTAATTGTAAACTTTTAAGTTGTTATTGATTGTAAACGTTTAAATGACAGGTTGTGGTTAAATTTATACAAGTGTTAATTTAGACTCGAAAATGAAACGTGTCAAAGAGAGTGGAGCTTTTTTTAAAAAGAAGAGAAAGCAAGAGAAGCAGAATTAAAAAAGCACAAGGGAGCTATGCTAAAATCTGTAACCTCTTCTGGTTCAAACGTTTCTTTAACATTACCAGAGAACGATTCAAATGAAAACCCAGACAATAACGCTGAGCTCCAGATAGATATTGAAAATATCAGCTTATCAGCAGAGACGCAAGAAACAGGGTCTATCAAAAGTAATACCAATGAAATCAATTATGAATTGCCAGTTATAGATGGAGACGAAGGCGAAAATAACGACGAATCAGTTGCAATAGTCAACAATTTGCCCAATGATGTGGCCTCTTGGCCTGAAGTTATAGATCACCATTTATATGGATGAAGAGCGAAAAAAGTGGAAAGCAATTTTAGAAAGCGCTGTCGATGTCATATTATTTCTAAGTAAGCAAAACCTTCCTTTTCGAGGACATCGTGAAGCTTTTGAATCCAACAACCAAGGGAATTTTTTAGAGACCGTGAAGCTTCTGGAAAAATATAGTCCCGTAATCATCAAATACCTTTCTGATATTCGTATTTCTACGAAGATGACAACTACTTATCTTTCTCCCACTATTCAAAATGAGCTTATTTTGCTTCTCAGTATAAAAGTCAAAAACATCGTTTTTGAAGAGGTGCGCGAAGCTAAATATTTTGCGATTATGTGCGTCAGTATCAAATACTGATCAAATGACTCTTATAGTCAGATATGTAACAATCAATAACAGTATTGCCCAACTAAAGGAATCGTTTTTGAATTTCTTTCCGTTGAGCGGAAAAACGGCAGCTGAAATTTTTCAATCTATTCTAGATGAACTTGAACTAAACAACTTAATTGTGATGATGTGTAGGGGAAAAGGCTACGACAACGCATCTATTATGTCGGGAATTCATACTGGAGTTCAGCAAAAATCAAATACATAAATCCAAAAGCACTAACTTACTCGTACCGTGTGGAAATCACACACTGAATCTTGCAGGTGTACATGCCGTTGGATCGTCGCATTTAAGCGACAGATTTTCGCTGTTTTACAAAGTATGTTTTTTTTGCTGCCTCTACTCATAGATGGAATGTCTTTCTAAAGCATGCGCCAATCGCGCTGAAGCGAGTGATTGATACGCGATTGAGCGCACATCACGCTGCTATAAAGGCCCTTCACGCAGGTTTTGATGAGTTTATGGATGCTCTAGAGTCTAGACTCTAGAGGATCTGTGTAATCCAAACGAAAATCTTAATACACGAAGTGACGCTCATAGTATTCTAGAAGCGATTCAGAATTTTTCTTTCTTTTTCTTCTTATGTTTCTGGAAAGTAATCCTGCGAGAATCTCATCATGCTTAAACTTACTTGCAGCAAAAAGGATTGCTGTTAGCGCAATGCTCTAACAAGATAAAAGCGTTTGTCAACTTTTTAGTCGAAGAACGAGATAATCTGGTTAAAGGTTCTGTGGATGCAGCGATCAAAAAATGCACAGAGCTAGAGATTCCAGTTGAAGATCGGAGAGTTCGCAGAAAAAAGAGAATGCCTGGCGAACACGCAGAAGATGCTGGCCTTAGTGTTGTTGGAGAAGTAAGACGATGCATGTTTCAAGCATTGGACAGATTTAAACTTGAAGCTGAAACTAGGTTTACCGGCATACACCACTTGAAAGATATGTTTGGATTTTTGAATCCTTACGCACTGCTGCAAAGCGAAAGTCACAATGGATTCACCAACGCTTTTAGAAGCACTTATGACGACGAGGTGGACTTTTTGGAGCTAGCTGTGGAAATTGACAGATTTAAGAGGCTGGTGCGAAGCAGTGAAACCACGTTTGATCGTAATGCAACAGCGTTTGATGTTTTACAGTGGTTAGCTAAATCACACCTACTTGATTCAACAAGTACGTAGGCCTACCATACTTATGCTTGTGTCTGAAACTTTATCTTACCCTTGGTGTTTCAATTGCGAATTGTGAGAGGAGTTTCTCAAAGCTCAAAATGTTTACGTTTCCTATTTACGTTCTACCATGAATGATGATCGGCTATCAGCTCTATCGCTTCTTTCCATAGAAAGACATTATACGTTCAAAAACTTGATTTTGAAGATATTATCGCTGATTTTGCTTCGGCGAAAGCTCGAAAAGTTCAATTTTGAGGCGGCTATTGATTTTTTATTTGCCTAATACATTTGTTCTCCATTTTTTGTCTTTTATTTTAGGCCTTAACACTGAGACAGTGAGGCTTCTTTCTCAAGCAATATAGAACTTCTGAGACGCGACACATTATCTGTAATTATTTTTATTGAAAAGATTGCGTGAACTTGAAACTATACTTCAAAATTTGCTGCAGTCTACATAGGGCGGCATTTTCATCAAAAGCCAGGGGCGGCAGCATATGCTCCTACGCCACTGGGCCTAAGCTACCATCAGGCTAGTTAGTTATTAATTAGTTAACACTAACCAGTTAACTTGTATGCGTTAAATATTAGGATATTAGTCTTTGTTATAACACCATGTTGTAGTTTAATTTTACAAACATTTTAACTCTAGATCGGAGTGCTTAATATCAGTTGCAACATAATCCCGAAGATTCCTTCAAAATTGTTCTTCAACAAAATCGAGGTTAGGCTGTTTATGTGGAATTGCTTCCGTGATGATGACGCAATAGATGGGAAGCGCGATGCGAACCAATCAGAAATCGCTGAAATTCAACGAGTCCTTGACCAATTCGATGACCCGGTAATATTTATGTCTTGTCTTGTTATGTTTGTGTGAAGTTGAACATTGCAGAGGAATTTAATGTCAAACTTTTAATTTATAGAAGTTCTTGGTTGATCTTGGTCTGAACAATGGTGAATGGGTCAAACTCCGCTCGCGAAAGAAAAGTGACGTCTGCGTGTGACGTAGTCATCTTCAAGCAAGAAATTGGTTTACTTCGATAAATACCGTTCTTAAAATCGATTCATTTACACAAAAGTAAGAGCGACCGAACGCGATTATATTTTGTCAATCGCGACCTGGTCGGGAATCGAGCTCGGGATTTTTAGACAATGCAGTTCTCGTTTATCCTGATGCGCCACGCGAAGAACTTTGAAATGTTGCTTAAAAGTGATTTGTATTTGTATTAGCTTGCATAGTTACGTAACAATTGTATTTATTTGTCACATACGAGTTAATTGATTTTGTAAACACCGCATATGGTTGTGCTATTTTGTTGTGATCATTTCGAGATTTCTTATCATAGAAACTTCTTTATTGGTTTTTCTTGATAATTAATGTTGTTTTTTCTATCACTGGCGATCAGTTTGATCTGTGGCGGTTGGCGCCATTTCACCGTCACGTCATATTAGCTGTAATTTCCTTTAATTTCTTTGTTTTACCGAATTTTTTACATTCCTTAGTTAATTAAGGTTGATTACTTTGCTTTATATTATGTTCACCGTTTATCAATTTATTCAGTCGTTCATTTGTTAAGTTCTTTGCCGGTTGAATGCAATTCTATTCTCTCACGTGTTGGCCGACTAATACCAGCGAAAATGCTGCCGAGAAAGACACGCGACCTCATTATAAGTCAAGAAGAGCTTTTCGTGCTCTCAGACTTGAGTAGCTCTTGGTTCTGACAGCGGTCGAGAAAGCTCTGTGCGTCGTCGTCCAAGTCGGCTTTCACAATAGAAGAATATTCGCTGGAGAATGCCCAGAGAGCATCATTGTCAATGGGCAGAGACGGCCACAGATGAAATAGACTAAGAGTTTATTGCTCTCACTCAATATGGCGCTTTTGGTAAGGTTTGTAAATTGGCGACCTGAGTGATTTTGTGGATCAAACAAACATGTTTAACCGATAAACCGTCCTGGTTTATTCAACTACGGTCTCGATTGTAAACTGACTACTCTGTGAATCTTAGTTAAATTTTTTAAAACAAATTTTAGGGTGACAAAATGTGGACTATAACAATGACAACGCGAGTAATTAAGTATGTTTCCAGAAAAACGTTGAATAGAAAATTAGGTCGCTTAATTACCAACGAAGAAATGGTAAAAAATATAAAATTTAAGCCTAAAGTTCTCTGTTTAACCCGGCGTTACAGGACGAAGGTATCAAAGACTGCAATAAGTATTCCAGTTTCATTGTTCACGTCAATTTTAATTATGATTTTGTGATGTTTTCAGTTATTTCATGAGTCGTTTCTTATTTCCAACATTTCAGCTCACTAACCGAGTAGATAAAGGGCTGGGTTCCAGTCTCGCAATAATGTGGCCGGTGTTTGATATTACCGTTGTAATACCCTTGGCCAAGTCATTAAGGACGCTTGCTCATGTTCAATGGACCTGGTGAACAGTTCTAAATTCGTGCAATACGATATTTCATACTAAAATCATCTAAGATGTGTACAATTCTAACAATAAGATATCCTTTCTAGTCTATACTACTTAATCAACTTCAGACTGGTTTTCTGAGAGCCGTATTGCCTGACTCGCTGGTGTAACTTATGACGCATTTGATTACTACCCTTGTGTTTTAAGTCGCTCATGCTCGTTTGTCAGCTGGCCGGTGCTGTTGGCTGTGAAGCAACCATTGATATTGATACGATTTGTGTTGTAGAACCGTAATGTGTTTGCTCCCTCGGGCACTTGTGTTTTCTAATAACGTGTACACGCCTGTCTGGTAGTAATTAGCGTTTTTCTATTTGGAATTTTTCCCATTGCGCAAGCAAACAGTCTACGTGTGTGGGTTCGAGTTTAGTTTTCAGTTTTACATGTTGGCGATGATAAAATTTTACAGTCTTCCGTATCACTAAAAATACAACAGATATGAAATTGCTGCTTTTGTGTATCTAGGTTTTGTTGAGGTATTTACACACTGCAGAGTTTGGCATATCCTTAGGCGCACTCAATACTGGTTTTAATGAGACCCTCTGCCGCACTTAAGGTGCGTTATATTGCCCTTAATAACTTAGACAGAAGTTCTGTGCACTCAATTTTCAATTGAGTTAGAGATTAAATAAGTGAAACTGTGTACATTAATGTGTAAATTTGCAGTTCCATTGCGTCTGAGCATTTTTGCACAACGCATTTGTCATTTTTGGTTGTTTGGCGCACCCAAGATTTTTCAGAAAATGGCCATACTCTGCAGTCCGGCTGTACATCAGGTCAACTGAACAGCAGTAGGTGTCGTTAATGCCTTGCCCAAGTTCATTGCAACCGTATAACGTCTCTGGGTATTGAAGATGGAACACGAGCTTCAAATATTGCAAGGCCAGCACTGCAACCACTCAGCTACCCAGCCAACAAGATAAAATGCACCCGGATTTTAACTGAACTGCACCCCCCGGGCTTTCGCTAAACTGGCATGCTTTTGAGCCTGGCGATTGTTACATGATACATTGTTGTGTTATTACTAGGGCAACCAGTTTTTTGACCTAAACATTTTTAATTTTGACCTTAAAATTTACATATTTTGACCTTATTTTGACCTAAAAAGTTTAAATTTTGACCTTATTTTGAAAAACGCTATACTAATAGTCTCTACAGCTGTCTACACTGTCTACAGCAACTTTCTAATCTAAAACTGCATTTAAAATTGACCAAACGCTTTTCTAGTGTTGACTTTTTTTCGTTTCTGCGTATTAAGATTGACAACTTGCAGTTTCAAATGCAATGCCTTCACATCGTGACGTCACCAGACGCGCTGAAAGGCCTTCCCTCTTTTTGTGGTTTTGGTTCTAAGTATAATTTGGGCGAACTGGAATTGTTTGCGGTACAAGAAAAGAGAAAAACGAAAGAATAATATTACAAAATTACAAGTTTAACAGATTTTGACCTAAAAAGAAGACTTAAAGAAACAATTTGACCGTATTTTGACCTAACGTAACATTTTAACTTTATCTGACCTAATAACTTCTATACCACACGTCGTACAAAGCTGAAATTTGTTTTGTGTTTGTTTGATAGCATTCTGAGCAGGTTAAAAAAATTGACCATGTTGACTTTTGGTTGCCCTAGTTATTACAGCATTAGACTGCATTCGAGTGTGGCATCTTGTTTAATGTCCAACTTTATTAAGTTATTAATTGGACTCCAGAGCTATCCAACCTTAATAAATACTCGTCTCACTTAATAAATTTGTTTTCTTTTTGCAGTATAGGAAATGTTTCTAATTTTTTTTTGTAAATTACACAAGATTTACAACCTATCTGACCCCATTCATTGCCTCTGACACTTCATTTGAGATGTTTAATCATCACCGATTTAAAGAAACATCCTCGATAGCAAAGCTGAAAGAAATGTACAGATATAACGTCTCATAAATGGTGCATGCCGCAAGCTGGAGCATACGTAGCGACAAGTATCGACTCACCATTGGCATCTTCGAGGAATACAACAACAAAGTGTAAGTGCGTGAGTTTATTGTGCAGCAACCTGATGACAGTGTAGGTAAATGGGAATTGTGTGTTATTGTCTGCATATTAATAGATAGTTTGTGATTGTGTGTAAAATGGTGTCATCACAGTACATAATACCTTTTCTACATTGATAAATTAAATATAGTAGTTGTCGTTTTGTCGAACTTGTAGCTTTTGATCAGATATTCAGTATACTCGCTTAATTTGAATTCATTTAATCCAATAGTTTGTGCTTGTTGTGAAAGTAATTGAGCTCAAAGGCCTCATCAATCTGTGTGATTTCTACCTGCTTGAATATATAATTCGTCATTTCTATGCAATCCTACATAGCTTTCAAAGCTAGGTAAATTCTATGCACTTCGCTTAAACGGTGAAAGTACATTATGTGTTTTGTTTGTTTTACAATTTATGCTGATAAAAAGTTCTAGCCCAGGTATAAAAGAATATTGAAAGATGGTCAAAGATTTTGTGCCTATTAAGCTTGCTCTCCTGCACTCTACCACAATGTATGGTGGGTTGCCCTTTCTCGAGTTCTTGGTTGGTTTAAAATTTTGTCTTAACAACTTTCATCTGATCTACTTTAAATATTTTCACATTAAACAAGAAACTTATCTGATCAACACATAAGACTTGGTACAAGATAAGCACATTAATAAATGTCATCGTTTATACCAAGAATGTAATTGCACCATTCTAAGCATAATCAATTTTGTTGTTGGCTCATGGCCAAGTTAAATTTCATCAGATTTTTTAACTTGATGAGCAAAGGGCAGAGTTCAAGGCCAAGAGCATGTTTAACCATCCATATCCGTGCAGAAAAACGATGTGGATTCCTGATCCCAAATCGGATTATCGTGACCTCGGCACAAGTGGAGATCACTTGCGATTGTGGAGAGTGGTAAGGCATCAATCACCTTGAAGAGTTTGGTTTCTTCGAGTTCTTGAACGAGTTGTGTCCCATACAGTCATCTGCATCTGAACTTCCATCATCAGTTTATGTTCAGTGCAATAATTGGTCTTGTTAACATTCTTACATATATGGTTCATGACAAAGTGGTTGCCTTAAACAGAACTGGGTTTATAATTTTTGAATCTGAAGTAGTTTAATGATTCATTCATTACATTGATGAACAATTATTATCCGGTTTCGTCTGTATATGTCCGCTGTGCACTATTGTAGTGTAGTGTTGTTGTGCTGAAACAAGGTTGTTTCGAATCCAAATATGCAATTAGCTAAAGCCACTTGTAGTATTATTTGCTGAACCAAAGAGGTAGTGTTGTACTTTGCTGAAGGTTTACATGTTTCAAATCCACCTTCACCAAATGTTTTGTGCAGTTTATTTTTTAATGTCAAACAATTGAAATTATAACCATAGAAATATTAACAATTGATCGATTGTAGGTCATAATAAACGGTTGTTATTCCATTGTCCTCCAGGTTTATGACATCACGTCCAGTCGAGCTGTAAGAGGGAGGGACATGTTTGCGTCTGTCTGAGCGGATGAATGGATGGCATAAATGAAGATCATTGTTACGTTTGTGTGAAGGAGCAACACAAGCCCACCAGTCATTGTATCAGCGGCACGACATCATGGTTGTGGACGTTCAACAGAAGAGGGGCAATTCTGGTCTTTGTGGGGCGCTGTTCTCGATGCGTCGTAGCTTGGTTGGTGGTGAGGGTGAAGCTTTGTTGTTGACAAGCTTCATGATTATATTAACCATCATGATCATGTACTAGATATTCCTTTTAGGCTAAAACTATTTTCCATTAGCTTCTAAAGAGCTGTGTGACCTATGTGAGTGTGAGCTAAAACAATAGGCACCTGTGAGCTGACACCTTTGAGCTAAAACAATGGGCTGTGTGACCTATTTAAGAGTTCGTTGGTGGTGGAATAGTCAGTTTTGTGTTTTAACGTTTTATTTAATAAAATCAAAAATACGTTTTCGGTCATAGAGATGAGCCGGGATGCCGTTCAAATCATGGGCTTTTCGAGTTGGTGTTAATGCTGCGGTATTTTTCAGTTCTTCGAACGTTGGCAATTTATCAAGCTGTCGAATCCTTTTTGGCTTCCACCTCGTTGTGTGTCTCTGTTGGGGGTTTCCCGCCCATCTTGAAAGTTGCTTGCTATGGTTCGAGCTACAGCTTGGAGGGAACTGATTGTTTTGTTATAAGACCAATGACTTTTTAAGACTCTGATACAGAACTCATCAATTTCTTGGTTTTCGATTCTTGTTGAAATTCATCACAGTGGTTATTTCAATAATTGACATTTTTTTGCCCAACAGCGTGACAGTTTTTGCGCATTTCTTCTTGCCCGTGCTCACACATTTGTATTTTCTTCGCCCTTTCGGAACGTCAAGGTGCAGTTACGTTGTGTGCCGGTGTCATATTGGGTTGTGTACCGCGCCAGTCGATGTTGTACAGTAACATCCGTCTCTGTCACATGCCGGCGTTGCGGCTTCTGTCATTTCGAAAGTTGAACAATGAAGTTCGATGACTTTTACAGCAATACCTACGAATCTCATCTCAATGCGTGATGATTGCTAATGAGTAACTGTCTTAGGAATGACTTGCATATGGTCAGATAAATACGTACTAATTTTTCAACTCATTTCGAGCACTACATCTTGAGTTGAATGATAACCAAAGAAAGATGGATGTCTGTGTTGCAGAGATACGTTCCTTATACGGTCGTTTTAGGGCGCGACTTGCTCAAACGGTAAATGTTCAACTTTTGTAATGATCAATTTCAAATTCAATCATTTAATTTTTACTAATAACGCGGTGGGGACGAAAGGATCAAGCACAAGTATGCGCCAATGAAGGGGATAAAATGACAGCCGAGAAGGCTTCAAACATGTTCAAAAATAAAGGTAGCAAGTGCTTGTGACTACTAACACGGCCATTAAAACCCGTAAAAGTTTAACCTACAAAAAAAGAATTTAAAAAACCGAAGCACACGAACTGGTGATGCGTTCATGCAAAATGCTCAAAATCAGTAGATGGGGAAAACATCGTTTCGGTACATACGTACACCATTTTCGTACACCATACACTCGCTACCACCATATATACTAACCATGCACTCGCTTTTGATGGTAGTTTGGAACGTATTTAAGTTTTGTCTGAACCAATTATATTCTGCGGCTGTACACAGTCTAAAATCGGGGTGCGAGGGGTTGGATCATACAGCTACGTGGTAGAGTTAAGAGAAGAGGCGTGCTTTACTTAAGCCGACTCCGCATGGATTAGGTTCGGGGCAACACAACTACAAATTAGCAGCAACCACGACAACTTTTCAAAATTTATTCTAGCTCCACTAAACGAAGCACGTGCCATGGTAGGAACTAGGATCGGTTGGCTGCGTGAGATATGGTGTTTTATATGGGGTTCCCCTAAATCGTTGAAAATATTGTAACCACAATTGGCGGCATGAAAATTTGTAACGCGTCTGCTTCCCTAGCTGGGTATCGAACCCGCTACCCCCATGCCAGTAGGCAAAATTTATCCAATCGAGCTAAACGCAGGAAGCTATTTTGTCAAAAAATTCAAATATATATCTTAATCAATAACCGACCGAAATGAAAAATTGGTATAATCGTCAGTGCTTACCACGAATCCCGGTTCCGGCTGGACCCCTTGTACTGCCACCTACTCTGTGTTTGAGGCTATGGACTTTCATGCTGGTCATTTCATACGCACCTTCATGCTGCTGCCCATACCCAGGCCGGGTATCGAACCTGGGACCTGCAGCACCGAATGCAGTGTCGAAGCACACGAGCTACGAAGTGGCACATACATACCATGTGGTGCAACATATATAACCAACGATGATGCGTCAGTTGCTAAATTTTGAAACGAAAAACATTCAGTCACATAGCTGTGCGGGGAGCTGAACCCAAGACCTTTTCCTCCGTTTTCTGTGATATATATCGCGAGCTACAACGCGTCTTGAGAGTAACCATCTTTAATCAACTTAGTTACCATCATTTGGAGAAAAAAAATTGGAAAAAAATCAATTCAGTTGAAGTTTGCGAGGACTCGAAACATCATCCTTTGCACCGATGTCAATGACAAAGGGCGCGATCATTTCCGTGACTGCTGCGTGCAATGATCATCTAAGTATCATCCACCTGCTATGTATTGTCCTCTGTTCGTCAGGGTGTCAATTTAACCCACGATCGCTTCAACTCTGGACAACTCAACCAACGTGCTATGTAACCAAGAATGATTGAACACACAAGGATTATTTCACCCACAGATGTTGATTGGGTCATCCTGAGTTTTAGTTATCTTGAGTCGAATTGTCCAGAAACCGTTCGTCAGAATCATGACTTTGAGATAAAAAGTTTAAATGCCACCGACATGATTTGAACACACAACCTTCTGATCTGGAGTCAGACGCGCTACCGTTGCGCCACGTGGTCGTCGCGTAGTGTAATGTTGTACGAGAATAAAATCATGACAATGAATGGTATACATGCACACCTGCTATGTACACCTGCTATGTAGCAATGCTAAGAGGCAGAATTTATACGAGCAATCTTGCTAGATCCATTTCTTTGCTTTGCTCTGAGTTTCAAATATAGCTTATATGTTTCGGAAGAGACGATCCAAATAAAAATGCTCACTACTGTGTCACTCCATAAACCGTGCCTTCATCCTGGCAGGCACCGTAGTTTTAAGAACTGATCAGTGGCTTACGGCCGAACACCAGATATCTACCTCTCCAAATTGTGTTTTATTCACTCATGACTCGGCTGTATGGCATAGTATGGCTGGAAATCGAACCTGGAACTTGCGAAGAGCATGAATAGTATTGGGTTTATTACCGTAAATAACAACGCGTCAAATGCCTGGGTAGGGAACCGAACATGGGAGCTATAGTACGAAGTTGATGTGTGAAACGCCAGAGCTATTAAGCGGCATATTATGAAGGCATTAACTACAGTTTATTACAATCAGATGTAATTGTCTATAAAAAAGTCATCCTGGAAGGGAATCGAACCCGAAACCTACTGCTGCTAGGTTGTGATGCTTCTATCACTACATTGTGGTGCGGTTGGGAATTGCTTTGTCATGGTCTCGAGTGTTCTGACATGACTCATTCTTTTTAAGAAACCGCTTCCTAAGAAATACGTGACAAGGGCCTGTATTTTACAATAAATTTCTCGTTCTTTAAACATTCGAAATTATAAACTTTATTGGTTTTGGAGTAAAACACACAAGTTAAACCATAACGCTGTTTACAATAAATACAATTAATACCCAGTACACAGAAATCAACACTGTATATGTAAGACTGGATACAATGGAACACAATAGGTTTAATAATACTAAAAAATAGGTGTAAATTGGAAAGAAAACGACCGAAGCATTTAAATGTAATTTTAATAAACTGGGCCATTTCCAAAACTTTGTAGACAGGGTTTGCATTGTTTTAATATTTAACATTTTGCTTTCATATTTCCAGGATTTAAAATCAACAAGCATCGTTTATTTTTATGTTTTGAACATGAATTGCGTTCGTTTACGTTTTCTTTTATGTCAAAACCTCGTGTAGAAAGTCGTTTTCGTATTAAACATGCGTTACCGGCCGTGCACGAATAATGGTAATATCTTGCGGACAACAAGAAGTAGGTTAAGAACCCAAGATAAGATGTGGTTTTCATACAACAATTGCCGAATTTTTGGAAACAAAACACGTCGATAAATACACTTCTTGTTTTCATAAGCTTCGGACTTGTAGACCTTGTGCATAAATTTTGTTGACCGCACAATTATGTAAGGTCGACAACTGAACTTACACAGACGTTTAATATGTTTCGCTGCGAGATTGTGCGCTGAAAGAAGCTGACGACTACTAATTATTATCAAATCAGGCTGCCACTTATCTACTCGATACAATTGTATCACAAGGAAACCGTTACGAGTTAGACCATTTCAACATGTTGCTGCCTATAACAACTTTGAGCCTTCAACCGTAACCATAGCACTGTGAATTTGGAAGATATATGTAACCTTGCAAAGTGCATTGTGACGTGCAATGCGGTGACGTGATGTGAACTAACACACAAACCATGTAAAAAATTCAAACAAAAATAATAGCAAAAGTACTCTCGTTTACAAAACTTGTTGTTGTTCCGTCTTAGGTACAGGATGAAAAGACGTTTCCTTAACTGAATAAATCCAAAATATCTTGAATTATGAAAGTAGCATAAGATTAAAGCTGATGTAGAATTGCTATAACGCGTATGCGTATAAATATGAGATTTCACTTCATCTCGAGGCGTTTGAAAGGAGGTTTGAGACTTAAAAAATCCCATTTTTACCGCTGTCCAAATTGTGCTGATACCGCTGTCCAAACGCTTGTTAAAGCTGAATGCATCTGATGATGCCAAACAGTCAACTGCTCTTTGTTTTCATAAGTAAGCCGTTCCACTGCGTCAAGGTGACAGTAGTCGGAACATTTTTTTTAGGTACGGGAGATCCCCCACTTTATAGAAGCCAATAAGGTCGCGTTAAGGCCTGTTGTTTTTTCAATTATATTTGACTAAGACAAAGTCAAAACCGATGTGCGGCCCACCTGTAAGTTTGCTTCGTTCTGTAATACCCACCTGCCCAGCTGGAAACCTGAAAAACTAAAGGTTGAAAAACAAAACAAACAAATTTGCCCGCAAAACAGAAAATAAATGTCTTGGCGGACAATACCGGATAACCGAAATACCGGATAACCTAAGCGAGCACTGTTTCACCTAAAAACCCAAAATAAGGATCTCTGACATTTTTCGCTTTCCATAGATGGCGGCACTCGTACAGAATGTCGGAAAGCTTTACCCTAATCTATTCCACACTTTGATCCCACTAGGTTTGTGACGGTACAGGTTGGTTTAGGGGGGTAAATGCAAATATAATAATAGGACGGGGTCGTTTTGGACTTGTTTTCGGGTTCTGCACCTTCGATATAGTAACATGCAATAAATGCAAACAATAAACAAACAATAAAATATTCCTCTTCGCAAACCACATGAAAACAAACAAACGAACGAAACATTAAAAACAGAAACTCCAGAACTACATTTACTAAATTATTGTTTGTATTTAATGTAATGCCAGCAAAGTTTCTTTAGTTTAGACGACAAAAAACGCAAGAGGAAAGGAAAAAAGTATAAAAATTGCACAATAATACAAAACTTAACAGTACTGTAAAGCTGGAAGTGAAGGCATTGATGGAGGCTGGAGGATGGAGGATGGAGGTGAAGGCTTGGATTGCATTTTGACGGGAGTCTGCAAAAAAGAGTTGTCAAATGTCAACAGAAAGCATAACGCGAAATTTATACGATTTATGGAAGATGTGAGTATTCAACTTTTATTGCTAACCACAGTATACTAACCATTGTAGTAATGCTTGCGATAGGTGTTTTCAGTATTCAGTGCAATGTAGAGCTGACAGATTTAGAATCTGAAAATTATACAAAAGTACAGTAAATGAAAGCACCTGAAACACCCAACTGTGTGATGCAAACTTATGCTAACAAATGCAGATGATAATTTAAAACAGGTTGACTTCACAATTTAAGACTTTCGGATCTGAAGCAGGAGAAAGTCCTATGCTAAATATTTTAAGATTAAAAAATGGATCGCAATAAAACACATTTCAAATTGCAACTTACCAGAAGTGAAGCACGTGACTGGGAGAGATGAAAGTGAAAACTGGAAGCATGTCTGACCTCATCTAGATCTCGAAAATTTCACTGAAAAAATGAATTTAATTAAATAAACTAATATTTTCATGTCTCTGTTTTTATTCTGTTCAACCTAGCCATCTAAACTTAAAATCTAAACCCATCCTTTGACACTTGTTTTCTCATTCTGACATTGACATCTAAATAAACAGTCCGCTGCTCCCCATCCACGTATCGCCACACGTGGAAAATAAACTGGAAAAAATTTAGGTATTTAAACTACACTTGGACTGAAGAAACCGGGGGAAGATTTCTGTACCAACACTGTCTGCTGCTTACAGCTGTGCACATCTTGCAATATTCAGTTCCAGCGAGAAGTTTTAGATTGGCAGATATCAGATCAGCTTTACGGAGGCTTTTGAAAACCAGACTTGTCAGATGAATGCTGGTATCGGTATGTCATGCGCAAATTCTGCAAATAACAAGCAGATAAAACTGACTGCAACAGATTTAAAGGCCACCAATTTGCATTAAAATGAAACTCACTGCATGGCAAGCACTGAATAAGGCAAGGAGATGACATCCTTGAAAAACCAAGCTTAAAAACCAGCACTTAACGACTCCAACAACGCAACAAACGCCAAAGCGCAGAAAAGCAACAACGACATAGAATCGACGCGAAAGCGCGCGCAAAGAGCTCAGCAGCAATAAAACAGGAACAAACTTCAACCACAAAAAGCCAAACATTCAAAGACATGGAAAGGTGCAAAAGATGCCAACAACGACCACACAACAAATACTAAGCTAAGTCTAATACAATGAACAGACGAGTGAACGACATTTCAACATTTAATAAATCATCACTTGCATACCTGACAACACCTTCATCATAATTTAATGAATTAGTGAACTAGCTAGCCAAGTCAGTGTTAGATCATTCTGTTTTCGGCAGAGTGCAACGACCTGTTACTCGACAATCTATACCATAAGATTAAGCTACACACCTTCAGGAAATCTTAAAGTAAATACTGAAATTTCTTTGCTTATTATTCAATGAATTCTCCAATAAATCTCCACTTGACAGTATGAAGTATATTGCATCAATGCTCCTGGTAAACACATCACTAAACTGAAGTTAACTTTGCTTTGTAATTTGTAAGTCACCTTCATTATCCTTCAGTTACTGTTAACTGCCAAGCAACCACTTTGACTGCACAAGGCAAATGAATGAACGAAGGACGAACACTGGCAACGAAGGTTCGAGAATCGCGCGTAAATTCCAGAGCTACAACAAAATTTGCTCCAAGGTGAATTCCAAGCGAAAAGCGTGTAAGTGCCGGCGTCTTGCTCGAAAATGTAATTAACAATGCCACGGCCAGATATCAAAAGGCATTGTTCTTCAAGCAGGCCCTAATAGGCGTTTGAATTTGTTATTTGTTTACTGTACTATTTAATTATTATGTTTGCACCAGACCGTGCGGTGGCGCCCCACAACACGTTAAAGATCGGGATCTTGACGGCGCCAAAGGGCTAAAGAGATTTTTGCAAAACGTAAACAAAATAGATTTCTTCTAAGAAGTGTTAGAATTTTTATGAGATGCTTTAAGTTAACGTACCGTGTTTAGGCTACATTTCGGATTGATTAATTATTACAAATTATATGCGATGAAAAATAAAAATTGAAAAAAGTTTCTTGCAAATAAAAATTGAAAAAAATTAAAAACATGATATTAACAAACATAGGAATCAAACATAATATTAACAAACTATAACTTATATGACACGATTTACAAGGACAGTATTGCAGCAGCTTACTGACTACGTCAACCAGCTGACACATAAGACCTGCAAGTTAAGCTTTCACAGATTTAACGTATAACAGAAATACATTATTTAACTTTGGAAAGAGTGGGCAATTCTTACAAAGGTAAAAAAGTATAATTTATGCCTGATATGTTTCACATCGTTGCTAACCTGGTTATATTCACAACTGCAAAGTTAGACAGTTTTCGACGAGAAATCAAGCATGCAAAAACCCCCGTATGGAAAGCTTGCATTTTACTGAACATTATACGTTGCACTCAGAAAGATCTACGGCAAAAAAATAGTAGAAAGCATGGCAACTGCACCCTGGTGCTATTGTTAGGCACGACTATGTTCGGTGCACCCAAATGTTATTTTATTTCGGTAATTACACCTTATTCATCCCTTCATTGTTTTTATCTTTCGTCTTCAATGTGGGGAGGAAAAACTTGTGCTGACACAGGTGGTCGCAAACATACAGGAAGTTAATGACAATAATTTCTACAAATTGGACGGGCAAATGTGACAAGGGCTCGAGGGCAAAAACGTGCATTACGGACCAATAAAAAAAGGTAAAAAGTTATTAGCGTCAGCACGGCCGCCAAACCTAAGCTATTTTAGAGATTGCACATTTACCCCTGACAGAGGGCAACTTGTTTTGTGTCGACGGCAGAATGTACCATTTTGCGCCCAGTGCAACCCGATTTTATCCGCCCTGCACCTGGTCACGGCGATTTTGGTTGTCTTGCACAGGCGACATCTCGTGAAAAAGTGCCTAATTTTCGAGCCTGGAAAACAATTAGGCCTAGGCTGAATGTTTTAGGCCTACACCAAACAACTCTAATTAATTGTTTTCCACCGCAACTAGGCCTAGCCTACAACTTAGTTTGAATAATGGAACCGATTGCAGCGGTCGAAAAGCCGTTAGCTTGAACTTGCAATTTTTGTATGCCTGTTTGTTGTTACAAGATTTTGTGACGCCAAGTTAGAAAGATTGAGGCTGCTATTTACGCTAGTGGCGTAACCATATTTGCTTCTTTGCCAATCTGGCTTTACATACAAACTTTTCGTGCTGGCAAAGGCCAAAGTCACGAATTTTGGCCTGATGGCGGGCTCTGAAACCTATATTTTTGTTTATTTATTACTATTTGGCGTTCAATTAACAAGCTTTTATTTATTTACTTATTATTATAGGTCTAAATTGAATAGTTTATTTTTCGCCATTAACTGTGCAGAGTGAAAGTTAGGATGCTAGAGTGCTGGACATTGTAGTTATGGCACAATAAAACACATGCTCACGAACAATTAACAAGCAGAAAAAAATGGCAAGACCCAAGAATTTAAAACATGTAAAATAGCAATCATAGAATTGCGTTATAAAATAGTAGGTTAGCATTGCCACCAAACGTACAAAATAGTTTGCATGTTTATTAACAAATTTAAAACCAAAATATCACAAACAACTACACAATAGGAAAATGTGGAGGACATGTTCCCTAACATTAACAACACTGATATCAATAGAAAATATAATTAATAATTATATGAAGTGACATGGTTTGATTAAAGTGACAATGAGTATCATAAGTGAACAAGAAATGGAAAAAAAGATAAAAACGTTCGGCGCAAAAGTTTACAAATCTTGTGCGTGCTGCTGCCACGTTTTCCACTACTGCACTAGGTTATAAATGTTTTACAGCATAATAAATCAAACACTTAATCACAAACAATCAATGAATGAGGTAAAAGTAGCAAAGTTTTGAAGGCTTAATCGAGCAAGATGATAACTATGCTGTGTTAACAGCAACAAATTTTTAGACTTAGAAAACGACTTTAAATTCGATCAGTCTTATACCAAACACTTAAGAAAGCATAAGGGTAAAACAAAGATTTCTCAGACTTCGTTGGACATCTTAAGTAGGCTTTTAAAACCTGTTGGTTTTTTAAACCAATTTGAGTGCAGCATGGTTGGTGTTGTTTTCTAGTCCGGGTATTCCCTGAGCAGTTAGCGCGTTTTAAAGTTTCAGGTTGCGACTAAAATCTTGGTGGTGATAGCGTCAGGTAAGCCTAGTTCACGTGCAACATTTCAAGCATCTCCGTGGAGGGATTTTCGAGTAAATGCATTTTTAATAATTTTACTAAACAAAGAAATCGATTCCTTTTTGAAACCCATACGCCTTCTACAAGAGTCAGAATATTTCCTCGGTCTAGTTTTTATATTGTTGTTGGGCGGAGTTTCAGGCTATGTGCATAAGTGCATTCAGTTTTGTTATTAATTATTACACATAAAAGGATTTTGATTGTTTTTTTCAGTATTTTAAACACTGTCAATGGCTATAAATGACTATCTGATTACTTACACTTGACTTGAATACAATTTATTTCTGGATTTGCACTTAAATTGGGGTGATTTGATCTGACTGCATGATGCAAGAGTTGATCATCATAAGGTTAGCTACTATGATTTTAATTATTACAGGTTGCAGAAAATTGGCCGTAATCAATTATGAAATTATCACCTAGTCATGTCTTTACCTGCCAGCAAACTGTCTCGGAGCAAATTTTTTGATAGAAACTCATGTTAGTTGTGCTCAGAAGTTTATTTTTTAATTATTTGTGCAGAACAAGATTTTTGTCGGCCAAGAGCTGATCCTGAACAAGATATATCAAGTAATTGTCTCACCTGATCCATTTATTGACGGGCAACTTTTGCTTAGTTTTTATGGTTTTCAGTTGTTGACAATGTTTTTCTGCTGTAAACTTCTGGTTTGATATTGCTATAAATGCTTGCGATTGCAGTGTTTGACTTATTTCTATTGATCAGTGATTTATTTTCAAAGTCATAGACATTTTTACATGAATGTGGTGTGGCATGAGATTATGTCATTGTGAATCACGATTTGTGAATGGTAAATTGATTGTAAGTTTGTAAATTAAAGTTGGGAGTCATAAAGGACCTATACCTGCCTGCAACAGCAGGACTGCAGACTGCATTATATTGATGGTGAGAAAGTTAGAGAACTCGTAGAACTTCTTTGTGCATTAAATGTCGGTTACAACTGGATGTTTGACCACTTGGTTAAGTAATAAAATGTCATCTAACGGATTCTTTACAATTGTGAGTAAACATTTTTTCCTTTTTGTGTTTTTTCCCATCACCCAAAACAGTTTTTGTTAAACAGGACTTAGACGTACACATAAAGCCTGCTGCAAATGGCATCATTTTTAACAAACCTTTTGATTGACTGAATAAAACACTTGTCATGCCTGAAAGCTAAAGATGTTAATTATGCCCTTGGCCAAACAATATAATTTGCACCTTATTGCCAAGCCAGAGATCACTTACTGCGGTGTGTCATACAAGCATTTTATACCGGGCCGCAACTCGGGTGAGACTTGTGTTTTGGTTTTTGTATAACAACATTTTTGCATCACAACTGAACGATCAATCAATCATTTTATTTTTCGTCATAGGCGCGGTGGGGACGAAAAAGAGTGCTAGTTGCCATGCCCAAGAACAAGAAAATCAGGACAAACTTTAGAAAGCTTAAAACATGTGCAAGTATAATGATAGCATCACTTGATGATGACAACTAGCACGGCCACTAAACCAGAAAAACAGAAGTAGGTGGTGTGTTCATGCAAGAGACTGTTGACGTTGACTGTAGATTCAATGCTGTACATCAGTGGATGGGAAAAGAAAACCCACCGTAAAAGAAACCCCATCCCAGGCAGAAGCCCGGTTTCTCGTGGCCATGGTAACAATACTGAGCGTTGATGTCGAGCCCAGTAATGTGCAGCACAATTGCACACCGATGTTGGTCTCTGGATGGATGTCATCGCTGCATGATGGAATCTTTGTTAGGTACCTTAACAGTCATGTACAGAACATGATGTCATTGCAGTCCAATAGAAGGTGGTGCATTGAGAAATACTCTTTTATTTGGGACCGATACTTGAAAGATGTTGATGAGTCGTTTTTTAATCGAATAACCGGATCCAGAAATGGTGCAAAGACATCGATCTGGAAAATGTGGTAAAAGCCGCCAGTAGTAACAGCATTAAAATTATTTTAGAAAATTTAGTTGTAATTTCAGTTTTGTAAGGTTGTCATCATAGCAATGTGATCAAAACAGTCAATCTCCAAGTGCTTGTCAGGCAAAGCAATTATGCACATGCTGGATGCTTAGGCTATTGCTTTACTTAATGTATTATTATGATTTAGCAGTACATGGAGAAATGGTTTGTACAGACAAACTGTTTCCGTGAAATCGTTTAAAAACACAGCTAATATAATTACGTTATCACTACTAACTTGCATGCACTTGATTTGTTGTCGAAAGATGGCCAAAGTTGGTTCTTGAGTGTGCTCCAGCATCAGCAGAATGGAATGCTGTCTCCGATTCCACTGCAACCACAATCTGCTGACTTCAACCATCAGACAGAATTCAGATCTTTGCAGACTGGTCATTCTCACTTGCTGTCCACCTCTTGTGCGAAGTTTTGGAAACTTTTCTGAGAATTCAACTGAAGCCAATTTAGTAAGAGTAGATACATGGTTTAGGTTTAGGGGTGTACAATTTTGAAGAACGAATGCTCAAAAACCAAGTTTCATTTCGATAGAATTCACTTTTGTTGTCGATTCATAAATATCAGCTTTCATAAAATATTTCTTGGCATGCGCAGACTCCATTAGACTTTGTGGAACTTGACTTGACGTTGCAAAACGTGTAGCGCTGCAATTAGCGTCAAACCGCATCAAACTAATTTGAAAAGTGAGGTCAAAATTTAACCATTAATGACTTTGCAGTCTTATTGTAAAGGCGAAAAATGCACTGCATGGGCTTCAATTTGGTGAACTCGACATTATTGCAGAACAAGATTCGAAATTTTGGGTTCGGAATAAACTATTCTAGATTATTCTAGAATAGTAAAGCATTCTGTATTGTACACCCCTAAAATAATAGTTAGTATGCAACTATGCTTGCCAAGTAGCAACAAAGTAACTATGATTGATAGCTATAGTTAAAGCATATGCCGTTTGATTGACGCCTAATTTCGATTTATATATTTACGATTAATTTATAGAAGAGCGGTTCGAGCACCAGACTCGCAATGATGCGACACCCAGCGGCTTTACCGTTGTAATGACCTTCGGCAAGGCTTTAACGACACTTGCTTGTATTCACTGGCCCTCGTGAACAATTTCAAGTTGTGTAAAATCACATGAAAAGGAAAATGTTGCAACAAAACGATAACTCGACAACCGGCAACGAGGAATCATCGCCGATTGTAGGTCGTGCAAAGAATTTCCTTAATCTATGGATGTACAGTTGGAAACGATACCATACCATACTACACCATTGCAATAAGATATTTCTTCGCTTAAAAATAGTAAACTACACAGTCTACTGTAAAAGGCATTGTGACTCAGCAAACACTTCCAAGTCAGCCTTATGGAGAAACACGTTTTTTGATGATTTGCATTTCTATGTCCTCCTGCGTGTTTCTCTTGCGGTTGGTTCTTTCTCGCGTTGGGGCCCGATAAATCGGATTGGTCAGTTTTTCTTTCTTCTGTTTCTTCGCTGTTGCGCCACGTTTAACGTAAGACCGGGGCCTCACTTTATCAAGAAATAAAAATGATCAAAAATGTGTTCAAAGCGATCAATAAATCATAGTTTTGCCAATAACCTGATGGTGGCAAAGGAGGAATCCAATCGCGAAGATCGTGTATCGGATTGTTTATCACTGAGAAGTAAGCGATCAAGACCACTTTCAAAGATTCCAGAATTATGACAGTTTCAATGAAAGCGCTCACGAAAGAAACCAACCTGAAATATTATCGAGTTTTAACACATGTGACGAAATCTTAACTGTTTATTATTTGGTAACAATTACTCACCAATCCCTGCAGGTTTCCAGCCCATACGTCATTCCGTACATGACGCAAATCACCGTCGACGCGATCATGACTGCAAAGATATAAAACCAGGCCACGTAGATAGAAAAATGAACAATAGCAAGAGGATCCAGAGTGTTGGGATCAATTTCCGCGATTGTCAATTCTTGCTGTGCTTCCGTAGCAGTCAATGGCGGCCTGTATATGAAAATTTTACTTCACAAACAAACTTACTTCAACAACCATATTCATTACCTTGCTGATGGTCTCATTTCTGATGATGTCATCTTTGTTGCTGGCGATGACGTTTTAGCCACATCACGTTTAACCTGCAATGGTTTGTGCTTTTTTACTTTTGACATCATAGGTTTTACAGGTGATGCCGTTGTGGTCACTTTTCGTTCAACGCGCGACGGGATGTGTTTTTTCACTTTTGATGACGTCACAGGTTTTACTCGTGATGAGTTAGTGGTCACTTTTCGTTCGACGCGTGACGGCATGTGCTTTATTATTTTTGATGACGTCACATGTTTTGCTGGCGATGACTTATTGGCCCCATCTCGATCTACGCGCGACGGGATGTTTTTTTTCACTTTTGTCGACGTCACAGGTTTTACTGATGATGACGTCCCGGCCCCATTTCGTTCAACGCGCGACGGGATGTGTTTCTTCATTTTTGAGGACGTCATAAGTTTTACCGGGTATGACGTTGTGGCCACTTCTCGTTCCCCGCGTGACGTGGTGAACTTTTTGTTCATCGTCGAATCTCTCAAGTTTCGGCGATTGTTTTGTTGTTTTGTTTCGTTTTCAATTTTAACTTTTCCTGGGAAAGTTTGCCGTTGCCCATGGACGAGATTTGAGATGTCTTTTGAGGTCGATGGACGATCTTTATCGTCAGAAATATGTTGACCGTTCTTTTTTCTGTTTTGGTCAACTTTTATGCTTTTCTTTTCTGGACTTTTTCTCGTGTTTTTGACGTCATGGCTACGTGCAAGTGAGGTGGTTGGTTCTTGCTGCCCTCTGGTGGTTTGTGTGGATTGCGGATTATTGTCAGGATTTGAATTTTTGTTCATTTTCCGTCGTTTGGCGTGACGAAACATTAGGCTAATGAAGTAGGGTCCAGGAAAGCACATTAAAGCGCTTTCAATACCTTTTTGACAGAAGTAGAAAGTTAGTAAGAGTTTACCAACCTAATTATCACAACCACATAAACCACATTTTGGCTTTTGATCACTTTTGACTGAACTTACCGACAACAATGTGAGACCACTTGAAGTAGTAGTGACCAACTGTTAACACATTCCCGTCTAGTGCGTAACTGTGACCATGAAACATCATTGATGTTAACATCACCATAAATATAAAGAGAGAGCAAGTTGAAACTCTCTCCACTCGAGTCATGACCTCATGTTGCCATGGCCTCATGCCAAAAACGGAATACCAGACGTGTCTGAAAATGATAAATTATGAGATAATCAACTGGCACAGCGTGGTGGAATCTTTTACCAACAAACCTGTCTTTAAAATGGTTTTCGAGTTTCATTAGGAACAAGTTTGTGGAAATTTGTAGCTGGTCGATCGTTGCGACCGGGAATGTATATTCCACGTCGACCTCGCTAAACCATTTGCCGCACATAAAAAACCAACAAGCGCTGGTTTCCAAATCCCTTACCACCATCCGCTCAAGGTACCTGAAGTATAGCTCGCAATAAATCAATAATTCATACAACTCCTGATAACTTGTCACTAATTCATACCACTTAGGGCTGCTTCCTCCGTCATTGCGCCACATTTTTACCGCTCTGACGTCACCCAAACTTTGTGGTGTCGTAACGAGGAAGGACTGGACGCTTCCCGTGGTTAAAATGTTTCCGTTTTCGCGCTAAACAAATATTCAAAGATTATCTGACGTCAAAACAAACAACATTGGCACACGATGGCAGACGTCATCATTTACTTGTATGACGTGAGCGTTACTAGTTTTCCTTTTGCCCAGCAGTCTCATGCAGACAGCCGCGGTAGTGCCGCCGTGTAGACGACTACCCGTGTAAATTGTAACATAATACCGGTGCTGGTCGTCCGGTGAGTTGTCCTCAACTTCAATGAAGAGTCCCTTCAAAATTGTTATGATTAAATTTTATACAGTTGAAGAATCTTGATAATTTTTTACCTTTTTCTCTGCATCTTTGTCTTTATTTCTCGCCCATACAAGGAGAAGAGCGTAGATAGAGTACAGGACAAATAAAAAACTGATGATCACTGGATTATCTTGAAAATGCTCCCAAAGATTCCAGGAAAGCTAAACACGATTCGAAAATTTATTATAAGTGATAACTTCAGATGTGTCGTAAACTTTCTTACTTGGCTCTGATCGATCTTGTTTGGAAGAACAACAAGAGTGGAGGCGTAGAGAGTGGGAGCAATTTTTTTCTCTCTTTTCCTTCTCTTGTTGTCGTTTGTGTCTTGAGTTAAGTCACATTCGCAATCCACCAGCCCGGTTTCAATGTTTTGATGGACCTGATCATTATGAGATCACTTTCTTTAGTTTGTTGGGGAATAACAGACACTATGAGTAAACTTGATTTGACATTTGTTGAAAAACCCCTATTTAGAGCAACATTGACATCAAATATCTCACCTTGCAAGAGTTCTCGCTCCAGTCTTTGGCATCGACGTCCCAATGCAAGCACTCGAGCATAAAGGACGAATACGTCAAGTCAATCAAACTTCCTTTGCGGTAATAACCTTCTCCGAGGTCAACTTGGATGGTCAAGTTAAATTCGTTTTCCGCAACCGGAAGTGACTTCACAGGCACCAACCAGGAGTATGATGATTCTGGAAATAATTTTTTTCAAAAGGAACTTGATGAAAAGTAAAAAATGTAGTAAATTTACGAAAGCACTGACCTCTACAGACATAAAAATTGCCTCACTGCAATATTTCACTCAAACAAACCTTTCTCGTGAAACGTTTTGTTTAATTTGAAAGGGCTCTTGTTGGTGGTTTCCAAGCTTAATTTGCAATTTTGTATTTTCAGGTCCATGTTTTCAACATGAATTCTGATGATAGAATGACTTGTGCGTCGCCTTTGTGTTGCCAAATCCAACAAAGCTGAACCTGTCGCTTTGCTGTGACAATGTGTGACGTCACAATTGCTTTGGACCCTCGTTACGATATTTTCTTTGCTAGGCTGTGCTGGTAAGTCGAAGCCGACAGTTTGGTTTTCAGCTTCTACGTAACTGATAGGAATCTGGTTTTCCCATCCCGTTGCCAAGGTAACAGAGGTCACGAGATCGACTTTGTGTTTGTTCGTGCTAAAGTCGACGGACGAAGTGTTGTAGGTGAAGATCTAGAAATCATGATATCATTTTGTTATCGCGGTATATCGCGCAAAATAAAGCAAATTAGAATTCATACCTCTACATTGATCACTTCATCGCTTAGTGCCTGTATGTTTGGAAGCCGAACTAGGGAAGAGTTACCACCGAGAGGATCTGAGAGAAAAAAGTTTTTGAATGAACTCGTGGAAGTAGAAACACGTCGCAGCACTTGAGCTTAAAACGTGTACGAGTTGAACATGGACTTGGTCACTTACTGATGACATCATTGTTTAGTTTGAGGAATCTTCCTTTGATAAACTTTGTTTCAAACGTAACCGCTTCTTCCCCAGGTACCAATGACGTCATAAGCGCCCTTCCAAGCCTAGTCATTCTTGATGTTTCTTTAATCTTTTATAACAATTATTTATTGTTTAGATTACTGATTTGTGACGTCAGCAAAATTAATTCGCTTTGTTACCTTGAAACTAGTTTCTTTAGAAGCTTCAATCAAATTTGACGTCACAGTCAAGCTTGAAGCCGCAATTGACCTTATGATGTCATCATCCCCCTCGCGTTTCAATTTCAAAGCAAAGCCTTCTGTTCGATCCATTATTCTCACCACTTTTTGCTAAAAAATATAAAAAACAAACAAAAGCATCATCTATTGTTATGCTTTAAGTAATTTTTTATTTCTCTGATAAATTTTTCAATTGTAGAATTTACCAATTTCAAGGACATGACATCAAAATCTTTGGTCAGGTGACTTAAGACGTCAGCAACTTGTTTCACTGAGTCAAGGGTGACAAGCGGGTATTTCCCGACTTCTTCAAATATTTTACGTTTCTGTTAAATGAAAAAAGTGAAAGAGGATTCCGATAAGACCGCAGGTTGATTAATAACCTACATATTATTACGTTATAAACCGACCTCTGATTCGGTGAGAATTTTTGTTGGCGATATTGGCACTGGTAGCGTACATTTCGCGATCTTCTGCAAATCATTGCTCCAAAAAGCGTTGAAAAATCCCGCTTTTAACTTATTACCGCCCTGATGGTTTTCCGTTAAAAAAATAGAAAAATTCCTCTCATAGCAAGATAGTCGAGAGCCGCATATTTGCACCACAATCGTGACGAAACTTGGCAACTGCTCAGATGTCAGAATGACGTCATTAACACTTGAGTCGTAGCCATGTTGTAAAAGAAATTTTTGATCTAAAAATATTTTTTATTTTAGACTTTAACATAACCAAATCGCTCCTGCAAATACGACATAATTGCAATCAATGTAAAATGCGCTGCAACAGAGCAGTGACCGGGGCTCAAACGATGAGGAATCATCGCCGGGTTTAAGTTGAGCTAAAACCTTACTCAGTTTGAGGATAAAATTTGTGACACCATGCTCTGGAAATCAACTAAGAACATTTCTTTACATGCCACAGCATGCGACTCTACCTCTTTCTTTCACAAAGAAACTGTATTTGAGTGACGTTTGATCTTTTCCGAAACTAGTACACGTCATATTAAACTTTGTGACTTCGGCAATTCCAATGTCGGGTGTCGCCCGGCAACCAACGCCACTAGGTGATGATGGTGGGGTAAGGAACAGGGTTACCGAAGCTTTTTCCCCGTCGATAGTGTAAGCTGAGTATCAAGTTCAACATTTAATTTAATATTGGTTAAAGGTAGACATACTTATGATTTCGGACAAGTTATATTTACCTGTTCCTGTGACGTTTGATGACGTATCTATTACGTTGAGAAGTGATCTACCGAGTTTACAAAATCGCCGGTTCTGGCACAAATGCAATTGTCGTCCGGATTTCAGCGACAATACCCAACTATGACGTGAGCAATTGTCACATACTATTTGCAGAATGATTGGCAGGTGAGGAGAAAATAGCTTCCCGCAATTTAACCAACATCTAAAGTTAAAATAGAAAATGTTAAGTTTAAGCCAATTTAGAGTTAAATGAACCGGATAAACGTTTGAAATTGTTTTAAACTTGCCTCAAACTAACGACCGGGACCGGTTTTGATGTAAATATAATTTTTTGATCAGCAAACGCTGCGTCATAATGCTCGCCGGATACAATCAACCTAACGTAATAGTTTTCGCTTCGTATCAGTTTGCTCATGGAAATTTCCATTACGTCATCGCCAGTAACCCAGAGGGTGTGCCAATCAAAGCAGGAACCTTGAACGTGAAAAGTAAAAATTTATTTTTCGATCAGAAAAGTCGAAATTAAGGAATTATTTTTAAACCTTTTCTTTGTATTTTTCCTATTTTCGCATTCAACGGGAGATCTTTCTCCGTGACGGCACAAAACCAATCGCGATTGATATTTTTGTCATATTTGTTGAAATCAATGGAAGCCTCAAATCTCAAAACGGTTGTGTTCGTTCCTGTGTAAAAAGGTTGAACATTTCAAGATTATATTTCTTGTAACGGGAAACCGCAAACTTTAATCATAGAAATCTAATATTATCGACTCACCAGCCTCAACCACATTTCCTCCCTTGATAATAAAATTCAATTTTCTTGTAGGAATTTCTATCAACGCATAACCATTGACTTTTGTTATGACGCTGAATGTATGGTAACTAGTGAGGTTGACAGCGATATTTATGACGTATAAACCCGGCAACAATGCATCGGGTGTTACCACAAGTTCTGGTTGAACTGAGTTCGCCTGAAGCTGAACTTCATCGCCAGTTTTTGGGATGTCTATCTTTGACGTCACCCGATACACTCTCCACTTGTAATCGAGGAAAAACGCGTTCCTAACGCAGTTGAATATAAGGTCTGCATTTAAGACGAACTCTTCAACGAATTTTAAAGGTTCGTCGAGTCCACCGCCAACTTTCCCGTCGCGAATTCTCACGCTATGCAAGCATGAATACGTGAAAGACATTGGAACGGATCCTACGAAACGAAATGATTGTTTCGTATTTGCGATAACCACGGTGACTGGCTTACTCCCAGCCTCGAAGAAAAGACTTCTCTGTTTGACGAGCTTGTAAGGTTTGGCGTCGAACGGTAAATTCGGCAAATCTTTGTGCTCGTATTCCGACTTTGAAATCGCTAAATTGACGATCTGTGAGCTATCCTCGATCGTTAGATTCATTACGAAGTCCCCCAAGTCACCTCTGACGAATACGTAGACGTCTCTATAGTAATCGCTAAAGTCCAACCTTCGCGACGTAATGTACACGTCATAGATCTGAGGTAGAGCTTCAAAAGATCTTGATGACGTCAATGAAGAGTTGTTGTTTTTGGCCGTTGCCACAACTTTATAAATTCCCGGTTGAGATACGGTTGCCTCTATCGCCATCAAGAGGCAATCACTTGGGCAGAATTTTGAAGTTTTCCAAACTGGCAGGTTGGTTCGGGTCGATTTGATCTCGACTGAAAGATCGACCGGCGCACCTTGACTAACCGTGGCGCTTATGACGAAAAAATTAGGTCTAAGACCGACATATTGTTTCGTCATTATATTAAAGCTTTTGATTTCTTCGTCGAAAGTGATTGGTGTGGCATACGTCACAGAAGAAACGTTGTTTTGCAACAATAATGTGACGTTGTGTATCCCGGGTCCAACCAATTTTTGCGCCTTTGAGTTGAGTTCAAATTTTACTTTTTCGGTTCCATTCGATAAAAATTTTGTTTTGTTAAAAGTTTCCTGGGTCTGGTGTGGCGAAATGATGACGTCATCCACCATAAATGTGTATGAGACGGGGAAGTAGTATTTGTGATAAAATACAAACTCATCAGGATTTGGATATGTGTTGCTCCATTGCTTATGGAACATTTTTAATTTTTCAGCTGATAGAGCAGACTCCACGTAAAGATCGAGGAATTGGGTCTTGAAATCCTCTTTCGATCCAATAATGCCACACCTGGCACCAACAAGATAATTTCCAGGATATTCAAATGACCGTTCGGCTGTAAAAGTTGTTGTTGAAAGATTTGTTTCACCACTGGAACCGAACGATATCCTGCATTCAAGGTTCAAGCTGCTTGCCCCAGTTAATTTTGCCACAAATTTCACATTTTGTTTTGTTGGAACGTGCGTAGCGGCAGTCTCTAAACCGAATCCTGTAATAATTGTCAAGTAAAATATCAAATTCTAAGTAAAATAACCAGATACTTCGCATATTCTTCATTTCTACATGTTAGTTGTTAAGTTACCGATGTGAAAATAGACGAAGGAAATTTTTGCCACGATGCACTTTTTCGTAAATTTTTGCAAAAAAATCACGACATGTTCATTGAATATAAGGATTCCGGGTTTGTCAGGACCACAGTATGGATCATTAGATCCACCTCTGGATATTATCAGCTTTGCTTCTGAACAACTGTAAAAAGATTTTTTGAGATTTAGATTTGTAAATTTTTTAGTTTCTGTAAAAGTAGATTTTTAGATGACCACTATGTCCTAAAGAGATTATTTTTTGTATCGTTATTATTGTACTGTATTATTTTGTATCATTTTCTGAAGCGTGAAGAATATATATACATTATACAATACGTATAATACACATTGAATACATACAAAGAAGACCTTAAAGTAATAGGTTTTAAGTCACGTTTTCAAAAAGTTTTAGTAAAGTAAAGTAAAATGTTTTGTAAAGTGAACCTGAACATTATTTTATTTCAATATTTCTTTCGGTTTAGAGAACTCTTTCTTAGAAATAAGCTTTTCTATACGTCATAGTATTTGTGTGGAGTTTAAAATTTCTTTGATGAAACATGAAATATGGTTCAAATAAAATGTGATACATGTCACAAGCAAAACAACACAAAATATCACAAGCAAATTCTGTGTTATCAGCGCTGTAAATGTAGGCCTACTATAAAATTTAATAAAACAATTCTGGTTATACAGCACAAAATAAACAATTCACCTTACAACAACTTCATGAAATTGAACATATGCCTGTTCCATGTTGTTAAGTGGAATTTCCCACGACATAGAACCAGCTGCGTTGGTACATTGCCCTGCGGTTGAAAAATCAACTCTGCCAGTCGCGTTTCGCAAGATTATCTTGCATTCTGAAATAGCAAGATAGCGTTTGAATTTAACGGGTACAACCGTAAAATTATATAAAATACCATATATTGAGAGCCGTAGTGTTAGCAACAGCAAAATTCAAGTTGGAAACGATCAATAATGTTTTTCCAAAAAATAAACTGGCTTCAAAACACGTTTGTTTATTTTTGGTTATTGTTGACATTACAATGGTGGCATTGTCAAGCAGTGACAGATCAAGTCAGCAGCGTTTTAGAAAGAGTTAAGAAACTGAGCAAAAGTTCAGAAAAACAAAGTTTAACCAACATGAACTTTCATAATCTTCAAAAGTGCAAATTTAAACAACAGAGTTACAAAACTCACGTCGATTTTGCCGAAAACGTCAAACAATTTCATTCTTTCATCGATTATAATTATCACAAAGGTAAAACGTTTTTATAAGACCAAAGTGATTGTAAAGAATAGCGAGGGTTAAATATATTGTGTTCAACTGGTCTGGAATCTTAAAATGTTTTGTCTTCAGAATGCACGAGCATCTACGCAAGTGGTTCAACATCAAGTGGAATCTACCCGATATGGCTCACTCGAGGATTTCAGGTCACCTACGTTTACTGTGATATGGAGCTCGTTTCAACTAAGAAGGGCTGGACAACAATACAAAGAAGAATGAACGGAGAAATCAACTTTAACAGGGGTTGGGACGAATACGTCAGAGGATTTGGGAACCCCAGTAGTGAATATTGGCTGGGATTGGAAAACATTTATCTTTTGTGGATACAAACCACCACTGTTGATAAATTACATGGACAAACTTCGTTAAAACAACCCGAGCTTGGAGTTGACCTTGAAGATTGGGATGGTATCAAGCAGTTTGTTGAATATCCATCAGTTTCCTTTTTTACAAAAGCATACAAGTACAAATTACATGTGGCTAATTTCAACGGTTTCGACATTCTTAGCCACTGGTCGCCTATTTATCGTAGCCGGTTCAGCACACCAGATGCAGAAAATGACAACAGCAACAACCGCCATTGCGCCAGAGAGTACAAGTCAGGTTGGTGGTTTGATGATTGCGGAGAATCGAATCTAAACGGTCCTTATCCCAAGTACAGGCAACCAATGACTTGGAGCAACATTTATTGGGGAAATTGGCGAAAAGTGAATGAAAATGAAACCGCATTGCGTTTTGTGTCTATGAATCTGTATCACAGCAAACCGTAGTCAAATAAAATTGTCATACAAGTGCAATGTTAGTTAATGTCATTCTTTTCAGCGTTTGTTAGCTTTCAAAATATTCTCTTACCATTGTGTTCTGGTACGGTACATGCGGCGTTTCAAAATGCGGCATTTAAAAATTTTATATGCGTTTATATGCGGCGTTTCCAAATCGATAACCAGCAGCCGGTGAAATAGACGCTGCCTTTGAAAAATGCTTTAAATAAAGTGTATTCTGATGTTTGCTGTATACGTATAAAAATCTGGTAGTTTTCAATGTACAAATTTCATAACTAACCAATTAATGCGCAAGTGCGAGCAACATTACGCAGCCTGACGGTCTTTGCTGACCAATTGCGACAGATTTGAACCAAAACAACAGAATGGGAGTTTAGACGTAAACAATAACACAATTTGAGGGGCTACATCTTGCCAACATAGGCACAAAAAGATGCTTAGCTACATGTCTTTGTTGGAATATAACCGATAAACGCACAAAAAGTCATCGTTTTTGTACAATACTTTTTAGCATTTATACTTCCTTTATCGAAAGTTGAGAAAGATTGTGGTTTGCAAATACTATAGGCCCCATTAAAAGTGGTGGACCCAGACCAATTTGCCCGCCTCTAATCTTCCCCAAACCTACACTGGCCTGAGCATAGTTCATTGCCACCAACACAATTACTATTTTGCAAGGGCTTGGGAAGTTTTAGTTTAAAATTTTTGATTATGCAGCTATAGTATTGGTTGCTGTGTAGTGAAAGGTTGCGGTATATGAAGCAAGATTTATTGAAATTTGAAAGAGTCTTTTCCGTAATAGGTGCATTGATCTTCAGCACTTGTGGTGGTAAAAACATATCATATCCACCTCTTCAGTGGCAGACATCAGACGACTAAACGTTAAGGCCTAAGGGATGGGAGCTTTTTACCTGCCTTTTATAAGGCGACCCTCTATTACTTTCTAAATGATAGGTTACACTTTACAGGACTTGCCAACTTTGACATACTACCATTGATGCTAAAAATAATGGTTACGACAATTTTATTCTTTCATCCAACTTGTACACGGTGTTGGAAATTGCGCTATTTATGAAACACATATGAATATATGCTTCGTACTACAAAGGGTTACATTTAGGAACAAAACCGGTTACAACTGTGTATAATCACTTTTATAACAAGCAGTTGAACCCTAACAAACAATAGCTCGTTTAGAAATTAAACACTTTTAAGTGTCAGCCAAAACCATATAGTCGGATTAGGAGAATTTTTTTCGAAAAAGTGGCTCAAAGCTCATTTTCGAGAGACTAAAGCAATTAAAAAACGGCCAATCTGACTACTTTGTTTGGCATTTATTGTCTTATTATATCAATTATCATCAGACGACAATATGGGGAACTACCTTCGTTTGTGTGTAAACAAATACTCAAAATTTACAGTTAAAGGCTACTCCACTGCACTAAACGAAACTACCTAGCCCAAAGCTACGGTATATCATCCAATAATACCTGCGCACACCAGTACAAAAGTGATGAACAAAGCAACTTTGAAGATCATCATGATTCAGATATTCTCTTCTTGGTGAAGGATACTTTTTATAGCTTGCTTATGTAAAACAACTGTCAAATTGCGTGCACAGCAAAGCTTACCACTTTTGGTATGACCAATTATTACACATTTAAAACCAAACTAACGGGCTTTCACAGAAAATTGTTACGTCACAACGAACATTGTTAAAAAACCATCAAAACGTTGGTTTCAAGTATCACAGTACTAACAAGGTTTATGCTATATCTGTCTTAGTGGATCTGAATAACTCCATCAAAACTTTGTAGTATAAACGTCGTTTATACTACAAAGACTTACATTTTGGAACAAAACCGGTTCCAACTGTGCATAATAAAATTTTTAACAAGCAGTTGAACCATAACAAATAACAGCTCGCTTAGAAATGAAACACTTTTGAGTGTCAGCCAAAATGATATACATGTACTCAGTTTAGGGAAAACGTTTTTTGAAAAGGAGGTCTAAAGCTGATTTTCGAGGGACTAAATCACTAAAGCAATTAACAATTTGCCAATATGACAACTTTGTTTGGCATTTGTTGACTATTATATCAATTTGGGGAATATCAGACAAAAATTTGGGGAAGCACCCTTCGTTTATGTGCAAACAAATACTCACAATTTACAGTTAAAGGCTACTCCACTGCATAAAACGAAACTACCTAGCCCAAAGCTACGGTATATCATCCAACAATACCTGCGCACACCAGCACAAAAGTGATGACCAAAGCAACTTTGAATATCATCATGATTCAGATATTCTCTTCTTGGTGAAAGATACTTTTTATAGCTTGCTTATGTAAAACAACTGTCAAATTGCGTGCACAGCAAAGCTTACCACTTTTGGTATGACCAATTATTACACATTTAACACCCAACTAACGGGCTTTCACAAGTATATTGTTACGTCATAATCATAATTGTTAGAAAACCATCACAATGCTGGGTCTAGGTATTAATGTATCAGCAAAGGTTTTTGCAATGCTATATCTGTTTTGTTTCAGTAAGTTGAAGAACAGAAATATATCATCCATGAAATACGTTCAAAAAGACCGTTTATTAACTGAATACGCTGTTGGTCTTATTTCATCTGGTGATGGTAAAGTTTCTTCAACGAAAATAATTTCGGTTTCGCTGTACTGTCACCATCACTGTAGGCTACACAACTGCACTAGTCACTACTACCACTGCACTACTATATTGCCACTGGTAATATCGCTGTGCAAGATAAAGTCGTCGCCCGCCTGGGGAACATTTTTTTGACAGCATAAGTGTGTACCGCTGTGAAATGACTTTTGTTTGAATGATTTGTTCAGCAAACTAATATCAACTATCGAAATTTTTTCCTAAGTTTGGTTTTTGGTAAATGTGCTCTGCACCGAAAAGCCTGGTGTTGTAAAGGACGCTCTTTCTTTGGCGTAAATCGTTTACAAGAAATAGTTCAAGGTTATTACCGGAAGGCAAATGAGTTCCAGTATCCAGCCGATTAATCTTTAGAAACTCATCTAGTTCACCACTTCCAAGTTAGCTTTCTTTGGTTTTAAAAGTAACTTGCATAAAACTTTTGGTTTTGCTAGAAACTTTGCCGTAAGTTTAATTTTGAGATTTCTTAAGTTAACACACAGTTAACCCTTTTGCCGATTTCTTGCGTTATAGACTTAGACAAACAATAATATCGATTTTACTCTCATTTAATTTTAAAATTTAGGTAGTTTCCCTCATGTAATACCAAACGTTTTCAAATTTACATAAAAAAATCCATGTGTGCGTGGAATACGGGTTTCAACTGCGTCTTTGATAACTTTTATATCTCAGGCAGAAACCCGGTTTCTGGTGGCCATGGTAACAATGCTAAGCGTTGGTGTCGAGCCCAGTTATGTGCAGCACAATTGCACACTGATGTTGGTCTCTGGATAGATGTGATGAAATTGCTGCTCGCTGTATGACGGAGTCTTATTTGTTAGGTGATACATCGACAGTGATGTACAAAACAAAATGTCATTGCTGTCCAATAGATGATGCTTTGAGAACAAAAATATGACAGGTTTCAACGCACACAGATCAAATGGCTACGTCATCAGAAATTACAATAATAAGTAATAAGTTGTCGTTCATTAAGTTATAAAGTAAGGCTGCGCTGCTTGTGTATTTGGATATAATTTGCCGAAGAAACAAACTGTTTACATTTCCAATCCTGTTTATTGCTTGTTTTAAACATATTATTGCTGCTGCCTTACTTTTATCACAGTCTCTGTTTAAGGGTAATCTCGTTGTGAAAACGTTTTTGAAATCTCGCTTCACAATCATTAAAACAAATCAATCAAATCAGCGTAAAGTTTTAGATCCAAACAATTTTGTTTTATATTCAGTTAAGAATTCGATCATTGATGTAGACATAACCAAACCCATTCAATAATTCTTTAAATATTGTGATCATAAATTTCAGTGTTTCCAAGTCATGTTAGAATTTTCCAAAATTGTAAAATATTATTTCCATTGAAAGAAATGCACACCACTACATTGTGTTTGTCGTTTGCTGATGGTTTAAAGCAGAAAACTGAAATATGATTTAATTTCTTTATGTGTTTAAGCCTGTAACAGCAACTGTCATTGTCATACAACAACACACTTGAATGAAGAGTGAACCCCCACTTCAAAGCTGACTAGTTCTTGAAACTTCAAGCTGAAGTGTTTGCGATAAAACGTTGGCAAGTCTGTAGCTTTCTCTGAATATGGCGAACAGGAATTAGATTTAGATGTCACCGTCAACCAGCACTGCCAGTGGTTAGTCAAATTTCAGAAAAAAATTGTGATTTTTATGTTGTTGTTGGTAGTCTTGAATAAACAGTTAGCTACGAAGGCCTTGGGAAAAGACATAATTTAGCGGCTGACGACAACAAAACAAATGTGATGGCTTTTTTATTTACCTTGCGACGAGTAAAAGTTTTTTTGCGTTTCACAACAACGAACTAAATCAATCCGTTGCCAACCACGCAGCATAACGCTATGCTAGCAAGTTGTGTATTTGAATTTTCCTTTGAAAAGCCATTGTAGGCCAAACCCTGTAAAATGAGGATATTGTAAAATTACCTGTTCGTAAGATATGAGCAAACAGCAGCAAGCAAATGTACGAATAAATTTAGATAAGTGTAGAAACGAAAACGAAGAATAAGAATATTGTACAAGAAGCTGACAGCAAAAGAAATATATTTACTATAGGTGGAGTATTACAGCAAAAATATCCACAAATGTACAGAATAGGCAGTGACGGAGTAAAAGTTGGTCAGTCATCCATTTCTAATCATAAACGAATTCGTTTATTTTCTATCTGGTTGAATAAAGCGACGTAGAAAATACTAGCACGTTATTATAGTACCGTTGACATTTGACTTTAAGATTTGATTTTATAACAACTCAGCTTTTGGTCATATTTTGTTCATTGCTAATCCCGTCTTTTCATTAAGTCATATAAGCTTAAATATTGTCATAATAAAGGTTTAGGTTTTTGACAACATGACAAAACTGATTCTTGGTTACTGGGATATCAGAGGCCTGGCACAGCCAATACGGTACATGCTAGAGTACCTTGGTGTTGAATATGAGGATAAAAGATATGTTGAAAAGAATTCTTGGTTTGACGTAAAACTTAACATGAATCTGGATTTTCCAAACATACCTTACATCATCGACGGTGACGTCAGAATGACGCAGACCTGGGCGATTATGAAGTATCTCGCTCGGAAACATGCAATACTTCGCCCGAAGACAGAAGAGGAGATTCGAAGTTGTGACGTGTACGAAGAAGTGGCACGTGACCTTGCCATGCCCTTCTTCATGCTTTGTTACACTCACGATGGTTTTGACGAGGCAAAGAAGAAATACTTCGGCGAAACTCTTCCAAAGTTGCTGGACTTGCTTGAAAAATTTCTTGGCTGTTCTCATTGGATGATCGGAGATAAAATGACCTACGTCGATTTCTACTTTTGCGAAGTGCTTGACGTCATCCAATTAATGACGTCAGATTGCTTGGACAAGCACCAAGGCATCAAGAAGTACGTGGAGAGATTCTACGCCCTGGACAAGATTGCAGCTTACAGGCAGTCGAATCGATTCAAGAAATGGCCTTTTATGTCACCACAGGCGAAATGGGGAGGGAAATGCGAAGACTAAATCTTCCAGAGACGCTTGTGTTACATTCTGGAAAGCTCAAAACTATTCTTGTAATTGTTAGTGCTAGTAGTATGTATGCTGATATTATGATCATGCATAGGTTATATTTCAATGACGAATCAATAAGAGCAACAAAATCCTGCAAAATTGACTAACACAGAAATGGTTTTCAACCAACGAAAAGTGTTGACAGGTATAGGATAGGATTAAGTTAGTCCACGATGATAAAATCTAAAAAATAAAATATATGACCAGGGAACCATCTAATGTGGAACCAAGTCAATGGCTTGTCTTCAAGGATTGAATAAAAGTTCAAAACTTATTATATCCCATGGGTGGTGACGTGAAAATGACGAAACAATGGGCAATTGTGAAGTAACCTGTCTGATATTTCGGACACATTTTTGAATAAAGTAGTAGTGTAATAAGAAGCGGAGTGGCACAAAAGTTTGTTACTGATTCACTGATTGATCTCTTGCACAGCATGTTATTGACATGTTATTTCTATATTTACATACAAATTGAGCCTTGGAACTTGAAAGGTTCAAAAATAAAAACAGGAATATTTTGGGCAAAACAGTTCTCTGAATTCAACCGATACATCACAAAAAAACAATACATCCTTGCCGCTGCGTCTGTTTTAACTACGCTAACCTACTTATCGATTTTTGGGCACTAGGGAAATTTCAGTTGGTTGTGTGTGAAACAAGTAACTTAGTCAAAGAGCGGCAACACTATCAGTAATGCTGCATTGGTTGGTGAAGTGCAGTCAGGATATTTGAGGCTTACCAATCGTTTTGGCAACCTCAGCTTATAGTTTGTCCCCTGTATACGTGGGCGGTTTTTTCACGACATGTTTTAATTTTAGTTTAACAATTTTAGTTCAGCAATTTAAGCATTTTTACCAGAAAAGGCGTTACCATAGCGACATCATAATGCAAATCGTGGTTTAATTAATTTTGGTTTAACGCTAAGACATGGTAACTTTACGGCCAATCACCTGTATAACGCTAATTTCATTTCTTGGATATGACTATTGTCACATCAACACCAGGAAGCAGCTATGCCCGGAGGAAATCGCATCCAACGCCACCGCTGCCAACTTCCCTGAGCGTTTGTCAATGACTCCAGTGCTAACTCCTTCCGTAAGCTTTGTAACGACACGACCGTCATCAATCGCCATTACTTTCTCGCTTTTGTGCAAGCCAAGCATTCGACGCAAAGGATTGAGCTCAGAATAATATTTCCAGATGATATCTCTAACTTGGTTATGGTCGAGCGCAGTCAGATGTCTCCATTGGTAACGGGTGTTCAAATTCAAAGATTGCTTCACCAAGGCCATTTTTATAAACTGCACAAAACTGCACTATGCCATCGTCATTGCTAAATGTGTAAGTCAGAAACTTACATGATTCACTACTATAGTTTGTTTTATGTAAAATTTGATTCAAAATGGTAAATGTAAGATACAAGGTATAAACTGTTGATTAAGACTACAGTAAAAAAGTTTGTTTCTTGTAAGTTTGATGTCGATGTATCTGACTAAATGAAAAAAACATTTCGGTAAACCCCCCATGCGGTTCCTTCTCAGTTTTCTAGCAATCTCATCCAGTATTCCAGTATCCTACTGAAGGTGTGAAGGTGTGAGGATCCATGCCCTGTTGTTCCTGTTTAAACTCTTTGAAGCACATATACTAATAAAAGAAAATAATTGTGGTCGCTTTTAAACTTTTGAAGATACAAGAGCTCTTACTGTTCAACTTAAAACGACTTGGCTTAAAGTGATTCACTTAGCTTTAATAACGTTTATTTCTAAAATATGATTTGCGGCCTTGCGCTAATTACGGCATCGTGGATGTGACAGTTTAAAAATGTACGTATTTACAGAGGTGCGCAGTCGGTACCGGTAGTTTTCGTAAAAAACAATACTGCAGCAAATGCAATATTTGCCGCGGTAACGTTTAATCCAGGTCAAAACATATGAGACGTTACTCTTTCGCAATTTTACTTGATATTTCAAGATTAAAAACGATCAACAGATTCTACAATTGGTGTTAAGGATTAATTAACATGTTAACATTAACACATTTGATACATAGATTCGGTACTTTTTTGAAAAAGTACTGCGGTACAGTAATTCGGTATTATGTTACCGCGGTACTGCCCGCCTATGCGTATTTAAAAGAGATTATAGGCCCAGGCCAGCGGTTCTTAACCGGTAGGAAATAATTAACACTTTATCTTTTTTACACAAAAAAAGTTTTGGTGTGAATATATACAGATTATACGTTACTTATTGTTTGATACCCATTTTGCAGTGTAGCCACTGCCCAATCACCCCAAGGGGGGAATTCGGGTTTAGTAGTTGTCATAAATTGGAAAGCAGTTGAAAAAAGATTAAGAACCGCAGGCCTAGACTAACCTCGGGCAAGATTTGCAAGATTGCAACCTAACTATGGGCAAGTTTTTGACAAACATACTTTGCACAAAACACAATTTAAAGACATAATTGTAGCAGGGATTAAAACAAATAAAATGTGCAAAAAACGTTTAGTATCATCCAAGCATTACAAATCAGCCAGTCTACAGACAACATTGCATTCTACGTGAATCTTGACTGGAAAGTATGAAAGTTTTCATCGAGAAATCGTGTGTGCAAAATCGAAAATTTGGCGTTTATCGAAGCCTCAATTTTGTTTGTTTATCAATTATATGTCAGCGTTCAAACAACCATCTTTTTATTATACCACATTCTAAATCGGCGTGAAGTTAAAAATTTGGTGGTGCACATTGATAAACTTCATGTGTGCAGCTGCCACACTTTCCACTATGGACTTGAGTTACGCCGAAGATTTTCAAACCAGACTGCATTTTTTGGCCTTTTTTTGGCAAGATCTTGGGTACACCCTGCATAATATAAGTTTTACCGTTTATGATCAACCACCAACATGTTACAGATGTAAAGATATTTGCCAAATGTGTAGTATTTTGGTTGAAGTGCCTTTTACGAAAATCCTTGGAATATGAGAGAATGGACCAAGAAGAAGAACCAGGAGATTTTCAACTTACCCATAATCCTTCTCATGGGAATGTTGACCAATCGCAACCCATAGATGCAGCTCAAGAAGAACAACATCACCATGGTAATTAGCTACGGGGTAATGTGTTGTATTGTTGCAAGTTTGTTTGCGTTGTATAAATGTTCTGTACTCAACGACGCCAATTTTAGTTAATCACAAAGTGAATACGTTTGAGATACGTTTGAGCAGATACGTTTGTTTTCTTGTTGCTTTTAAATTTTAAAACTTTTAAATCGCTGCTGACCTGTTTTTGTGTTGGGTGCGAAAATTTCATTTTTTTCTCTATTTTTGATTGCCTCACAAAACACTTATCAAAACAAATGTTCATTGTGGTACATATACTGCTTAAATTTGGCAAGCTTTTTATTCAAGCTTCCCTCTCTTTCATTATATAAATGATATATGAGCTATTGCACGTAATAGCATGTTATATTCTGATATCATACATGAAATAATCTGCTTACCGTATATACTTGAGTAGAGGTCAACGCCTACTTTTTCACTGAAAATCAGAGATATTTTTGTTCTCTCATGTATAAGTCGATTTGATCGTTCACGTAAGTATTGGCATCGACATACTGTAAGAAATTTCAAAGATAGGTGAGAGTTCACCACTAAGTGAACTTTTTAGCCTAGCTTGCCAGTACTTGTGTAGCGACCGCATAATTGTAAACTTCAGCAGCACTTCTTTAGGACAAGCCTACAAAGAACTCGTGTGACGCAAGTCATATTTGTCTCGTGCAAGCGGCAGGCGTGTGAGTTGTTGTAAAGTTATTTATACAAAATGGCCAGTAGGCGCAATAAATTCTCGGTTCAAATTCATGTATGCGTCAGTCACCGTGCTGTCGGCTGGACTTGGAGGTTTTACTTTGGCTTGTTCCTTGTATAGGTCAACCCCTGCTTTTTGAGGTGAAAATGAGTTGCAAAAATCTCGACTTATACCCAAGTATATACGGTAGCTCGCTAAGTTTCCAACAACAGGCAGTTACATAAACAACCACCTCCAAACACTATTACAGAAAGCAGCTGATTAAATTATTATTTCTTTTAAAAGATTAATCAATTAATTAAATAACTAACTTTAAAATTAATTTTCTTAAAAACATGAAGTTGAAGAGAGATTGCAAGAGATGGATCTTCAAGATGAAGGAAGTCAACCTGTGGCAAGAACTGACGATGTGGAAAGTCAACAACTTGCTCTTGCTAGGGAAGAAGTTGCTCAGATTGTAAGAGAACTTGCATCATCTGGTGGTGAGTCAAGATGTAACGTCACAGTGTTCTTTTCCATCAATTAAACCAATAGATGTATTTTGATTCTTACGCACTCAATAAAAATGCAAAAATGAACAATGTAGACAGAAAAAAATGGATATTTCAGTTGGCACTGGAATATAACAAGACAAGTCACTCGTGGGTATTGCATAAGTGTGAACCCAGAGACCTTACCAGACCACTTAAACATGAAAATATATGTTATCGAACGTTCTGTTGCATGTATATATCTTAAGGTCTGAATTTGTCTTTATTCATTGCAGTAGCTGCAGGACCTATCAACATACATTTTGCCCCACAATTCGTACAGCAAACTCAGTTTCAAGACAATAGGCGCAACATGAACTTTGAGAATGTTGGCGGTGATGTTCATAATCCTGGTGGAGAAGTCTATGGAAATGTTGGCCAACCAGGAGGTGAGCTACATGTTATTTAAGAGTAATCTGGAATTGGTTTCTATAAAATGTTGTTTTTGTTGGAATGTTGACGGTGGTGTTCACAGTCCTGGTGGTGGTGGTGGAAAAATTCAGATAAAGATTTGCCGATCTGATGGTACTTGTTATTTTAGAGTAATATAATATAGCTGGGAGTTTTACAGAACTTGTTTAGCCATAAGGTATTTGTCACTAGCTGCTAGTTAATTGTTAGCTCTTAATTTTCAAGTTGTGTTGTTGAATGGAAACAAAAATACTTTTTATGGTCAAAATGTCAGTGTTTGTTTTACAATCAAAATTACACTGTACACTATCGTAATTATTATCTTTTTTAATTGTTTATATGCATTAACAACTGACTCTCTTTAGCGTTATATCTCTCTGGTGATTATGTTGAAACTGCTGACATGATTATGTTATTCTAATATATGTTTTTCTGTATTCACTCTCAGAACCAACAATACAGAGAACTCCTCAAAATATCGCAGAACAACCAGGTCCTAGTAATGCTGCTGAACAAGGTATGTGTTTTACTTAGTAGTAGCACAAGCGACATTCTTCTTCTCATCAACGACCGAGAATGTTGTTGCAACGTAGTTATATTGACTAAATCTTGCTAAAAAAATTATTGGAAGGTTGCAATTTATGATTAAATAAAACTTAAAAATTGATTGCCGTACCAACGTTTGAGTGTTATTATTGCCCCCACGATTAATACCGGTATTATTTATTGGTCTCATGATTACTGTAATACCGGTAGCCAATAACATATCACAGCAATATTTTTAAAACGCGGCACATGTACAAAGGTGCAGCCCAACCTGAGCCTCCCCGTCAAAGACATCTCCAAGATCGGGAAACTGGTGGCTGGCACGAAACTATCAGACAGACTGAAATAAAAGCTTTTGGTTTTACTATCAAAGGTATTTCAGCCATTACTTTAGCTGGTGGAGCTACAATTGCATTGATAGCCAGTTTGCGTGATCCAGTTGTTCGGCAAACGCTGGCTAGTGCATTTGTTCCATTTGCTGCTGCCAGCATTTTTGTGACCAAATATGGCCGGGGCAGTTTATTGGTAGAGGTAGTAACAAAAGGATCTGAAGCAGAAGCCAACTTACTGCAGGCATATTCGTCTGGAAAGATTAAGCAAGATTTGATAGAAAACCACTGGCAAAAGGCTGGAGATCACCTCACAGTTGAACTGACCTCGTACAAAGTTATCCGTGCAAGTGAAGAGGAATTTGAGGAGATCAGAAAAGAAGTTGAATCTCTTAAAGATTGTCACTTTCAGCAAAATGAAACTGAGGTATGACAAGTTGATTTATGTTGATTTTTATTCAATAACAAATTTATTATAAATAAGCAAAGTCATTCAAGTGTAGCATTTTTATCGGCAGAAGCTTTAACCATTCAGATTAATTCTACGTTGATCGTTGATATTATTTTGTTTTTATAAATCATATTTTGTGCTGTATTACATCCAAAGTTGGGCACAAGGGTGCTCCTTTTGTTAAGAGCAATCTCGATAGCGACACTCTTTTTTTAAATTAGAAGCAGTATATAATGAAATAAAACACGATATATGTGTTGGCACTCTAAAGGTTAACTTCATTTTAGATTCTTCTACACTTACGATTCTTTGATTTTTTTACACTGTACATGCTTTTAGTTGCAATTTTATAAAATATTTTATATCAGAAATTGTTGCTAAGCAACACATGAAAGAAATTTTTGTAGTAAGAATTTTATCATTAAGTAGCAAGTTGTTTTTACTTCAAGCAGTTTTTGTTGTTATAATGACATTTCAATCGTGAAATTTTTAAAATAAACCATTTTGTTCTAATGAATACAAGTTTTCCTGCTCCAGATAATCTTAAGTTCATCTTCAACCCTAAGAGATGATTCAAAAGTTATCATTCATTTATCTGCTTCAGAAACAAAGAAATTAGTTGTGGAAAAAGGTGAGAAAGTTTGTGGTGGTTTTGTGTTTCTTTTTACAAATAAGAAAAACTTTAAGAACACTGCTAATTTTGCTTTGATCTTAAATAGGTTTATATTTATAAAATTAGTTCATGTTGCAGCTCAAAATTAAGGCAATTATAAAATAACTGTTTTCTTGTTTTAGAACATGGCAAGTTAGTGATTACGTTAATCAACCGAGAAACCACTGAGTTAAAGACCAAAGAAACGGTAAGTAAATTTCATGTGGTAAGAATGTTTGGAAGTCTTAAATGTGGACGTAATAAACATACCAGTTAAGCAAAGAATGCAGTTGAAGCTTGTTACCTTGAAGTTAAAGATAAATCCTTGCAGCTTATTTTACTATTTGCTGGGACAAGCCGAATTATTTTGAGTAACCAAAAATTTCAAGTTAGGGTGCCAGATTATAACAATATTTGCTTAGAATTTCAATGATTTAATTTGACTGACCAAAGGGGTTTTTATTTGTTTGTACTGAAATCCTCAGCTCTGAAAAGTATAGTAATATTCGATTCACACTTTCAAAAATGGTTTAATTTAAACAGCAATTATTTCTACAATTACAACAAAGTCTTATTCTTAGTTTACAACAAAATCAACAGCAAAAGATAACCTAGTTATTATAATAAATAATGCAGTAAAAGCTTGTTATTTTAAAACTGACTTGACCAGTAAATTTAAACGAATTTTGAATGAATTAATATTGAATTTTGAGCTGGTTTTACTAGTTTGACACTTTACTGAGGAATTTTAAGCTCACGATTGAAAGTTTTAAGTTTAGGAAATTGATTTAACAGGCATACTCCATTATTAGTAGAAGATTCCAGGTAGCATGTTATACTGAGATGGTAAAAGTTATGATTAATATTTATGTTATATTTTTGTTTACAAGTTTCCTGGTTCATTTTAGGTATTATATTTTACAGAAATTATCATCCCCCAAAGAAGTCGACATCCCATTTTCATCAATTTCAAAAATGGGTTCATCTAAACAAAAAAAGTTCCAAAAATTACCACGAACACCCAGACTATTTGGTTCAGGTGCTATATTTTGGTTGAATTATGTTTACATCATGTCAAGAGATTATTTATATTAAACACAGTTGATGACTGAATACAGACTGGATGTTCAAACAGATATACAAAGTTTTGAAATAATGTCGTGATATATGACTATACCAGTGCTCTTCAACCTGGGTACACCACAACAGCCAAAGGGGTGTTTGAGTACGACGGGGTGAACCAGGTCCACCAATGATGTTTCATTGTGTTGTTTACAGCCGGAATATGAATAATGCTTCGTAGACACCGGATTACGAACAAATAAGTAGGTAATATCTTGAGACGCAAGAGTAAGTAAGCTTAAAACATGACACCCATCTAGAAGCCTACCATAGTGAATGAGTGAAAGTTTATTAGCAATTGGTTATTTGAGCAAACTTAGAAAAAGGAATAAAGTAGGCGGTCGAGAGTGTTAGTTTTCTTTGCTTAAAATGAATCTTTGCAGATGTGCTAGTTTGTGGTAGTTTTAGGCCCTAAACCTGACACTGGGTATCCTATGTGAGGTCGGCATATTTAGGCTCCTTGCCATCGTTCGTTTTTACAAGCGTACCTTCCAGTTTGGTTTCTACTTTTATTTTTGGTTCAGAAAAAGACTGAAAGAGAGCAGAAATAGAAAAGAGTGATCGTGTGCATATTCATGACGAGGCGAGGCAAAATAGCATATATAACAAGATCAATGGTATTACATCCTTTTTTAAAAACTTAGGTGTATGCATATTGGTATGGAATATGCATATTGTACAGCAGAATGCATGATGTAGGACATTGGTGGTATGAGCAGCATATTTTATTTTACTTATGTGGCATCTATGTTTTAGACATGTAAATTACTGTTACCAACGACACCAAATGCTGTTTGCAAACATGCACGAAATCCTCCATGTTGCATGGGGACAGGCAACCTCTCATGGTAGGTCTCACCATAAAATGATCTCAGCTTGCTATTGCAACGCTGACGTCGTCATACAGTTTTTTTTCATTCTGCTCTAAAACAGATCACTATTTCTTGTAATTCTATTTTTTTATCAGTTTTGATCATGCTTCTATACATCAACCTAGGACATGACAGGACATGGCAAAGCTTACTGCTCTAGTGTGCGAAATCTATTGTGCGAAATCAGAAAAGACAGAAAGAGGCAAGAAACAGAAAAGAGTAACCTTGTGCAGATTCATGGTGAGGTCACGGCAAAATGGCATATATAGCAAGATCAGTGACATTCCGTCTTTTCTAGCCTTTGTTGTGCATCTAATAGTTATTAGTTTCTGGCCTAAATTTTAAGGAAATTGAAATTTTTGTTTGTGTTGATATATGCAACACTTGAGGTATATGTTAGTATAAACTAGAGCAGTTTTACTTGAGTAAAGTTGACTCAAATACCATTTGTCTGGTACTCGAAAGTGCCCGGGTACTAATTTTCCAGTACTCAGGTGTACTTGATTGTTTTTAAAATACTTGAACTGGTTCGATACTTGTTTGTCAATCTTTATATTTGATTTGTTATTGCATATTATCATACATTGCATACATCTTTCTTAAATAAGTTTGTCAATCTATAAGCTTAAGCTACTCTCCGTTATGACCGGTCATCTATGCAACATTTTTTCGTGGCTACCTTTCGATCATTACATTCACCTACTGTGTTTAAGATTGAAGGAATTAAAAATCATCAATTCCGTCATCAGATCGTTAAAAATCATTTTTTATTACAATAAAGTACTCGGTTGCCTATGCCACTTGATCTGGTACTTGTACTCAAATATATTTAAACTAAGTAGCCTACTTGTACTTGAGTACCAAAATTAGTACGTGCATATAGCTCTGGTGTAAATATGTTTGTTTTGTGTTTTTCAGAAGATTTCCAGCATAGAGAAATCGTTGCCATATTGGAGAAGTATCAGTACAAATATTATGGAGGTAATATATTTTTTAGCATGTTTTAAATATTTGTATGAGAATTTTTTGGCTTATTAGTAGTAGCTTATTTCAATGTTTCGATATTGTTTTTGCAATACATAGTTACATAACAGACATATCATTTGCGAAGTGATAGATTGTGTTTAGTACAGCTGAGATAATTGTTGTTCTATGTGTGTGTGAATGAACCAATGTGTAACATTTTATAGTTGTGTTACTTAAACTTAATTGATAAAACTATACACAGTACTTGGTTTAATTTCTCTGTTATGTAATGAGCAATGTCATTTTAAATATGCTGGTAATGAGTTTGCAGCTTAAATCTTTTGCTATATGGTATAAGAATTTTTTTACTGATTTAGACATGGTCATGATTTTATATTTGCTTTCCGGTTGCTGAGCTTGTATTTATGCATTTTCATGTTACAGCCATGTTTTATATTTGCTGGTCTTGCTCGAATTTCGAACTGTTCACCTCAACCAATCAACAACACGCATAATTTGGTCTTCTTTAATTTTTTAACTTTTTTCTTTAAAAAATTTTGATTTTCTTACGATTTTGCGAGCGATGATTAACAGGGCACTTTATCAAGCTCCTTAATTTTTTGCCCTAGGCCTAGGCTCTGTGCTATTAGAACTGTAGCGTGTCTGCGATGAAGTTGATGTTCAGCTGTAACAACAGATAGGCCTGTGATGGTAATTTCAATCTATGGTTAACTTTGTGTGTTGGGCGCCACAGTAATGTATAAAATGTGTTTTTGACATTTGCTTGTAACCAACTTGTAGCCTAGCCTACACCAGGTTCAAGTCACAGATAGGCCTACAGTTATTTAAATGTAAAACAAGTGAAAACGAAAGTTATGTTTGTTTAGGATATGAGGCACCGGAATTGCTGCGTGTTTATGAGCAAATTCGTCATATCAATGACGAGCAGCTCACCACGAATGCAGCGGAACTCTTCCCAGAAGACCTGCGTTTATCCGATAAAAAGTTGACAGAATCACAAATTGACTCGCTCCTGTTTATTCTCACTAAAGTTGAGAAACGCATCAAGTGGCTTCTTCTGGACGAATGCTTTTCTAAACCAGAAGATGTCGGCCGATTATTTGAGGCAATTCAAGCAATGCCAGGAAAGGTTTGTTTATTTATTTTACTTTCTACTTTTTCGTTCGTCTTCAACTTTGTTTACGAGTTCGATGTGTCGTAACAATGCGCCTCTGTTTTTCCTGTGACGTCATAATAGTTTTCCCGCTTTTAAACAAACATGGTTTGTTGAGATTCTGTGCGTTGTTGTTGGTCGGAATATTTTGTTTTAATTTATTTCAACGGGGGCGTAATTTCCCCGCGCAAGTTTTACTTTTTAAATCTCTGATAGATCTGGAATGCGCAGTAAACCTGGCCGCTTAAAATTCGTTCGTTTTATTCAGAAAAATGTCAAAATTTGATCGGTTCAGTTTAGGCATCTGACCAAGATTTGGCCTGAAGCAAATTTCAAATTTTTACAAAAGTAAAAATATTTTTGCGACTTTAATATCAAGTTTTATTTCTGCAACGAATACTCAATTGTGGTTTAAGTTGGTCGCATAAAATTCCTTCTATTTTTCTCAAAATCGAAGAATTTGTGTTGGTCCAGTAGGCTACTGTAGGCCTAAGCTCCCATCATGCTAGTTAGTTATTAATTAGTTAACACTAACCAGTTAACTTGTATGAGTTAAATATTAGGATATTAGACTTTGTTATAACACCACGTTGTAGTTTAATTTTACAAACATTTCAACTCTAGATCGGAGTGCTTGGTATCACTGGCAACATAATCCCGAAGATTCCTTCAAAATCCTTCTTCAACAAAATCGAGGTTAGGCTGTTTATGTTCAATTGCTTTCCTGATGATGACGCAACAAATGGGAAGCGCTATGCGAACCAATCAGAAATCACTGAAATTCAACGAGTCCTTGACCAATTGGATGACTCGGTATTATTTATGTCTTGTTATGTTTGTGTGAAGTTGAACATTGCAGAGGAATTTAATCTCAAACTTTTAATTTATAGGAGTTGATGGTTTATCTTGGTCGGTGCGATGGTAAATTTGTCCTACTCCGCTCGCGAAAGTAAAGTGACGTCTCCGTGTGACGTAGTCATCTTCAAGCAAGAAATTCGTTTTCTTCGGTAAATACGGTTCTTAAAATCGATTCATTTACACAAAAGTAAGAGCGACGGAACGCGTATTTATAATATTTATATATAATATATTTTGTATATTTTGTATATTTGTATATATATAATATATATAATATAATATATTTTGTCAATCGCGACCTGGTCGGGAATCGAACTCGGGATTTTTAGACAATGCAGTTCTCGTTTATCCTGACGCGGCCACGCGAAGAACTGTCGAAATGTTGCTTAAAAGTGATTTATATCTGTATTAGCTTGCATAGTTACGTAACAATTGTATTTGTTTGTCACATACGAGTTAACTGATTTTGTAAACACCGCATATGGTTGTGCTATTTTGTAGTGATAATTTCGAGATTTCTTAACAATTAATTATATTATCATAGAAACTTTTTCCATGATTTTTATCGATAATTAATGTTGATTTTCTGTCTCTGGCGATCAGTTTGATCTGTGGCGGTTGGCGCCATGTCACCACCACCAAATGTTAGTTACTATTTCCTTTGATTTCTTTGTTTTACCAAATTTTTTACATTCTTTAGTTAATTAATGTTGATTGCTTTGCTTTATATTCTGCTCACCTGTAAATCCATTCAGTCGTTTAAGTTCGTTACCAATTAAATACAATTCTATTCCCACGCGTTGGCCGATTGATGTCTGCGAATGTGCTGCCGAGAAAGACACGCGGCCTCATGATGAGTCAAGAAGAGTTTTTCGTGCTCTCAGACTTGAGTAGCTCTTGGTTCTGACAGCGGCCGAGAAAGCTCTGTGAGCCGTCGTCCAAGTCGGCTAACAATGTTAATCAACAGAGACGACTATAGATGAACCAGACTAAGAGTTTATTGCTCTCAATATGGACTATCACAATAACAACTCAACTAATTAAATATGTTTCCGCAAAAACATTTAGTACCCATTCAATAGAAAATTACGCTTAATCGCTTAATTACCAACGAAAAGATAGACAAAAATATAAAATTTAAGCCTAAAGTTCTCTGTTTAATCCGGTGTTACAAGACAAAGGTATCAAAGACTGCAGTAGGTATTCCAGTTTAATTGTTTACGTCACTTTTCGTTACAATTTTGTGATGTTTTCAGTTATTTCATCAGTCGTTTCTTATTTCCAACATTTCGGCTCAGTAACCGAGTAGATAAAGCGCTGGGTTCCAGTCTCGCAATAATGCGGTCGGTGTTTAATATTAGCGTTGTAATGCCCTTGGCCAAGTCATTAAGGACGCTTGCTCATGTTCAATGGACCCGGTGAACAGTTCTAAATTCGTGCAGTATGATATTTCATTCTAAAACGAGATGTGTAGAATTCTAGTAATAAGACATCCTTTCTAGTCTATGCCACTTAATCAACTTAAGGCGCCTGGTTTTAGGGGAGCCGTATTGCCTGACTCGCTGGCGTAATTTATGACGCATTTGATGACTGTCGTTGTGATTTTAGTCGCTCATGCTCGTTTGTCAGCTGGCTCGTACTGTTGGCTGTGAAGCAATCATTGATAGTTGATACCATTTGTGTTGTAGAACCGTAATGCGTTTGCTCCCTCGGGCACTTGTGTTTTCTAATAACGTGTACACGCTTCTCTGTCAGTAAATAGCGTTTTCTGTTTGGCATTTCCCATTGCGCAAGCAAGCAGTCAACCTGTTTGAGGTGTGTGGGTTCGAGTTTAGTTTTCAGGTTTACATGTTGGCGATGATAAAATTTTACAGTTTTCTGTATCACTAAAAATACAACGAATATGAAATTGCTGCTTTTGTGTATCTAGGTTTTCTTGAGGTATTTACACACTGCAGAGTTTGGCATATCCATAGGCGCACTCAATACTGGTTTTCATGAACCTCTCTGCCGCATTTAACGTTCCTGAAATAAAAGAGCACAAACCGTCTATTTTAAGATTGAAAAACATTTATTCACATTTACTGCAAGGAGGTCGTAAGTATAGTGAACTAAATTTATTTTAGCCTACGTGTACAGGGTTTCATGATGTCAACTTTTCCGTTGGAGAAAACTGCCCTTTTTGTTTGATCAAAAAAATGTTATTATTGTTATTATTATTTGTATTAGCTTTGTAGTTGCGCTAATGTTGCTCTTGTTCACTACAATGGTGTCATACAGCCACACTTGGCTGGCACACCCACTATCTTAACGACAACATTGACCACCTACAAAGCTGTATGTCTGTTGCATGAGTAGCATTAAGTAAAAGATTTTAGAAGAGCGTTTTTAAAAGCTGTTGATTGTCAACGGTTAATTTAGTTGTGTCTTCAAGTTGCATTGACAGTTATGCGCAACTTGTGATCAAATTCCACTTACAATCCACCGCGCAAAGTGATTTGGGCAAACTCTACGTTGTTGCAAGCTGCAGACAAACAACTCATTTCGAAAGCACGGCGTGAGATGTCGAAGGTAGAAACGTGCATTTACTCCTTTGATTGGTTGCAAAGTTGCGGCGGTGGCAGCAATTTTGTTTGAGTAAGCTTATAACGAACTTGACGCCGACTACCTAACGTACCGTGTTTCACTAAACAACTTGCTTCTTTTTCTGCAGGCGTTGTTTCGTTGTCTTAGTTTTATCGGTGCAGCTAAGACTAAAGATTGCTGAGAGTACATTTTTCAACTTTAATCACCGAAAATATTTGTAAAAAATGTCTGGGCAGGCTCAAGGTGGGCTTACATGCGTTAAATGTATTGCAATAGTGGAAAATTGTGACACAAATCTTATTAACAATAACTACGCCAACTCATAAGAAATTACGACTTGTGTTTTGATAGCAGGTTCCTCTGAAAATATTGTCAAAGAAGAAAATGGGTGTTTTTCATTCGACCTTGAAGCGATCAAAAGTGTTCTGTTGCAGATTTGCCGGTTGCAATATATTCTATAGCAGGGACGTTTCGAAAAGGAAAATCGTTTGTCTTGAACAAGTATGGTTTGTGAACCCCATTCGTCCATTTTTTCCGCCCATTAAAATGGACCTGCTTTCAGCAATGGGGTTTCCCACAAACCATATTTCTGCCTAAGTAAACATCTCCCCATTCCAAATACATATATCTTACTCTAGGCCAGGGTAAGAAAGGCATACTTCCTGCCATTCGAATGGGAAAATATTGCCGCATTTTCACCCATTTCAATGGGCGGAAAGCAGACGAATCGGGTGCTGCCGGATACGTGCAGCGGACCGTTATATATAAGCGATGTAATCCATTTAAAAAAAAGAACCAATCACAAAAGTAGAGAACTGAAAGAGAAACGCGAAAACTAACTTAAGCAATCAGCGAGACAATTTACGCTGAAAGGAATCAAATATTATTTGCGAGTCGGCAAAGTTAATTTTTATACAATCGAGTGCATTTAAGGCAAACGTGATTACCTCGATTATAGTATCGGGCGACTGGACGCTATAAATAAAACTGCATTCTGTTTGCTGCTATGGTGTTTATTTCTTTTCTGTCAATCTAATCGATAACTAAGTGTGCATTGAATGGCATTTACTTATTGATGTAAATGGAGCAAATAAATTTCACGGTCAGAAGAGATAAACTCATCATCCGACAAAGACAGTTATCTAATGTGACGATTTTTGAACATTGCTTCAGTCGTAATAAGTCATAGTGATATCAGACTTAACAACAACCTAAGACGCCATAAAACTACCATTCCATAAAATACAATCAAAAAAACATGATTCGAGCATTTTTAACAGAGGCCCAAAATAAAGACTACAATTTTTGGTCTAAAAACCCTTTTAACTACTTCCATGTTAAGTTTTAACATAGATCTGTACTTGACCTAGGACATTGAAGCACGCAAACTGCTAGGGTAATTCCCAGGCTAGACAACAACAACAACCATGCTGCCTTTTGATTGGTCTAAACAGGTTTTTTAAAGCGTGACGTAAAATGTCCAAAAAATCATAGAAATCTTAGTTTTAAGTGGTTGACGCCTCCAAAAACAAAGGTAACGTTGCCTAATTTAAACCGCATTTTGTCAAGTTTTAAAATTAACTCTTAAAGAAACATTCTTATAAATATATTTACTTTGTTCTCATAACTTGAATGGCTGACTTAACTAGGCAAACCAGCAAGCACAATCTGAAAAAATAATCTTGCATAATCTACATCTCTTATTTTTCTCTTCCGCCAAGAACCACTTTAGATCAACATTTTTAACGTTAGTAAAAAGTTATTAAACATATTCCAGACCATAAACAAAAACTTTATTAAGCAAAGAAATACAGTCAGTAACAACAATGGTTATTTACTGAGCAAAATCTCAATTCTGGAACGTCCATGGTTGCAAAGTATGTCAGCTTTACCATCGGCGTTTGCGTCGAGAAGAATGACCTCATCACTGGCGCCGGTGCAGAAATAAGATTCGAAAACCGCGTCTGCGTCAAAGACTGCATTTTCGGACAACTTGACTGACAACAATCTGGCAAAGAAGAAAAAATACTGCAGTAATCTGACAATATTTTCGAAGTAAGTTAGTAGTAAACGTCCCATAAGCTCTACAGTGGAAAAAAACAAACACACAGCTCCAGTGAAAGACGCTAACGCTCCAGTGAACGACACGACGCTAACATTATAATCGTGAAATAAGTAGAAACATGATTTCATAGAAAAAACTGCGGTGGCTTAATAGCGCCAACTAGCGACAAAATATGAAATACATAATGGCCGCTACACGCCAACCAAAACTTGCGGCTCTTGGAAGTATTTCATCATGTATCGATATGTTACCAACCAAAGATTGCTGTTGTGGGAAGGAAAAAGTTTACTAACCTACAGGTTGCAGGTTCGAAACCCCCCGCTTGCAATAAGACGATGAAACCAGAGCTATATCGGATCTTGTCTGTGAGATCATCTCTACTGTCTCTGCAGAGTCAGAACAGAGTGAAGTTTTAACTAGGGCGATTGTCGTGTTTATAAGATGTCAACTGGTGCGCTTGGACTACGCGAAGTAACTCCAAATCCCTGTCACTCTTCTAGTTGCAATTTGTTCACTTATCACAGTGGTGCAGGCCAGATGTCACCAAAACTTGTTTTCCAACCGATCCTCTGGATCTCATTGATTCGCGACGGATAAACTAAACCTCAACAAAGAGTCTCAAAAAAATTTAAAAAAAATATATAATTTGAGTTTATTCGATATTCAAGCGTTCACAAGGAGGCAGCATAAACAATACCAGGCTGCTGTTTATCAAAGACAGTTTTCAACCCCCAGGGGCTATAACAGGACGCCATTGCTGGGTCTGTGCAACCTCTGTGATTGTTTAATATTCTTGAATAGCTTCGGCGAGGCGTATGGTCAAGACGTTGGATCTAGCATTTCTACTTGGCAAGACATAACACAGCGTCATGGCAGTTTAGTTACCTTGTGTTCGTCTCGTGTAGACCTTCAAAGAAAAGCTTTTTGTTGTAAAACAGGTGCTGTATTCATAGGTGGTTCAGTAAAGAAATTTAACAAAAGATGTCCCAAATAACTCTTGGATATTGGGATATAGGGGCTTTGGGTGAATCCATCCAAATGATTTTAGAATATTGTGGAGTTGATTACGAAGACAAAAGATACCAAATGTTTGGGGAACCCCCTAATGTAGACACAAGTCAATGGTTTGACGTCAAATTTAAGCTCGGATTGGAATTTCCAAACCTGCCATATCTCATCGATGGTGATATCAAAATGACGCAACAGTGGGCGATTATGAAGTATCTCGCCAGGAAATTTGGTAAACTTCTTCCGAAGAGTGAAGAGGAGACGAGGAGATGCGACATGGCACAAGAAGTGGAAAGGGATTTGTGGATTGCAGTCGTGCGCATGCTCTTTAGTCCTGATATCGTCGAAGCAAAAAAATGAAACGAAACTGTTCCCAAGCAACTGGACGCTTTTGAGAAGTTTCTCTCAGACAAAGATTGGATGGCCGGTGCCACTCTCACCTACGTTGATTTCGAAATCTGCGAACGTCTCGACGTGTTGACTGAGATGAAGTCGGATTGCCTTGATAAATATCCGAATGTGAAGAAGTACAAGGAAAGGTTCTTTGCACTCGACAAGATAGCAGCATATCGTAGCTCTGAGAGGTTCAAAGAATACCCGATATTTGCTCAAGTTGCCAAGTGGGGGTTACAAGAAGGAAAATTAACAAACTTCTGCAACGAAAAATATTAATATATACTAAAAACTATACCGAAAAGTATTAAATCTAACGTTTGTACTAATGTGGCAAACGGCACAAATATTTATCGACGAGTTGGACAACTTCAATATAAAAGAACGTATTATGGGAAATGATGGTGTGTAATGGTGGTTTAGGGATGGCCTAAGCCAAACTAAGTCTTACAGTTTTATTGTCTGACTCCTATGATTGTCTTTGACTCCGTTGCGTTTACTGTCTTATTTGCTTCTTAAATCAACACCAACTTCATAAAGTTCTAATTGTTATATTGTCCGAATAACTTGTCCGAATTAGAATATTTACACCATGATTCCAATTCCCAATATCTTAGCAATTACTTCAATTCACAGGAATAACTCCGAAAGAAAGAATTTCTCAGAGTAAGAGAAGAGAGCGATTTAAATCCAACATTTGTTTTTATACTAAAATATTGACCAATCAGCTATTGCCAATTAGCCAGCCCATAGTCACGTGTACATAATTCCAATTTAAGCCTTTTTCTCACAAAGAATTCACATCGATTTGCTATCGTGTACAGAGACCACTTGACACACTTAACTACGTCACAGGTCAATTGGAATTACTTTTATGACTACCATTTGCTAGAACAATGCATTTGCTACTTCAACACGCTACAAAGCTTTGCACATTATTATCTGCCTGGAGAGAAATCAAAACTTATGCAATGCCAATTTATATAACTAATTGCAATTTCTACATGATTCCCACAATATGATTAAATAAATAACCTACCATTACTGATAACCTATTTTTTAAGCCAGATTTTTCTAATGTCCGCTACAAACTTATCCTGAGTCATATTTGGCAGCGGAACAAATTTTGCCAGACATCGGTTTGGAAACGAAACGATCTGAAAACGGTTAACATAAACACGATTATTTCTTTCTATTAACTCATTAACAACAAAAAACTTACAGAAATAATCTCTTCATTAACCAAAAATTAAAAAATGGGAAAAAGTTCCAGCGAATTTTGTAGTTTTAATGCAAGTTTAATCCATTCAAGAATTTCCGAACAGTTGAATTACTCTAGCACAGTAGTGCAAGTAGGCCTATATTTATTCTTTTTGACGAGCTGCAGTTAGGGCTTATAATATGGCGTAAGCTACAACCGCATGATATGCAAGTTTGGGTTATGTTCTTTAAGAGTGGTATAGTTGACTATGCCAGGTAGCCTTATTTGGTTATTTTTTTGTTTCTGCTCCAACTATACGTTTTACTTTTCTTCATAAATTCTTTTATTGCAATCGAAAAACTGCTTTAACTTAAGAGGATATCTAAACTTAATTTACCTGTTGAATTAATTATCTAACTCTATTGTTGTGTGTTGTTAGAATATTCTAACATTTTATCGGCCGAAAGGTTTTAATATTAAAACAAAAAGAGATAATAACAAGAAAATTTTTTTATTGTAGGTACTGTACACTTTCTCAATATTACGAATTATTATTCAAAATAATTATAGAATTAATCAAGAACATGGGGCTGCAAGAACATACAGTAAGTAATACTACTGCTTATAAGATGTCTATTAAGTTGCAATCACTATGACTTCAATAACTCTGCTCGCTTGTAGTAGTACGAGCTTATACAAGTCGTAGCAGATGCAGCGAACGAAACAATGTTTAGACAATGTGAGATACATATAGCCAAAGCCATCACATTGAGACATGGATAAATAAACAGTGTCAAGGTTAAGAAGCAGACATTTCCAATAAAGACTTGAGACTCAATAAAGCTGCCCACCCAAGATATGTTTCATGTACACTTGTTGCATGCTTTACTTTATATAAGCCGTAATTTGGGGGCCAAAGATAGCCGCTTAATAGTGCTGGACTGTAATTGCAAAAAAGAAACATATTCAAAAGAGATTATAGGCTTAAGCCAGCGATTCTTAGCTGGTGGGAAATTTTTCAAGTTCAGGTGGGAAATAATTAACAGCTTTATATTTTTTTACACGAAAATCTTACTCTCGAAAGAAATGTTGTGGTAACTAAACACATTATACGTTATTTACTGTTTAACACCCGTTTTACAGTGTAGCGACAAGGCGGAGAATTTGGGTTTGGTAATTGACATAAATTGGAAAACAAATGAAAAAGGTTAAGAACCGCAGGCCCAGACTAACTTTGCCAGGCAATTTATCGACTGTTTTTGTGAGTGCAGCCTATGGGCAAGATTGTTTGTACAAACATGCTTTCCACAAAACATGAAATAAAGACATAATTGTAGCAGGGAAAAAACCAAATGAAAATGTACAAAAAACATTTAGTATCATCCAAGCATTACAAATGAGCCAGTCTACAGACCACATTTGCATTCCATGTTAGTCTTGACTGGAAAGTATGGAATTTTTCATCGAGAAATTGTTTGTGCAAGATGGAAATTTTGGCAATTACTGAAGCCTCAATTTTGTTTGTTTATCTATTATATGTCAGCGTTCAAACAACCATCTTTTCATTATACCACATTATAAATCGGCGTGAAGAGAAAAATTTGGTGGTGCACATTGATAAACCTCATGTGTGCAGCTGTCACATTTTCCATTATGGACTTGAGTTACGCCGAAGATTTTCAAACCAGACTGCATTTTTTGGCCTTTTTTTGGCAAGATCTTGGGTGCACCCGGCATAATATAAGTTTTAATGTTTATGATCAACCACCATGATGTTACAGGTGTAAAGATATTTGCCAAATGTGTAGTATCTTGGTTGAAATGCCTTCTATGAAAATCCTTGGAATATGAGAGAATGGACCAAGAAGAAGAACCAGGAGATTTTCAACTTACCCATAATCCTTCTCATGGGAACGTTGAAAATCGCAACCAATCGCAACCAATAGATGCAGCACAAGAAGAACAACATCGCCATGGTAATTAGCTACTGGGTAATGTGTTGTATTGTTACAAGTTTGTTTGCTTTGTATATATGTTCTGTCCTCAACGGCGTCAATTTTAGTAAATCACAACGTAAAAAATTTTTAATTTGCAGATATGTTTGTTTTGTTGTTGCTTTTAAGGTTTAATTTACCTTTAACTTGCTGCTAACCTGTTTTAATGTTGGGTGCGAAAAATTCATTTTTTTCCCTATTTTTGATTGCCTCACAAAACACTTATCAAAACAAATTTTAATTGAGGTACATATTCTGATGAAATTTTGCAAGCTTTTTTTTCAAGCTTCCCTCTCTTTCATTATACAAAGATATATGAGTTATTGCACGTAATAGCATGTTATATTTTGACGTTACACATGAAATAATCTGCTTACTGTATATATGCGAGTGTAGGTCGACGCCTACGTTTTTGCTGAAAATCAGAGACATTTTTGTTCTCTCATGTATAAGTCAATTTGGTCGTTCACCTAAGTATTGGCATCGACATACTGTAAGAAAATTTCAAGGATAGGTGAGAGTTTGCCAGTAAGTGAACTTTTTAGCCTAGCTTGCCAGTACTTGTGTAGCGACTGCATTACTATAAACTTCAGCAGCACTTCTTTAGGACAAGCCTACAAAGAACTCGTGTGACGCAAGTCACATTTGTCTCGTGCGTGCAAGAGGCAGGCGTGCGAGTTGTTGTAAAGTTATTTATACGAAAGGGCCAGTAAGCGCAATAAATTCACGGTTCAAATTCATGAATGCATCAGTCACCGTGCTGTCGGCTGGACTTGGAGGTTTTACTTTGGCTTGTTCCTTGTATAGGTCAACCTCCTGATTTTTGAGGTGAAAATCAGTTGCAAAAATCTCGACCTATACTCGAGTATATACGGTAGCTCGCTAAGATGCCGACAACAATCAGTTAGATAAACAACCACCTCCAAACACTGTTACAGAAAGCAGCTGATTAAATTATTATTTCTTTTAAAAAATTATTCAATTAATTAAATAACTAACTTTCAAAATTAATTTTCTTAAAAACATAAAGTTGAAGGAAGATTGCAAGAGATGGATCTTCAAGATGAAGGAAGTCAACCTGTGACAAGGACTGAGGATGTGGAAAGTCAACAACTTGCTATTGCTAGGCAAGAAGTTGCTCAGATTGTAAGAGAACTTGCATCATCTGGTGGTGAGTCAAGATTTAATGTCACGGTGTTCTTTTCCATCAACTAAACCGATAGATGTATTTTGATTCTTACGCACACAATAAAAATGCAAAAATAACAAATGTTGACAGAAAAAAATGGATATTTCAGTTGGCACTGGAATATAACAAGTAATGTGTACTCTTTTGTGTACAAATAATGCTGTGAATGCAAAAAATGGTTGGATTAAAGTAAATTTTAAGTTTTTTATGCTCCTTTAACATATGATTTTATGTAGTAAATAAAAATGACTACTTTGAGACTAAAGATGACCGAGAGACTCACACAGATGAATCAAGTTGTTAACCATGTGTAATAATTTGATTCACTTTGCCGTTATTTTTATAACTTAACCATTGTATGCTTTAAAAGTGAATAATATTAAACTAATGGATGTTGGCATCTATAATTCTACAAGGCTCTAATACAATTCTTAATACTATGCTCATCTATTAATCCTTTCTAGCATGTTTGACTAAAACAAAACTTATCAACATCAAATTTTATAAAATTTTCATTTACAACAAACCATGATAACTTTTGATAAGCAATTAATAGGCTACAGTTAGACACATGTTTTACAATGCAAATTTGCAACATATGAATGTGACTGGTTTATAAAAACACGCCGAACTGAAAAAATATTTTTAATTGCTAAAAAGAGTGGAAGCGTGAGCTGAAATAGACCGACGATAGTTTTTTATAGAAAAGCAAAAGCACGAGCAACGTTCTTCTTCTCATCAACGACAATGCTAAAACAACAACTAATGTTAAACAACGTTAAAAACGTTAACAACAAGCAATGCTTTTCTTTACATCGACGAACAAGAGCGTTGTAGCAACGTAGTTATATTGACTAACCGTTAGTAAAACATTATCGGAAGGTTGCGATTTATGATTAAATAAGACTTGAAGAATGATTGCCGTACCAACATCTGGGTGTTACTATTGCCCTCATGGTTAATAGCTAAAAACAAACAACAACAATTGTATCTGAGTAACATATTATATTGAACAAGTTATTCCTTGTAAATGGCACACGGCCTGACTGAACTTCAATGAATGACAGACGCTAAATAGCATGTCAGAATAAGAATAAAGCAAGCATCAAAAAGCCTTAGTATCACCAAACTTACTTAAATTTATTCTCGAGGAGTTATTACGTAATTGCATTCGCCTTTTTCTCTGAATTGTTTCTAGAATATTTCATGGTAGTTGCATGACTTAATCTAAGCTAATAATTGTCTAATATAATTTATCAGCACATCGCACTGAAATCTGAAATAATGAGCAACAATGCACAACAAATCACAGTTAACCACTTGGTGTTGACAAAGCGTATTTAAGATTCCATTGTACACAAGTTGAATCTTTGCTTTTTGGTGTTGTATATATCTGGTGATTATGTTGTGATTTTATGCTAATATTTGTGTTTGTCTATTCATTCTCAGAGCGAACAATACAGGGAACTCCACAAAATATCGCAGAACCACCAGGTCCTAGTCAGGCTCCTGTGCAAGGTGTGTGTGGTCACTTAACCATTGTGTGCTTTGAAAGTGAATAATATTAAACTAATGGATGTCAACATCTGTATAATTCTTGAAAGTTCTTAATATTATGCTCAGCTATTAATCATTTGTGACAGTTGTGATTGTGACTTTTTCATAGAAGAACAAAAGCACAAGCGACATTCTTCTTCTCATCAACTACTGAGAATGTTGTTGCAACATAGTTATATTGACTAAATGTTGCTAAAACATTATCGGAAGGTTGCGATTTATGATTAAATAAGACTTAAAAATTGATTGCCGTACCAACGTTTGAGTGTTGTTATTGCCCTCATGATTAATACCGGTATTATTTATTGGTCTCATGATTACTGTAATACCGGTAGCCAATAATGTATCACGACAATAGTGTCTGAGTAACATGTTATCTTCATCATATTATGCCTTGTAAATGGCACATGACATGACTGAACTACAATGAATGACAATCACTAAATAGCATGTCAGAATAGGAATAAAGCAAGCATCAAAAAGCCTTAGTATCACCAAACTTACTTAAATTTATTTTCGAAGAGTTATTACGTAATTACATTCGCCTTTTTCTCTAAATTGTTTCCAGAATATTTCGTGGTAGTTCCATGACTTAATCTAAGCTCATGATTGGCTAATATTCATGTTGCAATCAGCACGACGCTTTGAAATCTAATCTAGCAATATCTAAATCGTATCTTAATCTAACAATAATGAGCAGCAATGCACAGCAAATTACAGTTAACCACTTGGTGTTTGTAAAATGAGATTAAGATTGTGTGGTACACACGGTGAATCAGTGATCACCACAGCGCGAGCGACGCTCTTTTTGAAACAACTGTTGCCCAGCTCTACATTTTCCCTTTAGTGTTGTATAAATCTGGTGATCATGTTGTGCTTTTATGCTAATATTTGTGTTTCTCTATTCATTCTCAGAGCCAACAATACAGGGAACTCCTCAAAATATCGCAGAACTACCAGGACCTAGTCAGGCTCCTGTGCAAGGTGTATGTGTGGTCAAACATAATTAATACTTGAATTGAATAACTATTTAATTATGATGTATGAAGTACTAAAATGTTTATTTTACAAGTTTGTTTCAATTAGTTTATGATGGTGGTCAACGACATTTTTTAGACAAGTTTGTTAATTTTTGAGGTCAAAAAGTTTGATAATTGCTGTTCTAGAACCATTCCTCTAAAAACTGTTTAAATTTTTGGTATTGTAGCTCAACAGTTTAAGCTAGAATGCAAAATATGGCAACAAATCTTTATATGCAGCTTTTTTTTTACATAAATTTATATAAACACATTTATTTTCTTTTATTTTTAATACTCGGCACATATACAAAGGTGCAGCCCAACCTGAGCCTTCCCGCCAAAGACATTTCCAAGATCGGGAAACTGGTGGCTGGCATGAAACTATCAGACAGACTGAAATAAAAGCTTTTGGTTTTACTATCAAAGGCATTCCAGCCATTACTTTAGCCGGTGGAGCTACTACAATTGCATTGATAGCCAGTTTGCGTGATCCAGTTACTCGGCAAACGCTGGTCAGTGCATTTGCTGCCGGGGCTGCTGGCTAATGCCATGATATATGACTACACCAGTGTACTTCAACCTGGGTACACTGCAACAGCCAAAGGGGTGCTTGAGTACGAAGGGGTGAACCAGGTCCACCAATGATGTTTCATTGTGTTGTTTACAGCCGGAATATGAATAATGCTTCGTAGACACCGGATTATGAACAAATAAGTAAGCAATATCTTGAGACGCAAGAGTTAGTAAGCTTAAAACATGACACCCATCTAGAAGCCTACCATAGTGAATGAGTGAAAGTTTAGTAGCAATTGGTTATTTGAACAAACACAGAAAAAGGAATAAAGTAGGCGGTCGAGAGTGTAATATTTTTTTGCTTAAAATGTATTTTTTATCCGTGCAGATATACTAGTTTGTGGTAGTTGGGAGTTTTAGACCCTAAACCTGACACTGGGTATCCTATGTGAGGTCGGCATATTTAGGCTCCTTGCCATCGTTCGTTTTTACAAGCGTACCTTCCAGTTTGGTTTCTACTTTCATTTTTGGTTTCAGAAAAAGACTGAAAGAGAACAGAAAAAGAAAAGAGTGATCATATGCATATTCATGACGAGGAAAAATAGCATATATAACAAGATCGATGGTATTTGGTCCTTTTTTAAAAACTTAGGTGTATGCATATTGTACAGCAGAATGATGTAGGACATTGGTGGTATGAGCAGCACATTTTATTTTACTTATGTGGCAGCTATGTTTTAGACATGTAAATTGCTGTTACCAACGACACCAAATGCTGTTAGCAAACATGCACGAAATCCTCCATGTTGCATGGGGACAGACAACCTCTCATGGTAGGTCTCACCATAAACTGATCTCAGCTTGCTATTGCAACGCTGACGTCGTCATACAGTTTTTTTTCTTTCTGCTCTAAAACAAAACACTATTTCTTGTAATTCTATTTTTTTATCAGTTTTGTTCATGCTTCTATACATCAACCTAGGACATGACAAAGCTTACTGCTCAAGGCAAAATAATGTCTATTGTGCGAAATCAGAAAAGACAGAAAGAGGCAAGAAACAGAAAAGAGTAACTGTCTGCAGATTCGTGGTGAGGTCACGGCAAAATGGCAAATATAGCAAGATCAGTGACATTCCGTCTTTTTTAATCCTTTGTTGTGCATCTAATAGTTATTAACTTATTAGTTTCTGGCCTAAATTTTAAGGAAATTGACATTTTTGTTTGTTTTGATATATGCAACACTTGCGGTATATGTTAGTATAAATTAGAGCAGTTTTACTTGAGTAAAGTTGACTCAAATATCATTTGTGTGGTACTCAAAAGTGCCTGGGTACTAATTTTCCAGTACTCAGGTGTACTTGATTGTTTTTAAAATACTTGAACTGGTTCGATACTTGTTTGTCAGTCTTTATATTTGATTTGTTATTGCATATTATCATACATTGCATACATCTTTCTTAAATAGGTTTGTCAATCTATAAGCTTAAGCTACTGTCCGTTATGATCGGTCATCTATGCAACCTTATTTCGTTGCTACCTTTCGATCATTATATTCACCTACTGTGTTTAAGATTGAAGGAATTAAAAATCATTAATTCCGTCATCAGATCGTTAAAAATCATTTTTATATTACAATAAAGTACTCAGTTGCCTATGCTGAGTACTTGCCACTTGGTCTGGTACTTCTCCTCAAATATTTTTAAACTAAGTACTTGTACTTGAAAACCAAAATTATCACGTGCAAATAGCTCTGGTGTAAATATGTTTGTTTTGTGATTTTCAGAAGATTTCCAGCACATAGAAATCATTCCCATATTGGAGAAGTATCAGTACGGCTATCATGGAGGTAATACGTTTTTAGCATGTTTTCTATAAATACAGGTATATGTGAATTTTTTGGCTGAGTAGCTTGTTTCAATGTGTCGATTTTGTTTTTGCAATACATAGTTCCATAACTAACATATCATTTGCCAAGTAATAGATTGTGTTTAGTACAGCTGAGATAATTGTTGTTCTATGTGTGAATGAACCAATGTGTAACAATGTCAGTATGTCACACATATTTAGTTGTGTGACTTAAGCCTAATTGATAAAACTATACACAGTATTTGGTTTGATTTCTATGTTATGTGATGAACTATGCCATTTTAAATTTGCTGGTAATGAGTTTGCAGCTTAAATCTATAGCTACATGGTATAAGAATCTTTTTTACTGTTTTAAACATGGTCATGATTTTTCACTGCTTGAGGTCCGGTTGCCGAGCTTGTCTTTATGCATTTTCATGTTACAGTCGTGTTTTATATTTGCTGGTCTTGCTCGAATTTCGAACTGTTCGCCTCAACCAATCAACAACACGCATAATTTGGTCTTCTTTGATTTATATTTATTTTTTTCTTTAAAAAGTTTTGATTTTTTTACGATTTTGCGAGCCATGATTAACAGGGCACTTTATCAAGCTCCTTAATTTTTTGCCCTAGGCCTAGACTCTATGGCTCTATGCTATTAGAACTGTAACGTTGCTGCGATCATAATCGTGTTCAGTTGTAACAACAGATATGCCTGTGACGCTAATTTAAATCTATGGTTAACTTTGTGTGTTGGGCGCCACAATAAGGCATAAAACGTGTTTTTGACATTTGCTTGTAACCAACTTGTAGCCTAGCCTACACCATGTTCAAGTCACAGATAGGCCTACAGTTATTTAAATGTAAAACAAGTGAAAACGAAAGTTCTGTTTGTTTAGGATATGAGGCACCGGAATTGCTGCGTGTTTATGAGCAAATTCTTCAAATCAATGACGAGCAGCTCACCAAGAATGCAGCGGAACTCTTCCCAGAAGACCTGCGTTTATCCGATATCAAGTTGACAGAATCACAAATTGACTCGTTCCTGTTTATTCTCACTAAAGTTGAGAAACGCATCAAGGAGCTTCTTCTGATGGAATGCTTCTATAAACCAGAAGATGTCGGCCGATTATTTGAGGCAATTCAAGCAATGCCAGGAAAGGTTTGTTTATTTATTTTACTTTCTACTTTTTCGTTCGTCTTCAACTTTGTTTACGAACTCGATGTGTCGTAACAAAGCTCCTTCGTTTTGCATGTGACGTCATAATAGTTTTTCCCGCTTTTAAGCAAACATGGTTTGTTGAGATTCTGTGCGTTGTTGTTGGTCGGAATATTTTGTTTTAATTTATTTCAACGGAGCGTAATTTCTCTGCGCAAGTTTTACTGTTTAAATCGCTGATAGATCTGGAATGCGCAGTAAACGTGGCCGCTTAAAATTCGTTCGTTTTATTGAGAAAAATGGCAAAATTTGATCGGTTCAGTTTAGGCCAAAATCAGCAGCTTCTGACTAAGGTTTGAGCAGAAGCAAATTTCAAATTTTTACAAAAGTAAAAATATTTTTGCGACTTTAATATCAAGTTGTATTTCTGCAACGAATACTCAATTGTGGTTTAAGTTGGTCGCTTAAAATTCCTTCTATTTTTCTCAAAATCCAAGAATTTGTGTTGGTCCAGTAGGCTACTGTAGGCCTAAGCTCCCATCATGTTAGTTAGTTATTAATTAGTTAACACTAACCAGTTAACTTGTATGCGTTAAATATTAGAATATTAGTCTTTGTTATAACACCATGTTGTAGTTTAATTTTACAAACATTTTAACTCTAGATCAAAAGGCTTAATATCAGTGACAACATAATCCCAAAGATTCCTTCAAAATCCTTCTTCAACAAAATCGAGGATGCGCTGTTTATGTTCAATTGCTTCACTGATGATGACGCAACAAATGGGAAGCGCGATGTGAACCAATCAGAAATCGCTGAAATTCAACGAGTCCTTGATCAATTGGATGACTCGGTATTATTTATGTCTTGTTATGTTTGTGTGAAGTTGAACATTGCAGAGGAATTTAATCTCAAACTTTTAATTTATAGAAGTTGACGATTTATCCTGGTCAGCGCGATGGTGAATCGGTCACACTCCGCTCGCGAAAGAAAAGTGACGTCTCCGTGTGACGTAGTCATCTTCAAGCAAGAAATTCGTTTTCTTTGGTAAATACGGTTCTTAAAATCGATTCATTTACACAAAAGTAAGAGCGACGGAACGCGAATATATTTTGTCAATCGCGACCTGGTCGGGAATCGAACTCGGGATTTTTAGACAATGCAGTTCTCGTTTATCCTGATGCGGCCACGCGAAAAACTGTCGAAATGTTGCTTAAAGTGACTTATATCTGTATTAGCTTGCATAGTTACGTAACAATTGTATTTGTTTGTCACATACGAGTTAATTGATTTTGTAAACACCGCATATGGTTTTGCTATTTTGTAGTATAATTTCGAGATTTCTTAACAATTAATTATATTATCATAGAAACTTTTTCCATGATTTTTATCGATAATTAATGTTGATTTTCTGTCTCTGGCGATCAGTTTGATCTGTGGCGGTTGGCGCCATGTAACCACCACCAAATGTTAGTTACTATTTCCTTTGATTTCTTTGTTTTACCAAATTTTTTACATTCTTTAGTTAATTAATGTTGATTGCTTTGCTTTATAATCTGCTCACCTGTAAATCCATTCAGTCGTTTAAGTTCGTTACCAATTAAATACAATTCTATTCCCCACGTGTTGGCCGATTGATGTCTGCGAATGTGCTGCCGAGAAAGACACGCGACCTCATGATGAGTCAAGAAAAGTTTTTCGTACTCTCAGACTTGAGTAGCTTTTGGTTCTGACAGCGGCCGAGAAAGCTCTGTGAGCCGTCGTCCAAGTCGGCTAACAATGTTAATCAACAGAGACGACTATAGATGAACCAGACTAAGAGTTTATTGCTCTCAATATGGACTATCACAATAACAACTCAACTAATTAAATATGTTTCCGCAAAAACATTTAGTACCCATTCAATAGAAAATTACGCTTAATCGCTTAATTACCAATGAAAAGATAGACAAAAATATAAAATTTAAGCCTAAAGTTCTCTGTTTAACTCGGTGTTACAAGACAAAGGTATCAAAGACTGCAGTAGGTATTCCAGTTTAATTTTTTACGTCACTTTTAATTATGAATTTGTGATGTTCAGTTATTTCATCAGTCGTTTCTTATTTCCAACATTTCGGCTCAGTAACCGAGTAGTTAAAGCGCTGGGTTCCAGTCTCGCAATAATGCGGCTGGTGTTTGATATTAGCGTTGTAATGCCCTTGGCCAAGTCATTCAGGACGCTTGCTCATGTTCAATGGACCTGGTGAACAGTTCTAAATTCGTGCAATACGATATTTCATACTAAAACGAGATGTGTAGAATTCTAGCAATAAGACATCCTTTCTAGCCTATACTATTTAATCAACTTAAGACGCCTGGTTTTAGGGGAGCCATATTGCCTGACTCGCTGGCGTAATTTATGACGTATTTGATTACGTTGTGATTTTAGTCGCTCATGCTCGTTTGTCAACTGGCTCGTACTGTGGGCTGTGAAGCAACCATTGATAGTTGATACGATTTGTGTTATAGAACCGTAATGCGTTTGCTCCCTCGGGCACTTGTGTTTTCTGACATTTGGCATTTTCCCCTTTGCGCTAGCAAACAGTCAACGTGTCTGAGGTGTGTGGTTTCGAGTTTAGTTTTCAGTGTTACATGTTGTCGATGATGAAATTTTACAGTCTTCTGTATCACTAAAAATGCAACAAATATGAAATTGCTGCTTTTGTGTATCTAGGTTTTCTTGAGGTATTTACACACTGCAGAGTTTGGCATATCCATAGGCGCACTCAATGCTGGTTTTAATAAGACTCTCTTCCGCACTTAAGGTGCGTTATATAGCCCTTCATAACTAAGACAGAAGTTCTGTGCACTCAATTTTCAATTGAGTTAGAGATTAAATGAGTGAAACTGTGTACATTAATGTGTAATTTTGCAGTTCCATTGCGTCTGAGCATTTTTGCACACCGCATTTGTCATTTTTTCTTGTTTGGCGCACCCAAGATTTTCTGAAAATGGCCATGCTCTGCAGTCCGGCTGTACATCAGGTCAACTGAACAGCAGTAGGTGTCGTTAATGCCTTGGCCAAGTTCATTGCAACCGTATAACGTCTCTGGGTATTGAACATGGAACACGAGCTTCAAACAGTGCAAGGCCAGCACTGCAACCACTCGGCTACCCACTACCCAGCCAAAAAGATAAAATGGACTCGGACTTTAGCTGAACTGCACCCCCCCCTCGGGCTTTCGCTAAACTGGCATGCTTTTGAGCCTGGCATTTGTTGTGTTATTACAGTATTAGACTGCATCCGAGTGTGGCATCTTGTTTAATGTCCAACTTTATTAAGTTATTAATTGGGATCCAGAGCAATCCAACCTTAATAAATACTCTTCACACTTAATAAATTTGTTTTCTTTTTGCAGTATAGGAAATGTTTTAAATTTTTTTTTGAAAATTACACGAGATTTACAACCTATCTGACCCCATTCATTGCATCTGATACTTCATTTGAGATGCATATTTAATCATCACAGACTTAAAGGAATATCCTCGATAGCAAAGCTGAAAGAAATCTACAAATATAACGTGTCATAAATGGTGCATGCCGCAAGCTAGAGCATACGTAGCGACAAGTTTCGACTCAACATTGGCAGCTTCGAGGAATACAACAACAAAGTGTAAGTGCGTGAGTTTATTGTGCAGCAACCTGATGACAGTGTAGGTAAATGGGAATTGTGTGTTATATTCTGCATATTAATAGATAGTTTGTGATTGTGTGTAAAATGGTGTCATCACAGTACATAATACCTTTTCTACATTGATAAATTAAATATAGTTGTTGTCGTTTTGTCGAATCTGTAGCTTTTGATCAGATATTCAGTATACTCGCTTAATTTGAATTCATTTAATTCAATAGTTTGTGCTTGTTGTGAAAATAATTGAGTTCAAAGGCCTCATCGATCTGTATGATTTCTACCTGCTTGAATAATTCTTCATTTCTATGCAATCCTACATAGCTTTCAAAGTTAGGTAAATTCTATGCATTTCTCTTAAATTGTGAAAGTCCATTATGTGTTTTGTTTGTTTTACAATTCATGCTGATAAAAAGTTCTAGCCCAGGTATAAAAGAATATTGAAAGATGGTCAAAGATTTTGTGCCTATTAAGCTTGCTTTCCTGCACTCTACCACATTGTATGGTGGGTTGCCCTTTCTCGAGTTCTTGGTTGGTTGAAAATTTTGTCTTAACAACTTTCATCTGATCTACTTTAAATATTTTCACTTTAAACAAGAAACTTATCTGATCAACACATAAGACTTTGTACAAGATAAGCACATTAATAAATGTCATTGTTTATACCAAGAACGTAATTGCACCATTTTAAGCATAATCAATTTTGTTGTTGGCTCATGGCCAAGTTAAATTTCATCAAATTTTTTAACTTGATGAGCAAAGGGCAGAGTTCAAGGCCAAGAGCATGTTTAACCATCCATATCCGTGCAGAAAAACGATGTGGATTCCTATTTCCTGATCCCAAATCGGATTATCGTGACCTCAGCACAAGTGGAGATCACTTGAGATTGTGGAGAGTGGTAAGGCATCAGACACCTTGAAGAGAATGGTTTCTTCGAGCTCTTGAACGAGTTGTGTCCCATACAGTCATCTACATCTGAACTTCCATCATCAGTTTATGTTCAGTGCAATAATTGGTCTTGTTAACATTCCTACATATATGGTTCATGACAAAGTGGTTGCCTTAAACAGAACTGGGTTTGGGATTTTTGCATCTGAAGTAGTTTAATGTTAACAATTATCCGGTTTCGTCTGTATATGTCCGCTGTGCACTATTGTAGTGTAGGGTTGTTGTGCTGAAACAAGCTTGTTTCGAATCCAAATATGCAATTAGCTAAAGCCACTGGTAGTATTATTTGCTGAACCAAAGAGGCAGTGTTGTACTTTGCTGAAGGTTTACATGTTTCAAATCCACCTTCACCAAATGTTTTGTGCAGTTTATTTTGTAATATGAAACAGTTGAAATTATATCCATAGAAATATTAACAATTGATCAATTGTACGTCATAATAAACGGTTGTTATTCCATTGTCCTCCAGGTTTATGACATGGCGTCCAGTCGAGCTGTAAGAGGGAGGGACATGTTTGCGTCTGTCTGAGCGGATGGATGGATGGCATAAACGAAGATCATTGTTACGTTTATGTGAAGGAGCAACACAAGCCCACCAGTCATTGTATCAGCGGCACGACATCATGGTTGTGGACGTTCAACAGAACAGGGACAAGACTGGTCTTTGTGGGGCGCTGTTCTCGATGCGTCGTAGCCGTGGTTGGTTGTGAGGGTGAAGCTTTGTTGTTGACAAGCTTAATGATTATATTAACCATCATGATCATGTACTAGATATTCCTTTTAGGCTAAAACTATTTTCCATTAGCTTCTAAAGAGCTAAAACAATGGGCTGTGTGACCTATTTAAGAGTTCGGTGGTGTGGAATAGTCAGTTTTGTGTTTTAACGTTTTATTTAATAAAATCAAAAATACGTTTTCGGTCATAGAGATGAGCCGGGATGCCGTTCAAATCAGGGGCTTTTCGAGTTGGTGTTAATGCTACGGCATTTTTCAGTTCTTCGAACGTTGGCAATTTATCAAGCTCTCGAATCCTTTTTGGCTTGCACCTCGTTGTTTGTCTCTGTTGGGGGTTTCCCGCCCATCTTGAAAGTTGCTTGCTATGGTTCCAGCTACAGCTTGGAGGGAACTGATTGTTTTGTTTTAAGACTCTGATACAGAACTCATAAATTTCTTGGTTTTCGATTCTTGTTGAATTTCATCACAGTGGTTATTTCAATTATTAAAATTTTTTTTGCCCAACAGCGTGACAGTTTTTGCGCATTTCTTCTTGCCTGTGCTCACACATTTGTATTTTCTTCGCCCTTACGGAACGTCAAGGTGCAGTTATGTTGTGTGCCGGTGAAATACTAGGTTGTGTACCGCGCCAGTCGATGTTGTACAGTAACATCCGTCTCTGTCACATGCCGGCGTTGCGGCTTCTGTCATTTCGAAAGTTGAACAATGAAGTTTGATGACTTTTACAGTAATACCTACGAATCTCATCTCAGGGCGTCAATATTGCTAATGAGTAACTGTCTTAGGAATGACTTGCATATGGTCAGATAAATACGTACTAATTTTTCAACTCATTTCGAGCACTGCATCTTGAGTTGAATGATAACAAAACAAAGATGGATGTCTGTGTTGCAGAGATACGTTCCTTATACGATCGTTTTAGGCCGCGACTTGCTCAAACGGTAAATGTTCAACTTTTGTAATGATCAATTTCCAATTCAATCATTTAATTTTTACTAATAACGCGGTGGGGACGAAAAGATGAAGCCAGTTGTTGACAAGTATGCGCCAATGAAGGGGAAAAAATGACACCTGAGAAGGTTTAAAACATGTTCAAAAATAAAGGTAGCAATTGCTTGTAACTACTAGCACGGTCATTAAAACCCATAAAAGTTTAACCTACAAAAAAAGAACTTAAAAAACGAAGCAGACGAACGGGTGATGTGATAACGAAAACCATACATACTAACCAACCAACCAACCATACTAACCATACACTTACTTTTGATGGCAGGTTGGAACGTATTTAAGTTTTCTCTGCGGCTTTACGCAGTCAAAAATCGATCAGTGAGGGTTTGGAACTTACAGCTACGTGGTAGATTTAAGAGAAGCCGACTCCGCATGGATTAGGTTCGAGGCAACACAACTACAAATTAGCAGCAACCATGATAACTTTTCAAAAATTATTCTAGTTCCACTAAACCAAGCAGGTGAGGTAGCTGGCTGTGCCTTGGTAGGAACTAGGATCGCTTGGGTGGGTGAGATGGGGTGTCCCCCTAATTCATTGTAGGCCTAACCACAATTGGCGGCATAAAAATTTATAACGCGTCTGCTGCCCTAGCTGGGTATCGAACCCGCTACCCCCATGCCAGTAGACAAAATTTATCCAATCGAGCTAAACGCATGAAGCTATTTTGCCAAAAATTTCAAATATATATCGTATCCATTAACCGACCGACATAAAAAATCATTATAATCGTCAGCGCTCACCACGAATCCCTTCCCCGGTTCCGGCCGGACTCCCTGTCCTACCTCATACTCTGTGTTTGAGGCTACGCTGGTCATTTCATGCTGCTGCCGATACCCAGGCCGGGTATCGAACCTGAGACCTGCAGCACCGAGCGCAGTGTCGAAGCACACGAGCTACGAAGTGGCACATACATACCATGTGGTGCAACATATATAACCAACGATGATGCATCAGTTGTTAAATTTTGAAACGAAAAAGATTCAGTCACATAGCTGTACGGGGAGCTGAACTCAAGACCCTTTCCTCCGTTTTCTGTGATATATATCGCGAGCTACAACGCGTCTTGAGAGTAATCATCTTTAATCAAGTAAGTTACCAACATTAGGTAAAAAAAATTGGAAAAATCAATTAAGTTGAAGTTTGCGAGGACTCGAAACATCATCCTTTGCACCGAAGTCAATGACAAAGAGCGCGATCATTTCAGTGACTGCTGCGTGCAATGATCATGTAAGCAACGCCTTCCACCTGCTATGCATTGTCCGCTGTTCGTCAGGGTGTCAATTTAACCCACGATCGCTTCAACTCTGGACAATGATTGAACACAAGGATTATTTAACCCACAGATGTCGATTGGGTCATCCTGGGATTTAATTATCTTGAGTCGAATTCTCCAGAAATTGAATTGATCTGAAACCGTTCGTCAGAATCATGACTTTGAGATAAAAAGTTTAAATGGCACCGACATGATTTGAACACACAACCTTCTGATCGGGAGTCAGATGCGCTACCGTTGCGCCAGGGGGTCGTCTCGTAGTGCAATGTTGTACCAGAACAACATAATGAAAATGAATGGTATGCATGCAATGGTCACACCTGCTATGTAGTAATGCTAAGATGCAGAATTTATACGAGCAATCTTGCTAGATCCATTTCTTTGCTTTGCTCTGATTTTCTTTTCGGAAGAGACGATCCAAATAAAAATGCTCACTACTGTGCCACTCCATAAACCGTGCCTTCATCCTGGCAGGCACCGTAGTTTTAAGAACTGATAAGTGGCTTCCGGCCGAACACCAGATATCTACCTCTCCAAATTGTGGTTTATTCACTCATGACTCGGCTGTATGGCTGGAAATAGAACCTGGAACTTGCGGCGTCGAAGCAAATGAGCTATAAAGTGGTAAATGAGAAGAGCATGAATAGTATTGGGTTTATTACCGTAAATAACCATGCGTCAAATGCCTGGTAGGGAACCGAACATGGGAGCTATAGTACGAAGTTGATGTGTAAAACGCCAGAGCTATACAGCGGCATATTATGAAGGCATTAACTACAGTTTATTACAATCAGATGTAATTGTCTATAAAAAAGTCATCCTGGAAGGGAATCGAACCCGAAACCTACTGCTGCTAGGTTGTGATGCATCTACCACTACATTGTGGTGCGGTTGGGAAATGCTTTGTCATGGTCTCGAGTGTTGTGACAAGACTCATTCTTTTTAAGAAACCGCTTCCTAAGAAATACGTGACAAGGGCCTGTATTTTACAATAAATTTCTCGTTCTTTAAACATTCGAAATTACAAACTTTATTGGTTTTGGAGTAAAACACACCACACAAGTTAAACCATAACGCTGTTTACAATAAATACAATTAATACCCAGTACACAGAAATCAACACCGTATATGTAAGACTGGATACAATGGAACACAATAGGTGTAATAATACTAAAAAGTAGGTGTAAATTGGAAATAATACGACCGAAGAATTTAAATGTAATTTCAATAAACTGCGCCATTTCCAAAACTTTGTAGACGGGGTTTGCATTGTTTTAATAACAAACATTTTGCTTTCATATTTCCAGGATTTAAAATCAACAAGCATCGTTTATATGTTTTGAACATGAATTGCGTTCTTTTACGGTTTCTTTTATGTGAGAACCAGAAAGTCGTTTTCGTATTAAACATGCGTTACTGGCCATGCACGAATAATGGTAATATCTTGCTGACAGCAAGGAATAAGATAAGATGAGGTGGTTTTCCAAGATCAGTTTTGGAAACAAAACACGTCGAATACACTTCTTTTTTTCCTAAGCATTGGACTTGTAGACCTTGTGCATAAATGTCGTTGACCGCACAGCTATGTAAGGTCGACAACTGAACTTACACAGACGTTTAATCTGTTTCGCTGCGAAATTGTGCGCTGAAAGAAGCTGACGACCATTATCAATTCAGGCTGCCACTTATCTACTCGATACAATTGTATCACAAGGAAGCAATGAATATTCTGACGAGTTAGACCATTTCAACACATTGCTGCCTATTACAACTTTGAGCCTTCAACCATAACCATAGCACTGGAAATGATTTGGAAGAAACATGTAACCTAGCAAAGTGCATTGTGACGTGCAGTGGGTTGACGTGACGTGAACTAACACACAAACCATGTAACAAATTCAAACAAAAAAAAGAGCAAAAGTACTCTCGTTTACAAAACTTGCTGTTGTTCCGTCTTAGGTACAGGATGAAAAGACGTTTCCTTAACTGAAGAAATTCAAAATATCTTTAATAATAAAAGGTAGCATAAGATTAAAGCCGATGTAGAATTGCTATAACACGTATGCGTGTAAATATGAGATTTCACTTCATTTCGAGGCGTTTGAAAGGAGGTTTGAGACTTAAAAATCCCATTTTTACCGCTGTCCAAATTGTGGTCGGAAAGGCCAAATTTCTAAACGAGGGTTTAAACTTAATTTCTGAAACGCTTGTTAAAGCTGAATGCATCTGATGATGCCAAACAGTCTTTGTTTTCATAAGTAAGCCGTTCCACTGCGTCAAGGTGACAGGAGTCGGAACGGTTCTTTAGGCACGGGAGATCCCCCACTTTGCAATACTGATGCATAGAGAAGCGGGATAAAGACAGTTGGAACAAACCAAATACTATAGGTACAAGAATTGGTAGGTTTCAGCTAGACTTACAGTATGCAACCGCCTTCTCTTAAAGCCAGGGGAAGTCGGCCTACCTAATTATCGATGTTTCATTTCATATGATTACCTGTAACTTGTAAATAACCACCGCAAACGCGTTAAATTGAAACAACAGTGTTGAAACTAATAGCAAATGGGGACAGAAGAAGAAAATTTTAGATTTTAATGTAGAACAGATGAAAGACGCAAGACAAGACAAGACAAGACAACTCATGACCCTACCTCACCTATGAAATGTTAGGGTCCTAGCCGGAATGCTGTGCTGTGTGAATTTTATAGAATTTTATAAGAGAAGGACGATCGATGGTCGCGTTTATGGCCTGTTTTTACATCACCTGGAAAGTTGAAAAGTAAAGGTTGAAAAACAAAACCGACAAATTTGCTCGCAAAACAAAAAATAAAATACCTAAGCGGATAATATCGGATAACCGAAATACAGGCTAGTTTAAGGGCGCGAAGGCAAATAAAATAATTGGGCGGGGCGTTTTGGGCTTGGCTTCGGGTTCTGCACCCTCGATATAGTAACATGCAATAAATGCAAACAATAAACACGCAAGAATAAAATATTCCTTTCGCAAACCACATGAAAACAAACAAACGAAACATTAAAAACAGAAGCTTAAGAAATATCAAAAGATAAAGAAGAAAAGTCTTCCGCCTCCAGCACGTTCAGTAACTAATGGTTTGTATTTAATGTAATGCCAGCAAAGTTTCTTTAGTTTAGACGACAAAAAACACGAGAGGAAATGAAAAAAGTATAAAAATCGCACAAAAATACAAAACTTAACAGAACTGTAAAGCTGGAAGTGAAGGCATTGATGGACTTGGATTGCATTTTGACGGGAGTCTGCAAAAAAGAGTTATCAAATGTCAACAGAAAGCATAACGCGAAATTTATACGATTTATGGTAGATATGAGTAGTCAACTTAATTTGCTAACCACAGTATACTAACCACTATAGCAATACTTGCGATAGGTGTTTTCAGTATTCAGTGCAATGTAGAGCTGACAAATTAGAATCTGAAAATTATAGAAAAGTACAGTATATGAAAGCACCTTAAACACCCAACTGTGTGATGCAAACTTATGCTAACAAATACAGATGATAATTTAAAACAGGTTGACTTGACTATTTAATACTTTCGGAAACTGAAGGATCTGAAGCAGGAGAAAGTGTTACGCTAAATATTCTAAGATTAAAAAAATGAATCGCAATAAAACACATTTCAAATTGCAACTTACCAGAAGTGAAGCAACTGGGAGAGATGAAAATGAAACCTGGAAGGGTTTGGTGACACTTAATCACGCGACATTTAATCACGCGACGCTTAATCACCGACACATAATCACTAGGACATTTAATCACGCGACTCTTAATCACGCGACACATAATCACTAGGACATTTAATCACGCGACACCTAATCACTAGGACATTTAATCACGCGACATTTAATCACACATTTACAGTATCGGCTACCGTACACACTAGGTAACAATGTCATGCATGGGAAATGTAAGCAACTGCACGAAGATAAACTAAAATCTCGCTTGACAGATAACGGTCAACTGTGTCAACACGATGACTGTTATCGTGTTGGTGATATTTCTGGCTAAATAACAAACAGTTTTTAGCTGGTGGAAGTCAACTTTGAACCAATGTTTTCTGAATTTTATGGTTTAATTTAAATTATCATTAGAATTGTCGCGATACCCATCTATGCGTATATGTGGTGTACTTCGCTTTTGCAAAACTTTGTTTTAAGAAAGGTAATAGGTAAAAGTTTTTTCTTCACGTCAGTACCGTTTTGATGGTACTTTGATCAAGAGCTTCGGTGACAATAGAATAATGTTACATATTACATAGGTTATACGTAGCAATGCAAAATGACATGTTATTTCCTGATTGGCTAATGTGTTTCTATAAAAACTAAGGTTTGGTTAAAATCTCCTCTTCTTGTCTCTACACATAATATCAGTTTTACCTTCTGGACTGTTCATTACTGAATTGGAGTTATAGTTTTGTTTAAATGTGAAAAGATGATAAAAATGTTTCTAATGTGATACAACTTATTTCGGACAATATAACAATTAGACTTCATGAAGCTGGTGTTGATTTAAAGAAACATTATAGAGAAAGCCGGCGCAACGGAGTCAAAGACAATTGTCGGGGAGTTCTAAAAGAAAGACTAATAGCCTTTGGCTTTAGGCCAACTTTAAAAGCAATCCACATCGTCATCCCCACAGAGAGATGCACATGAGCTTGAATTACTGAGTTTTCCTCACGCTTTTCCGACATCCAAGTGATTATGTGTCGCGTGATTAAATGTCGCGTGAATAAGTATCCAAGTCGCGTGATTAAATGTCATAGTGATTATGTGTCGCGTGATTAAATGTCCTAGTGATTATGTGTCGCGTGATTAAATGTCCTAGTGATTATGTGTCGGTGATTAAGCGTCGCGTGATTAGGTGTCGCGTGATTAAGTGTCGGTACACCACCTGGAAGCATGTCTGACGTCATCTGGATTTCGAAAAATTTACTGAAAAAGGGAATTTAGTTAACTAAAGTAATATTTTCATGTCTTTGTTTATACTCTGTTCAACCTAGCCATCTAAACACTTGTTTTCTCATTCGGACATTGACATCTAAATAAACAGTCCGCTGCTCCCCATCCACGTATCGCCACACGAGGAAAATAAACTGGAAAAAGATTTAGGTACTACACTTGGACTGAAGAAACCGGGGGAAGATTTCTGTACCAACACTGTCTGCTGCTTACAGCTGTCCTGTGTACATCTTGCAATACTCAGTTCCAGCGAGAAGTTTTAGATTGGTAGATATCAGATCAGCTTTACGGAGGCTTTTGGAAACCAGACTTGTCAGATGAATGCTGGTATCGGTATGTCATGCGCAAATTCTGCAAATAGCAAGCAGATAAACTGACTAACAGATTTAAAGGCCACCAATGTGCATTAAAATGAGACTCTCTGCATGGCAAGCACTGAATAAGGCAACGAGATGACATCCTTAAAAAACCAAGCTTAAAAAACCAGCACTTAACCACTCCAACAACGCAACAAACGCCAAAGCGCAGAAAAGCATCAACGACATAGAATCGACGCGAAAGCGCGCAAAGGGCTCAGCAGCAATAAAGCAGGAACAAACTTCAACCACAAAAAGCCAAACATTCAAAGAAATGGAAAGGTGCAAAAGATGCCAACAACGACCATACAACAAATACTAAGCTAAGTCTAATGCATTGAACAGACGAGTGAACGACATTTCAACATTTAATAAATCATCACTTGCATACCTGACAACACCTTCATCATAATTTAATGAATTAGTGAACTAGCTAGCCAAGACAGTTTTAGATCATTCTGTTTTCTGCGGAGTGCAACGACATGTTACTCGACAATCTATACCATAAGATTAAGCCAAACACCTTCAGGAAATCTTAAATTAAATACTGAAACTTCTTTGCTTATTATTCAATGAAATCTCCAATAAATCTCTACTTGACAGTATGAAGTATATTGCATCAATGCTCCTGGTAAATACATCACTAAACTGAAGTTAACTCTGCTTTGTAATTTGTAAGTCACCTTCATTATTCTTCAGTTACTGTTAACTTCCAAGTAATCACTTTGACTGCAAAAGGTAAATGAATGAACGAAGGACGAACACTGGCAACGAAGGTTCGAGAATCGCGCGTAAATTCCAGAGCTGCAACAAAATTTGCTCCAAGGTGAAAACAATTTTGGCGCAAAAACTGACAAATCTCGTGCGTGCTGCTGCCAGGTTTTCCACTACTGCACTAGGTTATAAATGTTTTACAGCATAATAAATCGAAAACTTAATCACAAACAATCAATGAATGAGGTAAAAGTAGTCAAGTTTTGAGGGCTTAATCGAGCAAGATGATAACTATGTTGTTAACAGCAACAAATTTTTAGACTTAGAAAGCGACTGTAAATTCTTAAGAAAGCATAAGGGTAAAAAATAAGATTTCTCAGACTTCGTTGGAAGTCTTAAGTCGGCTTTTAAAACCTGTTCGTTTATTAAACCAATTTGAGTGCAGCATGGTTGTTGTTGTTTTCTTGTCCGGGTATTCCCTAAGAAGTTAGCGCGTTTCAAAGTTTCAGGTTGCGAGTTGCGACTAAAATCTTGGTGGTGGTAGCGTCAGGCAAGCCTAATGCCTAGACCTAGTTCACGTGCAACATTTCAAGGATCCCCATGGAGGGATTTTCGAGTAAATGCATTTTTAATAATTTTACTATACAAAGAAATCGATTCCTTTTTGAAACCCATACGCCTTCTACAAGAGTCAGAATATTTCCTCGGTCTAGTTTTTATATTGCTGTTGGGCGGAGTTTCAGGCTATGTGCATAAGTGGATTCAGTTTTGTTATTAATTATTACACATAAAAAGATTTTGATTGTTTTTTTCAGTAGTTTAAACACTATCAATGGCCATAAATGATTATCTGATTACTTACACTTGACTTGAATACAATTTATTTATGGATTTGCACTTAAATTGGGTTGATAGGACTGCTTGATGCAAGAGTTGATCATCAAAAGGTTAGTTACTATGACTTCAATTAATACAGGTTGCAGAAAATTGGCTTTAATCAATTCTGAAATTATCACGTAGTCATGTTTTTACCTGCCAGCAAACTGTCTCGGAGCAAATTTTTTGATAGAAACTCATGTTAGTTGTGCTCAAAAGTTTATTTTTTAATTATTTGTGCAGAACAAGATTTTTGTGGAGAAAGAGCTGATCCTGAACAAGATATATCAAGTAATTGTCTCACCTGATCCATTTATTGACGGGCAAGTTTGGTTTAGTTTTTATGGTTTTCAGTTGTTGACAATGTTTTTCTGCTGTCAACTTCTGGTTTGATATTGCTATAAATGCATGCAATTGCAGCGTTTTGTTTATTTCTATTGATCAGTGATTTTTCAAGTCATAGACATTTTTACATGAATGTGGTGTGGCATGAGATTATGTCAATGTGGCTAAAAACTGGGAAATTGATTGTAAGTTTGTAAATTAAAGTTGGGGGTCATAAAGGACCTACACCTGCCTGCAACAGGAGGACTGCAGACTGCATTATATTGATGATGAGAAAGTTAGAGAACTCGTAGAACTTCTTTGTGCATTGAGTACCGGTTACAACTGGATTGTTGCCTTATTGCACCTTATTGCCAAGCCAGAGATCACTTACTGCGGTGTGTCATACAAGCATTTTATACCGGGCCGCAACTCGGGTGGAACTTCTGTTTTGGTTGTTTTATAACAACATTTTTGCATCACAACTGAACGATCGATCAATCATTTTATTTTCCGTCATAGGCGCGGTGGGGACGAAAAAGAGTGCTAGTTGCATCATGTCCAAGAACAAGGAAAAAGGACAAACTTTTGAAAGCTTAAAACATGTGCAAGTATAATGATAGCATCACTTGATGATGACAACTAGCACGGCCACTAAACCAGAAAAACAGAAGTAGGTGGTGTGTTCAAGCCGGAGACTGTTTATGTTGACTGTAGGTCCAATGCTGTACATCAGTGGATGGGAAAAGAAAATCCACCATAAAAGAAACCCCATCCCAGGCAGAAGCCCGGTTTCTCGTGGCCATGGTAACAATGCTGAGCGTTGATGTCGAGCCCAGTAATGTGCAGCACAACTGCACAACGATGTTGGTCTCTGGATAGATGTCATTGCTGCTCGCTGCTTGATGGAATCTTTGTTAGGTACCTTAACAGTCATGTACAGAACATGATGTCATTGCAGTCCAATAGAAGGTGGTGCATTGAGAAATACTCTTTTACTTGGGTTCGATACTTGAAAGATGTTGATGAGTTGATGAATCGTTTTTTAATCGAATAACCGGATCTGGAAATGATGCAAAGACATCGATCTGGAAAAATATGGTAAAAGCCGTCAGTAGTAACAGCATTAAATTTATTTTATACAATTAAGTTGTAATTTCAGTTTTGTAAGGTTGTCATCATAACAGTGTGATCAGAACAATCAAACTCCAAGTGCATGTCAGGCAAAGCAATTATACGCATGCTGGATGCTTAGGATATTGCTTTACTTACTGTATTATTATGATTTAGCAGTACATGGAGAAATGGCTTGTACAGACAAACAGTATAGATGAAATCATTTAAAAACACAGCTAATATAATTACATTATCACTACTAACTTGAATACAATTGATTTGTTGTCAAAAGATGGACAAACAGTTGGTTCCTGATGGTGCTTCAGCATCAGAAGATTGGAATGCTGTCTTCGATTCCACTGCAACCACAATCTGCTGACTTCAACCATCAGACAGAATTCAGATCTGTGCAGACTGGTCATTTTCACTTGCTGTCCACCTCTTGTGCGAAGTTTTGGAAACTTTCCTGAGAATTCAACTGAAGCCAATTTAGTAAGAGTAGATACATTGATACTTGGTTTAGGTTTAGCCTTTAGGGGTGTACAATTTAGAAGAACGGATGCTAAAAAGCCAAGTTTCATTGCGATCGAATTCACTTTTGTTGTCGATTCATAAATATCAGCTTTCATTAAATATTTCTTGGCATGCGCAGACTCCATTAGACTTTTTGGAACTTGACTTGACGTTGTAAAACGTGTAGCGCTGCAATTAGCGTCGCTTTAAATTAAACCGCAATGAAACTTATCTGAAAAGTGCCATAAAACTTTAACTGATAATTACATTATAGTCTTATTGTAAAGGCGAAAAATGCCCACTGCATGGGCTTCAATTTGGTGAAATCGACATTATTGCAGAACAAGATTCAAAATTTTCGGTTCGGAATAAACTATTCTAGATTTTTCTAGAATAGTAAAGCATTCTGTATTGTACACCCCTAAAATAATAATTAGTATGTAACTATGCTTGCCAAGTAGCAATAAAATAACTATGATTCTTGCTATTGTTAAAGCATATGCCGTTTGATGGACGCCTAATTTTGATTTTATAGAAGAACGGTTAGAGCGCCAGACTCGCAATGATGCGACACCCAGCGGCTCTAGCGTTGTAATGACCTTTGGCAAGGCTTTAACGACACTTGCTTGTATTCACTGGCCCTCGTGAACAATTTCAAGTTGTGTAAAATCACATGAAAAGGAAGTTGTTGCAACAAAACGATAATTCAACTACCGGCAACGAGGAACCATCGCCGATTGTAGGTCGTGCAAAGAATTTCCTTATTCTATGGATGCATAGTTGGAAACGATACCATACCATACTATACCATTGCAATAAGATATTTCTTCGCTTAAAAATAGTAAACTACACAGTCTACTGTAAAAGGCATTGTGACTCAGCAAACACTTCCAAGTCAGCCTCATGGAGAAACACGTTTTTTGATGATTTGCATTTCTATGTCCTCCTGCGTGTTTCTCTTGCGGTTGGTTCTTTCCCGCGTTGGGGCCCGATAAATCGGATTGGTCAGTTTTTCTTTCTTCTGTTTCTTCGCTGCTGCGCCACGATTAACGTAAGACCGGGGCCTCACTTCATCAAGAAATAAAAATGATCAAAAATGTGTTCAAAGCGATCAATAAATCATAGTTTTGCCAATAACCTGATGGTGGCAAAGGAGGAATCCAATCGCGAAGATCGTGTATAGGATTGTTTATCACTGAGAAGTAAGCGATCAAGACCACTTTCAAAGATTCGAGAATTATGACCGTTTCAATGAAAGCGCTCACGAAAGAAACCAACCTGAAATATTATCGAGTTTTAACGCATGTGACGTAATCTTAAATGTTTATTATTTGGTAACAATTGCTCACCAATCCCTGCATGTTTCTAGCCCATACGTCATTCCGTACATGACGCAAATCACCGTCGACGTGATCATAACTGCAAAAATATAAAACCAGGCCACGTAGATAGAAAAGTGAACAATAGCGAGTGGATCCAGAGTGTTGGGATCAATTTCGGCGATTGTCAATTCTTGCTGTGCTTCCGTAGCAGACAATGGCGGCCTGTATATGAAAAATTTTACTTCACAAACAAAGTTACTTCAACAACCATATTCATTACCTTGCTGATGGTCTCATTTCTGATGATGTCATCTTTGTTGCTGGTGATGACGTTTTAGCCACATCACGTTTAACCTGCAATGGTTTGTGCTTTTTCACTTTTGACGCCGTCACTGGTTTTATTGGCGATGCCGTTGTGGTCACTTTTCGTTCAACGCGCGACGGGATATGTTTTTTAACTTTTGATGACGTCACAGGTTTTGCTCGTGATGAGTCAGTGGTCACTCTTTGTTCGACGCGTGACGACATGTGCTTTTTTATTTTTGATGACGTCACATGTTTTGCTGGCGATGATTTACTGGCCCCATCTCGATCGACGCGCGGCGGGATGTGTTTTTTAACTTTTGATGACGTCACATGTTTTACTCGTGATGACGTATTGGCCCCGTTTCGTTCAACGCGAGACGGAATGTGTTTCTTCATTTTTGAGGACGTAGGTTTTACCGGGTATGACGTTGTGGCCTCTTCTCGTTCCCCGCGTGACGTGGTGAACTTTTTGTTCATCGTCGAATCTCTCAAGTTTCGGCGATTGTTTTGTTGTTTTGTTTCGTTTTCAATTTTAACTTTTCCTGGGAAAGTTTGCCGTTGCCTATGGACGAGACTTGAGATGTCTTTTGAGGTCGATGGACGATCTTTATCGTCAGAAATTTGTTGACCATTCTTTTTTCTGTTTTGGTCAACTTTTATGCTTTTCTTTTCTGGACTTTTTCTCGTGTTTTTGACGTCATGGCTACGTACAAGTGATGTGGTTGGTTCTTGCTGCCCTCTGGTGGTTTGTGTGGATTGCGGATTATTGTCAGGATTTGAATTTTTGTTCATTTTCCGTCGTTTGGCGTGACGAAACAACAGGCTAATGAAGTAGGGTCCAGGAAAGCACATTAAAGCGCTTTCAATACCTTTTTGACAGAAGTAGAAAGTTAGTAAGAGTTTACCAACCTAATCATCACAACCACATAAACCACATTTTGGCTTTTGCTCACTTTTGACTGAACTTACCGACAACAATGTGGGACCACTTGAAGTAGTAGTGACCAACTGTTAACACATTCCCGTCTAGTGCGTAACTGTGACCATGAAACATCATAGATGTTAACATCACCATAAATATAAAAAGAGAGCAAGTTGAAACTCTCTCCACTCGAGTCATGACGTCATGTTGCCATGGCCTCATGCCAAAAACGGAATACCAGACGTGTCTGAAAATGATAAATTATGAGATAATTAACTGGCACAGCGTGGTGGAATCTTTTATCAACAAACCTGTCTTTAAAATGGTTTTCGAGTTTTAACAGGAACAAGTTTGTGGAAATTTGAAGCTGGTCGATCGTTGCGACCGGGAATGTATATTCCACGTCGACCTCGCTAAACCATTTGCCGCACATAAAAAAACAACACTCGCTGGTTTCCAAATCCCTTACCACCATCCGCTCAAGGTACCTGAAGTATAGCTCGCAATAAATCAATAATTCATACAACTCCTGTTAACTTGCCACTAATTCATACCACTTAGGGCTGCTTCCTCCGTCATTGCGCCACATTTTTACGGCTCTGACGTCACCCAAACTTTGTGGTGTCGTAATGAGGAAGGACTGGACGCTTCCCGTGGTTAAAATGTTTCCGTTTTCGCGCTAAACAAATAGTCAAAGGTTATATGACGTCAAAACAAACAACATTGACACACGATGGCAGACGTCATCATTTACTTGTATGACGTGAGCGTTACTAGTTTTCCTTTTGCCCAGCAGTCTCATGCAGACAGCCGCGGTAGTGCCGGCGTGTAGACGACTACCCGTGTAAATTGTGACGTAATACCGGTGCTGGTCGTCCGGTGAGTTGTCCTCAACTTCAATGAAGAGACCCTTCAAAATTGTTATGATTAAGTTTTGTGCAGTAGAAGAATTTTACTACTTTTTACCTTTTTCTCTGCATCTTTGTCTTTATATCTCGCCCATACAAGGAGAAGAGCGTAGATGGAGTACAGGACAAACAAAAAGCTAATGATCACTGGATTATCTTGAAACTGCTCCCAGAGATTCCAGGAAAGCTAAACACCATTCGAAAATTTATTAAAAGTGGTAACTTCAGATGCGTCGTAAA